>NC_047054.1:5203688-5838461 GCF_011762595.2 Tursiops truncatus
GACCCCACCATTAAAGAATTTTATTTCAGCCTCTGGTGATCTCACCAACTACTTCAAGAATAGCATTTGAAATGGGATTTGGTTGTATGTAACAAGAATCTAACTTCAGTGTCTTAAGCAAATTTGAGTTTATTTTTCGTGCCAGTGGAGTTAAGGGCTGGTGCCATGTGAAGCTCTCTTTGGCTATCAATGTCCCAGACTCTCCCACACATTCTCCCCCAAAGTTGCAACAAGACTAATTCCTCTCCAGCATTATGTCTGATTTCAAGGAAGGAGGAATTAGGAGACAGGAATCTGGTGCCTTAACAGGAAAGCAAAGGCTATCTTGAAATCTGTAGTAGATTTGCACTTATTCTTATTGGACAAAACTGTCTTTTGGCCATCCCTAGCTGCAAGAGAAGCTGAGAAATAAAGCACAGGCAACTTCGAACAAGATTGGAACTCCCTTTATGTGGAAGAAAAGGAGAATGGATTTTGAGTAGCCTGTGTTTGGTTTGTAACATTGTATCAATATGGTTTCTAATTTTGTTTTCTTTCTCCCACAGATTTCTCACTTTTTTCTCATGCTTGCAAACTTAGTGCCTTCCTTGTATACTAATGTGAAAGATTAATATTATTGAAGGATTAAATTTTAAGTTATATGAATGTTATTATGTAAGACCTTTTGACTGTTCAAAAGATTTCAAGTTTAGTTTGGAGAGAGAGTTCTTACCTGAAACATCTGTAGAACATGAGAATTTAAACTTACTAATTTTGTTGTGTCAAAAGTAGGTGTAGTAACAGAAGGGGAAAACTTGGGAAACCTAGTACCCTCAAAAAATATTCAAGTTATGTAGATTTCTGTGTAAGAAAAATCAATACCAAATCAAGCAAATATAACATTTTTTTTTTTTTTTTTAACATCTTTATTGGAGTATAATTGCTTTACAATGGTATGCTAGCTTCAGCTTCACAACAAAATGAATCAGCCATATATATACATATATTCCCATATCTCTTCCCGCTTGCGTCTCCCTCCCTCCCACCCTCCCTATCCCACCCCTCCAGGCGGTCACAAAGCACCGAGCTAATCTCCCTGTGCTATGCGGCTGCTTCCCACTAGCTATCTACCTTACGTTTGGTAGTGTATATATGTCCATGCCTCTTTATCGCTTTGTCACCGTTTACACTTCCCCCTCCCCATAGCCTCAAGTATACATTTTTAATTTAAATTTTTTAATATTGGTGTTGGTTTTCCTTTTACTCTGTATTTTGTGTGAGGTTGGAAAGAGAAAATTTTCTAATTTTACTTGACTTCTTTCTAATGGATTCATCTCCCTTGCTTAATGCTTAACTGTAATAGGACTTTCTTCAGCCAACATGCTCACTTTTTCCTGTCACTGAGCTGTAACTTTTGTGAGACGAATTTGGTGTTTGTGGAGACTTCCAGTGTCCGTGTGCAAAGTGAGGGACAACTATTGTCAGATCACAGGCTACTCTGATAACAGATAATCCTGACCTTACTGTGTTGATTTTCAGATCACCAGCTTGTGAGAATGGCAAAAAAAGTACGCATAAGAGGGAGATGGATGATTAAAATTTCTTCACACTACCAATAAAACACCAGGTACAGATTCAGCTGGGTTGTCCTCACAAAGGAAAAGCAGGGGTTACTTCTCCCAGGTGGAGTGTCCACGGTCTTACTACCAGATAGAAGAATCTTCACGTGTGTTCTGTGGTTTCTGCCTGCACCTCTTCACGTGTCTTATACATTTACTGAGAAGGAAAATGGGAAACGGAAGCTCATAAGCATGTACTCAGTGCATGTCTGATGCTCATGGAGCCCTTGGGCACAGTTCTCTGTTATTTCTTCATTACCTTTAATATTTTGCCATATTGATTTTGTTATTCAAATTTGTAAACCTATGTGTTAAACACATTTTTTTTTCCAGTACGCAGACCGTGTATCAAATGTAATGGGAATTTGACATGAAAAGACATTTCGAACAGAGAAGGAAATGACTATTATGAGTGTTTGAAGTTCAAGTACTTACCTTGTTTAATTTCCATAGATCATCATCTGATACACTAATAAGATTGGACCAGTTTATGTTATCTTAAACTTTTCCCCCTGCAACTGGATTATTTATCCTTAATGGTTTGAATTATTCTTCCTAATCTGCCTTAGGGGCAATTTTCATACGTGCTGATGTTGCAAAGTAGTCTCCATTAGAATTTAATTACTGGATGCCCAGCGCTGATTCTTTTGTTTTTTAAGTGCATTTTCTTGAGAAAAGTTAAGTTTTGCACGTTCATTGGTGATTTGCACTTTCATGTGAATGAACGATGAGAGTGTGTTAGGGCAGAGGGAGAGAAGGAATGGGTATGTACCTAGAGGTCACGTCACAATCGGCTACTCTGAAGGTGGAGGGGAGGCAGAGGAGAAGGTGCTCGTCATTCAGAAAAGCCAGACCTTCGTGCGTGACAGCTGCCGTGGAATTCTCGTAACGGTTATTGAACTCTTTATCCTGATCACTTCAGACCAGCTTGGCAGGGTATTTGTTGCTCAAATAGGAGCTCAGTTAGTTTTTCAGGGGCAGTGGTCCAGAGGACACAATAATAGAAATACATAATTTCAAAGTTGAGTATATGTTAGATACTATTTTTATTCTCTGTTTGGCAAGTCTGCATTGAGAATTTATTCCACTCTGCTTCCTCAGGGAAATAGCCTATTCAGGTCGCTGGAAATAACATGTCAGGTTTGATAAGAGACTTCATATGTAGCCAACTAAACCTGCTAAATATATTTAGAAAATCATTCTAGTGACTAATATCTTAAAGTGTTTCCACAATAACAACGTTGGTAATGTTAGGATTTACCCTTTTGCGTTGGAAATGACTTGTCAAGTCTTCAGAGAGACTTTATGAGCAGCCGAATATACTTGCTAAGTATATTTAGAAAGACTTCTACTAATATAAAGTTCTGTTTAACATAGCCTCTTCATTTTAAGCAGTCATACTGATTGAAATCATTAGGTAGCTGGGAAGAGAAGTTAACTTGGTTTTTGTTCGTTTAACGTTTCTAAGTATTTTCCATCTACAATTGGAAGTTTCAGTGTGTAGGGTTACCAGGAAGTAGGATTTTCAGGGAATGCAGGGGCCCAGGTTTGATTCCCAGATAATTCAAGTATGCCTTCTTTAAATATTCCATTTTATTTTATTTTTAGAGTGCATAGGATAGTGGAAACAGCATGGACTTTGGGGTGGGAACTGTATTTGAATTTAGCACTGCACTTGGGAGGTGTATGATCTTAACACTTCGGAGTCAGTTTCTCAACTCTAAACTGGGGGAAAGAGTGTGTACCTTACAGCATTGTAAACTCACGTGAAATGCTGTCTCGCGTTAGCTACTGGTAGAACATTAGTTCTCCGTCGAGGGCCTGTCAAAGTCATTCAATGCATCAGTGGGATCCCCACTCTTGTCTTCAGAGTCCCTACCTGAGGTTTTTTGATTCAAGGTCCACAGATGGAATAAAGTTCACCTAAATATCCATTTATTAATATAATATCTGCTAGCTCAATACATTTTAATAACATATGAATAAACATTGCTCTTTTCAGCATAGCTGTGACCTCCCCATTGCCAAAGCCCGTGTACGACGGTTAGGACTCCTTGTTCTGTGCTCTTTTATGCAGTGGTCAGTCAGGTGTGGCCACAAGAGAGGCTCAAGAAAGCAAAGTCTATCATACCCGGAGGAACGGGTCGCCAGGGGAGGTTTTGGTGAAGAGGCAGAAAGCAACAGCGAGGGGGAAAGCTGAGACTACATACAGCCTTCCTTGGGGTTTCCCAGGGAAAGGCGAGGCAGGGCAGCTTGGACAGTTAGGAATTGGGGAGTTTGAATAATTTCAGTGGCACTAAGCTAGAGGGGCGGTCCGTCGTTGCCTGGTACCTGGCCCTGGGATGGTTAAGGCAGAGGAACATTGCTTCCTGGAGTGTTTGGGCCAGAAGAGAAGGCCAGGCTCTGGATGGGTTAGTTTGTCTATCAAAGGCATGCTCCCAGCTGAGCGCTTCTAAGAACTGGCCAGCCTCAGAGCGGCAGTCTTTCCCCAACCAGAAAGGTGTTTAAATTTTGAGTTGTCAAAACATCAGAATATGCAGAAAATTTTAAATGTATACAGTGTGTCCTACTACTTGACTTGGCAACATTCGCAATAGTTGATCTTTCCTTTTCTTGATACGCTGTCTCTCTTGGTTTTCTTTGACTCAGTGGTTCTCTTTCTTGACCTCCACTGCTGGTTGTTTTTCTTCTAGAATTTTTAATATTGAAGTGCCAGGGATTCCCCGCCGTGTCCTCTGTTCTTACTGACAACCACTCACTCCCTTGGTGGTGTAACCCAGTCCCATGGTAGTAAATAGCCCCCAAATTGGGTCTTCAGTCCAGATCTCTCTTCTGAAGTTTAGAAGATATAACCAATTCACTCTTCCACTTTCTGTTTGGCATTTCCACACTTCTGATCTCCTCCACCCCTGGTGAAATTTGCTCTTTCCACAGCCTGCCCTAACTCAGTCAGGGTGACAAATTTCCTTAATTGGTCAAGTCACAATCCGTGGAGTCATCCTTGGCTTACTTCTTTCCTACCTCGTATCCAAATTCATCAGGGGATCCAGTCCTGGTGGCTAAGCCTTCAAAGAATAATCGAACCACTTCTACACGTGGCTTCTGCCACTTCTCTCACCTGAGCCGCCATTGTCTCTCGGGATCACAGCATGGTCTGCCCACTAGTCCCACTGGGTCTACCCTCAGCCACCTCGTGGAGTATTCTCAACAGAGCAGACGCACTAACGCTTTTGCACTGTAAGTCATGTTACATCCGTCTCTTATTTAAGGCCTTAAAATAGCTCCCTATTTTACACAAACTAAAAGGCAAAATCTCTGCAAAGGAATAGCAGTCAGGGTCCTGCAAATGTTTTAGTTGAAAAGAACTTAATGAGTGGTCTGTTTTATAGAACTGTAGGTTTTTATGAAGCCCCCAGAGACCAGCAGTGGCGGGAAGTCCTAACCATCCTATTCTTGCAGGGCCAGGATGAAGGGAATGGTGTTATCAACCCTGGAAATTGCGGGGCACCATGGCCGAGGGGCTGCCCAACAGGCTCTGGAACCGTGGAATGCACACACTTTCGTGTCTACGGCGAGGCAGGCAGGAAGTGAGGGGAATATATATCCCAACCTATTTTTTTGTTCACGTCCTAGTCAAACACTCGGTTTTGTTAGCCTTTTCCATTTTAGCGATTCTGGTGGTTCCATAATGATTTTTCATTGTGGTTTTGTTTTGCCTTTCCAGAGTGACTAATGAGGCTGGAGATCTGCTTATAAGTTTTTTGCCTGTTTGAATATTCTCTTTTCTCAAATGCCTGTTTAAGTATTTTGCTCATTTTTTTCTTTGGCTATATATCTTTTTTAAATTGATTTTTTAGAATTTCTTTACATGATTTGGACCCCAGATTTTTGTAAGATACATACATGACACATATCTTCTTCCATCTCCTACTGGCCTTGTTTTTATTTTTTCGTTTTTGTTTTTTTCTTTTTTTAATGACTGGAACTTTTAAATTTTAATGTAGAGTGAGTGGTTCCCTCTTTTTCCTTAATGTAGAGTGGTGTTTCTTTTTCCTTTATGGCTTTTCATATCTTGTTTAAGAAATCTTCGTCTATTCAGTGTCATGATGATAGTCTTATAGAAGCTTTATTGCTTTACCTTTCATGTTTAGATTTATAATCAACCTGGAATTGATATTTGTATAGGGAGGAGAGTATGAATCAGGATTGTTTCCACTTAGATGTCTAAGTATCTCAGTGTCTTTCCCACTGCTCTGCAGTGTTATTCTTGCCATCAGTGATCTCTCTATACGTATACAGTTTTTTTCTGGACTCTCTGTTTTATATTTCACTCTGCTTGTCTTGCATCAGTATCACACTGTCCTAAATTCTGTAGTTTCATAGAAAAACTTGATGCATGGCACAAATACTTCTGATTTGTCCTTTAATATTGCCTTGACAGTATATGGTGGGATTATTGCATTGAATCTAAAGATTGATTTGGGGAAAACTGGCATGTTAGCAATATTGAGCCGCCTTTTAGGTCTTTTAAAATTTCTCTCAAATAATATTAAAACACTTTAAGTTTTCCTTTTGCATAGAGGCCTTGCACATCTTCCTTGTTGGTACCTAGGTATTTGACATTTCTGAAGCTATTGGAAAGGGATTTTTTTTTTGTATTTTATTGTCTGTTTTTCTGGGTCAAGTATTCTAGGTCGGCATTTATTTTCTTTCCATACTCTAAAGATTTTTTGCATCATCTTCTGACCAATCTTATTATCACTTCTTTGAACAAGAAATGATTTTCATTGTTGGCTTTTAAGGTTTTTCTGTCTTGGATTTAAGTAGTTCTGTTACACGTTTAGGTGTAGCTTCCTTTGTATTTAATCTGCTCGGAGTTCATAGCAGTTCTTGAATTTATAGCTTGGGTTTTTTTTATTACTTTGAAAAATTCTAGACTATTATTTTTTCAAATATTTCTTCTGCCCTGCAGTCTCTATCCTTCAATTGAATGTATGTTAGCACTCTCCACTGTCCCCTCTGTGTCTCTGTGTCACTTTTCTGTGTTGTCTATGTCTGTTATGCTTTTTCTCTAGTTTTCTCTGAATGTTTTCTACCGATTTACATTCCAGTTCACTAGTCCTCTCTTTTGCCCTAATACTATCAGTCCAATCTGCTGAGATCTATTTTTAGTTATTATATTTTGCAGTTCTCAAATTTCAATTTTTTTAATAAATTCAGTTTCTTTGCAAACATTCTTCATCTTGCCTTCCATTTTCTTAAACATACTAGTCACCATGTTTTACAATACCTGTTTCAATATCTGGCTCATCTGTGGTTTTATTTGTATTGTCTATTTTTTCTAGGTTTTTTTTTCCTCTTAGTCTTATTTGTAAGTATGGTTGAAATTTTTTATTGAGTGTCTCACATTGTATATGAAAAATTATAACTGTCAGAATTATGCTGTTTGGGTTTTTTGTTTGTTTGTTTTTCCAGAGAGGGTTTCCGGTATCCTCTGGTAGTCAGGTAAATTGGGGACAGATCACTCCAATTCAGTCAGAGTGTGACTGAAGTCAGTCACAAGTCAGAGGCTTGTCTCCAGTCTTTGTGAAGGTCATTCTGCTCTGGTTTACCCACATTGCTAGGGAGTTGTCATTCAGAAGAACCATTTGAGAGCTTATGGGTTTATGCAGTCCTTCTTCCTTGGCAGGTCCTGAACTCCGATTTTGGTTTTCTCAGCACCATGATACTGTTGAAAACGTCCTTGTGCTTTTCAGATTTTTGTGTGGTTACTTTGCTTCTTGCCCTGGGCGCTTCAGACATTAAGCCAAGTGCCTCAAGAGGAAAACCATAAGTGTCAGACTTGTGTCTCTTGTGTTACCTTCTCTCCAGGATCTGAGCCCCTCAAATCCTGACTACTGCAGCCTCAAACTTTAGTGTTTTACCTGTCCATCCAGAGCAGAAAGTGTGCCAGACAGATAGAATGCCAGAAGTCTCACCTTTTTCTTTTACCTCTTTGACCTTTTCCTGGACTCTCAGCCTCTTTCCCATCCATGGACTGGCGTATTACCCGAGGGAAAAAGTAGCCCTCAAAATGTCAGTTCACTTCTTTGAGTTTTTTTTTTTCCTACCCAGGATCTCGGCCACTGAAGCCTGGGATGCCTCTACAGTTTTGTCTTCAAGTAGGTGTTGGCTGTTTTTAATTTTATCTCCTGTTTTCTAATTCTCAGCAGGAGCATTGTTTTGTCACAAGGTGCTCCATCATGGTTAGAAGTGGAATTCACTAAATAAGCCACATCTGAGTCATGATCGTGAGGTTAGCATGGCTTAGTGACTGAGGGAACAAAGCTTTTGGATAGGCTCATGGTTTAAATTCCACTTACTGTGTTTGAGATGCTTACCCACTGGAAGTTCAGTTTTATCTGTAATCAGAAAATCAGACTTTTTTCATAAGATTTTTGTGAGGATTAATGGGAAAAAATGCACATAAAGAATTTGTTGCCCAGGGTGAGTACAACTTGAGTGCTTATGTAATCTCTCATTTTTCTCTTTCACTTCATTTTTGGCTTCCTAAAAATGCTTACTTTCTTATTAGATCTTCACTATATATGGAGACACACACACACACGCACACACGTGTATATATATATGTGTGTGTGTAGATAAGTAGATGGAAAGATAAATGGATGGATGCACTTTATCAGAAAGAATCTGTTCTACCAAACTGTCAGACACGTAAGTAACTAATTTATAAGAGATTTTAGGATTGTCCTTAAGACCTGCTGACTCGAGGACTCATGTTCTGAGTCTGCCTCTCACCTCAGCTGTAGTGTGCAGATGCCAACCGCACAGCCATGAGCAATTTAATCATAGATACAGGGTGAAATAGAAGATTTTCACTCCTCTCTGAGCGTGGCTGGCCCAAAGGCATGGCAAATTGCTTAGTCACAGTGAATAAATTTATGCTACATAAGGCTAATAAACAGGTCAGAGACAGCTGGGTCTACTACCTGTCACTTTCTAAACTTTCTCTGTCTCTGACCAGATTTTCTTCTCAGACAATGATTTCTTCCAATTCAGAATGAGTTCTAGTACTCTCTGTCATCTCATTTTATATTCCCATGTCCTTCTTTCTCCCCTTGGATCTCTCCGCCTGCCTATGAGGAGCCTATATGCACTTTGTCTTATTTTTGTGTCCCATAAGATACAAGTAACATAAGTGCTAAGTATATGTTTATTTTTCTAGTGTTACATGGGCTGTATATAATGTGCACGGGGGAGCAGATTGACCAAGGCAAAGAGTGTACACACACACACACACACACAGAGTAATTCATTATTGTCCTTGAGGCAATATTCAACAGTAGAAATCCTACAGTCTTCATAAATCTGTGACAGTTTTGGGGGGATTTATTTGTTTTTTAGTTAGCACCTACAAACACTGTATATTTGTTCTCCTGAAAACTCACATGTGCACATGTCACTAAAGAGTTTATATCAGCTGTTCTTATATTCACGGATATTAGGTTAAAGATACTTATATTAGAATGCCCACTGATATTTGAGGGAAAAGGTTTAGCAAGAAGAGGTAAATATATTTGCTTATCAATTGTATTATTTAATTTTCTAGCAAATTTAGGACAATTCCATAGAAGATCAGTAATCATAACACTTTTTAGTTTGTTTTGGATTGTCATTTGCTTTTATTAGATCAATGGCAGGAATCTACAGAATATTTTCACCTTAGGGAACAAATCACATTAAATTCCTAGGATCCCTGACCTTGCTCTTTGGGCTGGGCTTGCAGGGTTCCAGACTTCTTTACACTGACCTTGAGTGATCTTACCATGTGCAAACCGCTGGTGCTGGTACTGTGAGTAATAATAAGCTTAAATGACATCTTAAACAACATTGATGCTGCTTGGAGCTGCCTCAATGTGGTGTGTGTTCAATTCTTTAAAATATAATTCTTTGGTTTGGAATCAGCAGATTATTAATGAATGGCATGTTTCTGGGGAATAAATAGGACTTTTTGAAAGCCTATGCATGGGGGAAAAAAATGGCCAGAGAAAGGGCTCTTTCTTCCATTCCGTGTTTCACACAGAAGCTTTAGGTTGTATGAGAAAACTTCTGGAATAAACTTGTGAAGTGTTGGACAAGAAAAGGAAACAGTAAAAGTTTGTTACAAAGTGGAATTCTTGTTACATCTCCTTGGTACCTGCTACTCTGGGGACCCTTTAGTATGTTGGCTTATAAATGTTTATTAAAAATGTATAGACAGTATAGCCTAAAAACATCAGAAGACATTTTAGCTAGACATAATTAAGTCAGATTAATCCTGCGAAGCACTGAAAGATGGTTTTGCCTGGAGACATTTTTTATTCTTTGGCAGTAACTGTTAGAGAAAAGCCCATTGCTTAGTAACCTAATTGAAATGTCTGCATACAATTCAGTTAAAAATAGTTTTTATTTTAAATTATTTTCCTAAATATAGAAAAAATATAAGGGTCTTTATAGGTAATTTTTTTAAAGCAGAAATATATTAAAATAATTATCTGTAGGGGCTCCCCTGGTGGCGCAGTGGTTGAGAGTCTGCCTGCCGATGCAGGGGATGCGGGTTCGTGCCCCGGTCTGGGAGGATCCCGCGTGCCGCGGAGCGGCTGGGCCCGTGAGCCATGGCCGTTGAGCCTGCGCGACCGGAGCGTGTGCTCCGCAACGGGAAAAGGCCGCAGCGGTGAGAGGCCCGCGTACCATAAAAAAATAAATAAATAAATAAATAAATAATAATAATTATCTGTAACATTACCATCAGAACCTGCCATGCTTTGCTCTATATATTCTCAAACTATATTCAGAGAAAATAAAGTCATGCTTAAAATATTATTTTATAGCCCACTTTTAAAGTATAATATTCACTATTATTCATATCCTGAACTATTCCTTAAGAATTTTAATGACTGCATTTCTGCTTATGTTTTGTATCCTCCTTGCTGTTAACTATTTTCATTTTTCTCTGTAAATACAGTTATTTCTTTACATATTTTCTTTAGTAATTGGAGAGGTATGCCTTCTTCAGTGATATTCCTGTTTACCTTTTAAGTTTTAAAAAATACCTTAATCTGTTTTACTCTGACAATACCAGTAGTAAAATTTATTTCTCTGGCAAAGAGATCTAAAACATTTGCTGCATCCATCCTCTCCAAAAAGCATGTCTAGTTTTGGTGATGTAATTGGAGAATCAAGACATATTATTTTAATATCTTATTATATTTTACATTTATCTCTTCTTCATGAAAAATTGAATAAGTGTTTACAACCACATTGCACATGTATTTCATGCACATGTAATTTACAGACATGCAACCCCATATAATTTACATTCACATGTAATTTACATGTCGGTGCTTTTTACAACCATATTGTACATGTATTTACAACTACCTTGAGATGTATGTAAACCCAGATCCCTGTGAAATGATTTCCGAGCTCACTATCAGTTATTTTATAATGTAAGTGCTTTATTTTGATTTAGTTTTGAGTCAGCTGAATGATGTCTTTTCAACAAATGCCAGGAAAAAGTGTGGGAGTCTGTGGATTGTATTCCTTATACATATGAGGATATCATTTCGTTCTGCTTTATTCACACATTAATGGCAAAATCCTAGGCAGTAGAATTCATAGCACACAGTATCCCCTACTTCATCCACCCCCCTACCCCCAACTACAAGAACAAACTCTATAAACGTTCTTTAATTGCTCTTTGGCATTTATGTTATGGAAGAGAAATATAAGATATCAATAGAATTTTGCCTGTGTCATTATTCTATTTCCAGGTTTGGGGGGATTCTTTTTATTTATTTTTATTTGTTTACATATTACAGAAAGCTTTTCTTATCCTTAGAGTTTAAATATTTCATTGGGATGTGTCTGCATATTATTCAGTTCTCACAAATTGTGACTGGCGCTCAGACTGGTAATAAGTGAGCGTTCTGCCACAGCTTTCGTGCACTTGGAGCTATTGTTGATGATACCATTATTTTCTTTAATATTAGTCCCTCAGATGATGCTTCTTCTCTAGCTCTTCTTTTGTATGGAATTCCAATTTCCTGTATTGATTCTCCTGGAATTGTTTTGAAATTTTATAATTTTTCTTGTTTTTATAATTTTACCACTTTCCTCTGAATTCTGAAAGAATCTGCAAGGATTATCTCTTAATTCACTGATTTTTTTGTCACAGAGTGCCCCTTTAGCAATTTTGAATTAAGTAGTTTGATGCTTATCTTAATTTCAGCTTTCCTCATTTAAAGGGTTTTTGGGGCCCTTTTTTGTGGACACAGTGTGATATTTTGAAATAATCTCCTATGTTATACAGTTTTATAAAAAGTCATTTATTCTAATTTTCAAGGTGAATTTTTTGAAGCTGTTTTATACTTTCACAGCTGATCATTTTTCTCTGATCTCCGGCCTTATAAATGAATGAAAATTACCGCATAGTAGAAGTTGAGGAGGGTTTTGTTAGAGGATATATGAGTTCCTGTTAAATAGAATATTTTAGGTCCAAAAATGTAGCTGTAAGAGTTTTGAATTCTTTCAGCTTCTGTCCCTTTTTTTATGCAATTAAAACTCCCTCTCTCTATACTTACATTCAATGAGAATCTTGGAGGAATGGGGTTAGAAATATGCACTCAAGTCACCATTTAGATTGTAAAGTGAAAATAAAGCAAACAAACCCAGATATCTTCATGTATGAACTGTTTCAATATGCTTCACTCATTTTAAAATAATGTTCAAAGTATCCTAATGGTTAGATTTTTCTACAAGTGTCTTTTATTTCCCCCGCTCTCTTAAATGAATTGGTTCAGCCCCCAAATACCAGGTGTAAGAAGTCTTTCCAAAAGGAGGCATATTAAATTTAATTTCTAAATATAAATTGAGGAATATTTATCCTGACAATTCTAAATTTCAACGAACAGTATAGTTACTGAGTTTTTACTTTGATGAGACATTATTTTAGCTTTTTCTGTGTTCATGAATTTTTACAATTCAGTTGTGACTTTTTACTGGTTCTCCCTTTCACGAAGGTAGATAATTTTCATAACACTGAAAATTGTCCTTCCAGTGGGAGTTTCTTAGTGTTTTGGAAAGTCCCCTAATCGTATCAACAGGAAACTCTTCTAGTGCATTTAAAATACAATTCAGTAACAATGGACCTGAAGATGAGTTACCTTGGCTCTGCTATCCCTGGGTTTGGATGACAGTGGGATGAGCTTACAAAGGCTGGGGTAGCACTCAGAAAACGCCAGTCAAGACTAATACATGGAAGAACCAGGGTCTCTTCTAGGGATGGCCATGGGATAGTGCCAAGACATATGATACATAGTTGCAGATTTATGAAATACAGGCAATGTCCTGGAAAATTATGCTTTCACTTGTATGGAGTTTTCTTATATAACTATGAATATGTGTGTATCAGTGGCATCGTGTTACTTCTGAGTGTCTTAATTTGGGCTTCCATAGAAGTAGATTTTAAGATGGGGATTTGAGGCAAGGAGTTTATTTGGGAGATGATCCCAGGGTACACTGATAAGGAAATGATAAGAAAAGACGGGATAGGAGAGGACCCAGTAAATGGCCCATAATCGAGGAAGCTACCACTGTGAGTATCTGGAGTTTAATTCCACTGCGGAACTCTGGGAATCAGCATAGAACCAGCACCTCAGTGTGTGGTGATCTACTCCAGCAGCAATGGGAAAATCATGGGCTACCTAATCAAACACATAGCTGCTTCTGTCACTTCGAGTAAAGAAAACGTTGACCAGCATTTTAAAAATCATATCGATTTCCAAATATATATGTGGTGATAAATGCTGTGTTTTGAACATTGTAAAGAATTTGGAATTTGAGAAAACAGAACTGGTTTGGAATTCTGCCTAATTACTCTCTATTTGATCTCAGTTAACATTTAATTTCTCTTCGCTTTAAGTTCATCATCTGGAAACTAGTGACAATAATAATATTCTTGCCTCTCTCAGGAGTTTGTTGTAAGAATCAATTTAGGCAATTGACATGAAAGTACATTCTAGACTACAAAATAGTACATGCAGTCTTTTTTTTTTTTTTTTGCGGTACGCGGGCCTCTCACTGTTGTGGCCTCTCCCGTTGCGGAGCACAGGCTCCGGACGCGCAGGCTCAGCGGCCATGGCTCACGGGCCCAGCCGCTCCGCGGCATGTGGGATCTTCCTGGACCGGGGCGCGAACCCGTGTCCCCTGCATCGGCAGGCGGACTCTCAACCACTGCGCCGCCAGAGAAGCCCAGTCTTTTTTTTTTAAACATCTTTATTGGAGTATAATTGCTTTACAATGGTGTGTTAGTTGCTGCTTTATAACAAAGTGAATCAGCTATAAATATACGTATATCCCCATATCTTCTCCCTCCTGCGTCTCCCTCCCACTCTCCCTATCCCACCCCTCTAGGTGGTCACAAAGCACCGAGCTGATCTCCCCGTGCTATGCGGCCGCTTCCCACTAGCTATCTGTTTTACATTTGGTAGTGTATATATGTCCATGCCACTCTCTCACTTCGTCCCAGCTTACCCTTCCCCCTCCCCGTGTCCTCAAGTCCATTCTCTACATCTGCGTCTTTATTCCTGTCCTGCCCCTAGGTTCTTCATAACCATTGTTTTTTAGATTCCATATATATGTGTTAGCATACGGTATTTGTTTTTCTCTTTCTGACTTACTTCACTCTGTATGACAGACTCTAGGTCCATCCACCTCACTACAAATAACTCAGATTTCGTTTCTTTTTATGGCTGAGTAATATTCCATTGTATATATGTGCCACATCTTCTTTATCCATTCATCTGTTGATGGACACTTAGGTTGGTTCCATGTCCTGGCTATTGTAAATAGAGCTGCAGTGAACATTTTGGTACATGACTCTTTTTGAATTATGGTTTTCTCAGGGTATATGCCCATTAGTGGGATTGCTGGGTCATATGGTAGTTCTATTTTTAGTTTTTTAAGGGACCTCCATACTGTTCTCCATAGTAGCTATATCAATTTACATTCCCACCAACAGTGCAAGAGGGTTCCCTTTTCTCCACACATTCTCCAGCATTTATTGTTTGTAGATTTTTTGATGATGGCTATTCTGACTGGTGTGAGGTGATACCTCATTGTGGTTTTGATTTGCATTTTTCTAATGATTAGTGATGTTGAGCATCCTTTCATGTGTTTGTTGGCAATCTGTATATCTTCTTTGTAGAAATGTCTATTTAGGTCTTCTTCCCATTTTTGGATTGGGCTGTTTGTTTTTTGATATTGAGCTGCATGAGCTGCTTGTAAATTTTGGAGATTAATCCTTTGTCAGTTGCTTCATTTGCAAATAGTTTCTCCCATTCTGAGGGTTGTCTTTTCGTCTTGTTTATGGTTTCCTTTGCTGTGCAAAAGCTTTGAAGTTTCATTAGGTCCCATTTGTTTATTTTTGTTTTTATTTCCATTTCTCTAGGAGGTGGGTCAAAAAGGATCTTGCAGTGATGTATGTCATAGAGTGTTCTGCCTATGTTTTCCTCTATGAGTTTGATAGTGTCTGGCCTTACATTTAGGTCTTCAATCCATTTTGAGTTTATTTTTGTGTATGGTGTTAGGGAGTGTTCTAATTTCATTCTTTTACATGTACCTGTCCAGTTTTTCCACGATCACTTATTGAAGAGGCTGTCTTTTTTCTATTGTATACTCTTGCCTCCTTTATCAAAAATAAGGTGACCTTATGTGCGTGGGTTTATCAGTACAGGCAGTCTTAATTGGCTTTGTTAGCAAATGGTAGTGCCAAAGAGTTAATCTCAGAAATCAAAAATGCAAAAGATATGTTAAGCCACATAATTTTAGTCAATTTACAGATTTTGTAGTGTTTCTGAATAAATATGGCAAGTATATGTTATATTTATATTGAACAAGCCATAACTGTTAAAAGATTGACTGTTTCCTGAGAGTGAAAAATCTCATTGTTATTTTTCTATCATACATTTCAAAATTGCATTGTTTTCTATCCCTTCATTAGAAATGTTTTAAACCAATTCATTTATGTGGGAATAAAAACATTTCCGTGGTCTATCAGACATTGAACTCTGCATCATCTACTCTGGAGGGGTTATAAGACTGTGTTCTGATTCTAGATTTTCTAAAACTTTGGCAAAATCGGATTCTGAGTCTTCCTTTGCATCTGTGTTAATATTAGCAAACTTTCTTTGGGGGCTCAGCAAAGAACAAACCGTCTTTGATGAAAGGGTCATCCTAGCTGCCAGTGACCAAAAGCGGTGCCTGCTGAGAAGCTTTGTGGCAATACTCCAGACAGACAAGGATTCAGGGGTGAGGAATCCACACACTAATGAATTCCAGAAGGTGTGATTGCTGGCTTCTCTCTTCTTAAGCCCTAGCCATAACGCATTGGTGCTCAGGTTTTTTATCCTGTAGGCCATGCTTCATTCTTTGACATCCCCTACCATTTCCCACCCCTACCTAAAAGAAGCCCCAAACAAAACAATAATAAACAATTTGCTGTTTGATTTTTAGACAGCACTACCATCATACCGCCCTTAAGAATGCCACAGCTGCAACCTGTCACTTGGTATTTCAGCAGGATCAGGCTGGAGGCAAAAGAAAGGGGCAGGGAAGGCCAGGGTGTGTCAAAATTTTTCCTTCTTATAGATTTGAGTTCATTGCGGTCACTATCAGTGAGCTGTTTTGGACCTGTTTCTATGTGTTTAGTTCCTGCCCTTCATCAATAAATTGTAACTAACCCATTCACTGAACGCTGTATGCCTTGCACTGTAGTTTTTGGTCCTTAAAAATAACATCCGACCATAGGTATTACTGTTCTCATTTTACAAATGAGGAAACTGAGACTTCTAAGTCACGAATCTAGCTTGTAAGCGACAGAGCTGATGGACTTGGATATCTTAGCTCTTTCAGAATACCACCTCTCTTTTTATTAGCCAAGCTTCGATTCTTCTGTGAGAAAGTCATGTTTCTTACTTATGTGTGAGGGACACCCTTTTTGGCTATATAAAATGTGCACATTTATATCTTACATGGAAAACTTTTTTTAGAGGATGTCCTCATCTTTGCAAGACTGTTGAACTAACAAAAGACTCAAGAAATTTCCATTTTAATAGTGAGTAGAATGAATGATTCTCTTTGCATTTTTCATCCCTTTACATCTAAGTGACTTTGCTCTGTCAAAAGATATCAGAGTGAAGGAGAAGACAGGTTTTTGTTGGCAGTGCCATTTGTATCTTTAGAGCTAGAAGATCTTGTCTGTATTACATGCAGATTATGGAAAGTCAGGAGACCATTACAAATGCCAGTATGAGCTATGTCTAAGCCACACCACCAATAGGAGAGGACTTACTCTTCAGGCCTCTATTTTCCATATAAATTTTGTCCTGCTTTTTCCTGGCATTTACAGGATCCTGGACAGTCTGATGTTTTCTGTTTGTTTAGTGTATTAAAATTTCTAAGAACTTCTTGATTAAATGTGTGGAGGTCTCCACTTTAATATTGAGGAGACTGAAGTATCCAGCCCAGGAAAGATCCATTTCAAAAGTTTTAATGCAACTTAATGGAAATTTAAAGAAAAATTATTATATTTAGCAGTAATTTTGTATCACACTTTACAGAATGCAAGTTAAATTGGGCTTTTCTTGTTGGTCAGATTTTACAGATGAGGAAACCAAAGCAGACAGATGTAACATGAAATGTGAAATCAGTTCATCTTATTCTCTCTCTTTCTCTCCCCTCTCTTCCTCCTCTCTCTCTCTTTTCTTTATAGCTTTCGATCTAATGCTATTTATCTAGTACCTAAATATCCACTTTACTAATTGCTCTTCTGTATTTAATTCACAGACCATCTAAATATATGATATTATTGTTCTCAGTTTATAGCTGTAGTTAAAGAAACTGAGAATGATGTTCGGTAACAGCCCCAAATATTTTGTAGCACAACCTTGTAAAGCTCGAATTTGGATTTAGGTCTTTGTTTATTGCAGAACCATGCTCTATCTACAATGTTGGTTTGATTTGTTATTTTATAGCAAGGTAATTATTCATTACTTCAACAGTTACCTAAGAACTGTTTTTAAAACACAAAAAATCTTATTTTACAACAGATTTTACATATGTCATCACATGATAACGTGACCCATTTGAGGTCTATACAAAACTAATCTAGTGCAGTGTTAGTATAGTCTAAAATTTCCAGGATGTTTTGTTCACATTTTAATGTCTCGATACATACATAAAAAGCCTTTGCCAACCCCAAAGGAATTGTTTTAATATTTTGAGAAATATTAGGCTAAACCCAAGGTGTATCTAGGCAAAGTAAATATTGTTTGGTCTAAGCTGGCTTCTCCCTCCCTCCTGACCATCGTTTCATCTGCTCTCCTTATAAGCTGCTTAATGAAACAGAACTTGATCGTTATTTGCATGGTGTACTTAACAAGTCCCATCTTTGCTTCTGACCCAGAGTTTGCAGTCACATTCTTTATAGTTTTTGAAGGAAGACTGATTGTAATATTTCTTTAAAAAATGGTGGATTTGTTTTTATCTAATTTATCTCTGCTTTTATTTTTACTGTTACTAATTACGCAAAATAAGATTGGCATCACCATTCTTGTGTAAATCATTCAAATTAGTCTTTTTTTTTTTTTTTTTTTTTGGTGGTACGCGGGCCTCTCACTGTTGTGGCCTCTCCCGTTGCGGAACACAGGCTCCGGACGCGCAGGCTCAGCGGCCATGGCTCACGGGCCCAGCCGCTCCGCGGCATGTGGGATCTTCCCGGACCGGGGCACGAACCCACGTCCCCTGCATCGGCAGGCCGACTCTCCACCGCTGCGCCACCAGGGAAGCCCAAATCAGTCTATTTTAACGCAGCGCCCTAGTGAAGAAGATCATATTCAGTTCATAACTTCAATTTGTATCCGTCTTGATTAGTTTTTAAAAAGTAATTTTAAAAAATGCATCTTATTTCCCTGTGCTTCCACTTTCAAAGCATATATACCCATGCTGTTAAATTTCACACATGACGTCACGGGATACAATCCCATGATACATTTTCATGATGTCAAAGCTTTGAATTATGAAATGGGAACCATGAAGCAGAAGCATATGCCTTATTCAGTGTGCGGTGCCATGCAGCAGTGAAATGATGCTGTGTATCCCCCTATTTACATATTCTTAAAGTGCATGTCTCCCTGGAAGTGAACCGCTCAAGCAGTAAGTAAATGTCTACATCCGGTTAATCAATTAAGCAAACAGGAGTTTATCAACGTCTGGCATCTGCCTTACTTTACTAGCTTTATGTGAATAACCGATGCCTGGTGACCTTTGATAATTTGGGGGGTTGCTTGGAATTTCGGCAGTGGTTTAATAGTGTCAGTGTGCTGTTGTGAATTTTGATATTGTAACCAACATCCTCTTGGTTGCTTTACTCACACTGAAAATCACAGCATCTTCCAACCAAAGTCTGTGTAGCCTTCTGTTTTAACACAGATACTCTAGCTTGCGCAACTTTCCAAAATATGAGCACCAAGAGAGAAAACAAGTCAAAATATAAGAATGATTATGGGAAGTGGGAGATTTTCAGAAGTACATTATTCAGCAAGTAACACACACTGAATCTTAGTAACTGCTAACTTAAACTTAGTTAAAAGGGAGTTTTTCCCCTTAAAAAACCTGTTACTGGTAAACTGCAAAGAACCAAGTAAAAACTGCCTAGTCAAGAGTCTGGAAGGTTCCTGGCTGCTTCTGCTTTTCAGCAATAGAACTTCATCTCTTTCTCTGACATATTTATGTTCAGATTGTTCGGTTCCAAAGACTGTCCTCCTCTGCATTTTCTTTATAAGTTTGGAATTCCCAGAAGGGGGAACTTACGGGTGGAGCATTGGTTGCTTTGATGCCAGCAACACTGCTGTCTCGGATTAGGAGACACTGTCCACCTGCCATCTCTAGCACCTGGCCCTGTTCTTGCCAAATAAATACTTGTTGGAATAAATTGAATGTTTGGCCCTTCACGTCATTATAAGCAAGACTTACACCACCAATTGTGGAAAAATTTGAATAGAATTGACGAAGAGTAAAGTTGTTTTTAGAATTTTACAACTTAATAATTAGTGCCAACAAAATGCATGAGGATGATGACATGCAATTATGGAATACACTGAACGTTTAATCTTCAGAGTAACCCTGACGATAGTTATTAGGGAACATTTAAACCTAATAAAACTGTAACTGAGGATGATTATTAATAACAATTTGGAGATATATGTGATCCCAAATTCATGATCTTCCCTTAAACCATGCACTTAAAGATAATGAAGGAAGAGAAGAAGAAAACAGAAGGAACACTTAACTAAATAAGAGAATTAATTAATACTACATCATTTATAGCTTTTCTTCCTAAATTAGGTGGTTTCGTGCCAAGGAAAAGCATGAGGATCACTCCAGTTCACCTTTACTTTCCATTATGTAGGTCTTGGGTACAGTCCAGAGTTTTCTTCTTCTAATGAACAGCATGATCAGTAACAGTTGCACCAAACACTTCAATTTAAAATACACATTAAATGACTTTTCAAGTAAAGGTTACACTTTATCTTTTTTATTCTTCACAGCACGGTGTGTTTTAGGATGTATGGGACACTGCACATTCTTATTAGTTTACAATTAGGAGCTAGAGGTCTAAGGCATTCAGTAGCAATCTGGCAGTTTCCCAATTTCGGTGCTACTAAAGATAACCGTGGCAGATAAATCAAGCCCCAAAGTAGACCCTGGCCTGGATTTCTCACGTTTTAATATGCCTACAGAGTGTCCAAACACAGTCTTCATCAGTGTTGATTGTTCAGCTGGTACAGCCCTGGGCACTAAAGAGATTTACTTAAACTAAGTCATTATTCCAACAATTAAATCAGCTGGAATTAGCATAAGAATTGTTTTGTTTTCTGTTTCTTATATTAAGGATGTTTTTGTGCTACAGTGTTAGGATTGAAGTCAAATGAACGGAACCTTCCCTGTGTTCTATAGCTTTCCAATTTACTGTTAGAGGATTTCTTTTTTAACATCTTTATTGGAGTATAATTGCTTTACAATGGTGTGTTAGTTTCTGCTTTATAACAAAGTGAATCAGTTATACACATACGTATATCCCCATATCTCTTCCCTCTTGCGTCTCCCTCCCTCCCACCCTCCCTATCCCACCCCTCTAGGGGGTCACAAAGCACCGAGCTGATCTCCCTGTGCTATGCGGCTGCTTCCCACTAGCTATCTCTTTTGCATTTGGTAGTGTATATATGTCCATGCCACTCTCTCACTTTGTCCCAGCTTACCCTTCCCCCTCCCCGTATCAAGTCCATTCTCTAGTAGGTCTGTGTCTTTATTCCCGTCTTGCACCTAGGTTCTTCTTGACCATTTTTCTAAGTGTCCATCAACAGATGAATGGATAAAGAAGATGTGGCACATATATACAATGGAATATTACTCAGCCATAAAAAGAAACGAAATTGAGTTATTTGTAGTGAGGTGGATGGACCTAGAGTCTGTCATACAGAGTGAAGTAAGTCAGAAAGAAAAAAACAAATACTGTATGTTAACACATAAATATGGAATCTAAGAGGATGATTTTATATGGACAGTACATCAAATGGAGCTTTGGGTTTAAAAATGAGTACTTAGACTTTTCTATGTGGCAAAAACAAGATCCAATTTATAATAGATATTGGATAGTGACATCGATAAACTAAGAATGTAAAGCTAAATATTCATTAGCTTCTTTTTTCATTTTTTGGTTATCTCTCAAATTCAGGGAGTTCTCATTAACTCATTAATTAATGGATTAATAACTATACAACAAACATTTGTTGAGAACTTGCTGTTTATTCCTTGATCACTGAGTTATTCATTTAAATCAATAAGTATTAATTGAGGTCCTACTTATACATAAAGAACTGGTTATGGTGCAATGAAAAAAATTACCTGCAGTTGGGACAAATGAGAAGTTTTCTTTTGCTTAAAGACATTTTTGGAATATTTACTTTGGAAAATGTCTCCATGAGCTATAGAGGTTTTTTTTTTCTTTTGAATAATCTAAATGATGCCAAATATAATAGCAGCCAAATCATTTGGAGCCAAGTCTGGTAATAGTGTAAGTGTTCCAATTATTATGGAAGGCTGGTTTTGATCAAAGTGTCTATATAACTATAAAATGATGAGATGATTTTTTCCTTTGTATTCTGAAAACCATTTCAAACCGTTGGTTGTGGCTTGTTCCTAGCCCTTTTCACAGCCTCTGAGGACAAATCCTCCAGACAACTTATAAGAGGAGGAAGCTGATCCTAGCTTAGGGCTCCTTACATTTTCTTGCACAAGACTAAGGGATCTTGGGGTTGATTTCTTTGAGGACCAGTCTAACCATCATCAAGCTATAAACAGATGGTTGGTGCCATAAATCAGTGTGGAAACTAGCAAGTCACCATGTAATTTAAATGTGGCATTTATGAAAACTCCTGCCTCTGATTTGTTTTGAGAAGGTGATCCGCAAAGTGACTTTAAATTCTTGAAAATCTGGTTTCAGCTACAGCAGAGGCACTTTGGCCCAGAGCCAACTTTGTGCAAAATATCTTCTCAGTCACTTGTCCATCACAAGTTATTAAAATTACAAAGCATAACCACATATTAGCCTGCCATCTAGAATCAGAAGTTTCAACCCATTACTTATCCTGTTCTGTTTTATTTCTTAAAATATTTTTTTCACATCTTTATTGGAGTATAATTGCTTTACAATGGTGTGTTACTTTCTGCTTCATAACAGTGTGAATCAGTTATACATATACATGTATCCCCATATCTCCTCCCTCTTGCGTCTCCCTCCAACCCTCCTTATCCCACCCCTCTAGGTGGTCACAAAGCACCGAGCTGATCTCCCTGTGCTATGTGCCTGCTTCCCACTAGCTAGCTACTTTACATTTGGTAGTGTATATGTGTCCATGCCACTCTCTCACTTCGTCCCAGCTTACCCTTCCCTCTCCCTGTGTCCTCAAGTCCATTCTTTACATCTGCGTCTTTATTCCTGTCCTGTCCCTAGGTTCTTTAGAACCTTTTTTTTTTTTTTTTTACATTCCATACAGATCTGTTAGTATACGGTATTTGTCTTTCTCTTTCTGACTTACTTCATTCTGTATGACAGACTCTAGGTCCATCCACCTCACTACAAATAACTCAATTTCGTTTCTTTTTATGGCTGAGTAATATTCCATTGTATATATGTGCCACATCTTCTTTATCCATTCATCTGTTGATGGACACTTAGGTTGGTTCCGTGTCCTGGCTATTGTAAATAGAGCTGCAGTGAACATTGTGGTACATGACTCTTTTTGAATGATGGTTTTCTCAGGGTATATGCCCATTAGTGGGATTGCTGGGTCGTATGGTAGTTCTATTTATAGTTTTTTAAGGAACCTCCATACTGTCCTCCATAGTGGCTGTACCAATTTACATTCCCACCGACAGTGCAAGAGGGTTCCCTTTTCTCCACACCCTCTCCAGCACTTATTGTTTGTAGAGTTTTTGATGATGGCCATTCTAACTGGTGTGAGGTGATACCTCATTGCAGTTTTGATTTGCTTTTCTCTAATGATTAGTGATGTTCAGCATCCTTTCATATGTTTGTTGACAATCTGTATATGTTCTTTGGAGAAATGTCTGTTTAGGTCTTCTGCCCATTTTTAGGTTGGGTTGTTTGTTTTTTTGATTTTGAGCTGCATGAGCTGCTTGTAAATTTTGGATATTAATCCTTTGTCAGTTGCTTCATTTGCAAATAGTTTCTCCCATTCTGAGGGTTGTCTTTTCGTCTTGTTTATGGTTTCCTTTGCTGTGCAAAAGCTTTGAAGTTTCATTAGGTCCCATTTGTTTATTTTTGTTTTTATTTCCATTTCTCTAGGAGGTGGGTCAAAAAAGATCTTGCAGTGATGTATGTCATAGAGTGTTCTGCCTATGTTTTCCTCTAAGAGTTTTATAGTGTCTGGCCTTACATTTAGGCCTTTAATCCATTTTGAGTTTATTTTTGTGTATGATGTTAGGGAGTGTTCTAATTTCTTTCTTTTACATGGACTGATGTAAATCAGTCCAGTGTTCCCAACACCACTTATTGAAGTGGCTGTCTTTTCTCCATTGTATATTCTTGCCTCCTTTATCAAAAATAAGGTGACCATATTTGCATGGGTTTATCTCTGGGCCTTCTATCCTGTTCCATTGATGTATATTTCTGTTTTTGTGTCACTACCATACTGTCTTGATTACTGTAACTTTGTAGTATAGTCTTAAGTCAGGGAGCCTGATTCCTCCAGCTCCAATTTTCTTTCTCAAGATTGCTTTGGCTATTTGGGGTCTTTTGTGTTTCCATACAAATTGTGTAATTTTTTGTTCTAGTTCGGTGAAAAATGTCATTGACAGTTTGATAGGGATTGCATTGAATCTGTAGATTGCTTTGGGTAGTATAGTCATTTTCACAATGTTAATTCCTCCAATCCAAGAACATGGTATATCTCTCCATCTGTTTGTATCATCTTTATTTTCTTCATCAGTGTCTTATAGTTTTCTGCATCCAGGTCTTTTGTCTCCTAGGTATTTTATTCTTTTTGTTGCAATGGTAAATGGGAGTGTTTCCTTAATTTCTCTTTCAGATTTTTCATCATTAGTGTGTAGGAATGCAAGAGATTTCTGTGCATTAATTTTGTATCCTGCTACTTTACCAGATTCATTGATTAGCTCTAGTAGTTTTCTGGTAGCATATTTAGGATTCTCTATGTATAGTATCATTGCATCGGCAAACAGTGACAGCTTTACTTCTTCTTTTCCGATTTGGATTCCCTTTATTTCTTTTTCTTCTCTGATTGCTGTGGCCAAAACTTCCAAAACTATGTTGAATAATAGTGGTGAGAGTGGGCAACCTTGTCTTGTTCCTGATCTTAGAGGAAATGGTTTCAGTTTTTCACCATTGAGAACAATGTTGGCTGTGGGTTTGTCATATATGGCCTTTATTATGTTGAGGTAAGTTCCCTCTATGCCTACTTTCTGGAGGGTTTTTATCACAAATGGGTGTTGAATTTTGTCAGAAGCTTTTGCTGCATCTATTGAGATGATCATATGGTTTTTATTATTCTCTTTGTTAATATGGTTTATCACATTGATTGATTTGCATATATTGAAGAATGCTTGCATTCCTGGGATAAACCCCACTTGATCATGGTGTATGATCCTTTTAATGTGCTGTTGGATTCTGATTGCTATTATTTTGTTGAGGATTTTTGCATCTGTGTTCATCAGTGATATTGGCCTGTAGTTTTCTTTTTTGTGACATCTTTTTCTGGTTTTGGTATCAGGGTGGTGATGGCCTTGTAGAATGAGTTTGGGAGAGTTCCTCCCTCTGCTATATTTTGGAAGAGTTTGAAAAGGATAGGTGTTAGCTCTTCTCTAAATGTTTGATAGAATTCGCCCGTGAAACTATCTGGTCCTGGGCTTTTGTTTTTTGGACGATTTTTAATTAATTTTTTTTTTTTTTTTTCGGTATGTGGGCCTCTCACTCTTGTGACCTCTCCCATTGCGGAGCACAGGCTCTGGACGCGCAGGCTCAGCGGCCATGGCTCACGGGCCCAGCTGCTCTGCGGCATGTGGGATCTTCCTGGACCACGGCGTGAACCCGTGTCGCCTGCATCAGCAGGCAGACTCTCAACCACTGCGCCACCAGGGAAGCCCTGGACGATTTTTAATCACAGTTTCAATTTCAGTGCTTGTGATTGGTCTGTTTATATTTTCTATTTCTTCCTGGTTCAGTCTCGGAATGTTGTGCTTTTCTAAGGATTTGTCCATTTCTTCCAGGTTGTCCATTTTATTGGCATATAGTTGCTTGTAGTAATCTCTCATGATCCTTTGTATTTCTGCAGTGTCAGTTGTTACTTCTCTTTTCATTTCTAATTCTGTTGATTTGAGTCTTTTCCCCTTTTTTCTTCATGAGTCTGGCTAATGGTTTATCAGTTTTGTTTATCTTCTCAAAGAACCAGCTTTTAGTTTTATTGGTCTTTTCTTAAAATATTTTAAAACCTTCTTCTCAAGCTGAGGTGTACTCCCACCTTTTGCCTGAGTTGAGCGTCTTACTCTGTCAAGTGGACATTATAGAGACTTCTGTTCAATTTATCATCCTCAAAATCAATAAACTTAATTCGGCAGCCACAGAATGTTTAACAGTATCTCTCAAAGTTTGCTAAACATTCTGCTCATTTTCTGCTTTCCGCATCTGCACCTTATAAAGATACAGAAATATGTTCTGAACTAAATTTAGTAATATAATGTAATTACATATAATGGAACTCATGGATTACTTTTAAATAGCCACTAAGGAATAAAATGTGAAAAATAAATTATAAGGAATTAATGTGATTTCCCAGGGAGTGTTTTTTTTGGGAAAAAAAGCAAAGCTATCATATAAAAGTTTTATAACTAGACTATCTTTATGATTATTCTGTTCAGAACACTACATTGTTATTTGTGGCCTTTTTTTTTATCAGATGAAGGAAGGTATTTCTCCTTTTCAAATAATTTTTAATTATGAGTATTACATGGATACTAAAAGATGAATTCTTTTTTTAGAAACACAATAAATTCTGGATTAATCTAGATCTTATTGATCTGAAAAACATCTCACATTTAACATTTTATGTTAAATTAACAATTACAGAATACTTTCAAACTTATTTTATAATAATTCCCTCCCCTTTAGTAAATTTTTATATTCATTTACATTTCTTTTTCAATGTTGGTTTACATGTCAGGGTGTTTATTAGTTAATGTAACAAACTGTGTGGTCTTTTAATTAATACTACCACTCAGGTTTATAAATAATACGTTTTGTATAACCATTTAGAATTTGTACACTGATACATTAGATATTTTTTTAAGAAGAGTTTTTTTTTAAAAACAATTATCATTTGTTGAACTAGTAGAATCATTATTTTAAAATGCATCCTTAAAAATAAAATGAGTTATGATTCACTGTGTAGCTTACTAATAAATATTTAGTCTATAGTTTTCTTCTTTGTGTTTCTTCTATGTCTGTGTGTTTAGCTAAGAATTGTTTTCAATTTGGTTAACAGTACCCCATTTAGGAATATGAAAAATGTTGAAGCGATTACAAAATACTTAACAATTTTGTAAAAGAAGCAGCATTTTAAAAATCACAACAAAAGATATTCTCATTGAAATGAATTTTTATATCCAAGATAATCTTTCATTCCTTATATGTGTGTAAGTTTAACTTTAAAATAAATACTTCTCTCGCAGCCTCAGAGAAAATAGTTTCATACTTATGCAGTGTTTATTATGTATACCAAGAATTACACTGAATTCTAATGCACATCATCTCTTTTAATCATCACAAGTCGTGAGGCAGCTGCGTTTATTATATCCTTTTTAGAGTAGAATTAATTGAGGCACAAAGAGACTAAATAATGTATATGCAGCTGAGTTTTACCTCTAAGGCTAGATCTAAAATCTAGGCTTTTAACTTATATATTGAGTGCATAGACAGACTAATAGTTATTTAAAGTTACAATTCGAGAGAAAACACCACAAAATCTATCTATAGGCTAATTAAAGAAAATATGGTCACTTTATTATGAAAACCTCACTTGAAATGTGGGTGAACTTTAACAAATAATGAAATTCAAAGCTATCTATTGTCTAAAAGCATGCAGTCTTTTATTTTTGTATTAGTGATTTAGGTGCAAATTATTCCAATATTTTTCTTCTCATTCAAGAAAAAATTTTCAGAGCTGGAGCCCTTACAGAATTCTCTGCTTACAAAAATTAAGGCATAAATCTCCCTGGAGGAGATGATCCTCAAAAGGGGAGATGGTGCCTTTGCTCTAGCAGGAAAGAATGGAAGTAAATCCATTTTTGAATAAACAGGTACCCCTTTTTCAATTAAGACCAATTAATTTCCAAAGCCTTTGCTATTTTCCATATTACAGAGAGCTATTAAAATGTGCCAGTTTACATAAGATAGATTTCAAAAGACTATGAGAAAGAATTTTACATACCTCACGGAAACAATAGTCTTTTCAAATAGTAATTTTGGAACTGAGCCAAATGGCAAGCACCTCCTGAAGCAGTACGTGTGATGCTACTTGGCCCAATGTCCCTTCACACTTGTAGGTCAGTATTAGGTCC
Source organism: Tursiops truncatus (assembly GCF_011762595.2). Lineage (NCBI taxonomy): Eukaryota > Metazoa > Chordata > Mammalia > Artiodactyla > Delphinidae > Tursiops > Tursiops truncatus. The sequence goes on from NC_047054.1 coordinate 5,231,537, forward strand.
CCCAAGATTAAACCTCACGGTATTCTATTCAAAGTGTCAGCATTCATAAGCCTGCAGTTGCAAGCTCTTATATGTTTCACAATCTCTTACTCCACTGAATTCCTATGCACCAAAATAGGCAAAGATAAGAATTTAGTTTCTGGGAAGATTTCCTTTAAGATCCTCTGTCCAAAGCATCCAGTGCTGAAGAAAAAGAAAAGGTAGTGGTGGTGTATATCTGCTAATATTTTGTTTCTTTTTCTTTTCTGTCTTATAATATATAAAGAATAGAACTGGGTCAAAAACCTATGAGTCAGAATTCTATCTTTTTACATGCAAAAGATTTTCACTGTTCTGAATAATGCAAGTTATTTTATACTGTTGAAATTTAAATTGTTAAAGTAAAAACACATGCAGTCACCACTTTTACCGAGGTGAAGTAGAAAGATTACAAAGCAATCTTATTTTTGATCCTGAAAGTGTGGATAAAAGTGTTGGATAAGAGAGAATGATGTTTGAAAAATATGTGAAGAAAAATAAAGAATGAAAGACAGATTTTCATTGTACCCGAAAGACTAGTTTTGAGAACTGTTAATAGAAGTTGGGGAATTGAAAGGTGTGTTTGAATCTATTTAGAGTTAGTATGTGTTGTAGGAAGAAGCTCCAAGAGAAGAGAGAACTGAATATTGCCAGAAAAAAGGTTCCCTGTAGATTGAAAAATAAACAGCAAAATTCCATTACAGAGGAATCCACTGGAAACTCTTTCCAAGCAAGGAATGGCCCCTTCAACAGCTATAGATGACATCTTTAGCGAAATCAGAAATAGTTGCCTTGCCAGTAGTTTAAAGGAAAAGGAAGAAACTTCTGCCTTTGTACAGTCATAAAATGATCATTGTCTTTAATACTTTCTTAAAATTATTATTATAAGTCCACATACTTAGAAGTTGGGTAAACATTTCTCCACAACCATTTTATTAATGACATCCTAAACTTTGCATGTGAGTATATAATTTATAATGAATATGTTTATATATGTATACATACAGACAACATATTATATTTATTTTAAACATTTTCTTTTCAAATAATTTTATACTCCTTTAGGTTTCTCCTACTTTTGCAGTTTTTACCCGTTTCTTATAGTCTACAAATTCCTTTCACTCACTTTTCCTAAAAGTAATTAGTCAATGCTGACTACAAATTAGGTTTTGTAAAAGTAGTTGTTTTTATTTAAAAATATAACCATCACGAAATTGTTGTGCATTTTTTGTTACCAGTCTAAAGATGGGTTTTCTAACATAAGAATGTGATAGTTCCTTCTATTTATTGAGTGCTTGTATTGAGCACAATATAACTCATTTATTGTAACTATTAAATGTTTTTAAATTATAAAATATTTGCTAAAATTACAGATGATAATGTAGCAGACCACCATGTAGTTTTCACCTAAACCCGAAGTAGACTTGACTTTCTTATTCAATCTTTTACTTAATCGTACTTTGCATGTGTCTATAAAAACAAATCAATAGAACAACTTTGTATACAAGTATTAAAATCAGTATCTTTTTAATGGGAAAACAAACCCAGAGAATTTTAGTAACTCTTCCAAAGTTGCTTAGCTAGTAACAGAGCCCAAATTTGACCGCAGTTTACCACTTTTCTCAAGTCCTGCAAGATAGTACAATATTGCTCTCAACTCAGAAGGTAAAAATCGTACTATTTGAAATGAAAAAAGAAGAGGAATCTCATGAAGTCCTGTGTGTACCAAACAGTTTTTTCTAGGAAAAAGCTAAATTATATATTTAACTTTTTAAAGAAAAAACAGTAATGTTAAGGTTGTGTTTCCGCTTTAAACTGACCTGTTAGTTTCTATTGCTGTAAGTACTTTGAGGATGTTTAAAATTTTACTTTAGCCTTCAGTTTACATATATTTAAATTTTAGTTAGATTTAGGTTCCGTTCTTTTTAATTAAGATATAATTACATATAGAGAAATTCACCCTTTATAGTGAGTTTTGATAAATTATATACATGTGTTAACCATTGACACAGTCAAGATGTAGAGTAGTTCAGTCAGTGCCCTCTCCAAAAATTGTTGCCTTGGACCACTTTGGAGTCAACCTTTTTCTCCACCTCCAGCCTTTAGCAACCACTGCTCAGATCCGCTCCCTGTAGGTTTGCCTATTTCAGGATGTTATATAAAGAGAATCATACAGCAAGGAGCCTTTTGAGTCTGGCTTCTTTTACTCATTATAATTCAGTTGAGATTTCTCTGTATTGTTGCAAATATCAGTAGTTCCTTTTTATTGCTGAAATAATATTCCGTTGTATGGGTGTATCATAGTTGTATCCATCTACTCTCTTAAAGGACATTTGCATTGTTTCAGTTTTCATGATTATGAATAAACTCTCTGTAAATGCATGTGTACAAATTTTTATGTGAACTTAAATTTGCGTCTCAATTAAATAAGTATCTTGGAGTAGTATGGCTGCTAAGCATATGTTTAACTTTATAGGAAACCACCAAACGGTTTTTACAAAGTGGCTGTACAATGTTACATTTCCATCTGCGATATGAGATTCCAGTCTCTCCACATACTTGTTAGCACTTAGTATTGTATTTTTTTAAATTGTATCCATTCTAATGGATGTGAAGTGGCATCCTGTGACGGTTATAAGGACCATTTCCCTGATAATCAATGACGTTGAGCATTTTTTCATGCAATTATTTGCCATCTGGTAATCTTCTTTGGTTAGGTGACTGATCAGATCTTTTGCCCATTTTTGTCGTTGTTTTCTTACCATTGAATTTGAATGGAAATTTTTATATTTTGGAATGAGCTTTATCAGATATGTTTAAGTCATGTATTCATGCCTTTTTCAGCCACTTTCATGGATTCCACTAGAAGGTGAGGCGGTTTCAAAGTCTGTTCTCAAAGACTGGAGAATCTTGGATCTTGGATTTTGTGATTGTTATTAATATTTGGCTCCCTTGAAAACCCCCTGTAGGTGCGTTTTTAGTAGTCTCTTTCTTGTCAGGGTTCCTCAAATCTGTATCTCAGAGACCCCCAAACCCAAGTTTATTCTTTTAACAAATTAGAAAGAACTGGTTAGGAAAATTCTCAATCTCTTGGGTTAGACATCAACCAATGACTCACCACCTCTCTGTCTCATCCACCTGTTCTCTGCCCTGCACGCTGCTAGACCAGTCACCACCCTCGCTCAAGTGCCCAGTGACGCAGCTTTTCGGTTGTCATCTTACAAAGTGTGCAGAAGAATTAGACTTCCTTTTTTTTTTAGCTTTTTAAATTTTTACTTATTTATTTATTTATTTTTGGCTGTGTTGGGTCTTCATTTCTGTGCGAGGGCTTTCTCTAGTTGCGGCGAGTGGGGGCCACTCTTCACCGCGGTGCTCTGGCCTCTCACTATCACGGCTTCTCTTTTTGTGGAGCACAGGCTCCAGACGCGCAGGCTCAGTAGTTGTGGCTCATGGGCCTAGTTGCTCCGCGGCATGTGGGATCTTCCCAGACCAGGGCCCGAACCCGTGTCCCTGCATTGGCAGGCAGATTCTCAACCACTGCGCCACTAGGGAAGCCCTAGACTTCCATTTTAAACTATTCCCTCCCTCCAGAAACACTTTCTTATCTTTCGATTCCATAACCATACCTCTTTCTGCCTCTCCTTTGGCTATTTCACTGGTTCATCCTCTGGATTCTGAATGTCAGGTTGTAGCTCCCCAGCCTATGTTCTGTGCAGCTCTCTGCTCACTCTGTACCTTCTTAACCGCACACATGGCTTCATTTTCCAACCAGACACATAGACAGCTGTCATATTTAAATTTACAGGATAGGCTTCTCCTGATCAATAGAACCATATATCCTACTGCCACCTCATTTCCACATGGATGTCTTAAATGCTTCCCAACTAGCATGTCTAAAATGAATCTTTTTTTTTTGTTTCTCTTTTATTATTAACTTGTATTGGAGTATAGTCGCTTTACAATGTTACGTTACTTTCTGCTGTACAGCAAAGTGAATCAGCTATATGTATACACATATCCCCTCTTTTTTAGATTTCCTTCCCATTTAGGTCACCACAGATCACTGAGTAGAGTTCCCTGTGCTATACAGTAGGTTGTCATTAGTTGTCTATTTTATGCCTAGTAATTTATATATGTCAATCCCAGTCTCCCAATTTATGCCACCCTCCCCCACCTTGGTGTCCGTACATTTATTCTCTACATCTGTGTCTGTATTTCTGCTTTGCGAGTAAGTTCATCTGTACCATTTTTCTAGATTCCACATAAAAGCGATATTATACGAGATTTGTTTTTCTCTTTCTGACTTACTTCACTCTGTATGACAGTCTCTAGGTCCATCCACGTCTCTGCAAAGGGCACAATTTCATTTCTTTTTATGGCTGAGTAAAATTCCATTGTATATATGTACCACATCTTCTTTATCCATTCATCTGTCGATGGACACTTAGGTTGCTTCCATGCCCTGGCTATTGTAAATAGCGCTGCAATGAACATTGTGGTACATGACTCTTTTGTTTGTTTGTTTGTTTGTTTGCGGTACACGGGCCTCTCACTGTTGTGGCCTCTCCCGTCACAGAGCACAGGCTCCGGACGCGTAGGCTCAGTGGCCATGGCTCACAGGCCTAGCCGCTCCGCGGCATGTGGGATCTTCCCGGACCGGGGCACGAACCCGTGTCCCCTGCATTGGCAGGTGGACTCTCAACCACTGCGCCACCAGGGAAGCCCACATGACTCTTTTTGAATGATGGTTTTCTCAGGGTATATGCCCAGTAGCGGGATTGCTGGGTCATATGGTAGTTCTATTTTTAGTTTTTTAAGGAACCTCCATACTGTTCTCCATAGTGGCTGTATCAGTTTACATTCCCACCAACAGTGCAAGAGGGGTTCCCTTTTCTCCACACCCTGTCCAGCATTTATTGTTTGTAGATTTTTTGACGGTGGCCATTCTGACTGGAATCGGTATTTGCCCTCAAAATGGGTCCTCCCATAGTCTTCTCTTTTCATCCTTTGTCGCACACTCTAGAAACTGGGTTTTCACATGGACATTTTCCCGTCTCCCTCACTGTGCAAATATAAACGAAGTAGTCCAGGTTTCAATGCCCAATAGCTCTCCAATTACCAGACTCCATGTCCACAAAGAGAATAGTCTCGCATACACAATAACTTAAGTACTTGTTGAATAGTGATAACTGCAATTGCCACATGTTAAAAAAGTGAATAATCAGGAGCCAAGAGACGAATTTAAAAATATTGCTTAAATGCCTGAAGAAAAAATACGCCTCTAAGAAATTGTTTTGCCTGTATGTGTTTATCTCACTTTGGTGTCAGTAATAACGGCTTCATCGAATAAGATGGTACGTGTATTCTTCCTACTTTATTTTTTCAAAGTGTTTGTGTAAGTTTGGTATTATTTCTTCTGCTGTTGATGTTTCATAATGTCTTCTCTAATAATATCTGAAAATATTATAGGGTTTTTCTTTAAGGGTTATTCTACTTCCTGTATTTTCTGTTTTTGTTAGATTCCATTTGTTTGTTTTATTTCTCTTTTTGTTACATTGGAGATTTCCCTCAAATTTCTTACCTTCCTTTGCTGTTGTTATTGTTTATATTTAAGGCTGAATCACTGAAAAAAATCAGCAGAAGTTCCCTCTGGGTGTGGAGCTAGTCAACTGATAGGATTTAATATAGAGCGAGTGGGTAGACATCTGGGGTTTTTTTTCCTCACTGGGGGAGACATCTCTGTAAGCAACTATATATCTTTTCCCTGTGGCCACAGAGACTCTCCAGAGAAAAAACATTCTATGACTTCGGTGGGCGGGGGTAGGTGTGCACGGTGGTGGACGGCTATTGACGGTGTGTGAGTCCGGCTGCCAGCCAGGATGGGGACCAAGCAAAGTAAGGAGCTTGAAAATGTACTGTTTTCTGCGTAGGCTTTTCCTTAGTTCTCTCTTCTTTTCAGTGAGTCTTGTCCTGCTTTTCGCTCTCCTAGTGACCCTGGGTCTGGAGCTGTCTCTTTCAGTTTCTCCCTGGAATGAGCCTCTAGGATCAGCTAGGATTTCAGAGACTTATCTCCTTGACTGGGTGGAGGGGATAAATGGAGTATCTGAGGGCTCAGTTTGGGCTTTACATTAACTTCAACCAGTCTCCCCGTGTTCACCTGTTTCTTCACCTCCGTTTAGCCAAGTACCTATGAGTAAATACATTTGTGGATCTGAGGCATAAAATGACTTGCTTCTTCCCAGCTCCAGGCACATGGTTTTCAGCTCTGTCTCCTCTGATAACACTTCTATGTATTTATCTTAAAATAAACATCAGTATCTTTCATCTACCATGCTCTCCTATCCTGTTCTTTTTACCTCTGTGCTCATAATACATTACCCCTACTTTAGGGTGAAGCTCTGGGGAGGAAAGCAGAGCTGTACGATTGCTTTGAATTTGCCAAATTTAACTGGAAGTTGAAAGATTAATTTTTCATTCATGACCGACTTGGTTTTAGCTCTGATGCCAATAAATATCGTTAGTAAACTTTAAAAAATGTTTGTAGAAGCATCAGCTCTATCGGAAAAACTGAAACCAACTAGATGACAGGTTTTGATGTTACTTCATCATACATTTGTCATGACCCATGACTGCTTATGCTCATTGACTGATACAAGAATCGACACATTAGAAATGTTATGTCTAATGATATTTTACCATCGCAAGGGGAAGGCTATATAAATTAAATATTTAATTCTCACTGATACTGAACTCATGGTCCTTACCCCTAAATTTTCTGTGGACTTTGTGGTTGTTGATTTTGGTTTTTCGTTTGGTACCCTTTTGCTTTGGGTCTTTGGCAAGCACCTCTGTCCTTATGTCCCTTTCACCTTTGTTTTCTGGGTTGCAGGACTTCTATTCTGATGAAATGGGGATAGTTGTAAACTTCTATTACTTTTTCTAGCCAATAAGAGGTTAGGGCCAGACAGGGTACGTGACAGTCCAGTAAGGCTCTGTGTACTAGAGATACAGAGGTGGTGAAAGGAAGATCATTCTCCAGGGTCCTGGACTTTAGATCCCTGAGTTTGAGGAATAAAATGAATGGCAGCCTTATAGAGCTCTGCAATGCTTTTGATAACCTTTATGATGAGAGGCAAAAAGGAGCTAAAAGTGTAATGTTTCAGTTACAACATAATTCTGTGTTTCCTGTTCATGCCCCAAACTACTGACTTCAGAATGTATTTCTGAGGCCATGTGCTTTAATTCACTTTGCATTACCTCAAGGGGGAAAATGCAATTAAGTGCTTAAAAAACTTCTACTTAAAATATAATATGAATAGGGTCTTCCTTAATCCAATATTTATTTATCTATCTTTTCATGGATAAACACTTGTTTTGTGACTTTTTATGAAGTCTGTGTGGATCAGACTTTCCTTTTTTCCTTCTTTCTGTCTTTCTTGTATTCCTGGATTTAAAAATTTTTTCCTATCCACACTTGATTTTTGAGTGTGAAAATAAGATAGAGAAAAATATTCAGATTAAAGTGTTGTGAATTTCCTGTGTTTACTATCTACCATTGACTTAACCTTGTCAAAGAGTTTAAATATTAAATGTTGAAATAGTTAAAATAAAAATCTTGTACTATTTTTCAATATTATTTTTAAAAAGAAAATTGTGTTTATTTTCTTATTCCTTGATTCAGTTTAAACAGGAAACTCTTTCCTAAATGATACCTGTGTCATCTTAAGAAAAAAAATACATCATTATCAATAATTACTTTGGGGCCATTTTAATAAGATTTGAGTTAAATTACATTTAAATATTTTTCTAACGTTTCTCTTTGGGTTTAGGAAAGCATTATTTATAGAGTTCTTCCGTGTCATGAAAAATGACAGGAAACTGATTTTAACCTATCCTACTCTTTCATTTATTCTTTGACTAAATTCCATATGCCAGCCTACAAAGGTAGTAGACAGTAGGCAATAAGATAGGCATGCAAGGGAGTAAATAAGAGTAAATAAGCTAGTGTTTGCAATGTCTGAAATAATATGGAGGAAACAAAAAGGTGCTGAAATAGTTTATGTCAATTAGGTTATTTAGTTACAGTGGATGGAAAGCTGCAGTAATTATGTGACCTTACAGTTGAAGCCTCAACGAAGAGAAAGCACCACCCGTGTGTAGTGCCTCGACATACAATTTTAGGAATGGAACAGATTTTTCTGAGGTTTTAAATTTGAAAAAAGCTTGGCATTTTGGAGATATCAATGTTCTATGACTGAGGGTGGGAATGGTATGAGATGAGATTGGAGCATTGATGGGAGTCAGATGCTCAGGGCCTTAGACTGGATTTTATCTGATGTCTAAGCCACCGAAACCTGGATGAGTGGCATCATTCCATCAATGAGTGTTTTTCAAGGATTCTTGTGATTTGTGGGTGGAGAGTCCATTGGAGGGGTAAACAGGGCAGCTGAGAAGATCAGTTACGAAGGTAATGCAATAAATCAGGCGAGAGATATTGGTGGCGGAAACTAGGAGGTCAGCAAAGGACATGGAGAAAAATTGCTATATTTTAGAGGTAAGATTATTAGTACTGGCTGATACATTATATTTAGGAGTAAGGGAAAGAGAGGTAAGTGTTAATTCCCAGACTCTTGAATGAGCAATAGGTTAGTAAGTTTTAATGAACTGGGAAAAACCCGGGAGGAAATGCATTTGGAGAGGAAATTCATCAATTCCGTTTTAGATGTGTTAAGAATGAGACCTTAAGAAACCTAATCATTTTTTCAGGGTTGGGAATGGATGACGATACTCAGAAAGGAGTGTAAGGAGGATGTAAGGGAACTATTTCTGAGCCCTGAGAACGCAAACATTCAGGATTATGTATCAGAGAAGTCAGCAAAGGTTATTGATAATAACAGCCACTAAAGGAGAAGGAATAGCAGAAAAGTGTGACTCAGGGAGAAACAGAACTCATGGTTTTGGAATAAGAGCAGGTGATCCGCAGGACGGAGGTGTGAAGTATGGTGGGGTACAGAGGGTTCGCACAGAAGCTGTGGGAAGCCAGTTCCAGTGGGTTAATTGTGGGAGCCTTGACAAGTGATTAGGAGGTAGGAAAAGCACAGATACAGACAGAACATTCCAGAATGGAAGCTGTGAAGGAGAACAGAACAATGACAATAGCTCAGTAGGGATGTGGGCTTACACAGGGTTTTCTTCTGCTTGTTGATGCTTTTGTTTGTGTTTATTTTTTAAAATCTGGGAGAACCACAGTTTCCTATGCTAATAGGAACAGTACAGTAGAGAAAGAGCGAGAGAAAGGCTGAACAAGAGGAGTAGTGTTGCTAGAACAGGATGGTTCCAAGCACCTGTAGGGTTGCTAGCTTTTTGGTTTGGTTTGGTTTGGTTTGGTTTTTTTTGCGGTATGCGGGCCTCTCACTGTTGTGGCCTCTCCCGTTGCGGAGTACAGGCTCCGGACGCGCAGGCTCAGCGGCCATGGCTCACGGGCCCAGCCGCTCCGCGGCATGTGGGATCTTCCCATACCGGGGCACGAACCCGTGTCCCCTGCATCGGCAGGCGGACTCTCAACCACTGCGCCACCAGGGAAGCCCGGGTTGCTAGCTTTGGACAGGATGAGGAGAAACATTTTACTCGCTTTGTGTCTGAGTTGCTCTTTAACATCTGTTTCCTTTACGAAGTGTGAGGTAGGTTTGTCCACTGAATGCAGGAGTGAGGGAATGGAAGTAAGTGGAGATGGTTTGAAATTAGCATGGGAATAAACCAGCATGGGATAAATGAACTGGTGGTGAGCACTGTTAAAGGAAGACTTATTCTGACACTGGCTAACACCCTAAGGAAGACTACTGAGAACTGCATCAGGGTTGAGCGGAGTTGTTTCTGAAGTAAGCAGCTGGGGATCTAGGAGTACCTGGCTTGATAAGGGAATGGCTGTGGTTCCCCCAAAACTGAGAGGTCCTGCCCCCAGAAAACATTCCAGATCCGGAACGCTGAACTCCACGTGGCAGCAGGCTCTCATCATTCTTCTAGCTCGGTTACCTACTGAGTGTGTATGCTCAGCATACCCCACTACACACACACACTGTCACACAGACTCACACACACACTCACATACACGCACGCCCCTTTCAGAGCCAGAGTGCACCTGTGGTCCAAAATCAGTACCAAAGAAAAATAAGTAGTTGAGTAAATGAATTTATAAATAAAAGCATGCTTAGAATTTATGCTTTTGCTATTTTGAAAAAAAATCCTCGAATGGGTTTTAATTATAAAGAGAAATTTAAGAGCTCAAAGGTTAGTAAAAATGCAAAATGAAATTTTTGTGTTTTCAGACACAGTACTTCTGGTTAAATAAGTCAACTTTGCTTTACTCAACATTGCTTCATAGCAACAAATTCCCCCCACCCCCACCGACACTTTGGTAAATAATCTGGAACCTTTTAGACATAGAAGCACATAAGGAACAAAAAATTTAATCTGGACGTAATTGCAATATACAAAACAGGTATGCCTTAAAATTAGCAAATTCTTTGGAAAAAAACCAGTTTTAGGATCTTATAATTAATATTCTCAGCTCTCAAAAAATTATATATCATTTCTAGCAGGTAAACTCAATGAAATCTTGGTTATAACTAGCATGCCTAGAACAGTCTTTGGCACAGAGTAGTCATTCAGTAAAAAGTTGCAAAAGCATAAAATTTTCCCTTTGGTATGTATTTTAAACATCTTATTAGGGACAAGTGACTGCTTAGTGTACCAGCCTTCTTCCTATGAGCTTTACCTTTCCAAATACTGTCTTATTTACATACACAGAAGCTTTGCACAATACATTTTAATATCTACATTTATAAATGGGAAACCAGAGGCTTGGGGTATTATTAATATCAGCATTTTCTACACTTATGAAAAACCTACTATAAATAAGCACTGGGCTATTTACATACTTTATTTCAAAGTAGCTCATTTTTACAGCAGTCGTCACATTTCACAGGGGAAAATGAGCCTCAAAGGTCACACTCATAGTAAGTGAAGGTGAGATTCAAACGCAGGTATATCTGTGCCCCAAACACATGTTCTTAGTGTTATTCTATATGAGGTATGTGTGGTTCTCCAAAACATGATCTGTCCTAGAAAAATCAGAATTCAGTTAGATATTTTGTTAGAAACGTATCTCTGTGTATGCATTATGTGATTTTAAGTACTGTGTAGACGTGGTGGGAGAAAACAAGATTTCACAAGGAACACAGGTTTTAAGTGAATAGGAATTAATGTTAAAGTATGCTTTAAGAACTGAACCTTTTATGGAGTTTAATGAATATCCCTTAATATAATTATTGCCCACATGTTTACTGCTATTACTACCACTACTACTATTACTAAGCTATTGCTATCCTTGAGTGCCTAATGTAAACCAATGCAGGGGACACGGGTTCGAGCCCTGGTCCGGGAAGATCCCACATGCCGTGCAGCAGCTAAGCCTGTACGCCACAAGTACTGAGCCTGCGCTCTAGAGCCCGTGCTCTGCAACAATGAGAAGCCACTGCAATGAGAAGCCCGCGCACCGCAATGAAGAGTAGCCCCCGCTCGCTGCAACTAGAGAAAGCCCGCGCGCAGCAACGAAGACCCAACGCAGCCAAAAACAAATAAATAAATAATAAATAAATAAATTTAAAAAAAAGAAAAAGGACCAGTGGAACGAAAGTTCCAAAGCAGACCCAATGTAAATAGTCACATGATTCACAGCAAAGGAACTAGTGCACTGCTATGGCAAAAGTGTGGGCTTTTCATTAAAATTAGATGTGGGAAAAAAGAGAATCAGGACCTCAACCTCACATTATACTAAAACATCAAGTCTAAGTTAATCGTAGGTCCACGTTTGAAAAGTAAAATAATAAAGATTCTAGAAGACAACATAAGATAATATTTTCATGACTTTGCAGTAAAGATTTTTTTTTAATACACCAAAAGCACTGACCGTAAAGAAAAGTTCAAACATCATTAATATTAAGAATTTTACTTCATCAAAAAACATCATTGAGAGAGTAAAATTACAAGTTTCGTAGTGGAAGATGTTTGCAATACACATATTTGACAAAGAACCTGTATCCAGAATACATCTTACTCTTATAAATCAACAACAAATAAAACAGCCAACAGAAATGGATCAAAACCTTTTAATTGGCACATCTTAAGAGAGGGTAACCCCGTGTCCAAATAAAATGAAAGTGTTCAATGTCATCAGTCCTCCAGGCATTACTCATTAAAACCACAATGAGTTAGTATCCCATACTTAGGAGAGTGACTAAAGTTTAAAAACTGCTAGTTGTGGGCAAGGGCATGGAGCCAGGGAACAGCCCTCGGAAGTATAAATTGTCAGTTGGTGCAATCACTTTGGAAAATGGTTTGGCCGTATTTATAAATACATACCTCCTGAACTGTCAATTCTGTTTCTAGCTATGAAGTCCCCCAAATGCATACTTTGTCCATCAAAAGACAAGTAGGGGGCTTCCCTGGTGGCGCAGTGGTTGGGAGTCCGTCTGCCGATGCAGGGGACATGGGTTCGTGCCCCGGTCCAGGAAGATCCCACATGCCGCAGAGCGGCTGGGCCCGTGAGCCATGGCCGCTGAGCCTGCGCGTCCGGAGCCTGTGCTCCGCGACGGGAGTGGCCACAACGGTGAGAGGCCCGCGTACCGCAAAAAAACAAACAAAAAAAAAACTAAGTATGTATTTTACATTTTAATTGTGGTATTTAATTTCATTTTAATAGTATTGATTCAAATTAAAAGATGAATGTAATTGTACCAAGAATAGTTAATTTGGGGAAAATTAATATTTTAATAGAAATTTAGCATATATAACTATGTATACATATATATTTATACATATATAACAAGCCTAAAGGTTTTCTAATGCATATATTATGTATATATATATTTTTTTATTTATTTGTATAGGTAGATAGATATAAAGCAAGGCTAAAGGTTTTCTGGTGCATCTGTCCCACATGCCTACTCTGACAGGTAACCGATCTTGCACGCCACTTTGACAGGCTTATGCAGGCAGAGAGCTGGAGGAGCAGCTGCGGTCGGCGTCCAGTGTAGACGAGCTCATGACTCTGCTCTACCCTGAATCCTGGAAAATGTACAAGTGTCAGTTAAGGAAAGGTGGCTGGCAACACAGTAAAGAGCAGGCCAACGCCAATGCGAGAACAGAAGGGACTCTAAAGTTTGCCGCAGCACACTACAACGCAGAGATCTTAAAAAGTAAGTATGGGAAAGAAAATATATAGTAAGCTTCACATGTCAACCCAGGGAAAGCTGTCACTCTGGTCCTTTAATTTCAGCATTTGTGATACCACTGAATACCTTTAGGGTCGAAAGTAAATAAAACAACAAAATAAAGAATTATTTTCAAACTACAGAATTTTATGATTTCACTGTGAGTGGTTAAGATGATTTCTTGAAAAATAAAGACAGGGAGGTGCGTGCATATCAACACACTGTAATTTTTTTTTTAATTGAGGTGATGTCCCATCGGAAAAAATTTTAAAACATACAGATCAATTTTACACACTATACCAGTTTAATCACTTAAACATCCTGCATCATAAAAATAATTGCGCATAAATTTTCTTTAGCTTTGGATATAGAAACGTTTAATTTCTAAATCATCCAAAATCACCTTATCAACTGCTACTTGCTTCTGTGTTGCTTCGGGAACTTGCTTGAGAGCAGGACTTTGGTAAAGCTACAGCCACAAAAAATTATGATGTTGCTCAAAATGCCATAGCATAAATAGGTGGACACTTTTAAAACGTTAACTCCTTCCTGTTGTTGGATGTTAACTGCTGTAAAGGTTTGAGATTGCAAATTATTTTGAGAACAAAAGCAAACAAGCAAGATGGTTTTATGGTTGAATAGCAGTAGTTTATATCTTTTTTTTCCCCAAAACTTTATTTGAGGGGAAATAGGGGGAAAAGAAACTAGAACATTTAAGAAGTACATCATTTTTAATGCAGTCTTTAAAGAGTCAGCAGTGTTATAGGTAAAGCACTGACTCATTGGGAACAGAATTCTAAGAGAGATCATGAAAGGACTAGATTTTGACTTTCCTGAAAAAGCTTAAGTACAGGATGCATGTCCCAGTTGCTGGAAAATACCCTCTCACTTCAAGTACCTATCACCAGGACACTACCGAGGTTGCCAGATCGCCTGCCTGAAAATGAGTTTTGAATTGAACCCAAAACCAAAGCCGTCCTCTCATTTACATCTCAGTTTAAAAAAGAAAAATTAAACACGTTTATGTTTGCTCTGAGACGTCAAAATTGCTACGTATGATAGTAAATGAGCACGAATCTCTGTGGGTTTTATAAACATCTGTATGTTAAATGTTCGTTTTCTTAAGTAAAGAAAACCAAACATAAGGGCCGTAGAATCAATATTCTATTCTCATTTTGAGAAAGCGTCTGGATGTTAGCTGTTTTTTCTTTTAGAGAATACCTTTAGTTGCTCTGTTAAAGATTATATCCTATTCCAGTTCACGGGGCGATATAGGATCCCATCAACTCTTCCTCTAAAGTTATGCATTGTACTTAACTCTTCACTCTGAAATCAAATGTGAGTGGCTTCCAGCTGCTGTGGGTGTCTCCGCCTTGGCGGCTTCCGTGCGACTCACGGCCTTCCCTGTGACCCGACAGGTATCGATACTGAGTGGAGGAAGACCCAGTGCGTGCCGCGGGAAGTGTGCGTGGATGTGGGGAAGGAGTTCGGAGCAGCGACAAACACCTTCTTCAAGCCTCCGTGCGTGTCCGTCTACAGATGCGGCGGCTGCTGCAACAGCGAGGGCCAGCGGTGCACGAACACCAGCGCCAGCTACCTCAGCAAGGCGGTAGGCCGGGCTCTGCGTGAGCCCTGCACCCGGGCGCCTTCATCCCTGCGGCCTTCAGAGGGCCTTAGTCCCGCTCACACTTGCTTGTCTTGTCTCTGGGGAACGAAGTTAACGTCCCAGTAGTTGGTGCTTTCCATGGTAGACCATCACCGAAAGAGTAATTGATGCTTCGTGAACTCTCTTTGCAGAGTGGCATCCAAGCCACGTTTTAAAGGTCAAATAGAAATGCTTATGCCGGTAGTGTATTCTGCAGAAAGTAATATTCATTTTAAAAAGATATTAAGATTTAAAAACATGATGCTGTTTTTATATTCAAGCCAAACTCTAGCAAAGGCATGGCGGCCTTCTGAGTCTCTTGAAAAGAAAACGCTATCTTTTTCAAAGTTAGAGAAAATAAACATGAGGGATTTTGGAATTAAAATAAATTTTTTTGAATACCTTTAATTGTGTATATTTTAAAATAATTCAGTTCAGCAGTATGACATGTGTCCTAGACAATACTGTTTATTATTATGGTACTTGAGCTGTATTTAATCTCCTTTCACCTCCATGCTTCACAGAATTTAGGATTACTTTTATAATACATTTATGATGTTGCTATGATTCATTTTACCTGCTTCCTCCCAATTACCTGCTCATATGAAAAAAAAAATCGGGATTTGCCTATGCCATTTTTGAAGTCTGTCTGGTTTCTTGTTGGTTTATGTTTTCACATTTTGTTTGGATTTTTTCGATAGACTTGATACTTGCGATAATCACAATTCTTATAAATTCTGATCTGCATAGCAGTGGCTTTACAATGTGTAACAACAGAGTAGTTTTCATTTTAGCATTTCAAGTTTTTAAAGATGTGCAGAATTTTGGAGTTAAAAGTTTGAAGTCAGTTGGGAAGGAAGTACTTAGTCTTCCAAGTTCCGCTCTGGACACCCGCCTCTGACTCTACACACCCTCTTTCCTCACCTTCTCTTTCTGCCCTTCCTGGTGATTACTCCCAAATCTTTATCTCCAGCTCAGACCTCTCTCGTGGTTTCCGCACAACCAACTCAGCCTCGTGACTCAGCTTTCCCCAGACAGGTCAGGGTCAGCCTGTGTCACGCTGGAGTTACGGCCTGTCTCCCGCCTCCACCCACCCTCACAAATAAACAAAAAAGTCAATGAATCTTTTTCTTTTTCCAGCGTTCTCTTAGTAGATGATGCCGTTCTTTTAGTTGGTCGGTCTGATTATTCTTGCTTTCACCAGAAGCCCGGTCAATAATTCCTGTTAACTCTACCTTCCAAACGTCTCTAGAACCTGTCTGTGTCTTCATTCTGCTGACTCCACTCTGATCTGGGCTGCATGCGTCAATCACCTGGGGCATGACGCATGGACCAGCCCACTAACTGAGGTCATACCTCCTCCCTACTTCCCTCCAATCCCTTTGCCACATTATAAGCAGTGAGTTTTTTCTCTTCTAAATGAGAAATCAGATGCTGCTCAAAACTCTCCTGTAACACTGCCCGTTGCGACGGAGCCAGCGTACCGCGAGGGTATTGATAAGCTGGCCTTCTCTGATTGGACTGCTCAGGCTAGCATCTCTTCCGATCGGTTGATACCAACCTTCTAAGTTGTGAAATGTTTTGAATGACGCTCCTCTTCAGGTGTCTTCTTTAGTGTAAATCCTTTAACATGGTTTCCTGGGCCCTCCATGATCTGGCTGCTACTTAAATCTGCAGCTTCAATCGTCTCTGCTCTTTCCCGCAAAAACTGCTTTCCACAAATACCCCAATTCCTTTACTCTTTAAATTATGTCAAAATCTCTTACCTCCAAGTCATTCCAGTACTGCATCCTGGGTTTGAAACACCTCCTTACACATCACCACCACGTCCCCACTTATCAAGCTGATTTCTACACATCCTTAGGCCTAGACATAAACGTCGCCTTCACAGCATCCTGTCCTGTGCTCCGATAGCACCCTTTATTACCCATACAATAGAGCATCATTACGTTATCTGTCTGTCAGATTATTTTATTCCCCAGGCTCTAAACCCCGTGAAAGCAAAGGCTGTGTTTGGTTATTACCATGGGCCATAATAGCACGGTAGTTGGCACGTAGTGAACGCTGGGCGCTAATTAAATACTTAAATAAAAGGGAACAGATTTGGAGTCAAAGGCAGAGTTTCGAATAGGCTGGTTTTGAAGCATCTGAGTGGTATTTAGGTGGAGATGCCAGAGGAAGACTGGGCATATAGTTCTAGAATTCTACAGCAGTGATTGGATCTCCAGCTATAGATTTGGGAGGAAACCTCGTGTTGATGAATGTGGTTTGAAGCCGTTACGTGGTTGCTACTGCTGAGAGAATTCTTGTCTCAGGAGAGAGATCGGAAGCTAATACCCAGGGAAAGCCAATATTCAGTCGTTGATATCCCGCCCATTTCTCCCTTTGATTTTGTAATATCATGCCCTTCTCCCACTCAGATTTATTTTTTAAGGTAAAAGCGATCATTTGAATTTAAATTCAATTAAGCAAATGTGGTGAAGCACCTACTAAGTAGTGTTTATCAAGGAGGTTTACAAACCAAGGAGAACAAGACACGAAATTCCTGATGGCACTGTTTTCATTTGCCTTTGACCTTTTTACTGATTTTGCAGCTTGTAAAAGCTTGCACTCAGGTAACACTCTTTCCTGAGTTTATCTGTTTTTTTATATTTTCCATAAAGTATAAATGGGAGCATGTGAAGATTGCTTTCAAACATAAAAGGAAGTTTCTTACCGATATTTTCTGAAGGGGAAAGAAAAGTGTTTTGTTCCAGAAATTCCAGACACATCTTTTGGCAGCAAGTCACCAGTTAGAACCACATAACAATGTACCTTAAGTAATGTAAAACCCAAGTTTTTAGTAGAAACTTCATAGAAAAATTTTATGGGGTTCCATGAAGGACAGGTTATCAGCGTGTGTGAGGAAGCCAGCCGTGAGTTGAAAAGTAAAACCACATGCACTGAGCATTCCAGAGTGAGCTAATCCATAACAACCACTCCGAAGTCCTTCCCAACTAATACCTAAGTGACTTTGAAAAGTTACCCAGATCGGATGTCTTCTTGACCTCTTTCCTAAACATATGCTTTAAGTGTATTTTCTCATGAGAAATTGTACGTTTAAGACACATCACCAAAAAGTAGAAAGTGGATTTTGCAGAACGTAAATTATTTGATGGCCAAAGTAGAAGCAGAAGAAAGTCATCTGTTTTTGAGCCAAACATATGGACAAAAAGTTATTTAAATGTTGGTATTGTTGTTGAATAGTGTCACTGAAGATAGGAATGAAAAGATAACTGCTAAATCTATGGGCTTTCCTTGGACATCTTGGAGTTAGAACTGGAGAAACTGTATGTGTTCATTAGTAGCAACTGAAGGAGCAGCTCAGTCTGGGCCCTAAACCTCCTTTCCTCATTCTGACGTACATGAACCACATTATTTAAAATTCTGTGTTGCTGTCTTAGAAGTAGCTGTTCTATGTTTGTGTTATCTTATAAAGAAATCATATGAGCATATAGACTAGCAAAAGCATGCCAGATCATATTGGAGTTCAAGTGTTTCCTAAAATTGTCTTTTACTGCAAGATTCACTTAAACCTAAGTAAAATTTACAACTCTGGAATGAAACTTAGAAGTATTATTTTGCACTGCCGACAGGGATAGTTCTTCCATTAATTAAACAGAACACCAGCAGTCTGAAGGATTACTTTATTACATTCATATGTATTTAACAAGTGGAATGCGATTTGTTCTGAATCTTTAGCTAAGTAATATTTGGCAAGCATGGTTGTTGGAAATCAGGTTTTATCCAGATGTGGGAAAAGAACTCTATACCAATACCAGTTATCAGAAGTTAATGCATCTGTTAAACATACCATTTTTTTCCAACTTAATGTACTGATCATGTCCACAAGTTTCATTCAGTATTTCTAAAACTCCTGAATTGGGGTTTTTATTTTAATTGTAGCACTGTATGTACATTTTATTTATAAAAACATGTAAAATGAATTCAATACCAGATGTAAATCTGTTAGGACCTGCTGTCTTCCCAGACCCAATTTAAGTTCCATAGACCCTTGATAGCTGGCCATGTGGTTAATATACTCAGTTAAAAGGTTAAAATAAACCCTCAATTTTCATCTTTTCACATGTTTAGGGATTATTTCTTTAAATGTTGTGCAGTTTTTCTGTCTGACTTTGCAGTTATTAGCCATGCTGTCCAGGGGCTACAGATGTGTCTACACTTAATTAACGGACTCAGGGTTGGAATATTTAAATTACACATGGTAGTGAAATATTATTCTCTGGAGAGAAACTGGTCATATTTTGAGACAAAAAGTTGTAAAGGAAGGCACTTTTTGTGTCATATTTTTATCCACTCAAACATTCTCTTGAATTTGGTACTAAACCGTAATCCAGGATCTTCTCAGAAAGGAAGTTCTACACCTTCTTCTTGCATAGCCTGCAAGAGAAGTAGAAATAGGAATTGTTGTTTTACAACTGTTGCTATGCTGGTGTAAACGACCTATTGTTTCAAAATGTGGCTTTATTTGAAGTCCATTCTTGTTGGTGGGAATGGACTGTTAAATATTCTTATTAAAGAATTCCAGTAGATAGCAAATGGGGACCTGTCTGTTGGAAATGTTTGTCATTTCCTCTTGTTTATTACAGTTTTTACTGAATACACAATCAAAAAATTTTTTCAATTTCCATCTTTGTTTAAATGCCATCTTTATGTAAATTCTTTTGACCTTCTCCAAAACCAGCAACTCTTTTAATAGGCATATGCTAATAGTATAGCATCAGTTTCCATAGTGAATTTTATTATTATTTAGATGCTTAATTATATACAAGCTAATACCATCTGTTGTTCAACAACAATTCACTTTATGGTATAAAACTATTTTAGGAAAACCATGATGTTCAAAATATCAAGTTATATTTATCATCCATTAATGATGGATGACGATACTAAATACATCCATTAGTATTTACTAGGTGCACGTATATACATAGAATTATTAGCTAAAGCTGAACATAGTACATAAATTTTGCACTCTATGAGTTTAAATTTAAAATAGAGAGTACAGTTGTGCACACATTAAAGAACAAAACAATCTGACAAGAGTATAAGGATTTTTACTGCATTAAAATATAAAGAATCTATTTATTGTTTCAAAGACTGATGTGTTTGGATAGACCTTAACTCTTCTGAGAGAAAATTATAGTCACTGTGTTGGTTTCAGTCTTTATATAAATGACAAGCACAGATTTCATAAGGGAGTTAAACTGCAGGTTCTTGCTTACCAAGAGCATTTGTGGTAAACTATTTGCTGTGTTTAAAATTCTAACCTAGTATCATCATACATACACAGAGATTTTTTTTTCCCTAATTCGCTCTCATTGTTAGTTTTGCTTAACTAAAACTAGGGACAAGAGTCATTGATTGATGACTGTTATCTTGAGATGACTGTTGGCTTGAGATGACTGATGACCTATACGTTCTCAATAAATAGTTATTGAAAACTGAACAAAGAAAGATTTTAAATAAGTTAAAAAATTGTAATTCCTCTAACAAAGACTCAACTCAGTTTTAAAGAAGAGGAAGAAGAATCATCCAAACAACACTGCCATGAAATCACCACCATTATTATCCCTATTTCATAAATCATGAAACAGCAGCTAAGAGAAGTTAGGTAATTTTTCCAAATCACAGAAGTAGCACAGATGCAGGACTCTAATTAATGTCTGTCTCTTTTTAAGACTAAGATCTTGGTTATTCTTATATCTCTAGTAGAAAAGGGAAGTTGCCAGTTATTTGAAAAGTTTGTTTATTTAGGGAAACATGTGAGTTTATAATGTGATTCTAATTATTAATATTTTTCAGCTCAAAAAAAGTTGACATTTTCTGAGCATACTATCTAATTAGGAAAAAGGGCTATAGACATTCTTAGTAACATAGGGATTAAATATAGCAATGTAAAATTCACAAATTGGTCTGTAAAAAAGAAAGTGGAATTTATTATACTTATTAAAAAGGAGTAGAAACTGTATTTAATCATTTTAAATGAAAAAAAAAGTCAATCAATACTCACATTTAAAGCTAGTGCAGAAAGGAGGTGGGAAATGAGAGCGGCTCCTTTAATGTGTGACAGCAGCCGGCATTGGCACAATTACGTCTTACTGTCCACACATACAGCACATCTCAGTAGATGTTTCTAACTCTTCTGAAGTCAGCAGATGAATAAAACTCAATTATCAAAAATCTTTTTCCCTTTAATATTGGTCAAAAGCATCTTTCTCTGGACCCTTAAATTTTTTCCACACTGACACAGTCAATTAGAAAGTTAAGGAAACTGCCTGAAAATCTCAGGTGAAAATTTGGAGGTGGAAGGTGTGTTTCAAAGAGAAGAAAAGGGTTTTCACTTTAATCTTCAGCCTGTTTCTTCCTTTTGATCAAATTAACTGAATTGAACTGTCAAATTGCCTACTTGGACACAAACAAGAGACATTTCTATGACATCAATAATTAAATATTTATTTTCCTTAATTAGAAATAATTTTTCTCTCAAACTGCACCACAGTTTTAATGCCTATGAAAAATCTTCAACTTACAGGAAAAAAACAGTTCTCTGAACAGTGATTTGTTTTTTCAGTGCCTCTTTACCTGTCCCTTTATCCTTTTAGTCAGCGTATTCACCAACACAAATCCCTTCCACCCTTTGAAAGTATAGCGCCAGGCTTATTTTACCAGGAAGATGCCTCTTAATATGCATTTGACTGATCTCCATCTCACTAGAACATTCTTCGAAGCCCTAGTTCCTGAATACACACCTGGTGCTTTGGGGCAGGTCCTGAATGGGGACACTGTCCACCCAGGAATGGCCGAAATCTGTCCACGATCACTGATAACACTCACTGTGGTCTCTTTCCCCTTTGGAAACCATGCCAGGGTGGAACCTGGAATGGCAGCAGTCATTGAAAGGAAGGATGCCGCTGAGGTCTGGGGGTGGGAAAGCATCACTCACTCTTCTACAATAGCTGTTATCTCATAGTGCCTTATCCCTCGCTATCAGGCCCTGTTCTGCCTTGAGTCACTTGAGACGATGCCAGATCTTGCAGTGGTTATTACACGCGTTCTGTAAGCAGAAGTGCCCTCGTGGCCTGACCCGTCTCATCCCTTTCTTTCCAATCGCATGAGGCCACCCTTCTTGTTTCTTCATTCCCACCTGCTCCAGCCCTCAGACTCACTCTGGTACCCAGTTATCTCCACTCAGTCCTTAGCGCGCTTGAAGACCTTTGACCCTGTGACCACACCCACCTTCTTGAAGCTCTTCTCTGTTTTTTGTTTGTTTGTTTTTGCGGTTCGCGGACCTCTCACTGTTGTGGTCTCTCCCGTTGCGGAGCACAGACTCCGGACGCGCAGGCTCAGCGGCCATGGCTCACGGGCCCAGCTGCTCCGCGGCATGTGGGATCTTCCCGGACTGGGGCACGAACCCGCGTCCCCTGCATCGGCAGGCGGACTCTCAACCACTGCGCCACCAGGGAAGCCCTCCTCTCTTTCTTTTGCTTCCCTTGGCTTAACAGTTCCCCTCCTGGTTCTCCATGGAGGGTCAGACTTCTTCCCAAACATATTCACTGATTCACGTGCCTGTTTTCACCCCTTATACGTTCCTGTTGCCCAGGTTTCTATTATTAGGCGTGTTCTGTTTTCATTCAGAATGAGCTCACCAAGTATTCTCATCAATGCCCAAGAATTTAATTCCAACTTTAATACCACTGGCCTTTAAGGGGCTCTCCTAAGCTCTAAGTACATATATCTAATTGCCAGTTAAACATAAATTCTTAGGTTTTTCTGAGCTGACCTGTACATCTTTCTATCATTTCCACTATGACAGAGTTTAATTAAGTAATTTATAAATATGAAAATGAAATAAGCAATTCTAAACCACTTTATATTTCTTCTATAATGCTGGTTCTTAATGTAGGGTCGAGAGATGTCATAAGAAGTAGAAAAACTGTAGTACATATAGGTAGTACAGAATTGTCTCTCTTAAAATAGTTATACATTGTGCAAAAGATTTCTGCCAGTGTGACATTTTACCTAATAAAAGGCTTTCATCCAAACTGCATAAACAAATGTCTTTTTAGAGAAGAAACTGGTCAAAATGGTAATACTGGGATACATTGAGGCCATACGTTGAGATTATCTACATAGAGTAGGAAGTATTCTGGAACACATCTAGAATCCTGAGAATATATGCAAATAATAATAACTCACATCTACACAGCAATCAAAATACATATCACAATCGTATACGTTAGCTTACACAATTTTTAAAACAGTCCCATGAATTAATGGGTCAAATGTTACCCTGAATTTACTGGTTGTTAAAGAAATATACAGCTTCGAGAAGTTGAATGACCTTTCCAAGTTCACATAACTTACAAGTGGGGTTGCCAATAAAGGTGCCCCGTCTTGTGCCCATTCCTCCTAAGGCACTTAGGCTAAGAAAGTAGCTGAAGTATTACGTGAATATATAAGAAATACATTTCAAGTGAAGAAAATGTGCATTTATAATTGAGATATTTCTATATTTCATTCTTCAAAATTCATTTCAGTGAATCTCCCTGTAGGCATGGACAGAATGGGCACCTAATTCTATTCCCTAAATATCTGCAGTGATCTTCAACTGTTGGCATGAAATTACAGCAAAGGGTGGAACCACAAGGCTCTGGGGTGTGTTGTCTTTTTTAGCACTACACAAATGTCTGTAAAGGTAGCAAACAACACGTGGTTTAACTACAATTAAATTACTATGAACTGATCTTATCAAGCAGGTAATGGTCAGGATTTCACTTTCACCATTATTACTGATCATAATTTAGATTTTAAGAATCTTTGGCATTTAAATCCTCTTAGTTTTACTTAATCACTAATTTATTTGTATATTCAACTTAAAACATTGTTTTTGTGGAAGGAAGAGGAAAAGCTGAAGTTCTCCACTAATGAGGCATTCAGAATGAGGTTTTAAACGAAATGTTAAGACTCTAATCCACCGTCATGTATAATGTCCTACCCTGTTTTACACTTATATTCTCATAATGCCTTCGTCAGAATAGCAGAAACGATCCTTTACTAATGAATGTATTTATTTTTCTTTTAAACGTAATAAATTCATAAGATATCTCAGATAACTGTAAAACTACTTTGAGGTTGAAGTTTAATTTGGAATGAAAGTCAGTTTTACATCTATGTATTTTATGTCTGTGTATTCAATTTACATAAAATAGGACTTAACCAAACATTTCAAGGTTGTGTGACCAATAGATTTGCTCTTACATCACAAAGATATTTATATCAGTGCCATTTTTTTAAACCCCTGGAATAATCTAGGACTCTGAAACAATCCTTTTTTCCTTGAACATGTTGGTTTGTCACATCTCTGCTCTGTAGTCATTAGTTGGTTATCAGAATTCTACTATGCTTTATAATAGTGACATGAGATAAGCATATAGACTGTTTACTATTCTGATAAAGGATACTTACTAGACGCAAAACAGTTTTTAGATTGTAATCATAAAAACTTTAGCATCCTGAATACATTATGCAGCACTACCTAATCATGAAGAGTTAATATCACTCTTTTTGGACTCCAACATGTACCATAAAAATGCTTTATAGCATCTATATAATTTTTCTTCTTTTGTCCCTTCTTTGTAGTTGTTTGAAATTACAGTGCCTCTCTCTCAAGGCCCCAAACCAGTAACAATCAGTTTTGCCAATCACACTTCCTGCCGATGCATGTCTAAGCTGGATGTTTACAGACAAGTCCATTCAATTATTAGACGTTCCCTGCCAGCAACACTACCACAGTGAGTATGAATTAAATCTATTTTTTTCTTCATCCTCTACTAATATAAAATTATTTCCAAGTAAACACAGTTGATGGAAAGAATTTTTGTGAAATTTGCGGTAATATACTTCTGCATCAAATAAAAAGAAGACATTCAACATTCATGAAATCAACTGTGCAAATTCATAGATGATGCTAAAACTAAAAATATTTGAGCCTAAGATTTTTGGTCCAAAACAAAAAGTAAATATAAATACATTATTTTCCATCTATTAGCATTCAGTTGCCTCTCTTCAATCTCAATTAGTTTTTCTCTATATATCGATTCATATTTTTTATTTCAGCAAGGATTGAATACTGAAATTTTGATTAATACTTGAAATAATTTTTCTTAATATTACTTCAAATTAACAATCAAAGTAACATTTGTTATTCAAATTTTTTTCGCATCCTATTTTTTAGTTTGGTATATGGCAACATATGCTTCATTAGATCTTATAAAGGGCCTGGATAGAGCATCACGTATTGACTCTATGAACAGTCTATAATGAATCATTATGCACTGCCATCTGAGATCTAGGAACTTTTTGCCCCCAGATTAGGATGCAGCTCTTTGTTCTTTAGTATAGCCAGGGAATATGGAATGGGCGTGTAAATAAACCTTAGATAATTCCAACATTTGTAACAAAAGTATAAATAAATTGATGGGTAAACATATACATTTACCAAAAACCTTTTTAGAAACCTTTCATTTTCGTGGGCTTGACAATAAAAGTGATGGGCTAATAGCAGTTTTCCCTGTTGGAGCTCTTTGTGCTGCTTTACTTAGTGTGACAGATAGGAGGCGTTACCTTTCCAGGGACACCGTAGGAAAAACTCAAGGGTAGCCTGATTTGACTGACAGAAAGAAAAAATCTTACAAGCATCTGTGAATAAACTCATACTAATGCAAGTGGAGACAACGGCCCCCTGAAGTAGTAGGTGCGATTTCATTTCCGCAGCCCTGGGAGCTCTATTCACCTGTGTCCCTTGGCAACTCATCCATTCTAAGCACTTCAGTTGTTATCTCTGTATTGATGGTTTCCAGAATTACAGTTCAAGATCTGACCATATTGATGACTTATAATATTTTAAGTCCCTTTTATATAGCTGTGTTTATTATTATATTAGACGTAATAGGTACAAAGTCAAAGATTTATTAAGTCCGTGTATTTACCTCTACATTATTCACAGTAATGGCCTTTCATATTCTTTGAGGCCTTGAAATCATGCAGTTGTCATTAATTCCTTCTTTCCCTTATATCACACCCAAAAGCTATTGATTATTTTGGGGGAGATATCTGCTCCAACGTAAACTTATTATTTCATTTCCAACACTGTCACCCTGATCCACTTCATTCTGCATGGATTTCTGATTTAATGCAGTGGTTTCAGTACTAGCTTTCTTGTGTCAAATGTGTCTCCAACTCCTGTATAATGTCACAAGTAAGCTTTCAAAGGCATCATTTCATTCATCTGACCAGAAACTGTCAGTGACTTTCAACTTCTCAAAGAATTGGGCACCGATTTTCCACCTCTGTCTTCTGGTGTCAGCCTTCCTTTCTTGTTTTGCTTCTCATTCTTCACCAAGTCTGTGTTTCACAAAGTCTGGTTCCCTAAATACCACGCTTATTTCCTGCTCTGTAACTGTTTCTATTCTGACCTGGCTTAAAATAAATTTACTTTCTTTTCTGCCTTTCCAAAGCTGTATCTATTTCTCAGAGTTCAGGTAAAGGTCTTTCTGCTGCCTTTGTCGTGTCCAAATACCACAGTCACCTTCGCTTCGTGAATTCCCATAGCAATTACTATACTTTCTTTATCCTTGCATGGGTTGTTTAGGGGTCTGTAACTGTTGCATGTGAACCTGGATCACGAGAGTATTTCAGGTAGGCTTATGTCTTCTGTAATGTCCAGCTAATAACACTTAAAAATAATTGAGCTGTTAACTACTTTCAGGCCCTAACACACATTGTCTCATTTAACACTGACAAAAGCATCTGTGAAGTTGGTGGTACTTAGCCTTATTTTACAGTTGAACTGGTAATCACGCTCCAAACTTGGGAGCTAAACAAGTATACTGCACTCATCAACAAATGCTTCTTAAATAAATAACTTATTTATCTGTATATATCTCATAGCATTTGTGTATTTTACTCATACTTTCATCATTACTTATTCTTCTAACTACTATACTGTATGCTGTTGGAGGTCAAGAAGAGACAAATGTTTGAGCAAAGAGAGCTTGGATCTTAGTAAGCAGAGCTGAGTTAGGTCTGCCATTAATTAGCGTTTTAACATTGGGTATTTCACGTCTCTGAACCTCAGTTTGCTTATGTGTAAAATGTAAAGATGTAAAGAGGATTGAAGGAAATACTGAATGCTTCCGCAGTGCTGACTATAGTGTCCAGCATCTAAGAGATAGTCATTAAAGGGCAGATTTATTATTATCGTTAAGATTCATGTTGGATTCATTTCCTTGTCTCTTGTGTTTTTCAGTGTGTTTCACTGTGTACAATAAGAAATTGTATTTTATATTCCAAGCCAGTGGGCACATAACTATGTGTATATGTAATATCCATCTATGTATGTGTGTAATATTTAGAATATATATATAATTTTAAAGCAGATAACTATATATAACTTTACATGTAGTTATATACCCATATATAGCTATAAAAATAAAACAAAGTATTATTTTAAAATATTTCCTTTAGAGTAGTGCTATTCAACCTTTTTTTTTTCCATTGTCACCCCCTAAGGGTCCTTTTATAGGCATTTTTTCCTAATCACCTCCCCCATGAAATCTGAATACCACAGACACATTTATATCTCTTTATATACCTTAAGTATATCTGGGCTTCATACATTTAAAAGGAAGTAGAAAGCTTACTTTTTTATTCAGCGTAGGATTAAAAAGGACAAAATAAAAATGTTATAGTGAAAAGTTAAATAAAAATGTAAAAGCTATCAATATTGAACGTAACATAACTATTTGCTGAGAAATTTTTAAAGTAATTTATTTACTTATAAAAATGGTAATATGTCAAATTACATATGGGAATTAGCAATTTATATAAACTAACAATACAAATATAATAATTTTTAAAACATTCAAAATAATCATGTTCCAGCAAAAGTAAAATAATTTTAAAAAATAACTAAAAAATTTTTAAGAGAAATTAACTTTAACTTCGGCTTCATATGAGAAAACAATGTTTAACCTATATAACTACTAGGTATTCATTTAGAGGGTATCAACAGTTTTTCTTCTCGGCATATGACATACTAATGTTTTGATTAACATTTAAGCTCAAACATTATTTGAGCTTAAATACACACAATATGATCAATAACTTCCCACCTAGGTATTTATCCAAGAGAAATATAAACGTATTTCCACACCATAACTTGTAGACAGACATTCATATAAGCTCTTTAGCCTGTAACTGGGAAGAAACCAACATCCATCAAAGATGAATGAATAAACAAATTGCAGTCTATCCATACAGTGGCATATTACTGAGCAGTCTAAAAAGAATGAACTGTTAATACACACAACAACATGAATGGATCTCAAAAATGTTAAGCTGAGTGAAAGAAGCTGGACTAAAAAGAATGCATACTGTATGATTCAATTTACATGAAACCCTAGAAAAGACAAAGATAATCTAGACTCAGAGAAAGCAATCAATAGTTGCCCAAAGATGCAGGGGGTGGGGATTGACTGGGATTGAGCAAAGGGAACTTTTTGTGGGTGATGGAAATGTTCTTCTGTATTTTGATGGTGGTGAGCATTACACAGGTGCACAAATTTGTAAAAAGGCAGTGAATTTAAAATAGGAGCATTTTGGGACTCTCCTGGTGGTCCACTGCACTCCCAATGCAGGGGTCCTGGGTTTGATCCCTGGTCAGGGAACTAGATCCCGCATGCTGCAATTAAGAAGTCTGCATGCCGCAACTAAGACCCAGACCAGCCTAAATAAATAAATTTTTTCATAAAACAAATTAAAAAAAAAGGAGCATTTTCTTATATGCAAATTATTCCTCAGTAAAATTGATTTTTGAAATGCCAAGAGAAAAAGACCCCTTTCATTAACTATAATTTTGAAATTAGTTGAGGTTCAAAATGGTAGATGTCTTAACATCTTTATGGTGACACTTTAAGTCAAGATTATAATGATTCCTTCGGGGGGAGGGCTTCCCAGCACTCCTTCCCGTGGAGATGAAATCCCGCTCAGTGCTGCCAGGAGGAAGATGAGTCATGTCTTTTCCAGACTCTTGGTGTTATGTTTACATTATTATGAGGTTAAATAAGTAGCATATCATTCGTTTTACGTTATTTAAGAACAGATATAACTAAGTAATTGAGAGAATCATTCACAAAATGAGCCATTCATAAAATAATTCTTGAGTCTCTAAAAAGGACAAAGAATGTTTCTAGGTTCTGTGCGAGAGGACAGAGATGGGCTTGGTTGCCCCTAACCTCTGTGCATTCAGAGTCAAGGGACAACGTGTGTTATGTTGATATTATTATTGTTATTATTTATTTTCCTAAATATGACTGTGCACCAAGCCACTCTTGCTCGTAACTAGTGCTGCCAGGTGGTGGCCTTGATGACACACACCACAGAGCAGAGTGTGCTCGCTGTAGGTGCTTCTTGGTTTGAAAATTCCTCCTCTGCTCACTAGCCCTTTTGAGTTCTGCTAAGTTCTATAAACTTTTTGTGACACTTTTTCATCTTTAAAACAAAACAATAAAATGTTACATATAACACAATACAGTATAAGATGTATAACCTATAGTCCTCACAATCTATTCAATAACATGACACTATATTACATATTAATCTAAGATTATAATACCATAATAGAACAACAATGATGATGATGATAACATCTAACCCACGAGGGTGTAATGATGTTTATTGTCAGTATTCATGTGAAATATTAGCCCAGTGCCTGACACACAGTAACCGTTCAATAAACATTGGCTGCTATTTTTACTGACATTTTACAAATGAGAAAATTGAGTCTTAGAAATGTAATTAGCCTATACAAAGCTAAAAACTAAAAAAAAAAAGTGTCAGAAGGAGATAAAAAGTCAAGTTTTCCTTTTTCTTAAGCTCTCCCCCAATAGCATAGAGCATTTCTAGTATTTTCAAAACAAAATTCAAGTCTCAATAGCAGCAGCAACAAAAACTACCATAAATTCAGAGGTGGAGGACAGTATCTAACAGAAAGGGTCAGTTATCATGTTCATATGGATGTTCTCATAGATTACTCTCTTTTTTCCAATTATTTCCTCTTATATTTTCCTTCAGATTAAATTCCATGAATTTCTGTGGCCCCGTTAATGATGGAGACTCTCTTTTTATGGAGGGAGCCGTTTATGATTAAGAAGCGATGCCCAAGATCTTTCTACTTGGTGTTTATTCGTTCATGAGTATTTATGTTGAGTCTTCTATGTGCATAGCACTGTGCTAGGAAACATAGGATTTTTATAAATGGATTATGTAATTTCTTAACTAAAGCAACTTATGTACCACAGGACAAACATACACAAATATATCTAATATAATAAGTGTACAATACACTATGCTCTGCTTCATTCAGCAGACAGTTATTATGTGCCCTCTAGGTACTACTGTTGTGCTAGGCTATAGAGATAGATAGGATTGCTATTCCAGAAGAAATCCCATAAGGGAGTCAGACATGTAACCTTAGGACTGGAATTGGTGTAGGAGAGGAGGTGACGGTGGTTGCATGACTGCAGCAGAGTGTGTGATGGAGAGGGTCTACAGAAGTCCAGAGAAGTCAGCAGAAGTGCAAACGCCATTCCAGGGTTGGACTTCTTCTCTCTTTCCCTTCCAGTCGCTCAGGAACCACTAAAAGACACATGTAGGGACGTGATATTTACATCTTATATGATAGAATGAACAGCCTGGTGGCAGTGTAGTACGTGAATTAGAGAAGCCAAACAGGAGTTGGAAAATGTGGAGAGGACACTTCTGAAATAATCCAAGAGAGAAATAATAAGAGTGGGTACTGAGGCAGTGGAAGCGGGGATGGAAAGACATTTGAAATATAAGAAAGTGTATGACTTGGCAACTGCGTGTGTGGGACGACAAAGAGGGAGAAGTTGAAGATGAAACTGCATGTATGATATTCAAAAAGACGGGGAACACCTGTTCACGGGAAGAACGGGTTTGTGAAGGAGAATTTAGTATTTACGTGTGCACTTTGAGTTTTTGCAGCATCTCTGAGAAATCAGAGTGGAATGTTCAGCAGAGAGTGGATCTGGGGCTGGGGAGACACTGGGGTGGGGAGGCATGCCCATTGGGTAGCTGCCAATAGGTAACTGGCACTTAGAGCAATTGGAAGAAATTAAACCAGCCAAGGAAAATATGGGACATAAGCAGGGAAGAGGGGCAGCAGATGACACCATGGGGAATATGAATGTTTCGGAAACTCGGAGAAATCGTAGACTAGCACGAGACTGAGAGAGACCAATCAGAAAATTTAGGCATAAAAACTGGGCGAGAAATATATTACCAAATCCAAAAGGTATTGCAAAAGCCAACAAGAGTTGAAGGAAAGAAGTGGTGAGAGGATCAAATATCAGAAAAAGCTTAAGAATGGTTAGGACTGACTCCATGACCTGAAGGACGTGATACAGAGATAACATATGCATTTATTAATGACCTACTATGTGCTAGGCGCAGAGAGAGAGGGTGAGAAAGAAAGAGGGTAAGCAAGAGAGTGAGAGAAAGTCTCAATTACGCATGAGAAGCTGAATCAGAGGGATCAAGTAACTTTCCCCAATGTCACACAACTAAAAATGTAGGAAAGCAGAGATTCCAACTAAATTAGGAGCCAGTTCCTCCCTTTGGGGGTGCAGTCATTACTGCATTTTTAACTTCTTGAAATTAAAAACAATAACTTCAAGCATACAGTAAAGGACAAAAAATGACATCTTTCTACCCCAATTCAAAACTTAACAAACATTTTGTCATATTCACTTAAGATACAACCCAAAGCCCCAGTCACCGTTCTTCATCCTTGATTCCCAGAAGTAACCACTATGCAGAAATTGTACTATTCTCATTCGTGCTTTGCTATTTTTATAGCAGGTGGATGTATTAACATACCACGAGAGATTATAGGGTACACCTTGGTGTGTTTAAATTTTTGTGTTAAAATTGGGCCATTAGTTTTAGTCTCAACAGTATGTTTTATAGATGTAATCATTGATTTCTGTAGGCCTGGTGTGTTCATTAAACAGCTGCATAGTATTCCATTGGATGAATAGATAGGTAGATAGATACAGATAGATAGATAGATAGTTTTTTCGTGATTATTCTATGACATTATACTATAGGGAAGGCAATATTCAAGCATTAGGAAAAGAATAAAATCAAAGGAGAGAGATGTCACATTTGAGAGACAAGTGCCTTGCAGTTAATTTTACCCACTGGTAAATGTATTGGTTAGTCAATTGGTTATCATTAACAATGTTCCTAAAGTTATCCTAAAGAAAATAACACGTTCTGGGACCAATGAATAGAATCGAATAATTTAACTGGATTTAAATCTGTAAAAGCAGTAGAGATAAATTACAAAGGCAATGCTGAGACTATGCTTCTGGACCTTTGAGCACAGCCTGCGGTGTTTTGCCTCTGTACAGGTATTGGGGAAGCATAGGGAGTTCTGTGAGTAGAGAAATGACAAGACATTGCTCACCATGGCCAAGGTACCTTGAGTTGTTTTAATGGTTAATAAAGATAGAGGATATGTATTATTTCAGCCTGATAAAGAGGCTGTATCATGGGGGAGAGTCATGTTATGGTGAGAAAGACAAAAAGGAAGGGTGAAGAAAGGTGCAAAAATTGACAAATCTAGCCTGAAGGCTAATTTGTGAGTTTGTTTACTGCCTTTATTTCTTTTACAAAAGTGTTAACAATGTTTACTAAGATACCCAGTAAAGCATACCTGCTTCTAAGAAGTTACAGTTATTCAGGTTTATTAGGGAAACTTCATTCTTGTGACAGTTCATCTGTTCAACAAACAGAGTAGATTTACAGCCACGAAAACCTTTGATTTAGAATCTGAGTGTCTTTGGACTGTTCATCTATTACAATGGATCCTTAGTCCTAATGCTTAGAAACTTGAATATCCATGAGTTTTTCTTTTTCCCCTTTTAATTTTTCATTATTTCCCTTTTGATTTCAAGATTGTACATTGTTGCTTTACACAAGATAGAGATAAACAGAATAGCATGTTGATTTTAATAAACTATTTCAGAGCAGAAATGTGAAGATAATTTACCTGCCAATTAAACTGTGACATAGTCTAGCACCAGTTGATCAGAAACCACCCTTTTTTTCAGCATTTTAAAACATGAATTTTTATTCTTCCCTGAAAATATCCTCTTTGCAGGTCAAGCCCTAGGTTCATATGCAATTATTTTTGAAATCTTAATTCATGTCTATTCATCCTCTTTCCTACAAAGCTCATCATCTAAATATTGTCAAACACCTTCAAATGAGCACCTATGATATGAACTCAGGTAAGAGATTCCAGACCCTGAAGCGTATTTTTTTCCAAAAGGAAGCCAACCATGCTGTAGAGTGTGCCTGTCTTTGGGCTGTCTGTTTCTGCTTTCTAAAAGTTAATAATGGAGAGCACAGCATCCCTGTGGCTTGCTGATTGACTGGTAGAAATGACAGCAAAATGTATATGACCGAGAAGATTTCATCAGTACATCCTCTGCGCTAGGCTGTTTCTGTAATGTTACCCATAGGTAGGGGCTATTAGATCAAAGATTTTGTGACATTTAATGTCAAGTTTACCCAGATCACATTGATGATTATTTTTAATAAATGTCCATATTATTAGACCACATCTACCAATCATCTTCTAAAAAATCTATAGACTTTTTTAGAAATTTTAGGTTTTTAGAAACACTGAGCAGGAAGCCATTGCTCTCCCCCAACTAGTTCCCCTATTATTAGCATCTTTTTTTAAAAAAAATAGGTCTTTATTGGAGTATAATTAGTGTGGTAAATCTGATACCATTGATGAGCCAATACTGATACATTGTCAGCTAAAATCCATAGTTTACTTTAGTATCTTTTTGTTGCACATTATATGGATTTTGACAAATGCATAATGACAGGTATCCACCATTATATTGTCTTACAGAATGTTTCACTGCCCTCATAACCCCTGTTCAGCCCTACTTCCCTTCCCCGAAACACTGCCCTCAACCAGTCATTTTGATGTCGTAGCGACACTCTCATGCCCTCAACACATGTTGTCATTGTTTTGGTTTTGCTTTTTTGTTGAGATGTGACTGTGATGAGATAATGAGACCAGTGGCTATTGAAGGACATTTTTACTGAATTCCTGGTTACTATTTTATCATTTCTCTGTTCTGATTCTGTTAGTTTGAGTTAAATATAGCAATAAAAACTGACAAACTGACCAATAGAGTAACTGCTAGATTTCCATTGTTTCAACCTACCATACCTCTCTCAACCTTGTATATCCAACCAAATCCAAAAAGTTTAAAAATTTAAAAAAGGAAACCACCTAAGCTTCTAGACTTATCCTAGCATCCTGTGCTGCTGTGCTCTAGTTCTAGTGACCATCCAACTCAAAAACAAGCACTCCTGTACGCAGCTAGCCAAGCAATGACTACATGGCATAAGCCATGCTTTATACCCAAGTCTTAGATGGTAGCTGGGTTGTTGTATATAGCAGGTTACTGCTTTAAAACAATCATTTATATTCGCATAAAAAGTGAAAGATTAGATTTCTAAGCCCACTTTTTATACTAATGCAACAATTGTATTAGCCTTTCACTTATTAAGTCTAGAAAAATTAGTAAAACTATGGATTTTCATTAATCAGACATAATTACTAATTTTTTTATATCTTAACAAACCCAACTCCATCCACTGTTCTTCCAGTCACAAGCAAAATAGTAACATAAGCAGACGTAAGCACAAATGAGCATGAAATCAATAAAAATCAATACCAGGTATGATAAATATATGCGTTTTATTTAGATATATTTCTGTTAAACATGTTCCTTTTTTAAGACAATTTATATAGAGCCTTTAAAATGAATATAATTCTGATTTCTACCCACAGTACTGAAGAAGCTACTTAATAACATTCACTATCAAGGCCATTTTTACTTAACCACTTTTCATTTGATATTTACCACTCTTGCAAAAATATAAGCAAATCAACATCTGTGTAGATTGCTGAGTGTATTCAAGGGCCACGCATGATGAACTCAAGATGAACACAACAATTCAAAGACTTTTGGAATAAAATTGTTGAAACCAGGGCGCTGGTTTTACTCAGGGCTCTGTGGCTCTGATAATGAAAGAATATATTTGCCCCCCCACCTCCTATGCTGAGAGCAATCTTGAGCAAAAAGGGTCTAGATTGATATTAAGCCGTAATGTATTACAGGTCTGAGTGATGTTAATCATAGTGGGCGAAGTTCAAACGACATCAGCAGTTGGCCATTAGGAAATCAAAACCCTATTTTGATTTTTTTCAAAATTAATTATGTAGTCAGAGTTCCCTTACGGTTTTCGCAATGGAGTACAAGAACATCTTATTGAATGTCCAACTGAATGACGTAAAGCTCCTTGGAGCTCGTAGTACATGCTTTCAAACTAATATTACTGGATCATACACCACTTTTAACAAGATTTAGCAAAGAATAGCTATTTGAAGAACACACCTGTGGACTATAGATGCCACATGATCAGCAGAATTTTAATCTGCTGGGATGTTGTAAAGATACCTTATTAAAAGGGCTTCCAATGAGATTAATCGATTAACAGCACAGTTCATCTCCATAGAAAGAATTTGCTTTTTAAAGAAGTCATTGAGTGCTACAAGTTGAATTAGTATTCAATTAATATCAACATTCATTTTGAGCAACCTATGAAATATTTTTAAAGAGATACTTAGTAAATTATATCAATAAGCATTTTAATATAAATCAAGATGCAGTTCATTTTTTCCACTTAGAGATATATTACCAAGATGATAGTTATTTGAAAAAGAATAACATTTCAGCTCAGCTCTAACTAATGCCAAATAAAGGTGGTAGTATGTCTTCATTCCTTAAATATTGATTTGGAGAGTCAGGGAATTTCAAGTATATAAAAACCCGAGTGACGAAAAGTAGAGATGAGAGTCCAAAACATAGGATGCACGAAGTAGCCTACTACAATGTTCAGTGCACAAGAGCTAGTAATTATTACCCAATGTGTAGAACTTAACACATGTTGGAGCAGATTAATCTTTTAGCATTTCCAAAGGAAGGTCAATGGCAAAATAAGATTGATTTGATCATTAAATTTGTTGTTCTCTAACACACAAACCGTTAAATTTTTGTTCCCCGGTTTTTTGTTTTTTGGTTTTTTTTTTGGTAACGCTATTTATTTATTTAATTATTTATTTATTTTTTGGCTGTGTTGAATCATCGTTGCTGCGTGCGGGCTTTCTCTAGTTGCGGCGAGCGGGGGCCACTCTTCATCGCGGTGCGCGGGCCTCTCACTATCGCTGCCTCTCTTGTTGTGGAGCACAGGCTCCAGACGCGCAGGCTTAGTAGTTGTGGCTCACGGGCCTAGTTGCTCCGCAGCATGTGAGATCTTCCCAGACCAGGGCTCGAACCCGTGTCCCCTGCATTGGCAGGCAGATTCTCAACCACTGCACCACCAGGGAAGCCCTGTTCCTCGGTTTTCATTAGCAAAAAGCAATAGCTACCAAACCAGCCAAGTGAAGTTTTGAAACAATTAATGAAATAATTCTTAGAAAAGCATCTTTATGCTCCATACAAATGATAAGCAGGATTGTGGATGTGTTAGTGTGTGTAGGGATGGGAAAGGAAAAGTAGGAAAGTTAACCTATTTACATATGATTCTCAACACAAATTACTTCACAAATAATTGCACAATGTTCTGCTTTTCTATGCAAACAAAATGTGCCTTTGAATCAATAGGTTTTATAAATATAGTATACAAGATAACTGATTTATAAAATTTTTAAATATGTTTACACACATTAATATTCAGAACTCAAAGAGAAATTTCAGTAGGATAAAAATGCTTTGGAAATTAAGATGTGTAGAAGGTAAGTAAATTGTGCTAAATCTTCTATCCACCATGAAAACATTTCCTTTCATTCTAACATAACAATATTTTGGAAATTGCCATCTTTTCACATGAGAAGCTTTAAACACTTAGAAGATGCTATTCACTTTTAGAGCAGGGAACTTGAAGTAATTATAAAAATATATTCTATCCAAATATGCTTTTTTTATTGAAGTATAGTCAAATATATGTTTCTTTAATTAAGTCGTATCTTACCAGGATTCCAAATTTCAGCACTGAATTGTGTGTTAACACTGATGAGTAGAAGTTTTTTTTATTCTTGGCAAAGCTTCTGAAGCTATAGTTTTCTAGAAATTTAAGTTTTAAGAATATTAGAAATTAAAATATTTAATTCACTTTGAGCAAACCATAATTAGTTGGCAATAAAAGTTTATGTTGGCAAAACATTTCAGTTATAACATAATTGCAAGTGTTATTCTGAAGGCCGTATTTTTATCATGAACATTCAAAAGCAAAAGAACTATGAAATCACTATTTAATTCTATAAAACTAGGCAAGGCACCTTCTTGTTTTTTATGACACTTCCAGAAATGTCATTTCCTACATTCATTTCTACACACAGTCCATACTTTTGAATTCATACTTCTGAAGATGCGAAATATTAGAGAGAAAACTATATTTTTCCTCACTACATAAGAGAGAGGAAATTGTTTTTGCTTCATACCTGTTTGGGATAAGCAATTTTGCGTACATATTTATACTTAAGCACAGACACATTAACACATACTCCTGCAGTTGAAGATTTTATCTTTCACCAACCTCCCTTAGGCGAGTGATGGAGATTATTCTTGACACTTCCCATTTAAATAGCTTAGATGTGTTTTGTCTACTTTAATGACTGTAACTAAAACAAATACATCTGGCATTGCAACCATCTGTACACAAACACACATACACCACACATGTGGGAGACACGGAGGTTGTGTGGGGGGTTGTATATGCATATTTATACACGTATCTGTCCATGCACATTACATACATTTCAAAAATATTTATATGCATATATATATATAATGAAATAAAGTTGCAGAAAACATTCTTTACCACGTGCACTCCAGTAGTTCATATTTTATTATATGCTATTCTTTTATATTTTAAAAATGCATTTCCCAGCCCATATAACTGAGCTCAAGATCCACTAATGGGTTGCTGCTAACAGCTGGAAAAACACTGGCTTAAGTAACGGCAGTATAAATCACATATTGGCAAAATTAAAGATGCTTTTCTACTGCGACCACAACAGCACTGTACCCACCTGATACCAACATGTATCAGGAATGTATTACTTAAACGACATATACGTCAATGTTGGGACAGCGTAGCCAGAATGGTTTCATCATCATTGATAGAAGAGTGACTTGAGTTTCATGAGCCAGGATTAATTGCATTGCTGTTATATACTTACACATAACTGCTTCTTATTTGATGGAAGGCTGCTAAAGTTTTGGGTAGGATGTAAATTTAAAAACACGATACTATTTTGGCAAACTGATAAATACTGTCTAGATTTTCTGTGGAACAGAAACATGTTCATGACTCCCCAAGAAAATAATGACAAAAATATGTAATGAGTAGAGATTTGCTCTCAGGGATACCTCAAATTATTAGGAAAGTATAATGTTCTCTAGGAAATATTATTCAGTGAAAAAGCAAGGTCTGGAACAGTGTATAAGGGATGCTATCTTCTGTGTAAAAAAATAAGAAAAAAATACATACATATAGACTTACATCTTTTCTTTGCAAAAAGAAACACTGATGATATAAACCAAAAGCTACGAAAACAGCATGCTGGAGATATGAATCCAAAAGACCTCTGAATATACTTTTTCTCATAATTTTAACTCTGATGATCACATAAATGTTTTCCACTTTCAAAATAATGAGTTGAAAAGAAAAAACATATAGTATTTGCAGGATAAAGCAAATATCTCAATATATACTTATATTTAAGCAAAGATGGTTAGAAACCAAGATTTTAATGGAAGTTATTAGTTGAAGTCAAAGGACTAAATTTAAAACCCCAGTAATGTTCAACTGGATTTGGAAATAGCACTATGAACTTTTTTCCCTAAAAATATGTACAGGTATTTCTTGCTTAAGATCAATAATCTATTCCCCCAAATATAATAATGCTCTTCTCCAAAAAAGAGAATTAGGGCTCCCTGAAGGGATGGCTGATCCAGGCATGGGGGAGAAATCGGGCAACATGAGTGTATGGCATCTGTTCATCCCAGAAAGCAGAGAAGCTGGAAAAATAAAGGGGTCATGCCATACAGGCACCAACACGAAGGGGTCCCAGTTAGGCAACAGTGAGACAATTGGCACATCAAAGGAGCATTTGAAGCCCATATGTTCAGATTTTTAGTTAAATAAATAAGGAAGACAGAAGGAGGAAGGGAAGGAAAAACTAGAATAACAACAAAGAACATGGTCTTTGATTCCTTTCTGTGGAGCGAGGAGTGGGAAATCTGTATTAATGGACGCTTTACAGCTATGGGCATCTGTGCTTCAGAAATAAGGCCGTAAAGGTGCATGTATAAGGATGTTTCCTGTAGAACTGTTTGAAAAAGCCGTAAATTGGAAGAAACTCCAATGACTACCAATAGGAGATTAATAAAATAAATAATAGTACATCCATTTATGGACTACGATGCAGCCAGTAAAAACGATGGAGCAAACTTCATAAAGTGACATATAAAGAGGTCCATAATATATCGTTTAATGGAAAAAGGAAATTTCAGAATAGTATAAAAGGCTTTATCCCATTTTTTCATGAAGTAAAACAGTATGTGATTATACAAATAAATGCATTTGCCTTAAAAAGATAGAAATCTGGAATGAATGATATAAGACCATTCCACTAACAGTGGTCACCTCTGGGATTAGAATTTGACAGCACCTGTGGGTGGGAGCAGTTTGAGAGGGAATGTTTGCATTTCATTTTATATATTCTTACGTCATCTTGGTGCTTTTTTTACAAGCATTGTTGATTTTGTAACACGTAGGTAAGAAAAGAGATGATCCCTTCCATGTAACAATTATTCTCTTGCTTAACCCATCTCTCCCACAGATGCCAGGCTGCAAACAAGACCTGCCCCACAGATTACATATGGAATAATCACATCTGCAGATGCCTGGCTCAGCAAGATTTCATTTTTTCCTCTAATGCTGGAGACGGTAAGCCGAATGCTGTATTAAAGACTAAATGTCTCTGTTTTGATAAACAAATATTGTAATATTAAAATCACATGTACAATATTCATTTTCATGCTTTGAAATCACTCACTACAAAATAGGACACTTTCTGCTTTGTATTGGTATTATTTTGAAATTCTTTGTGAAGGAACCTACCTGTGTGTGTGCACAACCCTTTAATGAACAACATGGAAATGAAAACACTTTTAAAGGCTTTTTATTGTTTCCCACCGCACCCAGCACCAAGTAAGGGATAGTAAAGATGTCCTGACTGTGTTTATCTAGACTCTGCAGACGGATTCCATGACATCTGTGGGCCCAACAAGGAGCTGGATGAAGAGACCTGTCAGTGCGTCTGCAGAGGGGGGCTTTGGCCTTCCAGCTGTGGACCCCACAAGGAACTGGACAGAAACTCATGCCAGTGTGTCTGTAAAAACAAACTCTTCCCCAACTCGTGTGCGGCCAACAGAGAATTTGACGAAAACACATGCCAGTGCGTATGTAAAAGAACCTGCCCAAGAAATCAACCCCTAAACCCTGGAAAATGTGCCTGTGAATGTACAGAAACTCCACAGAAATGCTTCTTGAAAGGAAAGAAGTTTCAGCATCAAACATGCAGGTAAGAAATCTTCATAAACAGTATTCATTTCTCTTACTGGAAATAGTTTTCTCAATGCAAAGCAGTTTTCTCAACCAAGATATTGGTTCTTTGTTAGAATGGAACTAGTTAAGTTCTGGAAGATGAATTCTGATATTTGTAACCAATGCTAAATTTTTGTGAGACTTTGCCCCCCAAAAATAAGGTGGGAGTCCTGGGAACCAAAACCAGATCCAAGCTCAGAATGCACTAAATCCTTGTTCCAGAGACTAAGGTAGTAGCTCTCCACGTGAGTTAGAGAACAGATGCAAAGGACAGTCACTTGTGGAGCATTTTCACCTGCCCCCAACAAAATGATGATGCCATCAGATGTAATTTTGTACA
Source organism: Tursiops truncatus (assembly GCF_011762595.2). Lineage (NCBI taxonomy): Eukaryota > Metazoa > Chordata > Mammalia > Artiodactyla > Delphinidae > Tursiops > Tursiops truncatus. Next base: position 5,272,725 of record NC_047054.1, read on the forward strand.
GCTGTTCTAAGTGCAGAAAATGTGCAAGCTTTACAAAGGATAGGATGATACCGTTTACTGTGGAATTGTATCTAGAAATGAAAATAGTTAAGCTAAGTATAATATTTAATGGAATCAGAGAAATAAATTAATACGTTGTTCAAGGTTACTCAAGACATTCCTTAAACCTGATTCTGCTCCCTTCTTCACCAGAAAAAAATGAGTCTCTTGGACTCAAACACTTTCAGTGTTAAGCCCTGAACCTCTTCCTCTTTGATCTGAGAATAAGCCAGACCTGTGCTTTTGACATTTGCTCCCACTCTCCTTCAGCATCTCGCTCCACCAATCACGCCCTCTCCCTTCCGTACCTTCAATGTCCTCAACTCTAGTGTTCGTCCCCCTCAATTTTTTCTATTTTATTGGCATCTCACTGCGATTTTGAGCATTCTGTAGCAACCAAGCTCTGTCCTTGTCTTCTGAGTTGCACCAAGACCAGGCATTTGGCATTTGTCTGTTCACCTCTTTCATCTCTCATTTATTCAACCAACTGGAACCTGGTTTATGCCCTAATATTCCACGATCAAGTTCAGTAGACCCTGCATTGTCAAATCCGATGGACAATTTGGTCTTTCTGTAAAACTGTCCTTTCCGTAGTTTCTCTTTAGGCTCTCCTCTGTTTTGAGTGAGACAACATTGTTCTTTCCTGGTTGTCCTTTAGGTTTTCTGACCACTTGCTGTCCATCACTGGAGTTCTCACTGGGTTCTCTTTTTCCACCCACTCTTTACAGATGGTGATAACACCCTTTCAACAGATGATTATTCACACAACTTAAAACTTTATTTACATTTATTTATTTACAATTATTTATAATTGTAAATAACTACAATTTATTTACATTTATTTACAATTTAGTATCTGCATGAATACTTCCATTTATCTACAGTTTAGTATCTGCATGAATGTTCATCATTACCTTTATCTTCAGTAAATAAAGTATCCTTCTTTTTGATTCTCAAGAGTTTGTATTCCCACTTCAGTTTATCTTTCTGATGATTTGTCCACACTAACATGTTAGCTAGTGCATGAGGAGACTTCCATGAATCTAGGTATCTCATTAATGACTTATTTTCTTCCTTTGTCATTTCAGAAGACCTGATAGGAATCCTTGTTTTTCCTCTTTAGAATATTCTGGGCAATGATATTCCAATTTTACTTGCATATCCTACTCTAATCACCAAAAGGATATTTCAAAAATGCAGAATATAGATACTAAATTTTATTAAAGATCATGAAACCATTTTTTCATATTGAATCTGAGTGAACCCAGTATACATTGAAAAACCTGAAATTTTTGTTTACATAAAACTAACCAGCTGGGCTTCCCTGGTGGCACAGTTGTTGAGAGTCCGCCTGCCAATGCAGGGGACATGGGTTCGTGCCCCGGTCCGGGAAGATCCCACATGCCGCGGAGCGGCTGGGCCCGTGAGCCATGGCCGCTGAGCCTGCACGTCCGGAGCCTGTGCTGCGCAACGGGAGAGGCCACAACAGTGAGGGGCCTGCGTACCGCAAAAAAAAAAAGCAAAAAAACTAACCAGCCATACTTGTCTACAGAATTCTTATATTAACTTAGTAGAAAAGATTTCTGTCATTGTGTTTCTCCTCATCGCATACACTGTTCCTTAATGGCTTTCTATTTACTAACTCTCTCCCCATGTTCATTTTTCTAAGTGTATAATTCCAGGTTTTATGCATATACTGAAGCGAAAAAAAAGATAGTTTAATATTTTGAACATATATATACTCCTCATTTTCTCTTCATATTTATTCCAAAATTGTGGCAGGCAGAGTATATATTCTGTGGTTCACTGCCTTAGTCAGCAACTTACATTGATCATTGAGAATTGTATCTCTTTAGTAAAGGAATACCAGTGGCCTTATAATAATGTCATTGTATTTAGAACTGAAAATAAATAAATAACATTCTAACTAGACATGCTTTCTTTTCTGGAGTAAAAGAAATGCTGTTTCAAAATCACATCTGTAGTATTTCTGTGGTGCATGTTTGATCTCCAGGTCACCTTGCATTTTTCTTGCATTATATCCATCCCCACTGCCACATGTTACGTATACTCATCCTCCAGAAAAATCCTTCAAAGATAGCTCCCATTCACTGGAGCAACAGGGCTGCTGATGTGACTGGCTGCTGGGTCGTTTGTCCTTTTGCCACTACTAGAAACTGGACATCTGGGGTAGGAGGAAAGGGACCCTCACAGTGAATACTGTCCCTCCCAGTGCCTTCCCCCAGACCGCACTGTTTTCACATGGAGCCCAGGTGGAGGAGGGAGGCTGAGCCACTCTCGTGCAGCCAGCCAGCTGCCAGTCTAGTCAAGTCAAGAGTGAGGATGGGGCCCTCACTGTGGACCACGGTCCTGCCAGAATGGCTGGGTTTAATCGCTCCAAACTCCAAAGTCTGGGTTCCAAACGAGTCCCAGAGTATTGTGAATGCTACCATGCTTACGTGATCACGCTAAATCGGCAGACCTTAGATATTCACTTCCAAAATTTCTGTTTTATGTTACTTTCATCTACGAAGCACAGAGCACCTCAAAAGAACTAATGCTCACAATACCTCATTCTTCCATTCGTTATTTCTGCAAGCAAGACTCTTTCTTTTTTTTTTTAGGTTTTTCCATTCCTCTTAAATTTGGTAACGCCAGGCACAAACTTTAGCAATGTATAAACTGGAGAACAATTTTATGATAAAATGAGTAACTCTGTACTAGTTTGGAACTTAAAAAAACACAAAAGTGCATTTGTAGCTTAACAAATTCATCTCCTTGGTCTTTAACGAAAGTCTGTCCTTCTTTGTTCCCCTAGTTGTTACAGACGACCGTGTACAAATCGAGTGAAGCATTGTGAGCAGGGACTTTCATTTAGTGAAGAAGTATGTCGCTGTGTCCCTTCATATTGGAAAAGACCACATATGAACTAAGATTGTATCTTTTCTAGTTCGTCATTTTTCTATCATGGGAAAACGGTGTTGCCATGTTAGGACTATGAGCACAGAGACTTTGTGGGACTGAACCATGTGGATAATGTTACAGAAATGGACTGGAGCGCATCTGCAAAAGACCTCTTTAAAAGACTGGTTTTCTGCCAATGACCAAACAGCTGAGGTTTTTCTCTTGTGATTTTAAAAAAGAATAATGACTATATAATTTATTTCCACTAAAAATATTGTTTCTGCATCCATTTTTATAGCAATAACAATTGGTAAAGCTCACTGTGATCAATATTTTTATATCATGCAAAATATGTTTAAAATAAAATGAAAATTGTATTATAAGCTGGTAAGTTGAGTCCATTACCATCTTACGCCATCAGCAAAACTCGATATTATGAAAACTGTCATCTCCTCCTGCCCTTTCCCCTTTTCTCTAATTGGATGTCAGATTTTGATTGCTGTATGATCCTGTAAAAGAAAGTTTCAGAGGGACAGCGGTTGCTATTAATTTTATTTAAATTCATCTTTTAATATATTTAATGAGTAGAAATGTTTTAGCCCATGACACTTTTGAATTTATAGCCAAATGAATCAATAGAAAACATATCATCTTCTAAGATAGTCTGCTTAGCATGGTTATGCAGTTGAAAGTTATTCAGTGCCCTTGGAGCATTCAGACTCTTAACCTGATATAATAGCTCTCATCAAACATTTAAAATATTTTTCTTAAAAAGAATCTTAATCTTAAAAAGAATCTTTCCATATATTTAATTTCTTCTGACCAGCTAAATACTTTTTATAAGCTGAAGCGCTCCTACCCAGTACATATAAAATAAATTGGAAATGACATTTAAATGCTCATATGTGCGAAAAAGGAAACCTTTCAGTCACACAATTAAAGCACTTGTTTTGTTTTTTTTAAAAAGGCAGCACACTAAAATTTCTTTTTCTGGGAACAAATATTTTGCCTACATAAATGCAACCACATAAGTGGTTGGCTGGTTGACAGAGTATTGATTATTTGCTCGTAGGACATGGCTACTAGCAAATAAAAATACATAGCTACTAGCAAATACATGAAAATAAGTAGTCCTGAAAGGAAAAAAAAGAATCTATAAAGTTATGTAAAAATGGCTTTTAAAACTTGCAAATTTAATATAACAAAAACATTTTAAATGGTATAGGTGACTACTCAGTACAGTACAAAATATTAGTATCTATATGTTTTGCTACAAAATAATTTATTTTTTATAATATTTGATTAGAAGGTCGATGCCCTAAAAATGTTGAAACACTATTTTCAATGCTGACTTTTAAAACAGTGTTACATGCAAGGTTTACTGAATTACAGGTACGTACTCTGCACAACTTTAACATCTCGTTCATAAAGTCAGATTTTTTTTTACGTACTGGGAAAACGAAGTAGTCTTTTGAAATTCTCTCATTATACATTTATGGACCATCTTTGTATTTTTTAAGTAAAGATGAACCTGAAGCCTGTAGGCAGAAAATATATGAAAATATGCATTGTACAATCTATGAACCAGCTACGGTCTGGGTAATTTTCAAACTTGAGAACAGCAAAAACAAACAAACGAACACAAAAACACAACAGCAGTAGCAACAACAATAATAATGAAACAAAAGCAAAAGAAGTATATTTGACAACAGCTATAGTTTTATCAAAATCTCCCCAACAGAACAAATTAGGGAGTCATTACAAAAGGAAGAATGGAATCATCATAAACAATATCTCTCCACCTGCTGGGGAGGCACAGTCCCTTGGTGCATAAAATGGTCACCAGCTATACAATTCAACTGAGATCCAATTTAATAAATTTTCACCACATTTCAGCCAAGAATGTAAGCAAACAAACATTATATAATCTGTTATGCTGATCTAGCATCAATCATTTTTAGTCTTGATACATTTTAAATATATTAATTTTTTTTAGATAATGCAGAAAAAGTCTATTCTAAGTTTCCAGTGAGCCCCCTGAGGCCATGTAGAGAATATTAGGATCTGATATAATGACCGTTACAAGTTATCAGCTTAAAAAAATCTAAACTATGTGTTGACAATTTGTTTCTCAGAATACATGGGTAAGCCAAAGAAATCACTAGACCAAAATATAAAGCGTGAGGCATACCAGAAAAAATAACATTTAATTTGTCCCTGGAGATGTAATAATTTTGATGAAAGGCGAAAGTAACATCAACAAAGACAATACTTTGCCAGAGAATCTTGCAAACAATTTTATATGGACCATAAAAATCTCACTTCACTACATTATAATAATTGAAATTCTGTGGTACTGGTTAAGAAAGTGGACTAGAGATCAAGCTAAACGGTGATTTAAAATATTAGCAAATAGGATTCAGCAAGAAGCTAAAATAGACAGCATTTTCATAAACTCTGCAAGAGTCTCCAACTACAAACTGGTCAAATCTCAAGGATAAAGATGAGAAAACACTGGAAGCTTGCAGCAACAGTTACTATATCCAGATCTTGAAAAGTTTATAAATAGAATTTTATGTCTAGAAACCTAACACTGTATACTCTGTTTAAAAGACTCACAGAACAAAATATTTTGGTAAGCGGTTATAAGATTTAGCTTCCATATCTTTTTTCCTTTCTTTCTTTTTTGGAAGTGGGTTTTGACATTTGCTAACTGCTTGAGTGAAACAGACTCCATTATTAGAATTTCTAAAAATAAATTTTGTCCTCCGTACCCATACTGCTCAAAGCAGAAATCTGAGGGGTGACCACCAGTGGCATACCCCGGGTACACTTCTTTAAGAGGAGGGATAAAGGTCACTCACTTACCTCCACACAGTCCAGGCTTCCTCCAGGGGTACCCTGCTCTGTGGGAATTTTATTCAATGAGTGTGAGAGAGAAACAGACCCAACAGGTGACAGAGATCACATTGAAGCCCTTATTTTGGCATTTTGCCAAAGTTTATGCACCTCCTTATGTGCTCAAGTTTCTATATTAACCTCCCCAGGAAGTGCTGTGGCAAAGAGCTGAACCAAGGTCCTATGAATCCACTTTGTCTACATTTCTACACCGTTTCCCAAGATATGAGCTCCCAATAGCAGAGTTTTCAAAGGATGCTTTTTAGGGACTTTACCTTTTGAACTGAAAATGAGAATAACATAAAAAATAGTATTGCCCACCACTGCAACAGAAGAGAGTGTGTTGACGTGTCTGATTTTTTATCTAGAGGAATTGTAGAAAGTTCTGAATAAATCCAATGATTGTATCCTAAAGAAGCATAGAGTCCACCCAGAGAACTGTCTAAGGAAGTCCATGACACATACATTATAAAGTAAGTACTGGTTTATATGTTCGTGTTTGAATTTTTAATATATTGGCTATTTTTTTAAGTGGAGAATAGCTATCTGTTAACTTGTTGAAGTGTAAATGGGGTTTGATGGTTTGAAAAAAAAATTTAAACCAAAGTTTCACATGCTCTTTTATCTTCATTCCTTAGCCAACAAGTAATTGCTTTAAAAAAAAAGCATTCTGTAAGAAAAGGATCACTGGACTGGGAACCGAAACCCAGGTTTTTAATCCTGACTTTTCTGCTTTGTCCTTGAGCAAGTCACCAAAATCTTCTGAGTCTCAGCTTCTTAATCTGTGAAAAGAAGGAGTTGAATTAAATTGTGCAGGATGTCCAACTCTGAAGTTACAAACTTTGTACTAAACTACATACAGAGTGGGGCAAAGAAAAAAAAAGAACGTTTTCGAGAACTTCAGGGAAGCCCCACTCCTGTGATTAGTGACCCCATTAAGAGGAAATACTAATCTTTTAAAAGTGTTTCATAGGGCTTCCCTGGTGGCGCAGTGGTTGAGAGTCCGCCTGCTGATGCAGGGGACACGGGTTCGTGCCCTGTTCCGGGAAGATCCCACATGCTGCGGAGCGGCTGGGCCCGTGAGCCACAGCCGCTAGCATGCACGTCCAGAGCCTGTGCTCCGCAATGGGAGAGGCCACTACGGTGAGAGGCCCGCATACCACAAGGAAAAAAAAAAAAAAAGAATAAAATACCTAGGAATAAACCTACTTAAGGAGACAAAAGCCCTTATGCAGAAACCGTAAGACACTGATGAAAGAAATTAAAGATGATACAAACAGATGGAGAGATATACCATGTTCTTGGATTGCAAGAATCAACATTGTAAAAATGACTATACTACCCAAAGCAATCTATAGATTCAATGCAATCCCTATCAAACTACCAATGGCATTTTTCACAGAACTGTAACAAAAAACTGCACAATTTGTATGGAAACACAAAAGACCCTGATTAGTCAAAGCAGTCTTGAGAAAGAAACACGGAATTGGAGGAATCAGGCTCCTGGACTTCAGACTATACTACAAAGCTACAGTAATCACGACGGTATGGTACTGACACAAAACCAGAAATACAGATCAATGGAACAGGATAGAAAACCCAGAGATAAACCCACACACATATGGTCACCTTATCTTTGATAAAGGAGGCAAGAGTATACAATGGAGAAAAGACAGCCCTTCAATAAGTGGTGCTGGGAAAACTGGTCAGCTACATGTCAAAGAATGAAATTAGAACACTCCATAACACCATACACAAAAAAAAAACTCAAAATGGATTAAAGACCTAAATGTAAGGCCAGAAACTATAAAACTCTTAGAGGAAAACATAAGCATAACACTCTATGACATAAATCACAGAAAGATCCTTTTTGACCCGCCTCCTAAAGAAATGGAAATAAAAACAAAAATAAACAAATGGGACCTAATGAAACTTAAACGCTTTTGCACAGCAAAGGAACCATCAACAAGACGAAAAGACAGCCCTCAGAATGGGAGAAAATATTTGCAAACAAAGCAACTGACAAAGAATTAACCTCCAAAATTTACAAGCAGCTTATGCAGCTCAATATCAACAAAACAAACAACCCAATCCAAAAATGAGCATAAGAACTAAATAGACATTTCTCCAAAGAAGACATACAGATTGCCAACAAACACATGAAAGGATGCTCAACATCACTAATCATTAGAGAAATGCAAATCAAAACTGCAATGAGGTATCACCTCACACCAGTCAGAATGGCCATCATCAAAAAATCTATAAACAATAAATGCTGGAGAGGGTGTGGAGAAAAGGGAACCCTCTTGCACTGTTGGTGGGAATGTAAATTGATACAGCCACTATGGAGGACAGGATGCAGGTTCCTTAAAAAACTACAAATAGAACTACCATACGACCCAGCAATCCCACTACTGGGCATATACCCAGAGAAAACCATCATTCAAAAAGAGTCATGTACCACAATGTTCACTGCAGCTCTATTTACAATAGCCAGGACATGGCAGCAACCTAAGTGTCCATTGACAGATGAATGGATAAAGAAGATGTGGCACATATATACAATGGAATATTACTCAGCCATAAAAAGAAATTTTGAGTTATTTGTAGTGAAATGGATGGATCTAGAGACTGTCATACAGAGTTAAGTAAGTCAGAAAGAGAAAAATAAGTACTGTATGCTAACGCATATATATGGTATCTAAAAAAAAAAAAAAGGTTCTGAAGAACCTTTGGGCAGGACAGGAATAAAGACATAGATATAGAGAATGCACTTGAGGACACGGGGAGCGGGAAGGGTAAGCTGGGACAAAGTGAGAGAGTGGCATGGACATATATACACTACCAAATATAAGATAGGTAGCTAGTGGGAAGCAGCCACATAGCACAGGGAGATCAGCTCGGTGCTTTGTGACCACCTAGAAGAGTGGGATAGGGAGGGTGGGAGGGAGACACAAGAGGGAGGAGATATGGGGATGTAGGTATATGTATAGATTGTTCACTTTGTTTTAAAGCAGAAACTAACATACCATTGTAAAGCAATTAAATTCCAATAAAGATGTTCAAAAAAATACATAAGGATATCAAATCAAATGTTGTACATCTGAAACTTACACAAAGTTATATGTCAATTATATCTCAATAAAGCTGAGAAAAAAAGAAACGAAATTGAGTTATTTGTAGTGAGGTGGATGGACCTAGAGTCTGTCATACAGAGTAAAGTAAGTCAGAAAGAGAAAAACAAACACCGTATGCTAACAGATATATATGGAATGTTAAAAAATGGTTCTGAAGAACCTAGAGGCAGGACAGGAATAAAGACACAGATGTAGAGAATGGACTTGAGGATATGGGGAGGAGGAAGGGTAAGCTGGGACGAAGTGAGAGAGTGGCATGGACGTATATACACTCCCAAATGTAAAACAGATAGCTAGTGGGAAGCAGACGCATAGCAGCGGGGGATCAGCTCGGTGCTTTGTGACCACCTAGAGGGTTGGGATAGGGAGGGTGGGAGGGAGATGCAAGAGGGAGGAGATATGGGGATATAGGTATACGTATAGCTGATTCACTTTGTTATAAAGCTGAAACTAACACACCTTTGTAAAGCAATTATACTCCAATAAAGCCGTTTAAAGAAAGAAGATTCAACTTTCAGGTGATACTTTTATTTTACTGTAGCCATATGAAGCTCTTCTCTAATGACTCACTCTGCACACATCAGGGAACTCAGCTGGTCCTGAAATAAAACACTCATCCATGTGAATTTCAATCCGGCAGCCACAAAACCTTGCAGATTATATTTCCAAGTTTGAAGTGGCTGGATACCCAAAATTCTAAGAAATCTTATCATTTTGGAAAAATTCCTACATGTAGGGATAACAGTATTTCAAAACTATATTTAAGTAATTACCAAGTAAAGTTGTACATATCTCATTTTATCAACATAAAATACAAAAAATAATAGATTGATCAAAATCAACCATCCTAATGGAAGTTCATTTGGTCTAGTAGTTTGCATCTTTACTGTCCTCAAAAGCTGTAAGACCACTTGACCTCACTAAGCCGCAGTTCCTTAATCCACATTGATATCAGTGTTGCTGTTCAGATTCAATGCAACAGTGTATGTGAAGACCATAGATTTTGCATATAACGTGTGCTCAGTAAACATTTATTCAATATCATTCATTGTGTGTGTATATGTTTTGGAGTTAGGCATATCATAAGGTGATAATCTACTTCATTTTCCCAATATTTGTTTACTCCTTTGCAGAAAGGTCAATTCCATTAGTCAGATTCCACAAGATCTTTCCTTTTAGAATCTGCGCTTGCTTTAGGTAGGTGCAAGGTGGGTGAGGAAGGATCAGAGAAAAAAAATCACAATTCTGGATTTTGAGGAGCAAATTTTATGTTGCAGGATGGAAGACACAAGACTACAGATAATATGAAATAAAAATTCACGTAAAAATATCTATTATAAGCTATTATGTCTATCTATAACACAATTTAGGTGGCCTGTTATACTGTCCAAACATAATTATTATGGTACACTGTGTATATTTTTAGGACTATTTTCATGAATATACAAAACTGGGATCATAAGATTTAAACATTTGTTTCATGGATTTAGTGCTTAATTTTTGTGTATACTTTTTTCTTTTACAATATTTCAAATTTGTATGACTGCATAACAGCACAGCTGAACAAAAATTTCTTTCATGATTCTATTACATTTGAACATTAATTTCCTTATAATTTTCATTCTTACCATTACAATCATTATCTGCAATTCTTTATGCATTTTTTGTCATAGCTCTATTTCCTTAGGCTGCCTCCTATTTGTAGAACCTATGGGTCAAAGGCATTAATCTTTTAGGGATCTTGATACATAGTCCCAATATTGCCTTCTGGAAATTGCCTTAGGAACTCTCACTACCATTTTGAGAGCTTTAATAAATTTCCATCACAACTCAACTAATATTATCTTTAAAAGAATCTCAGCTCATTTTTAGGTTAAAAGGATAACTTATTTTAATTTGTAATTCTTTTGATCAATAGCGAGGTAGAATATACTTCCCTATGTTAACAAATCATTTCTCTGTGACAGTGAAGGACAGTGAAGACTGTCCTCTTCAGTCTTTGTCAGTTTGTATCAGGTTGCTCTACTCATCAAATTGTATGAACTTTTAAAACAGTAATACTATTTAAATTTTTTTTTAATTTTCTTTATTTTTTTGGCTGCGTCAGGTCGTCATTGCCGTGCAAGGCCTTCTCTCTATTGGTGGCGTGCGTGCTTTCTCTCTCTAGTTGTGGCACATGGGCTCTGTAGTTGTGGCACATGGGCTCCAGAGCATGGGGGCTCTGTAGTTTGTGGCAAGCGGGCTCTCTCATTGAGGCATGCGAGCTCAGTAGTTGTGGCTCACAGGCTTAGTTACCCCGCGGCATGTGGGATCTTATTTCCCCAACCAGGGATCGAACCCGCATCCACTGCATTGGAAGGCGGATTCTTTACCACTGGACCACCAGGGAAGTCCCCTATTTAAATTTTGACTTTTCTGCTTGTTCACATATTTTTTTTTTCCTTGTTTGCTGTTGGCCTGGTCATGTAGTTTATGTTGTCTCTCTGTACAAAAATTTTATGGAGTCAAACCATTTTTTTCTATCTGCTCTTTTCATTTCATTTATGTTAAGCCTCCTTCCCTTTGCTGTTGTCAGAAGATATTTCAGGATTATGAAAATGATGGAGAAAATGGTATTGTTAGTCACACAGAGGAATATCTACAAGGCACCATAAGACGAGCTGGGATAGGAGCTAAATCTGTGCTTCTTCTCAGAGAGAGGAAATTCACTACAGACAAGTCTGATTTCAAGCCTCTTTTCTTTCCGAGGTTCTACAAGAATGGCATTTGATTGTCCTGGTCAGCGCGTTCAGATGCTCCTTAGAATTGTAACTTCAGTGCTAATGTCACTGGACATTCTTTGTTCCTAGGATATAAAATTCCTAGGGTAGTAGAATACCTGGTAGAAGGAAGTAAAACTATCTAGAGGAGGAAACAAACTTACAAGTAAGATTGCAGAGAATCTATGACATAAATGTTAATTATTTCATCTTAGAAAAAAATCTTATTATAAAAAACTAAATGGTTCCTTAATGGTAGCATTTACAAAAGTTAACTTTTTAAACCATCAGAAACTTATTTTAGTGTGTGGCTTAATTTAACTTTTGCCCCAATTATTTAGTCAATTGCCCTACTGATATTTTTGAATAATTATTTCCTTGGGAGGAGTGAGTGAGTAAGTGTGTGTGTGTGTGTGTGTGCATGTGTGTTCTTATTCTATGTATCCGTTATATATTCTTTTCTTATGCACTCTTGGTTGCTTCTAAGGCCACTGACTTTTTTTATCCACCTGTTTTTGATTCTTTCATCAGTGCTCTGAGAGTTTAGATACAACAGGTGTCTCTCCTTTCTCTTCCTTTGCCTAATTTTCTTAGCTCCTGAAAATGACAGGGATCCTATCTCCTAAGACATACTATCAATCACCCCACAACTTCCCTGACTAGTATTCTGGAAATTATAATCTCAGAAAGATGTATAAAGATGGAGAAAGGGGAGGATATTAGCCTAGTCACCTCGAAATTACCATCAAGACGTAAGAGGAGAGCTGCCTAGGGCCTTGGTGATCTCTCAAACCAACTGTCACACTATGGGATAATTACAGCATGACTTTCTATTTTATTCAGTTCCACCTGACTGCATTATTTCAGAAGGCAAAAGACAGCTTTTTTAAAAAAAATATCTAACTATTCAACCCTCTAGTTTGGGTAAATTCTTCCCAGACACTACCTATCATGTGTCATTCTTTAGGGTCTTCATAAGAATTTTATTACAAAGTTGAGGGGAATGATGAACTCCTAGACGGCAGGTGGTATTTTATCCCCGAGTCCCACTGCCTCTTAAGACCTTAATGTTCATGGAACACAATTATTGGAAGAAGTCACATCTTACAATGTGTCTTCTTGACATGCCGAGGATGAGCATGCCTGAACTTGGAGACGGCCTTAACCGCTTCTGTACGGGAGGGACGCTCGCAGGTGGTTACAGGACTGATACCAGAGCTTGTCACCACCCACCAGGTAAAGCTCAAGGAAACCTTGTGAACACCTTTTCTCCTAAGAAATATATAAGACTACTTCTTCCTCTCTAATGGCATTTTGGGTTATTGGCCTTTAGACATAAATATAAAACCTCTCCGTTAAAGTAAAAAATAATTTGTGTGGGAGGAAAGTTAGAAGGAATGGGGGAAATGACACCCTCTGAATGAAAATGTTAACAGAACCTCAACGGAAATGTTTTTGTCAAATTATACACACTCTTCGGCGTTAACTTTGGCAGTAGGTATGGAACGCATGAGGTGCATAGTTTTTATTGTTCAGATTAAAGACATTAAAGTAATAAGGGTCTTTAGACTCTGCTTGTGGTATAATTTGTGCCTCAAGATTGAAATCTATTGGAATGGAAGTGTCTTACCATAGATAATTTTAACTCATAGTTGGTGGTTGGTTAATCTAAAAAGTTGGATCTAATCTAAAAAGGATCATTAAGTATAATATAATCATGATTTAAGTATAATTTTATTTTTTATATGCATGTATACTGATTCACTAGGCTTTGCTGTAGAAACAAGACCTTGTCTTTGGAGTTGGATATTCACTTTATATACAAATACTGCAATGCTTTGTTTGTTTAGCAGTTCTTATTTCATTAAAAGGGATTGAGAAATTAAAGTCACTTGCAAAGCAATCTGAAAAAAATTCTTATGTTACATTTGCCCTAAACATTGATAGTTGGCTTTCCCAGACCTAATTGGACACATTTTTTTTTCTTTTTTTTACTGACTCTCCTTGACTGAGCCTTTCCAAAGCATTCAGTTTTCTTAGAGTTTGTATCAATTTTTCTCTATATTATGGTTATTTTCAATTGGAAACATTGAATAAATACGCATTCATTCATTTCATGGCGTAAGTTACAATGTAGAGATGACCAAGTTTGGATCACATAATTCCATAAACTTGAGAAAAGCCATTCTTTTTGTAACTAAGATAGACACTTGTATGATTGAAAGATTTCAAACTATGGACTGTGATGTTTCAAATAATTACTTTTTCACTTTTAAAGAAGATTGTCCCTAAGTAAATAAAAACAAAAACGTCGAGCCAAACACTTGCAAATAGAGAACCTAAAAGTAACATTTTAAATTTGAAAGTGCTAGTGGTCTTTCTGTATTTTCTCATTTTGTATCTTGCCAGTGATTTTAGTAGTGCCCAGGGCATGCTCTAGATGAACGTGCTTACTTTCTCTGAAACTTTTAATTCCCAAGTCTTCTGTTTCTTGCACCTGCACTCTCTTACATCAACCCCTAAGTGGCAGCTCGAAGCTTATCAGACCTAGGAGACTTCAAAATAATGTGTCTGCTTACAAGCTGAGTGATGTGTGTGAAAAGCTTATGCTACTCGGGATAAAAAATAATAAAGGAACAGGAATGTAACCTCTGACCTCTTTGAACCATGAAGTGGTTTTTCCAGGTTACAATGCATTTCCCTTTTCCAAACAGAAGTCAAGTGTATTTAACAGTAAATTTAAAACATTATACCTGGCAGCCTTCCACATGTTTTTCTTCACCTGGTGTTATGAATGATGATCTTTTTTTTTTTTTTTTTTTTTGCGGTATGCGGGCCTCTCACCGTTGTGGCCTCTCCCGTTGCGGAGCACAGGCTCCGGATGCGCAGGCTCAGCGGCCATGGCTCACGGGCCCAGCCGCTCCGCGGTATGTGGGATCTTCCCGGACCGGGGCACGAACCCGTGTCCCCTGCATCGGCAGGCGGACTCTCAACCATTGCGCCACCAGGGAAGCCCTGAGATTTCTTTTGTGCCAAGTCCTAGGTGCTATGTTTAGGCAATAATAGTAAATTAAATAGAACTGGATGCCATGAAATGAAGAACTGCCAAAACAAACCCTAAACCAGGCAGAATTTGTCTTTAGACTATGTGTGATGTAGAAGTCTGAAAAGCCTGTGGTAAAGTGAAATATTGCCACTGAAAGACACCCACATCCTCATTCCTGGAACCTGTGAATATAACCTTATTTAAAGTTCTTTGCAGACTTGATTAAAGATCTTGTGATGGGGCAATTATAACTTATCCAGGTGGGCCTTAAATGCCATCACAGTGTCTTATTAGAGAGAGGCAGAGGGAGGTGTGACACACAGATAGAGAAGAAGGTCATGTGAAAACAGAGGCAGAGATTGGAGTGATGCAGCCACAAGCCACAGAAGCTAGAAGAGGCAAAGAATGGATTCTCCACTGGAGTTTTCAGAGGGAACTCTGCCCTACCGACACCTTGATTTTGTCCAGTAAAACTAATTTTAGACTGGTTCTCCAGAACCGTGAGAGATGAATCTCTGTTGTTTTAAACCACTCAGCTTGTGGTAATTCGTTAGCAGTCCTAGGAAAGCAGTAGCCCACAGAAAGACAGTCCATGAAGGCTGAAAGAGACTAAGGAGATTGTTATTGGAAAGTAGAGGAAAGGAAGCCCTCAGTCCTGGGGAAAATCAGAAAAAACACCAATGAACTCAATAAGCTGGGTAAGGGGGTTTCAGGAGAGGAGCTGGGTACGTGTGGCTTCTCTAGCTGGTTATGGTAGAAGGTTAGAGCAGACAGATGAACTGGAAAACAAACTATATTCTGTTTTCAGGAAAAACTACAGAGGGCTTAGGAAAGCAATTCAAGACAGAAAAATCTTAAATAAGAAAGGATCTTTGGTTCAAATATTGAACCCAGAGTGCTGGCAGGAAAACATCGTCACGGTCAAGATGAAACCTTATGTCTGACCATGAAGACCTCAGAGAGATTTACATTCATGACCTGCAGACACACTTAGATGGACAAACAGCTTTCTAAGGCTCTTCAGGGTCTACCTCTGCTAAGAAAAAATTAGGAGTTTTAAAAATCTTAATGATGTTATTCCAAAGAAGTCGCACAAGTGGCCAATGTAGAAATGGGCTTATCGCTAAGAGATTTGTGAGTATGGATTTCCTCTAAAGCATTAGGTTCATAAGTTGAAATATAACAAACCCACAAATGTCTTAAAGAAGTGTATTCACTGAAACTAAAAGGAACAGAGATAGTACAAAATGAAGAGTCTTTGAATCCCTGAACTTCTGTAGGCAAAATACAGGATAAAAACAAAAATAAAGAAAGAAACAAACAAAAATCTGCTCGGCTGTAAACATAAGCTACAGCTTATGAAAAAGAAGAATGTCTTTGGGAGAGGAATGAAGAGCCCAGGATGGATCCAAAAGCCTCAGAGAGCATCTCTCAGGTTGTAGGTCTAAGCCTTCATCAGGGAACCAGTAACATGGTCCTGCTGGATTTCAGAACTGCTATGGAACAGTGATTCTGTTTTTGAATAGGAGAGTCTATTTTGGTTATCCTAAGTCTGACCATCACATAATTGCTATTTTGGGGACAGATAACCTGGCTGTTTTGTTCTCAGATCCGATTGAAAGAAACCATACTTGAGGAATTGCATCCAAGGTGTCTTATCTACATGTCTCCTGATTTAGATGACAAGAGTCTGGACCTTGAGCCTGAGTTGGAAACCAAAATAGAATGAGACTTCTAGAATCTCAAAAGAGAGTGACTGTATTTTGCAGCCTGTGAGATTTGAACTCTTGTGGCCCAAGGGTGAATTTGGCATACTCTGTTTCCTGAAGGTGGCCACCAAATGCATCCCACACAGAATACTTTTCTGAAACGTGCTTTGCGACTCTCCCATCAAGAAATGCAGTCTATTCTTCTTCCCTTCAATCTGGGTGAGCTTGTGCAGGTTCAGTCAATTGCGTACAGTGCAGGTGCTGGTGTATGACCTCTAGGCTGGGTCAGTAATCCCGTGCTGCTTCTGTGGTCCCAGTCATTTGAGACTCTCATTCTTTGGACACTGCCTCTGGGGTGTTCTCCCACAGAAACTCCTCACCGTGCCATGGGTCTCCTAACCCACATGGAGGGGCCATGGTTAGAAGTCCCCGACAACAGTCCCAGCTGAGTCCAGCCTTTGAGTTACCCCAGGCCAGATACCAGACATGTGAGTGAAGAACTCTCCAGATGACTCCAGCCCTCAGATATCTGAAAATGCCTCAGCAGAGGCCCCAGAAGTTCTCTGGCAGTCCCAAGTCATCCCTGCTGGGCCCTATCTGAATTCCTGACCAGTAGAATCAGTGAACGTAATGCAATTACGCAGTTTTACGGTAATTAATATGGATAGTTTGTTACATAGTAACCAAAACAAGGATGATCAAAGTGTACCAATTAAAAGAAGAAGTCACTAAGGAAACTCTGGAGAGGTAAACAAACATTAATACCACAACTGATCTCGTTTACGTGCTGAACAATGTCAGCAGCTGGGCTTTTCGTGGGATATAAAGGCCCTGGACGTGGATAATGGGGCCATTAGTGCTCCGTGCACCACACACAGCTCATGATTAATACGGGAAAATCAAATACATGCACAAGAGCGGCACGGGGGAAGCATGCCCATCAATACGTTTTTGTGTCATTAGAGAGATGCTTGACAAAATGTTAAGCAAGTCGTTTGTTTTCAAGTCTGCCTGATTTGCCAAAATACCAGTGATGTTTTAAGCAAGGGGGTTGGAGGTGGGAGGAGGGAGAGTGGAAAGGAATTTTAAATTATCAAAGAAAGTTTCAGCCCAAACCATTTTAATGAAAACAAGACTTTATAGCAAAGTTGCCAGATATTCCAGTGGATTCAAAGCATTCTTAATTCTTAACAGCACACAGACGCTTCTTCTGTGATATCTTGCTTCCTTCACAAACACACGGATGCCTTTTGCAGGCAGCATGCTATCACCGGGTAGGTCTTTGCATCCTTTGTTGAAAACGTGGCTCAGTATTCGTGCATATGAGAAATACTCGGTTTTAGATCAAATTATATCCTCTTTATAAACAACGTGTTTTTTTCTTTCTTTTGTTTTTATTTATATTTGGCTGCGTTGGGTCTTCGTTGCTGCGAGCGGGGACTACTCTTCTTTGCTGCGCGCGGGGGCTACTCTTCGTTGCGGTGCGCGGGCTTCTCATTGCGGTGGCTTCTCTTGTTGTGGAGCACGGGCTCTAGGCACCTGAGCTTCAGTAGTTGCAGGACGCAGTCTCAGTAGTTGTGGCGCACGGGCTTAGTTGCTCCGCGGCATGTGGGGTCTTCCCGGAACAGGGCTCGAACCCGTGTCCCCTGCATCGGCAGGCAGATTCTTAACCACTGCGCCACCAGGGAAGCCCATAAACAACGTTTTCAAAGGTGACAGAATCCATGTATTATCCTGATTTGGCACACGACAACCTGCTCAAATAAGGGAGAACAAGACTTCCAGGCGAGCAAGTCTCTTTACCCTAAACAATCACAAATGGATGCAATTATCCAAGGAGGCAACAGGTTCATGGTTGAGAACTGTGTCAAGAGGAATACGGGCAGGCGTCACCAAGTGTAAACAATGGGAACTGGACCGTTCGCTCAACGCAGTGGGTCTCTGTCTTCGCAGGGCAAGTGACCAGAGCCTGAGCAGCTTCAAACGACCCGTTTATGAACTTACGTTCCACAGACCGGAAGTCCAGAGGCGCTGAGCCCTCTGCTCCGAATCTCACAAGGCTGGATGCCCGATGCTGGGCTGGGCTGGACCCCCGTGCGGGCCAGGGGAAGGACCTGCTTCTAAGCCCACTCACGCTGCTGGCAGAGGCCAGTCCCTCCAAGGGCTCCCTGCCTCACATAGGACCCTCTCATGCTTAGACTCGCTCTGACTCAGTCTGCAACCAGCTGGAGAAGGTTTCAAAAGGCTCGTGTGACTAGATTAGGCCCACCTTCACCACCTCCCTGTTTTAAGGTGAACTGGTTCGTCATCCTAACATCAGTGGAACCACATTGTTGAAAAGAGGAAAAAGAAATCCTCTAATTTACTTTCAGCCCTCCCTGTGTAGATGGCCAGTTGCAGCTCTTCAGCACTGTGGCCTGTCAACGGGGTCTGAGTTTCAGAGTCACAAAGCATACTTTGAGTTCCCCTTCTGACTCTGACCAACTCTGTCATGTCAGATATATACCTTTATCACACTGCATTTGGGGGAAAAAAGGAGGAAACACTACACATTCCACAGGGTTCGTGTGAGAATTAAGTGAGCTAATAAGTGTAAAATGTATCTCGTCCTTAGCTTTTTATTGATACCTGGTGAGAGAACTCAGAAGAAATCCCCAAGCTCTGTCTGCCCTTACAGGTGAGCTATAAATATACTGTCCACCCCCATCACCTCAGGTATTCAGCATCTTTTATCAGTATTCTTCTATGAGCGTCCATCATGTGTCCATCTTTTGCTGCGTGTAACACTCAAATGAAGGCAGAGCAGTAAATCACCGGCAAATGAATATTTAAACTTAATTTTAAATATTAAAATAAATTTAAATATAATTCCAGTTATTTATGGAGTTGGGCTACACCAGTTACTATCAATGTATATTTAGTGGGAGCATTTGACAAGTGTAAAATGAAAAACTAATAAACATCTGGTAAATTTGATTTCAGGATGATGCCAATAAGCCCTGGAAATGTTCTATTAATTTCAGAACAAGCTTATTTTTTTGAGAGTAGATCCTATATTAATCATATCTTTCTCTATTAATTTATAAAGTAAGTTACTAATACCTATATTTGTCATTGTTCAGAAAATTCCAATGATGTAGGTCAGTGTACTTACTTCCATGTTGCGGATGAAAATCGAGATTTGAGTAGCTCCTCCAGGATCATTGAATAAGTTAATGGCGGGATCTGGACAGTCATCTCTTACTGCAGAGCAAGCCCCAGGTCTTACACACACCCATGCGCCATAATGCTACCTTCAGCGTCATTCTCACCCCTTCCAAAGGTTTCTACCCTCAACTTCATGGAGGCAGCTTGCTGAAATGAGATGAAAACAAACCAAATTCAAATAACAAGTTAACCCAGGTTCACAGTTTGGTTGAAGAACTGAGAACTGCTTGCCAATCCAAAGTGCATATCTTATGGGTTCAGAAATATTACCTTCGTAAGTCTATTTATTCCTATTTTTCTGTACAGAGCATTATAGAAAAATCATCCACTTTACAATCAGTTGTTGGTAATAACTGAGGTATGGACATGGAAAGTCACAGAGATGTGAAGGAAAACAGATGTTTCTGGTTGTTTTTTTTTCACCAATACTGAAAAAAAAAAAAAAGGCTTAGAAAAACATGTCTTGCTTGAGTGTAATTTTCTCCAGAAGACAAAAGTGAAAAGAGCTGCAATTCTCCTGTAAATGAATTCAAAAGCACCAACTATGAAAAACTACCACCAAAATCATCATACTAGACCAGAGCGGAAGGCTGGCATTTATAGTGACTCATCTGCAACTATTCCAGAAATCTGGAAGCACAGAGCTGGTTTCTATCATTGGAGTTGCAAAAGGAAAAAAAAAAAGCTAAAAGGATTTTGGAAATGGATTACTGGGGAGAACTCTAAAATTTTATTTCCCAATTAAAGTTTTTTAAATTTTTGGAAATTTTCTAACTTTTGGAAATGTAGGTGAATTCAAAAATTAGAGTTATGATTATTAATAAATAAATGATTGAGGAGTCACACATATTAAGATAAAATTTTAAATTAGCTTTCAAGAGGTAAATGCAAATTGTTTTCCTATTTGGATAATTTGTCTAAATTCTCTTTGATTCTTTGCTCGTTCCTTTCCATTTGGCCGGTATGCTTCCAACAAAATAACTCAAGCTACATAAGACTCCTGCTGGGCTGAGAGCTGTATTTCAATTGCCAAATCACTAGTAATCCAAAGTACCAGTCACAGAAATACTTTGTCAATTAAAAAGTTAAGATGGAAGTTTTACTAGTTCTTATGAACTAGCAAAGACTATTATAACAAAGACTTTAGTAAGGAAAACCTAGAATGTGGAAACTCTTTTGTAAGTAAGGCTGTTTCACAAGATCTACAGAGAAACAGGTAGGTTTTTAATTCAGGAAAAATACAGTATGATCAGATGTTACATATTGTATTATTTTTCTTCCTTACCCTCAGTAAAGCCGGTTTGACTCTCAAATTAGTTTGTGTACATAATTAAATATTTCTTTTATCCTTATGAGTAAAGGACAAATAACTTAGCATTATTTTATCCAGTCTCCTCTCCCCCATTTTTCACTGTATTTCAAATTAAGCACCACAAATACACTAATATTCCTGAAACACCACTCTGAATCTATTACCTGCCTAAGACTTTACAATACTGCCTTACTAATCAGAAGCAGAATCCTTTCCTTAGCATTCAGAGTGCGCCACAAAAACCCCCAGAGGATTTTCCCCCTACTATCCAGATTTTGATAACTTCGGACTGGACCCTTCACTCTTCCCACCACTACCTTTCCTGTTTGGGGAGAGCCGCCTCGTTCCTGCCCACCTGATTGATACCTTACCCTTCCTAGTAATGCCACAGCTTCTCAAAAATGATTTTCAAATCAAACCAGATTATAAAAAGAATGTAACTGCATTCTAAAACATTCGGAAAATACATGAACATAGGAATTCAATTCACTCTAATTCTATCATCAAGGGATACTCATAGTTAACATTTTGATAAAACATCCTTGACAGGCTTTAAACTTTGTTGTAGTACATACTTTGAAAATGGTATCACGCTGTACATAGTATCTCATAAGCTATATTTTCACCAGCAACCACACGATAGATATGCTAATATTACCTTTTCACACCTCATTCCTTGACTACTTCTCTGTGTATCCTTCACCTTTGTGTTCCCGGCAGCAACCAGCACAGAGTGTGACACGCAGTCACAGAGATCGATGTACAATCAGTAATATACGGTAGCTTTGCAACTTTTGTCTATTTACAACTGTTGGAATAAAAACAAATTCAGAGATGTTTAGTGACTTAATTAAATTTTATATAACATTTTGTTTTGTATACAAAAAACAGATAAGAAAATTTGTCACCTAAACAATGTATTTAATAGTTAATAAATGATTTTCTTAATCATGGTACTATTACATAATTAATTTATAATGAATAATATTAATAATTAGCAAATAATAGCATACTTATGTAAATAATACAAATATTCAAATATTTGTTAAAATAAATTGTATCAGAAAAGACTCTAAAAAGGAAGATAGCTCAAGAGAGAGAACCTTCTCTAAAACAGAACAAATTCTGATAAGATCTTCAAAAGGATCCATATGACCAAAACAATGGGGGCAACACATCAAAGCCAGGATTTTTTTTTTTTCTTTTTTTTTTTTTCCTTTTTTCGGCACGCGGGCCTCTCACTGCCGTGGCCTCACCCGCCGCGGAGCACAGGCTCCAGACGCGCAGGCTCAGTGGCCACGGCTCATGGGCCCAGCCGCTCCGCGGCACGCGGGATCCTCCCGGACCGGGGCACGAACCCGCGCCCCCTGCATCGGCAGGCGGACTCCCAACCACTGCGCCACCAGGGAAGCCGCAAAGCCAGGATTTTGACTGCATGGAAAAAAATCTCTGAACGGGCACCGACTAGTGCGTTTCAAACCTGAGCAGTGGATGGATCCACGTTAAAGAGGGATGTGGGAATCCCTTGGACGTGAAACTGAATCTGGGAATTCATGGTCTCTGCTTCACAGTTCAGGTAACTGGCTTTGATTTTTAAATGTGCATTCACAAAGCAGGAGCCAGTTAGAAACATCTGGTGTGTCCTTGCCACTAGCTTATTGGAGAGCAACAATTGTGCACATGCATGATTAAATTACTTAAAACCCTTTTTGCATGCCAGCACTGTGCGGTTTCTAGCTCAGCTGGAGAATAAAAATAACTTCTCCATTGCAAGGGGATCTAGAGGTGACAAACCACATGGTGTTTGCAAGGATGGCCCCAGGATATACCAAACTGGAGATGACTGTATGCAGGTAGCGGTTATGTTCACCTTGAATAGAGAACATAAATCTTCCTTTTTCTTTTACTCTTCGGCTTTCATTTACCAATTCCCTCGACCAAATTCCTTCCTCATTCTCTGCTCCTAGCACTCTTCTATTTCAATCTTATGGAAACCATTGTACTGGAGGAAAGGGACGAAAAATGTAGATTCATTCAAGGAACCGTAACAATTATAACAAGACTGTAGGTATTAATTCACACTCTTTGCTTTGTCTAGGTTTCCACATTAACATTGCTAGATAATATAAAACATTAATAATTTAAGAAAAATAGCCACATATATAACAAAAATAATGAAATTATTCCCAATGTTATGATACAGTAATTAATACATTTAAAATACTGAGACTGAGTTAAATGTTTTAATAGTTTTCTCAGTTACTATGGAAGTTATGAAATGGATTCTCAACAGATCAGGAAAATCTATTCTTATCTTTAATCTATTTTAGTCAGTTTTTTTTTAACATTAGGCTCACTAAGAAATTGACATATTCACTTTAGTTTCATTCAGAATTCTTCACTTTAATTCTGCATAGACTTATTTTTCTTAATTGAAATTTTTATTCAGAGCTTAGCTTTTAGGAAGAATGAATATAAAATGCACTGTGCTCTTCTATCTAAGGTATTCCAGAAATCTCTGCATATCCTTATATTTCATCACCAGAAAATCACGTTAATATTTCCCTTAAATTAGTATTACGCTTGTTTATTTTCTAGGAAATGGTCTCCTGTGAAGATAGTAAAGAAAGACCATATTCCAGAAATAACACAAGTCACCTTTTTTTCATTAAGACTATATTTTTAGAGCATTTTTAGGATCACAGCAAAGCGGACAGGAAGGTACAGAGATTTCCCAAACGCCCTGCCTCCTACATGCCCAGTCTCCCCACAAGATGGTCCATTTGTTACAACTGATAAACCTACTGACACATCATCATCACCCAGGGTCCACAGATTATCGTAGACTCCACTCTCGATATTATACATTCTGTGTTTGGAAATATGCAAAATGACATGTATCCATCATAACAGTATCATACAGAGTATTTTCACTGCCCTAAAAATGCTCTGTGTTTTGCAGACATCCATCTTCCGCCCCCACTTCCTTCCAACCCCTGGCAACCACTGATCTTCTGTCTCCATAGTGTTGCATTTTCCAGATTGTCATAGAGTTGGAATCCTACAGTATGTAGCCTTTCCAGATTGGCTTCCTTCACTTAGTAATAAGCGTTCATGGTTCCTCCATGTCTTTCATTTCATTTATTCAGTCATGCGAAAAATTGTAATATTTTTCTATAATTTCATCTCTTTTGAGGCAATATGTGTCTGATGACAAAAAGAAATAAACATTGGCCAGCTACGGAAGAACCCTCATCCCAGATTTCCATTCAACCAGATAGCCTCTTAGCTGTGACATGATACCTTGGCTTTGGGAGAGAGCACCTATAGCTGGATACTGACGTCTGTTCACACGGAACCCTCTGTGAGTTACTGCGCTTTACAGTCCTCGGATGTAGTCAGCCAGGAACACCAGCACATGCTGAGATGCCTG
This sequence comes from Tursiops truncatus, assembly GCF_011762595.2. NCBI lineage: Eukaryota > Metazoa > Chordata > Mammalia > Artiodactyla > Delphinidae > Tursiops > Tursiops truncatus. The sequence continues at coordinate 5,297,169 of NC_047054.1, forward strand.
CCTTCCTGGATTCTCCGTTGGTCTGTGTGACCTACATCTTCCTTTACTTGACCCTGAGGGACCTCATTTCCAACCACCCCTAGCCTTTTGGGGGACTTGGAGAAACACAGAGATGGTTTTCAAACCTCCAGAGGCAAATGAATCTTATCCAGGCTTTTCTGTCTCAAGAAGTCTTGCTGCCATTTCTACACTTCTGCTACTGTGACAGGTGGGCACACATCAGGAAAACCCCACCCCCTGCTTGCTCACTTTCTCGAGGAAGCTGAAAGCATGCCTCTGTGCCACATTTTCTCAACTCGAGGCTCAACCTCCAAAGGCTACTCTGGAGATGGAGTAGGGGAATACCTGGTCCCTACACAGATACACCCCCTGGGTTCCTCTTCTCTCTCCAGTTTTTCCTCCTTTTCCAGCCCATGGAATCTTAAATATGATCTAGGTGGTTGAGGGGAGAAAACCCAGCTCCTACTGCATATTCTTTGCTTATTGTTTAGATAGGAAACCTCGGCTCTTGCTATTCAATGGATAGAGATTAAAACTCCAAAAAGGCCTTTTCTCAATGACATGTACTCTGCCTTGAGGTTCCAAAGTCTATTGAAAACAACAACCACCAAAAAAGCTCATCAGATTGCTTGTATCACTACTGCAAGAATCTCTACCTGAGGGCAGTAATATAAATCACCATTTCCCCACTGCTCCCTGAATTTGAGAAGGAGATGGGGAAGGATAGAGATAGCTGGGTGTGCTACAGCTGAAGAACACAGGAAGCCTTTATAATTTCACTCTGCCACCCGTGTAAAGTACTCGGAACAGTGCCAACTATGTAAACGCTGATATATTTCACATCCGTAGGAGACTAGCAGAGCATATATTGCAAGTTTACAAGATAAGGAAATTGAAACACAAAGGTTTACTTAATGCCTAACAGTCTCAGGCAAGTGCGAGAGGCTAAAACAGCTTCCCTGATCCTTTTCTGTTTTCCTTCCAGGATACTGTGTGGCCTCAGGGAGTTACTTAAACGTAAGAGATACTAGATTAATTTGTTCTTCATGTGCGCCAAGGCAGCAGTTCACAAATCTGTCTTCTTTTAAATAAAAATTCAACAGGTCTAAGATCAAAATACCACTTTTGAGATATTTTGCAAGTTAGAAGCCTTTCCCTAATGCTATGTCAATCTTTTGAAAATGGATTTCTCTGCTAATAGAACGTGTACAAGAAGGTACAAGAGCCTGAAATCTGTCAGTGTCTCAGTAGGCTGCACCAGAGTAACACTTGGGGAATCTTTTGCACGTATTTCATATATATTTCTATATAACTCCATATGTCTAAGAAAACAAGGCTTGAGAGGGGTATAAGTTTGGTTAAGTGTGTGAATGTGAAACAGAAAGAGTGTGCCTTCACCCCCAAATCAACTTTCAGGATGAGAAATAAAGTAACTAAAGCAACAGTGTGATAATATTTTTGCTAGGCAAAATTGTGAGGCCAAATTTTAGACATTTTGTTAGCTCTGTGGACTTCCCTGATATTATTTATAAAGGGCCAAGAAAAAATATAATAAGTGAGGATGACAAGTAGATTTCAAACTCACACTGATTTCTGTAGAGCATAAAGGAATCTTCGATTCAACTGGAGCAGAGTAGATGGGAAAAAACCTCAAGTTCCCAACTTCCCAGAAACCTGGTCAATATATATGATACGCTTCTACAATTCATTTTCATAAAGAGGGCTGAAAAATGTCAGTGGTGAAAAAAATGGAGAACTAATTTAATGATGTACTTTTGTGTAAAAAAATACCACCCAACTCATCTCTTTTTCTCTACATCCCATCTCACTGTTACTGGAATGACTTCTTATTTTGTGAAAAGACAGAGAGAGAGGCAGGGGGTAGAGGGCAACTTACTTAAGGAACTAAATATTATTTTCTTCTATAATATATTTAATATAACTGCAATTACTGATTAATAAGAGATCTCCAAAGACACACAAGTGTAAGATAATCATTTTCTCTGTGGTTGCATTAAAACAGCTGAATACGTTCTGAAATTGCTACTCTGTCAGCGTCCATGAGAAAATCTTGCATTGAATACTGAGCAAATAGTGTATCATAACCTGTTAGATGTTCCACAACAGCTTGAGAAGCCACAACATAAAATTCTGTACGTGGCGACCTTATAAGGAAAGGCTTCACGTAAACTCTGGAGACATGCTGATGATTCAGGAGGAAATGCATTTCTCATCTAAGCCATTTTGTTCTGTTTCATCTTGTGTGGCTTTTACTTAATATGCTTTTTTCCTTCTTTTTTTTTTTCTTTGAGGAAAAAAATATAAATATTTTTGGACTTGATTTATGCGTAATAGTGACTTTAGGCATATGTATATGTGGTGTGACTACTGAAACTGTGTTTGGGAACCAAATCTAAGAATTCTTTGCTTAGTGCTAGATTCCCAAAGACTTTCTCCATTCTTTCTAAAAAGTTGTATAGTTTTATCTTTTACATTAAATCCTTGTTTCATTTTGAGTTAATTTTGTACAGAGTATGAGGTTTGGATAGAGGTTCATTTTTTTCCTATTGCTCCAGCACATCTGTCAAGAAGTCTATCCGTCCTCTATTGAATTGCTTTTGTAACTTTGTCAGAAGTCATTTGGGCTTATTTGTTTGGATTTATTTCTGGGATTGCTCTTCTGTTCCATTGATCTTTGTATCTGTGATTCCACCAATTCAACACAGTCTTGATTACTATAACTATATAGTGCATCTTGAAATTGGGTAGTGTAATCCCATCCAAGTTATTATTTGTATCTTTTGCTATATATTAAATGCTTTCAACTATTATTTGTTCAAGTACTTTTCAGCCCCATCCTCTTTCTCCTGTCCTTCTAAGACTTCTACAACACAAATATTAGATATTTTGTTGTACTCTCAAGGATCCCTTAGCCACCATTCGTCTTTTTCCAAGTCTATTTTCTCTCTGATTTTCAGATTGGCTAATTTCTCTTGTTCTGTTTTCCAGTTCACTGATTTTTCCTCTTCTCTATTCTGCTCTTAATCCTATCTGCTGGACCCTTTATTTCACTTTTAATACATTCAGTTCCAAAATTTCTATTTGGTTTTTCTTCATATCTTCTATTTGTTGATACTTTGTATTTTGTGGTGAGGGTTTTTCATTTATTTCAAACGTGTTCATAGTTATTCACTGAAGCATTTCTATGGTGGCTGCATTAAAATGTTTGTCAGATTATTCTAACATCTCTGCTGTCTTGGTGGTAGAGTCTATTTACTGTTTTTTATTTTAATTCAAATTGTAGTTTTCCTGGATCTTGGTATGAGAAGTGATTTTCAGTCAAAACCTGAATGATTTGTGTATTAAGTTATGAGACTCTGGATCTTATTTAAATCTTCTATGTTAGCTGTTTTGGGGAAGTGGGGATTGCTGCCTTGTTACTTGTAGCCAGGTTGGGGTAGAAATCTACTTGGCTTTTGTTGACGACAGGGGCAATAAGGAGAAGGGAGGAGGGAGGTTGCTTTTTACTCTTGGGTTGGTGGGACTTCTATCTTCCCTCTGGGTCTCCACTGACACCACTCTGGATGGGAGGGGTGGGAATTCCTTTGTTACTGCTCCCCACTTGTCTTCCTCTGACACCACAGCATAGGTCTCATGGCCACCAGGCTGGGGTGAAAATCCACTGACAAAACTTCAGCAGGAAGTGGGAGGGATACGTCATTACTGACTGATGGGATTGGAATCCCTGGATCCTCAAACTTCTTCCCCTACACTAAGTGGGGAAGGGGTGCAACACTACCACCTGGCAGAGATGAAAGTTCCAGCTCCTAACTTGACCTTCTCTGACATCACCTTGGCAGGTGGGTTGGGGTCCCTCTTTACAGTCTGACGGGAGTGGAGGTCTAGGCTACTCACTCACCATTTACTGACATGGGTGGGGTGGGAGTGAGGCCACAATACTTTCTGTGGTTTTTGACTGCAGTAGAGTGGCTATTGTCTAAAACTTTTCTTTCTAAAGTGCCCTCTCCCTGTCTTTTGACTAGAGCGAGGAGGTTTTTGTTGGGGCTTTTTTTGTCTGCACCTGTTGGTGGGTCTGGATCACCAACTTCTTCATCTCTAAGTCTGGGATATATGAGGGCAAAAGAAAAACAGGGGAATGCACCCCTGTTTTAATCCTTGGGTCCCGAGTTTCCCAGCTAGTCCTCTTTCTTCTCTTCACTTTTAGAGTTTGTTATGTATATAACGGTTGTGGTTTTTAGTTGTCCTTAGAGGGAAAAGTATGTCTACTCCTTCTTCCCAGAAGCAAAGTCTTCTGGTGCAATTTTTAAACAGTGCTGTCTCAAAGGCATAAGTGAAAAAATTCACATTATCAGTGATTTTACAAAACGCCATTAGCCTCAAGTTGAAACTACCATTGGAGGACTTTCATGAGGAACTACTATAGGGAACCTACACATAGAAAATACTCTTAAAGAGTATTCTTGTGATTAAAGGCATGTTAACATAAATAGTAATCCCATATGTCAGTGTATTTCCAGTTACCTAAAATTTACTTAAGAACAGAACATTGTTGGCAGACGACTCCAAAATGATAATGCTCTCTCATATTTTTGATGGGAAAGAGGAAACCATATAACATGAGAAATGCCTTTGCATCATCAGCCTGAACCGAATGACTTTTCCCACAGTTTGTTCAGTTTGTGAATATCATTTTCATCTGACCTCACCAACCCAGTTATCAAGGTGAAAACCATCCAGAAAACTGCCTTCAGGGAATACAGATGCTGAGCAGACCACTGAGGCCCGAAAAGAACAACTCGCATCCCAGATGAGGAAATAATTTTCATCCATGTTATTTTCACTTAGGAGGTTATCACCCCATAAAAACAATAGATGCGAAAAACTAAATGAGAACTGGCCACAGAATACAAATGCTCTGAGTGGTGAGAAGAGCAGTTCATTGCAGAGGCTCTGGTATTTAGTATAAGAAGTCCGAAAAGGCGTACTCTGTCTAAAAGTCACTTTTTGTGTAATATTTACTTGAGGCCAAGATTCTGAATGAAAAATAGCTATACAATCAATCAGGTAGGTGTTTCTAACTATCATGATTTTGACTTTATATAAGCATGGTCTTGCGTTCAGCATCAATTTTGGTATGTAATACGCTAGGCATAAACACGCATACTGAAGAGGAGACTAAGGACGGGTGAGGGGAAGGGACAATATTAAAATAGCGCAAATGTTTTCTAAAACTATGACTTAGAATCTAACATTTGGTGAGGATTGTATATGCTTTGGACTATATGGTTTCAACTATGAACAGGGTCATTCTCATGCTTTTTCACCCTCTGTTTGCAGTCATAAATCCAATTGTGAGGAAAATTCTACTCTATGACATCTTTGTGTTAATTGATTTGTGCCCGTTTTTGCAGTAGTTGGACATTTCAGGGTCACTAAAAGGGGTAATTTAATCAAGATGTAGGGTTCTTTCATTCTAGATACAAAGAGATGCAATGATGGTGTTTTGGTGATGTTGACATGCTACAAATCTACCTCAGTTTACATAGTAACTCACTTAGAAACTGTCCCCCTAATGACTTAATTTGCTTAATAAACAGCATTTCCAAGTTTCTTTTAATAAAGGCTCACTGTGGATTCTTCCCCCAAATATGCTGATTGTGTACACAGCCCTTAATATAGCATCAACATTACCTGCTGTCTGAAGCCTTTCTTGATATATTAAAATAAAGTTTACTGATCTGTCCTCTGTGCTCTCAAGCTTTCCTACACATACTGGAGGTGATTTTGTCCCCCAAGGAACATCTGGCAACGTGTGGAGACATTATCAGTTGTCACAAGTGAGGGAGTGCTCCGGGAAGCAAAACGTTTCAATCGTGACAAGATGGAGAAACCATGATCTAGATTAAGTCACCTTGATGGCCACACCTGACCCTGGATTTTCAGTGAACGAGGACGTGGAATTTATGTCCCATTCCACCCTATCTGCCCCACACTGTAACAGCCACTTCACCGCTCGCCTCCTGCCACGCCAGCTGAGTCCAGAGGAACCTCAGGGGTTCTGCTTCCGATCCCAGAAAATTTAATATGTTTTCTTAACTCACGTCTTAGGTGGGGTTCCTTTCTCAGGTTGTGACTACAGCACGTGTCCATTTATAAACAAGAGTGAGCAAGGGAATGACTGTCAAAGATGCCCTAGCAGATGACCTAGGTATCACAGACAGTCTTTTCTGCCCACATGGCATGACAGTAGCCTTAACTCCTCCTGATGGACAGGGTCCATCGCCGGAGCCGGGATGGTGACTCTTCTTCCCGCTCACCTCTGGCATGAGAAACTCAAAAGTCACCAACAAATAGTCATAACACAGTTAAATCCTTGGGCTTGTAATTGTCTGCTTTTTACTGCTCTGTGGATGCAGGAGGTGAAGGTCTCTTTATCTGCAGCCAAAGAGACCCTCTGACTTTCACACTTCCATTCCAATTGGTGATTAATTCCCTTCAGTCTTTTATTTCCTTTCTCTAGTTCATCCATGGTACTCACGAGAAGCCATCCGATTCCACTGTTCTTATATCACCTTCCAGTCTTCCAAACACCTGTGGTATTGCACTGCTATGTGTCCCAGAGCATTCCTTTCCACCCACATCCCATCACAGTTCACCAGGAATGAAAGTCTTAACAACTGAAATGCCGCAACAGGCGATTAGCACTCCACCTACTAACTGGATGGAGTACTCATTGCCTACAACCAGTTGGTAGGAGTAATCGAGTACCAAATCTCATGTTAGAGTCTGCTCCGTCTACTAGAGTGCGGAGCTAGTTACACCACAGCACAAGAAGTGATTGGACACATCTTTTCCCAACTCTGCATTCAGTCAGATCTTCCAAGGTGGGTGTATTTACACCATGGAAATTGGCGAGAACCACAAATCATGGCGTATTTTTTCCCAGAGAGCCAGTGTTTTAACATGTACCTGCACACCACTGGTTTCCTCTCCAGTCCCCTCTGGCACCTACTGTCTTAGGTTGTTTTCCTGGAAAACAGATTTTGAGACGAAGATTTGTCTGCAGGAAGTTTATTGGGCTATTAAGAACAGTACCTGTAAGGAAGTAAAGGAACCAGCATAGGCAATAGGGAGAAGTTAAAGTATAATGCAGTCTTGTAAAAGGTTTCAGACAATCCCAGGAGCTCGAGTTGGGATTCCCCAACAGAGTGGCTCAGAATTGAAACAGGGAGCTGGACCTTTGTGTGCCTAAACTGATGAGTCAGAGGATGCTGGCTGCTCCCAGCAGGGTGTGTGACCTTAGGGAGCCAGTTCCCTTCAGCTGAGGACAGTTCCTGGGGGGGTCACAGCTGTGAGCCATAAGTGGCCAAAAAGCATTCCTGAAACATCTGGGGCAGTGAGTGTTTTGGTCCTCAAAGTGGGATGTTGAACAATTGTGTGCATCCTTCTGTCAATAAATATTCATTTCACTTTATTTCTTAAGTACATCATTTACTTAAGAATCTTGTAAGATTCTCTACAGAACTTGCTTGTAGATAAATATTTGTATACATTGATATTTATTTTAATGGAAAAGTCCTAAGAAATATGGTTTTCAAATGGGTTGTGTTAACTTATGGTTCCATCAGCCGAGAGTCCCCTTTCCTTGCACTTTCCCCAACAGTAGTTATTATTAATATTTGCAAAATATAACAGCCGAAGAGTGCATTTCATATTTGGTTAAACTGGCACTATTTTATTGCTAATGCAACTAAACACATCTCATATACTTAGTGACTATTGTATTTCTAAAATTGTAGACTATCTTCTCATGTTCTACCCCCGTTTTCCACTCTGAATATTTTTCCTTATTGATTTGAAAGGGCTTTTAAAAATATTCTTAGGATTCTAGCTCTTTTTCAGTGTTACACATTGAGAATATTTTCACCAATGGCTTTATTAATTTTTTTTGCTATTGGAAGTTGGTTTTATTGCATCATCAAAACTTTCAATATACTCTCTTGCACATTACTACTGTTATCACTATCAATATGGCTAAATGTATTGAATTCTTACTATGAAGTGGGCACTATTCTAAGTGCTTTGAATTATTAAGTCACAAATCTTTATGAACCTTATGAAGTATGTGTACTACTGTTCACATTTTATCAGATGAAGAAACTGGAGAATGGAAAAGTAATTTGCCAAAGCTCACACAGCTGTGACTGACAAAACCAATAGTTTGACCCAGGGAATCTAAGTCCAAAGCCTGTATCCAGAATAAATTATATATATATAAATTATCCCTAATAATCTCACATCAGATACACTTAGTGAGCTAAGCTTATGCCACTGCTATATTGCAGTGCCTATCGGTAGAATTTAATATAATTGGACTCGGGTTTATGTTTCATGATAAAATTACAGTGTGTTGGTGTTGGGTTGGAATTTAGGACATTTTACTTTCCTACTATAATTTATCTACACTTTCTAGGAATTCTAGAATATCCTTTTCCATTACCAAATCGTTCTAGATGATTTGGTAATGGAAAAGGAATAAAATAACATTTGGTTTGGAGTGAAAAGGGGGAAAATATAGCATTCATCAAGTGACCAATCTTTAACATTTAAATCAGCTCAAATTCTGAAAAGGAAAGGAAGAGGAAGAGGTTTTTTTCTAGCCCTTTTCTTTTGTTGTTCCGCTCCTTACAAAAAAACTTTAAAAACCACAATGATTTATAGCACTTATGAAGATAGTTCACAAATTTGTTTTAATAATAATTCCAATAATGTTACCATTTTAGAGAGACCCACTGAATCCTGAAGATTATTTATACTTAATTGTTTTTGTGTGCTACCTTGATCACTTCTTAATTATATGTTTAAATCGCTGAAATGAGGGTGTTAGGAAAGTTTAGTGAGTTACTAGGACTGACAGTTTGGAGTTCATTAACAAAATGAGCAGTGCATTGTTATTGAAAGAAATATCAATTTAAGTGACTGTCAAATTATAGGGCCTTCTTCCAGACCTGGAAGCAATTGAGTCCTGTACATTCCACACTTCTGAGGAATCTTCTTTTGCATAATCACTTAACAATTTTGAGTGGGCAGCAGTACAGCTTTTAGATCTTTGCTTGTTTCTTTTTCATATGCACTCAAATCTAATTGTAATGCGTATCCTTGAAGACAAGGAGTCATCTTTCAGAAACTCCATCATCTTGGCAAGACATATTTGATTACTAGTTGCCTGCCCCGTGTCAGGCAGGACTCTCTCTGTGCTTTGTGTTGGACATCACATCACCCTCAGGCTCTTCAGAGGAAACCAGGCCTTTCTATTCTTCTGCAGATGACTGCATGCAAGGCACGTATTCCCAAAGAGCATCTCAACAGGTTTGAAGCCTCTTCGACCATTTTCTGCAGTAACTCCATTTGGTGGTTTCTTCAGCTTCAGAACAATTCCAATGCAGACACTCCCAGCCCTGATGCTGTAATTTTAAATGACCTTGCCTGGGTTTTCTGTGTGACAGTGCCACAAGGGAATGACGCAGTGGTCATTCAGTCATTTTGAGAGAGCCTGGGCTATCCCTGGGGAGCTGTTAGAAACAATCAGCCCCTCCTTCAGGAAATGAAAGGAAATGCCAACCCAGTGGAAATTTATTTATTACCTGTTTGAAAGCTGCTGAAATAACAAAACACCCTTAACAGACCAACCAGGGCTACACAAAGAAACTGAGGATATTCTCACCCTGGGGCCGTGAACGTCATTCAGGCAAGTGAGTGGAGTATTCTGTTAGCGGCACTCCCAAAGAAGGGAGAAGGCCACGTGGTCATATAAAGTGAATTAAAAATAAATTAAGCATCAGTGAGAAACTTTCCTGGACCTGACTCATGGCAGGAAATCTTCTCAAAGCAAGCCTTGGGGCCAACCAGGTCAACAGCTCCTGTGTCAGAGCAGACGTCCTGTCACACCTCCACTGAGCTGGGAACGCACCACACTCGAGTTCAAGGAGGTAAAACCAGCCCTGCCCCGGGAGCAGCTACTGTCCAAATCACTTCTCGAGCCCGTGGGAACCCTCGGGACTGAAAGTCATAACTGTCTTCTTTCCCTTCCCAAGGCTCAGCTCTGCATCTTAGAGACTCTGTGCGTGGGCCCTGGGCTGAGGCAGGCCAGCCTTCACCTACACTGTGCTTTCAGAGTGAGGTCAAGAGGGAGCACTTGTCTCTTCCTTTGATCTTTCTGAGTTACACTGCAGGTGATCCCTCTGCGTTGTAAACCTCTGTCGACGCCTGAAAAGGAGGTTTTCTCCCTATTACTCTGCCTATACTCTCTTGTGACAGTGTGTATTCTTGGTCCTCTTGAGAAAGTCTGCCTTGTCTCCAGTATACAGAAGTAAAATGATACAGGAAAACATAGGAAGAAGGAATTCAACCTCAAAGACTGTAACCTAGAAATATGGCCTGAGCTGCCACCCTGCCTGGCCTGCCCTACACATTTCAGACTCAAGATTGCAAAATCACCTCTCATCTAAACGTCCAGCCTGTGCATCTGCGCTACGGATTTCGGACTTGCCAGCCCCTATAATCATCATTGACTCCAAGCCATGGGCTGATGGTCCCCCACGAGGATGTGAGCAACAGGCCTTCGGTTCTGGGGGCCCCTCCCAGCAGCTCTGCTGGCCCAGGCACCTTTACCCCTCGGACTCTGAACCCGACGCCCTGCGGTCTGGGTGCTGGAACGCCCTGGGAGAGGTGCATCCTTGCGTTGCTGTGCAAGCTCCTCTCCGCTGGGCGGACCACATCCTCCTTTCCTGGGCCTCCTTTCCTGTCAGCGGTGGGAAGAGCCAGCGCCACCAGGAAACACCCCCAGTGCAGGTTTGTGACGAGAGATGCCAGTAAGCATGTTCCCTCCAGAGGAGAAACCAGGGAGTGAATCCTGCCCAAAGACGCAGAAGCCGTTTTCTGACCCAGAGAACGCAGACAGAGAGAGTCTTGGAAGTAGTCCTGGGGCCAGCCTCTCATGGCAGAGGCCCAGGTGACTGGCAAGGAGGCTCTGAGCCTCAATCTGAGATTTTTTTTTTTTTTTTTTTTTGCGGTATGCGGGCCTCTCACTGTTGTGGCCTCTCCCGTTGCAGAGCACAGGCTCCAAACGCGCAGGCTCAGCGGCCATGGCTCACGGGCCCAGCCGCTCCGCGGCATGTGGGATCTTCCCAGACCGGGGCACGAACCCGCGTCCCCTGCATCGGCAGGCGGACTCTCAACCACTGCGCCACCAGGGAAGCCCCTGGAGAGTGAGATTTGAAGAAATGAAAGTTGGCAAATGTAGCCCAAAGAAGGAGTCCCTCTCTCTGCAGAGGCACACTTCTGAGATGACTCGGTGGACTGGAGACAATCCCCAGGGCCACCTTAGGAGGCACGTGCTGAAGATGGCAAAGCCACGTGAAGGAGGGAGCCCGAGTCACTGAGTCACAGCCTGAGCCCCAGAGGAACGTCACTCCTTCTAGGAACACTGGGATTGAACGGGGACACACTAGCTCCACGGAAAACCTGTGAAATGTCAAGACCTTGCCAGTTTCAACTGATTTCACCTGAGTTCTTGCAAGTGCAATCGAAGTCTCTCATTTTGATGACACCCTTGAGTCCCCTGCCCCTGCCTGCCTGAGTGACCAACACAAAGGAGAGCAGGTGCCTGCAGGGGACGGAGATCCCTGTGACCCTTGCAGGGAGAAGCAGCATTCCCTGCTGCAGAAGGAAACTCTAAACCAAGGGACTCAGCCTCACCCAGGGACGTGATGTCAGCAGCCCTCACGGCAGCCCCTCCGTTGTGACGGGACACCCACGTCGGAGGGCGGGAAGCGGACGGCGCGGCAGGACTTTGATCCTCCATGTTTGCCGTAAGGCCCGAGTTCCAGGCTGGTCTCTGGCTGCAATCGGCTCTTTCCACCGCCTTCAGCGCACCGACTAGCGATGCCATTCTCCCGGGTGTGCAGCCAGCAGCAGAGCGAGAACTTCACCGTTTTCCAGAACGTGGCCACCCTCCCCTCTGCCAGCCCAACCGATGCTCGTCCTGCTGGCCAGGCACTTGTTTTCTCCAGGGACAGAACAGTCCTCAGGGCTCTGCGCAGTCAGTTGTGCCCACGGGATCCCGGCCGTCAGCGGAGAACCCGGGGCCCTCTGGAGCCAGGGAAGGCCTGCTGACCTCGCAGGAATGCCTGCCCTGCCGGCCCCGGGCAGCTATGGGGTCTCTGCTCGCGCCGTCCAGTTGCTTGAGGCCAGGCCCGGGTCTCCCTGGGTGTCCCCGGGCGATCCTGGTCACACAGTCCCGTGGTCGTTTCCACAGTGCACAGCCCACGCGCTTTAAGGAGAGAAAAAGAGTCACAGCCAGAAGATCGTCTGCCGAGTCAGGACCGTCCCACAGCCCACGGCACAAGCCTACGCAATCCTCAAGTCTCCAGGGGTGGAAGCCGGTCCTCTCGGTGACAAACCCCAGCGACTGGCAGCGCGTAATAAAAATGGAACAGGGCTTCACTTGAAGGCACAGTACACGTTCTCAAGACAGAACAGAAAGGGGAGCCCCCAGCTGCCCCCAGCAGGCGCTGTCACCACCTCCACAGGCCACCGCGACCTGGCCTCGCGTCACCCAGAGAGCCTGAGCACCGCAAAGACGCCCCACGTGCCGCCACCCGTGTCCCCCGCAGCCGCAGGGACGAGACGCCGTCCACCCTGCCTGCCACCCTGGCCCGCCGGCCTCAAGCTCGGACCCCAAGCACTGCCCCGAGCAGGCCCGGCTGACCGAGGCCTCGCGCACCCCAACTCCGGCCCCGCCGTCCCCAAAGCCCAGGGACTGGCGGGGGCACCAGGTGAGCTCAGTGAAAAGGGAGGTCGGCGCCCCTTGTCCAGAAAGTCCCTGGCTCCCCAAGGGGCCGCTCTAGGCCCATCCGGGTGGGTGGGCGCTCCGCCCGGCGCCCCGCGCGGCGCCGGGTCTACCTGGCGCGTCTACCTGCCGCGGGCGGATGACGGCGAGTTCGAGCGCTCACGCGCGCTCCGCTCGTCCCTGGCAGGACCAGCGCAGGGTGCCGGGCACGCGGGCCGGGCTGGAGGCTGCCGGCCGGCAAGCGGGGCAGGACCGCGACCGCCAGGGAACCCTGACCCCCGCCTCCACCCAGGGCGACGCGTGCGTGGCAGCAGCGGAGGCGCGGCCGGCACCGGGCGCCGGGCATCGGGTGATGGACAGCGAGAGCGCCGTGTCCGTGCAGGGCGCCCGTGCAGGGTGTGGTTCCACCCGGCCCCTACACCCACCCTCTCGTGCCAGAGTCTGCCACTGTCCTGGGATTCACCTGTGTCAGAAATTAGCCAGCTACTCTGCTTGGCCAAAAAAGTAAATAATTCATCGGCTGGTGATGATGACTCCCCTTCGGGAGCAGACACAGCCGCTCCAAGAGGCATCAGCGTCCTTCTAATCTGCTAACGCAAAAAAACAGCTTAGCATCTCAGGAGAACGCAGAACGACTTCAGGAGAAAACAGTGCATGCTTTGAATGAAAATATCCTCAGGAAAGTCTAAAAACTGCTTGCCTAAGAAACTGCAGCATGAAGTACCTGCAAGCCGAAGGAACAGAAAAACGTGCTTGAAAACTCAAACACACAAACGAAACAGGTTGTGAACGATAAAGAGAGCCAGTTAAAATCTCCACCTGAAACTGTACTGAAGGTTGTAAATTTGCCTGATCTCTTTAGAGAAGATTATAGGATGACAGCATCTTGGAATTCGAGAAAAAGTGTGCATTAGAAATGGGAGATCAACTACTCTATCAGTCAGAAGTTGATCTGAAAAAACTCACGGATGTTGTTATATGTAGATGTTTCTTTTAAAAGACTTGAAGGAGAAAAATAAATATTCAAAAAATTATCTGAAGACGACATGCGAATTAAGAATTTACAGGACAAGTAAAAAAAACAAAAACCTTCAAACTGAGTGAACATTTTTGCAGACTGAAAATTCGGAGCTTGAAAGAGATTCAGAAACTTCCGCCGAAACTTCAAACACTGCCTACATTATGTTGAGAACGTATAATGCAACTTCAGGGAACATTGCTAGCGGGAATGTGTTGCTCACAAATAGAGACCAAGCTCCCCAAAGTGTACGGAAACATAAACTACACAAATCAGAACTCAGCCTCTCCAGGGAGGGATGAAGATGTGGACAAAGAATTGGAAAGAATCACTTTCTTCTATCAAAACCAGATTCTCCTCTGTGGGAAAAGAGCTCATGAAAGTTGAATGGCAGCCCTGCCAACCTAGAGAACGCCCAATGAGCTAAGAAAATGACCACAACAGACAAATAGTGGCTAAAATACAGTTCAAATTCCAGCCTTCCCTGCGGGAGCCCTTCAGTGCCTGCTGTTCCACCTGCAGCCACAAAGGCCTGCAAGTATCAGGGGGTCCCCCTGGATCATAAGATCCCCAAGGAAGGAGGAGGTTTCGGCTGGGAGGGCTCAGAAATTCTGAGTCACGTGCAGGCTTGATTCAACTTTCACAGCAGCAAACCCCTGAACTTCCACAGCCACAGCGCAACAGTTGCCAATGTCTTCTCTCTTTATAAGTAATTTTGATTGAGCTCTTTTTAGTTTAACTGCTGATACTTAATTGATGCTACAATATTTCCTACTGTAGTTTGATAGCATTTTAATTTGAGGACAGTATTTTTCAAATGCGGATTTGTTTAATGTAACTCTCATGAGTATATATTTCCACTTCATTGGACCCTCTAGAATTAGATTGTATATGTATGACATATTGTATTTTGATTTTATATAAAAAGGCCACTATTACTTAAACCACCTTTGAAGCTTAATATGAATAGAGATGTTTGAAACAATAGAGACCATTTCTGTATGCTAAAAAAATACAGTCTACATTTTACACAAAATGTGGTTGAAGTTTCAATACATCTGGTCTACTTCTACCTTCAAAAATATTTGAATCTTCTGAGCTTTGGATCACAACACTTAATTAAATTTTATTTTGAGAAAAGGAGAGGTATTACTAGAATTCTTCTCTACTGAGAGAAATATTCAACTGCAGAAGGAATAAGAAGAGGACCACTTTTATTCTCGAAGCAGGTTAAGCACATGGTAATTGCTTTTAACCCGTCCACTTGTCGCACACACACTGATTGAGAACCTATGGCTGTCAGACCCCCGGCTGGGGATGCTGGGCTCACGGCAGCACCGCCCTCAGTCCACGTGCTCTGGAGGGTTCGGGGAGCAGAGAGAGGCCGAGAAGGCAGTGCTGGGGAATGTCAGGAAGCAAACGCTTCCTAAAACGGAGAAGTCACTACCTGAGGGAGAGCAGAAACTGGTCAGGGACACAGAGGGAAGAGCATGCTAACTGGAGGAACGAGGGAGAGCAAACGCCAGAACAAGAGCGATCAGGGCAGTCAGGGTAAGACAGCAACTTACCGTCCATGTGGGCGGGGAGCAGGTGTGAAGCTGGTCCGATTATAAAAGGTCTTACCTATCATCCTAAGGCGCTTGGCGTTATCCTACACTTTGATGAAAGGGTCTGAGCAGGGCGTGCTGCAGAGTTTCACATTGGAGAGAAGATGACGGCCGCTCTTTAGAATGCAAGCTAGCATCAGAAACGGGCAGCTAGCAGAGAGGTCGCCTCCTGACCTGGAGGTGGAGAAGGATGAATGACCTCGGCAGACATCTAGAAGGTAGAACGCACAGGACACAGGACAGACAGGAGGGAGAGGGAGATGGAGAGACAGAAAAGTGTAAAGTTGGTTTGTTTTGTTTTGTTAAGACTTTCCAAAGAGGGATGCCTTTAACTCCGATAAGATGCACAGAAATATGGACAAGTGGGTCAGGAAAAACACATTGCCTTTCTGGCTCTGGTCCCCAACACACCCCAGATAACCAGATACACTTAGAAAGAAACCTTTGCCTAGTGTTGCAAAAAAAGGCTTTTTGATCAACTGTTGTGTGTTCTCTCCCTATGTCTCTTTACTTGAGCGCTTAAATCGGGTTTATCGTATTGATGTACGCAAGGCCCCTTTTCCCTCTCTCCTTCTTTTTTCTTCTTCCCTTCTCCCTAATAATGTAAGCAGCACCTGCAGATCCCTACCATGCACATCGAGCTCAGATAAGGACAGTCATCTGCATCCAACATTGTGGTTCCTCCGTCTCCATCCTGTCACTGCCCCCGGGCAGCCTAACGTAATCACCATCCGGAATCCCTTACTTCTGTTTTTATGTGGCTTCATGGTCTATACACCCCTAAAATGGAAATGTAAACGTTTTACCTCTTTTTAACTTTTTACTTTAACATGATATTGCCACTGGTGTCACACGCCGCTCAGTGCCTGTCTGTGCTGTATTATTCTCTTTTATGTGAACTTCCCCTCGTTCATTTATCCACTCTCCTGCTGAAGCACATCGGGTGGTTTCTGAGCCTTTTGTACACTTTGGCACGTGTTTCTTTTCCAGCGTCCAGGACGCTGCTAACACGTTGGAGTTCCTCGTGTTTTTCAGAAGAGGAGGAATGCCGTGAACTCTCTTTACACATGTTCTTCCCACACAGGCTTAAAAAACACTTATTTCAATCTAAGTGATCTGTCTTTTCACACTGACTATTGATCCTCAGTCCACGAATAGTCTCTTTTTACGTCACACCAAACGGACAAGCCCCGCTGCTGAATTCAGGCTACTGGTTAACGCAGCGGAAAATAAATCCGTCACACGAGTTACTTGAACTAACCAGCCCAACGAGCGCAAACAGGGCACACGGAAGCCCCATAAATCCTCAGCACTGGAGGGTTGCTTGTTTCCTCTAACTGGCAGGTAAAACGTTGGAGTGAAAGGTACTGCTAACCCTTAAGACTCTTGCTCTTAATCGGAGTGGAGACGGGTCCCCAGGCCTATAGGCAGCCAGAGACTGATTCAAAGACACACCAAGGGGCAGAGAGAAATGTTTCAAGCTCTGAGGAGAAGTAGCAGCGCCGCTTCGCTGTCAGGGCTGCTCCTCCCTCGTGCCTCCCCAAGCCCTAAGCAGCGGACCCCACCTGTACCCCGCAGCTCCCCTGGCCTGGACGTGTCAGGAGTAGATATAACTGTGCAGGACGGAAAGGGGGACTTCAGTGCTTCCAACGAGGTCCCACCTTCTAGGCTAACATCCCACCTCTGGTGCAGCATCAAAGGCTCTTTCACTATTAAGACATTTATATTTTGGCCTGACTTTCCCACCTAACATTTCTAGAACTTCTGTCTCAACCAAGTTTGAACCGCATATTCAAAGAGTTTCTTGCTCTCTACTTTTTTTCATTTCCTCTAATTTCTCTGGAAGTTGGGACTTTTTTTCTCCTTCCTAGCAGAGTATATAGTACTTGCTCATTTCCTTCACTCATTCAACAAATATGTGTTGAGTTAGGACTGTGAGCCATAGACTCTGCTAGAGCCCAGAGATGTAATGCTGAAAACAAGAGAAAAATTCCCCCTCGAGAATTTTAGTTAATCACACTGTGACCCACCATGAAAATTACAACAAGGAGGCGGTGATGGTCCCTAATCTATTCCGGCAGCCCTTGAGTGAAAAAGCCTTCTTAAGGGAGTGAAGTTGGGTGAAGGTGGAGACGAGCCAGGATCTGGAAAAAATGCACTTCCTGCCGCTGCTTCTCTCCCTGCCCCTCCGGCCTCCGCTCTCATCCAGGAGGCAGCATCCCCCAGCCGACCACCACACCACCCAGCTAGGATACCGACCTTCCCACTTCCGTCCTGCCCACCCACCCCTCCCAACCTCCCGACTACCTGCTTTCTGACCTCACCTCCTGCTGTTTCCACCGAGTCCACAATGACTCACGAGAACTCTCCCTTTCCACTTCCTCAGAAGGTCGACATCCCCCAGCTGGGTTTTCAAGAGGCTCTCTGTCTGGAATTCCCCTCCTCTTGTCACTTATATGATTAAAACTTTCTCATCTTTCAGATCTCAGCCTAGCTGACATCTCCTCAGAAGAACAGAACCTGTAAAAATCATAAATTTGGTTTGGTTACTTCCACGTCGTTTCTCTCCAGTACCAGTCTACCCTCTCCTCAAGGGTGAGAACCATTTTCCCGCTTATGTACCAGCAACTAGCACAGGGCCTGGTACATAATACACCCTAAAGGCAATGTTGCTGAACAAATGAATGGATGGTGTTAGATACACATTTCTATTTTTTCTGTCAAATAAAATCTGTGTTAGAAAGATTAATTCCACAGGCAAGAAACAAAAATTAATTGGAAAAAAATTAAACATTAAATGAAACTGTTCAATTCTGTATTATGTTACTCAGGGTTCTCCAGAAAAACAGACTCAATAAAGTATACATGTACATAAATAAAATGTACCTATACATATATACATAACTGACTCACGTAGTTACGCAGGCTGCCAAGTCCCAGGGTCTTTAAGGTGAGTCAGCAAGCTGGACCCAGGAGAACTGATGGTTTAGTTCAAGTCCAAAGGCCATGACCCAGGAGAGCCAATGGTATAGTTCTAGTCGGAAGGCCCACGGTCTCAAGACCTCAAGACCCAGGAAAAGCCAGTGTTTCAGTTTGAGCCCAAAGGCAAGAAAAAACCCAATGCCTCAGTTTGAAAGCAGTCAGGCAGGAGGAATTCCCTCTTAAGAGTCCTTTCGGGGCTTCCCTGGTGGCACAGTGGTTGAGAGTCCGCCTGCCGATGCGGGGGACGCGGGTTCGTGCCCCGGTCTGGGAGGATCCCGCATGCCGCGGAGCGGCTGGGCCCGTGGGCCATGGCTGCTGAGCCTGCGCGTCTGGAGCCTGTGCTCCGCAATGGGAGAGGCCACAGCAGTGAGAGGCCCGCGTATCGCAAAAAAAAAAAAAAAAAAAAAGAGTCCTTTCTGTTCTATTCAGGCCTTCAACCGATTGAGGAGGTCCACCCACCTTAGGGAGAGCAATCTGCTTTGCTCGGTCTACTGAATCAAATTTTAATCTCACTCAGAAACACCCACAGACACACCCAGAATAATGTTTGACCAAATGTCTGAGCACCTCATGGCCCATTCAGCTTGACACATAAAATTAACCACCACAGCCTCCCCGTAACATCACAATTGTGTTTCCTCTGCATATTGTTGACCTTCAGGGTGTCCAGTTGAGCTCAAGTTCATGGTGCAGGGGGGCTCCAGAATACACTATGTGTGATTCCAAGATAGAGGACCTAGTGACTCCTGTCTGCTGCTAGACCAGTTGTCCCTCTCAAGCTGGGATGCTACACTACAGGTGAATGCAAGAGAACGTAACTAGAGTCAAAGCAAGAGCCCCAAACAGCAAAGTTATCATCACCATCAAGTGACAGAAGAGGAGAAATGGAATTTATAATGCTTATTTATAATAATAAATATTTGTCATTATTATTGAATAAGTGTCATTTGCTTACTGTTTACCAAATACTGTCCTAAGCGCTTTACATACAATAACTCATTTAATCATCATAACAACCCTAGTTATTACTATTACTCCTCTTATACAGGACAGCAAACCGTAGCACAGAGAGGTCAAGTCACTCGTCTAAGGATAGAGATGATGAGGCAGATCGAGGATCCATACCCAGGCATTTCTGCTCTAGAATCTGCACTGTTAGCAAGTGCACTTGACTGCCCCTCAGAGACCTAATTGTGCACCAGCTGTTTATACACGTTACCTCTTTAATCCTAAGTTAACTCTGCAGGTTAAAACTATTGCGTGAGGAAAAACTATTGCGTGAAGATCAAGGATCCATACCCAGGCATTTCTGCTCTAGAATCTGCACTCTTAGCAAGTGCACTTGACTGCCCCTCAGAGACCTAATTGTGCACCAGCTGTTTATACACGTTACCTCTTTAATCCTAAGTTAACTCTGCAGGTTAAAACTACTGCGTGAGGAAAATGAGAAAACAAAGACTAATCACAGTAAAGGAACTGAGGCTGCAATACAAGTTAGTGGAAGAAACTACCTTTCAAACTATATCTGTTTGACCCCCAAACCAAGTCTCTTTCCAATATTCCTCACCTACCTCCTCTCTGTGGATTGAATCCAAGTGGGTTCATTCATCTCCAAAGCCAAGTTTCCAATCACACTTGAAACATAATCTCATATTTATAGCATAATCAGGATCACAGAATTTTAGTCAGGTCACATTTTTTTCTATGCAAATTGTATATATGCAGTGAAACTGAGTTAAGTATCACTTTTATGCAGAAATCATTTTATATTTCTGACTTCCCTTTGCTTTATTTTTTTATCTTTTTTTTTTTATTTTTTTGCGGTATGTGGGCCTCTTACTGTTGTGGCCTCTCCCGTTGCAGAGCACAGGCTCTGGACGCGCAGACTCAGCGGCCACGGCTCACGGGCCCAGCCGCTCCGCGGCATGTGGGATCTTCCCGAACCGGGGCACGAACCCGTGTCCCCTGCATCGGCAGGCGGACTCTCAACCACTGCGCCACCAGGGAAGCCCCATGCTTTGATTTTTGATGGTAAAAATTCATCAGTTGGAATGAGTAACGCCAGCCCCTTATTTATAGTTCAGAAAACTTACATGGTGATTTGATGAGTATAAAATACGTCCAACCCAATTGTATAGGATACCGAACAGTGAAAGAAAAGGACCTGGCCACAGATTGCTGTGATTCCAGCTTTAACTAGGTAAAGACTGAGGAGTCACTAGGCAGCTTGACAAGGTTTGTCATCAGGTTAAATCCATTCCACTGTTCTCTGAACTTCCCCAAATTTACTTTCGTGAATGGACAGGGAATAACCTCGTGAGTCTGGATAAGCAATCAGGAATTCTGAGTCCAGCCATGCATGCCTTTAAGGGCACTTGAACACGAATAACATACCCTCTGGTGCACGTTGCCTCAAGTACTATGAGATCATGGACTTGATCCACCTGGAACAGCAAAACGAAGCAAATGCCAATATTCCTTTCAGCCAAGTCCCATGCTTTGAGCAGGACACTTACAAACAGTGTCCCTACCCACCTGCCCACCATCTTCATTGTGTGCAGTGCCTCCTAGAGTTAACTCGTATTCTGTACGTTGCTCTAATAATAAATTCTAAATACCTCAACCCACTGTTCACATGTTCATGGGTACACATTCACTTCATTGCTTTAAAATAGTTACTTGAGAATGACTGTTTACTTTAAAAATATTTCTTCCAGATGATTGTAGGTAATTATGATGGGCTTCTGTTTAGACGCTGTGCAAATACTATCCAATACGTTAAAAATAACATTACAAAGAGTCCACATTAGCTAAATGAGCAGCTGTGAAGTGTGTTCCTCAGCAGATATTTCTTAATAGCCTAGATTCCCATCTGCCCAGCATGGTTGCCTAGAAGCTGCCCAGATGCCTAGATGTAATACAAGAAAAAACAACCTTTTTGCCTAAGTCTATTTCCTCTGTTTTACACAAACAGTGAACTAGGATAAACTGATGTTCTCGCTTTCGTGAGCAGAGTAAAGCCTGAGGCAGCTATGACAAGGGGAAACAATTCTGATTTTCTAAAGGCGAGTTTTCACTTAAAAACCTCAGACGAGTTGAGATTTGGTTGACAAATGTCTGAGGCTCCGTCCCTGGAGAAGCTGCAATCCTCCACCTGCTGATGTCACACAGACTGAAACCTTGTACAACCAATTCAGAAATAGCTAGCCCACATCCTAGTCCAAGCTATGGAGTCTGACACTGACATAATAAAGATGTGCACTGGAAATATCCTTGAGGGACAGGCACAGGCCACAGTCCATTAGCGGCCCCAAGAAAAGGTCAAGCAGCATTCTTTAATTCCGCAATTGACTGTTGTGTTCACTTGGGGTGCTAATATGAGCTCAAAGAAAATAATTCATTCTAGGATGAGTCCCAACAATCTTCCAATCTCTCACGGTACCGACCGACCAGATAGAAGCCATTCTACTAAGATGTGTTTTCATTTTCAGTCCCATCATCTTTTTTAGAGGCTCTGTAAAAAGATACAGCACAGCGTGCCAAGGACTATAGCTCAGTGATTGTAACTCAACAAGGCATTTGCTCCATTTCCCTGTGGGATGTTCTGCAAATCTTTCTCTCCCTTAAGAAACTGATGGAGTTGTACCTGTCAAGAACAACATGCTGCTAGGCTTGGCATTTCCCCAAGTTGTGCTAGGAAGACCTTGAACTTGACTTCGTTATCTTAGCTTGAAATATTTCAACCCTACCATGAAATGGGACAAACCAGCCAAAGGAGTGGGGAGAGGAGTGTATATATATATTTTGGAAGCGGAAACAGCATCTTATCTTCTGCAATGTATCATTGGCTAAGATTTTTAACTTAAATGTACAAGTTCAAGTTCACACCAGACTTTACTTCTTAAAAGTATGACTTACTGAGGTATGGGAAATGCAGATAGCTTATAGAAATAAAATTGCTTTTTTTTGGCTCTCTCCTGGGTCTTGTAGTTAGATATATCATGTTTCCAAATTCCCCCGTCACGTGTGTTATTAAACTATGCCCACAACCTTCTCCAGGTCATTAAAAGAAGTATATTATAGAAACAAAAGTCAACTCCCTCATTACATGATAAAGGCATCTTTTCAATGTTTTCTCAATTTAATTCTGTATGCAGGAGTTGTATTTATAATAAAATGCTTATCTCAAATGACTGATGAAGGAGTTGCTTCCCACTGCATGGAAGAGTTCATGATAGTTCCCTGTTCTTGGAGAGGCACTTAGAGGTTTATTCATTGTGAGCAGCAATCCGAGCTGTGTATACCGAGAGCCAACACACTGTAACTGACAGGACCTCAGCTAAGAGCATTCTGGAGCTAAGACACAGCAAACTGAAAAGTAACAAAGTGAAATTCTATTAACACTTGGTAGGTCAGAAAATATTATAATAAACAGTCAGAATGTAGGATTAAAGGAGATAGTTTGGGGAATTTCAGCTCTGAATTAAAATCAAGGAGTGTCGTCAATGACGAGGTTTAGAACATCAGGATAACCCCATGAAAAATATTTCAAATCTAAGTGTCACTTTACATTCAAATTTATTTTAACCTTGGATTTTTCAGACAGCAAATAAATTATCTGCATGCTTTGCAGCAAATTGAACTTTGATACTAATTAGAGCTACAGTTGGGTGGTTTTCAATCGCCATCTGTTCCTCTTTCCTGAAATAGCTTTGGATTCCACACAGCACTAACATCTGAGGTCTGTTCTTTTGTCAAGTAATGTATGGACTTTCTGGACATTCTACAGCGTGCCTGAACTTTATAATTTGGCCATAAAATATGTAGGTGAGTATAGGTATACACACATTTTTCTCTTAAGATATATACTTAAAAATTCAAGCTTTTGTGTTATCTTGAAGTATTGCGGTCTCATGAAACTACTGTGCTCATTTAAAAAGCATCACTCACATTTTATACCATTTTCACTCCCAAGTTTCTAGCCCTGGACCTTAGCTTGGAGAAAAGTCTGCCGTCACTGTTTTGGATAAAGAGTTGCTCAGAAGCAGCTTTCCCATCATGCTCCTTCACATCTCACAGAAAACTAAGAACAACGGAAGGGCCCAGGCTGCTAGTCTCATCTTCAGAGCAGCCACACCATGGCC
This sequence comes from Tursiops truncatus, assembly GCF_011762595.2. Lineage (NCBI taxonomy): Eukaryota > Metazoa > Chordata > Mammalia > Artiodactyla > Delphinidae > Tursiops > Tursiops truncatus. Next base: position 5,320,791 of record NC_047054.1, read on the forward strand.
ACACACGGTGGCCACACAGAGGAAGGTAGCCCTTGGCTGCTGGGCCCTGGCGTCCTCAAGCTTCGTGGCCACTCGGAGTTCAGCAGCGTCCGGATGATGCTTCTTCTGAGTCCTCATTCTGAGCACCCTCACAAACAAAGGTTGCAGAAGAGGGTAAAGGATTGGGTGCTGCCCTGCGGGGGAGGAGCTTGAGGCTGCCATCAGGACAATGGACGTGACAAGTCATCAAACTCCAACCTCACAAAGATGACAGGGAATAAGGCAACAGTTGAGGAATTTGGGATCAGTGAGGCCAACAGGGAACGGGAAAACACCTTTGAATTCAGGTAGAGTTGACTTTTAATTCATAAATCAGTACTGCACTATCCCCACCTTTCCATATTCTCACATCGTATTTCTTTCTATCCCTTTCTTCCTCTCCACATAAAATTTCTGTAGGTACCAAATTACTTGAGTTGCCAAAGTGAGATCTGATCACTCTGAATAAACTGGTCATCTCTGGAGCCTACTGGATAATTGAAATGTGTATTGAGCTGATGCTTGTTTAGCATATTATGAGCCACATACTGTGAGCTGTTTTTTACTCAGTCCTCATTACAACCGAGTGAGACATGTCCCATGACCCTATTTTCACAATAACAAAATAAAGGATAAGAAAGATTAAGCAACTGGCCCAAAGACACACAACCATTAATTCCCAAAAGAGTGTGGGAAATCTCATTCTTTCTTCTCCTCTTTCCATTGTGGAACATTCAAGAAGGAATTTCTTTTTGCCTTTAGTGGTTTCAAACTAGTCAGACCTCGAATCAACTGAGATCGCAGAATGACTGTGTATATGTTATGTCGTATCTACAAATATGGGAAGTAGTTACAAATAACTAAAACTAGGGAAATATTACATCAGAATATCCATTTCTGGCTTCTCTTGAAAAACTCCTATACCCACTCACAGACGGTAAGTTAAGCCCCTAGTGGAAGTCCACTTAGTTGAGGATAAACTCCATGTAATACCAGGCTGTGAATATAGAATCAAAATATTTAGAAATATGTTGCTGCGTGGAAGGAGAAATTATACTAACTAAACAAATGCTCACAATTTGCCTTGCCCAGTGTCACATTTGTCACCATTCCTGGGAGAAAGTGTTCGCCATAAACAGAGGGAGAGCAGGTGTGATCATTCCTTCAATGTGAACCGAACTCAAGTGGCTCAGGATCTACTTCATCTTCACTTGACAGATACAAGCCGAAGCGTTAGGTACCGCTCAGCGGATGCTCTTTAGAGGCTCTGTGTAATAGCTTTCATTACTTCTTCTGCCCTGGCAAGAAAATCCACCTGAGTCTCAAAGGTCTTTTCTAGCCAAGATCTATGAGCCCAGATCTCTGCTTCTTACTGAGACAAAATGCCCACTGAGCAATCCTGTACTCGGCAGAAGCTTTGAAATGTAATTCCCTCGTTCCCAAAACGTCCAAATGCTAGAGTTATCTGATGATTAAGAAGCTTGTCTCTGTGTCAAAGGAAGGTTCATTTCCCATAAGTAAACTCTTGGTGGGCAGCAGGGTATCATTTATAATCCTATATTTAAACACACAAAATTGAATAGATGCCGTGGGAGTTTCTGTTTAAAAATAAAGATGTTTCCTTTAATCTGATAAGTGTTAGGAGTTTTCTATAAACCCTACCTCTGGTCCCACCCTCCATCCCTTTTCCCTTGTTTATTTTTGTCTTATATTTTTCACATCCTGAACCTCTGTCTTTCCTCAAGAACCCTGCCCGTTACACTTCACAAAGTTCATGCTTCCTCCAATAGGACGTTATCCTCTGGGGTCCATGCATCCTTTTCTGTTTCTTTATTCTGAAAAAGACACTTGAATTGGCTTTTAGTTGGGGGCATGAGCATGAGGGGGAACCCCAGGCAGTTGATTTCCCCCCAGGGGTGGCCAGGCATCTTAACTTCTCCTCCTCCATTTGGTCATCAGAAGCAGCATGGTGTTTTTTGTAAGAGCGCTGGGTCTGACACAGCAGAGCTGGGATTATTTACTCTTAGCTGGATGAATGTGCATCTATAGCTTCAATATACCCGAGATTCCTGAATCTGTAAAATGGGAACAGCACTTCCCGCAGATGTTCCTTGTGAAAATCAAACGAGATGACACATAAAACCCACTTGCCGCGGTGCCTAGTAACTGGCACTCAGTACATTTTCTCTGTATAACCATCAAGGAGATGTTGACTTTGATTTGAGTTGATGAGGAAAAGAATACAAATTGTGTTTGTTACTTGCCTTACACCAAAATGGTTCGTATCTCCCACCTGTGTACAATAATGCTAAAAATACACCTCGAGAAAAAGTAAACATTTGGGAACATGATATTTAGCCTTGTGTAAAATGTTTCTGCCTTTTTTCCCCAACCCATAAAGTAAGATTAACATTGAGGCTTACCTTGAAGACTCTTTAAGAATCCAAGTTAAATAAAATATTCTGTGAATTAACATATGTAACTCAATGGGATTTTTTTTCCAACATCACAAAAAGCCTTTGGTCGAAGAGTCTATATTTGAGAAAATATCTGAAAAAGAAAAAAGAAGTTAACATTACATGCTCTGATTGAATAACCGAACCAAATGAGAAGGAAATGACTTGCAAACAACCCTTTGAGGCTCATAATTTCCAGAAGCAGAAAGTAAGGGTGAAGGGGTTAAGTGACTTGCCTGAGGCCATGCACTCAGCAGTCTGGCAGAGCAAGGAGTTGAGGCAGATTTAGAATCCAGTTCTGTCCGACCTGTATGTAAGTTAATATGCTTTCTACTGTGTCACATTGTTCAGTAATTTCCCATCAGATTTTCAAGGCCCTCTTCTTCAACATCACAAAACTGAAATTTGAAGCCAATGCACAAAATACAATTATTCTTAATTCCCAATACACTGAAAGTATTTTCAGAAATCTTTATTTTATAATATCAATACTCTAGGGCAGTGGTTCCGAACTAAAGACAATTTTGCTCCCTAGGGGATATTTGGCAATCTCTAGAGACACTTCGCTTGTCACGGCTAAGGCGAGTGGGGACGTGACTACTGGCATCTGGTCGGTAGAAATTAATGACATTGCCAAGCAATTTACAAAACACAGGACAGTGCCCTCCAGAAAAGAATCGTCCACCATATAATGTCAGTAGAGCTAAGATTGAAAAGCCTTGATTGGGGTTTTTGCTTTATAGCAAGTGAAACAGTTAGACTCACCTTCCAACTAAGGACAAACTTTACGAATCAATGAAGTGTAAGTTCATATTTTTTAAAACACTGAAAAGAAAGTGAATATATATTGGAACAATATCTGAACAAATGCCACATTCCAGAGAGGTAAGCCTAGCACACAAAACTGGTTTTTCCCTGAGGGCTTTCACTCACTGGAAGAAATGGTTACCAAGCCAAGCTTCAGTTTGGGTGGCTTTTCAGGAAGAGGAGAGCAAATCCCAGGGGCCACTCACCCTGGGAGAATCAGTTTGCATCTTCTTCCAGTTGAATCTGGGAGCCAAGAGTTATACACACCCAGGGTTGCTCTGAACTAGAAATGAGTCAGCCTTTGTGCAGACTTGCAGCCCACATTTGTATCTTCCCAAGCTTTAATTTTTATTTACTACCAGACTGGTAGTGTCCAGAGGCGCACCAGTATCTGGCTCTGCCCTGCTACCAGCCCATGAGAGGGTTCACACTTCCTCACCTTTGGAAATTAGGAGTGGCCACATGACCGTTCTGTCACATCTCTTGATGGTGCAGTTTGGGCTACTGTTGTATCTAAAAATTACAGGCTTAATTCCACTTCATTCCAAAGACTACTGTGGCTGCCTGAAAGAATTCCGCTTTTGCATCAATGTGCAAGACACGGTCACCAGGTCACAAAGCAGAGTGACTCTACACACTCATTCTCAAATTGCCACGATGTTTAATCCCTGGAAGTCACTCTCAGCCTCAAACAAGTCTGTCTTCACGCACGCAGATCGTCTTCCTCACTGGCTCTCCAAACGAGCCTGCTGCGTCTGAATCATCAGTGAGTGTGGAGTCCAGATACCAAGTAAATGTGCCACTTAGGTATTTATGTTTGTTTTTTATCTTCTTGAACAGCCTGTAACTCCGTGATGGAGGAACGTGCTGCTGGTGCATGCTATTTGCCTTATAATTCTTGGTCTGGCACACAGCACGTCGTAGGTGATAGACATTAGGGGTGGGGACTGGGGATGAGTGAACAAACTTCAGAAGAAGTCGCCACATAATGTTCCCAATACCGATAGTGATTTGCCCTTCGGATAAATATTTATAGGGTGCTCCCTTACGACTGAAAACAAAAATACAATTTTAGGACCTCAAATATGCACATCTGCAGAGATTGAGGGAAGCATACTTGTTACATAACCTCAGGAAATTATGGTCCTCTGTTATTCAGTAGAAGGTCTTTGCCACTAAGGACATCGTTTAAATGGTAACGTTTTCTAAGAAGTAGCTTTAACCCAGGCCTGGCTTACATCTCTATGGAAAAGAGAATTCCAAAGACAGAACTGCAAACGGTGTCCGCTTTGTGTGACCAGGTTAGTCCAGGGACACAGCTGCTCTGTGTAGTGGGAAGAAACTACAGCACCATTTAGGGCGAGAAAACAAATGTTGTCTCTTGAAATCTTGTATTTGTGATTGTCCATTTCAGAAACGTTAGCTTGTTGGTGAATCTTTCCTTTTGAAATATAAATTATTTATTAAGAGACTTGTGCATCTTATCTCTTTAATGGTAGCTTCCTCTTTCTTATTTAATGGTGATTTATTATGCAATTGAATGCATTAAATGTATTAATTTATGAGGTTTAATTCATCTTGAATCATAGAAGGCCACCATGCTTGAGTAATCAATGCTTCACAGCAAATACTATAGATTTACCTTACAGTGTATGTAATTAATGCCTAGGAACACAGATATTGCTAAGTATACAAAATGTTTGACCCCCTTTTTATTTCTTTTTTTTTTTTTTTTGGATGATCACAGGTATTTTTTACTCTGATTTTTAATTATTTTATTTTATTTGTATTGGCGTATAATTGCTTTACAATGGTGTGCTTGTTTCTGCTTTATAACAAAGTGAATCAGCTATACATATACATATATCCCCATATCTCTTCCCTATTCCCTTTTTCCTTTAACAGACAGGAAAATGCCTCACCATTTGTTGGAAGGAGATCTCTCCTTCAGGGCATATGTGGGAATAAGGGTGGATACACGTCTCGCTTCAGGGAAGGAGAGCTCCTTGCTGGGAGCAGCCTCAGGGCTACCTGCTTCCGAGCCTGCCAGTGCAGACAGCAGCAGGGCAAGGAGGTATATAGTCATTTTACCTGCTCTCTTATTCCCTCTTTTCCAAAAGGAATATGTATCTGGAACAATGTAAAACTCCGAGCCTCACTTGGATTCCTGGGTTCCTCGAACAATGGAGGTTTGGAAAAGGTCATTAGTGTCTATTTTGTACTTAAATTCATCTAAAACATCCTTGTATTCACTTCCTCTGACTACCGTAACATAGGACCACAAACTGGATGGCTTAAAACAAATACAAATAATACAAATAATACAAAATGATTTCCCCACTGTTCTGGAGACTCAAAGTCCCAAATCGAGGTGCCGGCCAGGCTTTCTCTGATGCCTCCAGGGGAGGAGCATCCTTTGTCTCTTCCTAGCATCTCGTGGCCCCAGGTGCTCCTGGGTTTGTGGCAGCATCATTCCAGTCTGGACCTTGTCTTCATGTGGAATTCTCTCTTTGTCCTGGTCCAAATTTCCTTCTTCATATAAGAACACCAATCATATAGGATCAAGGACCTACACTACTCCAGTCTATCCTCAACCTCACTGAACTAATTACATCTGCAAAGACTCATTCTCAGATAAATTCACGGGCTGGGGCTTCAGCATGTCTTTTGAAGAGGCACAATGCAACCCGTAACAACTCCCAACTCGTCACGGGGCAGACTCAGGCTGAACCACCTGGGTTCTTGCTTCTGTTCTTTGACTTGGCTGAACATCAAGGAGTCTCTCTTTGGTGTCTTCATAGCACCGGCTCATGCCCAGCTGCAACCAGAGAAGGATATACAGTCCAGCAGGGGCACCGATGCAAACAGGAGAGCGCTTATGTCGTCTCTCAACTTGAGTGGGAAATTTTTCTGCAGATAACAACTGCCCAAAACAAAAGCAGGAGAGAAACCCCACAGAGGATGGCGGCTCTAGTTCTGAGAGATCACACACAGATGGAGCCCTACCATGCAAGCAAAACCAGTTTCATCTGAGCCCCAGCCATTCTCAAGTGCAAGGTCACACCTCCGTCCTCTTCACGTTGCCCCACATCGTACAGTTCTACATCATCTGGTGTTTCTTCTGGGATTGCACGACTAGAAGCTGCCCAAAGGCTCAGCAGTAATAGGGCTGCCTACACATAACAGGGAGGGAAAGAGGAGGTGTGGTGATGGTGGAAGTGGTGGGGATAATCTTCCACACAAAGCCGCCAAGCACCTGGCAAAGAGGTTAAAAGGCAAATGCTTTCACCAAGGCTCCGTTCACAGGTGGCGTTGCGTCATTGAGTCCTCGCATTAAGGATGTTTGCTTTAGGGTTATACAGTTCTGAGTCATGTAATGGCCTTGGTACACACTGCAACATCAAGAATTATTACCCAGCCGTTTGTGGTCAGTCCCTTCTCCACAGGAGCAAAGTGGACGGTGGGTGGAACGGAAGGCATACTGCACTCAATAAATCCGCTTGATTAAAGAGGACAAAGGAAACTGGTTTCAGAGACTTCCCGAAGCCGATATAAAAATCCTTTGCTGCTTGGGCCAATCACTGTGGAAGACGTGTGGCTGCTTTCTATCAGTGTCCACACCAGTCATTCGCATCCTTCTATGGCTCTTTTCTCAAATGCTCCTTCTGCAGTTCTTTTAAACTTCATTTGCATATCTTTCTCTCTCTTTTGATTTTGAAAATGCTGTCGCTTTTTCTATACTGGAGAATCATTTCAAATCCACTTCTCCTCTATCTATGTTTGGGACAATTTACGTGGAATTTTCCTCCTTGGAGCCATGTACAAAGTATGTTTGTGCTATTCAAGTTCTGAAGAGAAAATGTATCTACTGTCTTTTTCTAGAGCAAAAAAGCATAGGAAAAAATGAGCAAGTGTGGTACAGTGTATTTGAACTTATCATGACTGAGAAATGTTGCAAATACCTTTAAGTTAAAGAGCACGGAATGAATATGTTACTTGCCAGGTCACATTTAAACAGTTAGTTCATACCTGGGGGATTATCCAAGTTCTCCCTGACCTTGGCAATGAAACAAGAGCAAGATTTTTTAAAGGATAAAAATGTTCTCGAAAAACATCCCAGAGGAATCTGATGTGCCCTCATTTTGCTTTCATCACTGTCCATGTTTCTTTGCCTATTTCTCTTCCTCAGCCAGGAAATAGGGAGTCTTTTTAAATAAAGGTAGGAAAAACGTCATCTCTAACTCTAATTCCATGTCTTGGATTACTGCTGGTACCTAATAGAGTCATCATGGAAAGAATCTTCTGAGACCGTGCACCGACTTTCCTTCTCTTGAGGTGAATGACAGCGAAAGACCATAAATTGAGAACAGAGCAAGCCGAGCTGAATCCACCGGGAGCAATTTGCCTTGTTTATTTGTGTTTGTATATTTTAATGCCAGTGATCCCGTTGGCCAGTCCTTCTTGCCCACAAAAAAAGATTGCATGGAATGAAATGAAAGAATGAAGGGTTGAATCAATTAATCAATGAATGAATAAGTAAATTAGAATATATAAAAAGCAAAAATGTTTGTAATGCTATAATTTTTCCCTTCTTTGTAGATCATGTCTAAATTTTAGGGGCTCAAATGTAATATTTTAAATGAATTCATGGCAAGCTTGGATTGTAGTAGCATTCTACAATATTATTTGCTAGAATAGGATCGAATTTCAGATAAAGTAGGAATCAACTCAAAATGAAATTTAGAAAATCACACGACTCTCACCGGTGAGTTGATTTCTCTGGATCCTTGCAAGTAGCCACTTTGATTTTAAAAACATTTTTTTAACACTTTACTCATGCTTGAGCGGGAGATTTCATGCTAATAACAAAGATTGGCGCCCACCAAATTGGTAGTTACAGTAAGACCCACTCAGTTTTTCAAAATGCATAATTTCGAAAAGGTGCTTACTTGATGAAATGAAACCAATGGACTGAAAGGAAAAGACAAAAATAATGAGGTGGGGTTATCCGGATTGTTGAGATACCCATAGGATCACAATAAAGTGAGAGAATTTACCTCATTATTGCCATCTAGGAAGGGTGAATGAAAATTAGACAGTTTATGAAAGTGAATTTTGAGATTTTTTTCAGTAAAGGACAAATTTGTTAGATTAAACGTGTCTTCCGAGTGTCTCACAGGATAAATTTGTTCCAAAAATGTATTGAGTTCCTATCATGTGTCAGGCATAGTGATACAACGAAGCAAGAATCAGGAGTGAACAGAGAGTGATTCTACGGGGCTTACATTCTAGGAAGCGAAAAAAGCCTAGCGTCTCTCTGTGAAATTGGAGCATGCCAAGGATAAAGCAAAGATCCCTGAAGATTCCAAAGAGGAAATAATTTTTACAAAAGAGCAATACTGTCACTGGCTTCCAAACTCTTATCAACAACCCAGAGTACCTGAAGATATTGAAGAACGGCTTCAACATTCTGAAGGAAAAATAGTTGGAGAATTCTGTGCCTCACTAAAAGAGCGACCCAACAATGATTAAGCTTTGCATTCGGGACTGCAGAGGACAAAACATTCATTCTTCCTTCCTTCTGCCTTTCCCATTCAGCCTGAAGGCTTTCCTGTGCTTGTCCCTACAAAAGATCTGAAAGAGATGCCTTAGCGATTTCCTTTCACATAGTAAAGAACAGCCTCCTTTTTAGGTATTAAAATTTTCTCACAGTCTTGTGTCAAACCTAGAAACTTCTCTCTCCCCCATCCTACTCCCCCCAGGTCCCCCTGCTGACAACACACACACACACAATTCAAGTCTGACTCAGTGCGGAGTTGGGAACCAGTGGAGAACAATGTCCCTTTTTTCCTGTCTCTTCATTCCTCCTCCTGCCCCAAACTCTTCTGCTCTTTCTGAAAACTCTGAATTGGGCAAAAGCGGCTTAAAGTGGGGTGACAGTGCCTGGTAACAACAGAGGCTGCTCCCTGAATCCCCATAGATTGTTTCTCTTTTCATGTTAATTAAGGTAACCACATTCATATGTGCTGTTATGAAGAGAACCAGAAAATTAATTTTGTTTGGTGAACTTAACTCATTTACCCCCCAAACATACCTGGACACCACCACATTCTGGTGTAGCGCTTTGCCATTTAAAAGGGCTGTCACATTCCAACTCTCATTGGAGCCTTCCATCCCTGTGAATATTAAAAACAGACACCTGAGTTTCCAGCTGGTTCTGTGACCAGCCCAAGGCCATAGGCAGAGAGTAGACCAGAAATTTACCCCTGCATTTTTGGACTGCAAATTCTTCTTTCTATTTCACAAACTCCTTTGTCTTTTCATCTCAGAGTCTCAGTATCAGATCAGTCTTTTTCTTCACTCTAGGGTATTACTGAATCTCTAAATGGGTTTACCAGTTACATTCAAATCCAAGAGAAGAGAAAACATTAATCACTGCTCTCTTCTTTCTTTCCTGGTTTGAAGAAATGCCTGAAAACTCCTTACAGATGCACTGGAACATAGCATGTTTATCCAAGTACAAGATCTGCTCTTCGTGGCATGTACAACAATCCCCAGAATGTAACAGGTCTTTCACCCAAATGTTAGCTGAAAGGAACTACATGTCTTTGCTTTCTTATTCAGTGTATGTTGGGATAATAATGTTTATTATGTGCACAGAGCAGAGGGTTCTTTATTTGAGTGACTCAATCTTCACAACAACCCTATGAGGTACTATTATCACTCTCATCTTACAGATACAGGAATGGAGGCACAGAGAACTGTAATCTTCCCCAGGCCACGCAGTTAGTATATGACAAAGCCAGGGCCTAGCCTGACCGCAGTCAGCCTGGTCCCAGAGTCTGCGGTCCACTCCACTGAGTCACTGCTCAGCTCATGCCTTGCTAAGACTATGTCTATATACTAAATTAGACACTCCTATCTCACTAGTTCATCAGGCTTGCTGATGGATAATTAAGGGACCTTGTGAAACCACCCAATGAAGTGGGTCGTTTGAATTTCCTTAGATCTCCAGCCTCCTCACATCACTGCCACATCTTCCTGTGTGGAACGAATGCCAGAAATGCACTGAAACAGTCTATGAGTCAAAAAGAACAGAGACGTTATTCAGCCCAACATCATTCCACTATAGGAATCTTTATTACAACTTTCCTATAACATCTGACAGTGGCTGTAGGGCTCTGGAAGCAAGAGAACCCTCGCAGTAGAGGTAGACCACACCATGGCTAGGCTACGCTAATTACTCAAAAAGTGTCCTTATAATGAGTTGCAATTTTCTTCCCTGTAACTTCTACTTATCTTCCTAGTTCTAGTCTCTGAAAAGATGAAAAGAAATGTGATCTTTTTTTCAACACAACAATTCTGCAAATGGAAGCCTAGGGTGGCCTGACTTTCAAACCTGGTCAATTTCCTTTTAATTTCCCCAGTGATCAACAGGCACAAGGAGGAATAAAAGATGGAAGAAGAAGGGGCTTCCCTGGTGGCGCACTGGTTGGGAGTCCGCCTGCCGAGGCAGGGGACGTGGGTTCATGAAGATCCCACATGCCACGGAGCGGCTGGGCCCATGAGCCATGGCTGCTGAGCCTGTGCGTCCGGAGCCTGTTCTCTGCAGCGGGAGAGGCCACAACAGTGAGAGGCCTGTGTACCAAAAAAAAAAAAAAAAGAAAAGATGGAAGAAGATGAAAGAAAAGATAAGAGACATGAAAGACAGAAGTACAAGTTCTAGCACACTTCTAAAATAGTCCAAGAAATAGACAAGAAAGTAAATAGAAATAAAAAATACTTGAAGACGACATGATCACTCATTTCTCACAATGAAAGAAAAGAATGCAGGACCTCAGAATGGAATGGCTCATTGAATGTTGAAACAAGAGCAGACCCGGTCACATTTTGGAAACTTTTTGTGTTTGGATCAGTCTTTGACATCAGTCTTCTCAACTGCACGAGAGGAGGCAATAAAGCAATCTTTTCAAAGTGACGAAAAAATAATAATTTTGAACATGGAATTTTAGATACAGCAAAAAGTGGTATTTCAATGTGAAGGTGAGCAAAAATATTTTCAGGCATGAATGACTACAAAATTTCAGCAAAACTGACTTTACCATGAGACTTCAATGACAGTACACCAATAATGAGAGGTATGTTTCTGGAAAGGAGCAACAAGGTATAAAGAAGTAGGTGAGTAAAGAAGTAAAATGTATTGTCTTCTGTGTAACAATAAAACCTCATCTACATAGCAAATCCATGAAAAGCCAGAACTAAAATGCGACAAGGTGATGGAGAGAACAGATTAAGAGGAAAACACACTGAATTACTCACTTTGCGTGGAGAGAAGACACGGGTATCGCGAGCCCTAAAATACATACAAGGATAAATCTTAGTAAGAGTAACCACTGGAAGAATAAAGATAGAAATCATAACTTTCAAAGCAACAACAACAGAACAAATTTGACCTAGATAAGAGAAGGTAGGGAAGGAGAGGAAAAAATCATGATTAATAGAAAACACAAAAAACAAAATGGCAAAACAAAGTCTGAATAAAATGATAGTTGTGAGAGATGTATAAAATTATTGATCAAAAGACAAAACTCTCAGCTTGAATTTTTTAACTACTTTTGAGCCATCTGTGGCTTTTAAAAGACATATTTAAAATGAAAGTATACATAAAGTAAAAAAATAAAGGGGTGAAAAACATATGTCAGGTGAATTCAAACAATGCCACTTAAAAAAGTAGATAGGAATTTTAATACTAAATACCGACAAATTAAAACACATGAAAAGAATTAAAGAGGAAAATTAAATGCTGGTGAAAAAGAACTAAAGAACTATACACCAACCAGATGCAGCTAAGATAAGTACATATATATATGTCAGTTTTAAATCAAATTATGTAAAGAAGTAATGACAAAACTTCAAGAAGAGTAAGTGAAAACTGAAATTAGAGATTTTTAAATATTCTTGCAAAACCTATAGATTAAAATACTAAAATGGGCAAAGCTATGAAATATCTGAACAACACAATAAATAAGCTTAAGCTAATATTCCTATATGCAGCTTTATATTTCAGAAGGGTACGATATACATTCTTTGGAGGTATAAAAAACAAAATTTTGCTACGTCACAGAGGAAGCCTCTAAAAATTCCAAAGAATCTACATCGTATAACCTATGATGCTAAGCACAAGGCTACAAAATTAGAAATCAATAAGAAAAGGATCGTGAAAATAGTCCCATGTGTTTGCAAGTAAAAAGCAGACTAGTAAATGACCCTTGATTAAAAAGGTGCTTGCAATGTAAATTTTAAGAAACACAAATTTGAATGACAATGAGACCACCACATATTTAAATTAATTTTAAAAAACTAAAGAAACACAGGGAAATTTAAAGCTTTAAATACATGTGTATATCTGTGTATGTATTTACATATCAGAAAGAAAAATATATTGAAAACAAATAAGCTAAGGTTCAACTCAAAAAGACTCTAAGCACAGAATAAACAAAAAGAAAAAAGGCAACAATAAAGAGAAAGACAGAAAGCAATGAAATTAAATACGAAAAATTATAAAACTGAATCTTGGTTTTCTGAAAAAAGCATAAATAGACTAAAACCAAATAAGACAGATTAAGAAGTAATTGCAAAATTTTAAAAATATGTAGAATAAAAACAAGGATATAACTAGAGATAAAACAACTATTAAACTAATACTATGCACAATTATACTCCAATAAATAGAATATATAAGATAAATTTTTACAATTGACAAAATGAATTGGCAAAACTAGCTAATAAAAAAACAGAAAATTTTGGTAGACAATAACTTCTACAGAATCAAAAATGGTAATTAATATTTCCTTTAAAACAGTCACAAAGGCAGATGACTTAATATATATCTTCTAACAAACTTCAAAGAAACAAATAATCCTTATTTTAAACAACTTTTTTTTTCTCCAGAAAAAAAAAATTAAAGATAGAAAACCTGTAGAGTACTTATTTATTTGTCTTTTAATTCAATACCCGGTAAGAGTAGTACAAAATAAGAAATTACATGCCTCCAAATTAAAATGTTATTATTTTTTATGATTAAAAATTATATATTATTTAACATTATATGAATCTCTTAATTAAAAAGCTAAATTAATTCAACTGTGTATTAGAAATATAATCCATCATGATCAAATAGGATTTATTTTAGAGTTAAAAACGATTCAATATAAGAAAATAAATCGTCATAGGGCTTAAAGAAAAATCATTGATCATTTCAATAGATGCAGAAAATGCCTTTGAAGTAAAATCTTTTGTAAAGCTAGAAAAAACAAGCATGTCTTTACACAGACTATGTAATAAAACACTCACCACCGTTATACTCAGTGACAAACATGAGATATATTCCTTTTTAGTTCTGGGCCAGAGTAACTGGCCTAGAATGTTTTGATCCATAGTCAGGTGCATTATTCATTGCACCACTGTCCTCTCAAGAGAAATATGCCCAATAGCGAGTGTATAAAATATAAAATGTGCCTAGGGAGCAAATCTATTACGAGCAGAGTACTGGAGATTCTGGCTAATGTAATAAGACAAGAGAAAGAAGTAAGAAGCACGTGTATCAACAAAAAGAAAAAAACAGTCATTATCTGTTAAGTAATCATTCTGTGAGAATAAGCAGAGAAGCTATAGAACTGATGAGTGTTTAGAAATTTGAAAAACACATGATCAAAATAGAAGTCCCTCCTTCTGAGTCTTTTGATTATTCCTCCTTTCCTCCCAGATTTGGTAATGTTGGAGCGTGTCCAAATTAATTCTTGTTTCTTTCTTCTTTAAACATTCTGGAAATCTCATACAGCCTCTTGGTTCAAGATACTATCTTTGTGTTGATGGTTTCCAAATTGAATCTCCATCCCCATACTTATCTCCCAAAGAGCAGATTTGTATTTCCAACTACCAACTCTACATTTCCACTTGATGTTTGGGAGTTATCCCAAACTCAGGATGTCCAAAACTTAACTCTGAGATTTCTGCCCTAAACCTGCTGTGCAAGCAACTCTTCCCATCTTGGTTAACGGTGATTGCATCTTCGAAGTTGCTCAGGTAAAAATCTTTGGAACTCTCATAGTCTCCTTTTCCTCTCACAGTCCATATCCAATCCATCTATATAACCTATTATCTCATCTTTCAAGGTCTCTTTAAAATATATTCAGAATCTGATCACTTTGAGCCACCTCCACTGCTCTGGCCCTGACCCAGGTAACACCACATGTCCCTGGAATTAATAACATAGCCTCCAAACAGGTTTTCCTTTTATCCATTCACAGTGCCTTCTTCTCATTGCAGCAGTGATCACTTATCCTTACAAATTAACTCCCCCTTTACCAGCATGGCTCCCAAGGCCTTGATGAAGGGAAAATCCATGCCCTCTTAAAGGGACATATTTCAAGATCAGATAGTTGTTCATACATACTAAACTCACTTTAACATTCATATAACCCAAAGTTTAGAAAAGCGTTTAGAAATTTGTTTAGAGTCCCAAAGTATTAGGACTCTTTCCTTACACTGACTAGGTAACTCCGGTATCTCTACTTTACTTACAGTGGGCTGACATTGAATTGAGACTTCCGTCAGCCAGCTGAGTAAACAATTGGAAAGAGATACAGCTGCCCAGCACACAGAATCCAGAATCTCCAAAGACTTCACCCATATTAATAAATTTCCTGATTCTCCTTCCTTGGATAAATATCCTACGAATCCATAAGCACATAAAGGCTCCAGATTTTTGTTGATATAAATGAACAAAGTCCTGCAATTATTATTTTCATACAGCTTAACTTCCTAGGGTGTGTTGAGATCTGGCTTCAGTCATAAGTCTGGAAACAATGAAGGCCTTGTAGAGGTGGGGCACACGAGGAGAACTGGCTTGATATCACAAGGTACTTGAAAAGGGTATGATGTCTGCAGGAGAGGGAGGGAATAGACTCATCAAAAGAGAAATAAGAGGTCCTCCAGGTGACAATGGAAATTCAGGTGGGACTGAGGGGTTGGGATGCTCTGATTATTCCAAATCTTACCTTAAGTTCCAAAACAATCCTTTGGCTCCTACTGTTTCCCCCCAGAATGCCCTGGCATTCACTGTAAGAGATCTGCCATGGCTGTGAGTCCAACTGACACTGTAATTTGATGACCAGCAAGATGAAAATGTGCATTGTTATTTGGAATTTTATCAGCCTTTCAGTAGCGTTTGTAAGGAAATTTATTGGCTTGGTCTTAGACATTCCCTGGGGATTGGTCTGCTTCTTGAGTTGAGAATTTGGGGATTTGCGCTGTCTACTCTTGCTCTTTGATCTGGCCTGTGCTATCGGAAGCAGTTACTCTACCTCAAGTTGAAATGCTTTACGTCTTTCATATTCTTCTATGATGGTAGCAGTAGCTTCCTTGGAACGCTTACTTGAAACAAGCACCTCACTCCGGGTGATAATGTAATTGGTGGTTTTATCTCAGCATGCCATGTGCTACAACATTCCCTTCCGTGACTAACAACGAGATTTTTGTGGTCCTTCAACCTCAACTGAGCTTCTCCATCTCCCCAAAACACCCTAATCCCCCCATCTCCTCCACTCTTCCTCTGTGGGATGTTTCTTTAGCCCCGCTTCTGGTACTAGTTTATATATTAGGCAGAGTTCTTGTTACAAGCAAGAGAAAAAGAATCTGGCTCATTTACATGAAATATTCATTACTGGTGTCATATCAGATACCTGTGGAAACTGAAAAATCAACCTTAGAAAATTGACATGAACTAAGGAAGGACTCAAAGCCAAGATCACACCACATGAATAGTTTGGCGAGAATGGTAATCTTGGGCACTAGATGGAATATCTCTAGATTTGCTCTTATTGTTCATTTAATGTCATTATCCCCTCGTTTTGGTCACCAAAAAAGAAGGGAAAAGTTGCTCTCTCTGCTCAGTTTCTGAAGAGTATTGATGGACCCTGCTTCCAGCATGATTCATACATCCTCCAAATACCTACTGGGGGAGTGAGTGACAGTTATGACCATTATGTGGTCATTCAGTACTATACTGTGCCCATGTGTCTCTGGAATAAAACTTATTCACAGGTAAGTACTCTCAGTTTATCTACCTCCTCTTTGAGACAGTTTTGCTTTTACCTCCTAGTTTCCTGGAGATTTGCTGTGATAGGCTAACAGCTGAAGCAGAGAATTGAAGGGAGCCAAGAGAGTAAATTGGTTTATTAAAGATTTAAAGAACTGATACGGGACAGGGAGAGAGGAAGAAGCGAGGAGAGTCAGAACGGGCTGCTGACATTGTTTTCTTTGGGAAGAGAGAGACAGAGACAGAGACAGAGAAAGAGTTTGGATAATTGGATATTGGATATTGGGGGAAAGAAAAAGAGGGAGACAGAGTTACCATAACAAGAAAACTTTTGATGAAAGGAATCTTAGGTTGTTTAGGATGTAATTCCTCCTGTTCAAGAGACTGAGTAAAGGCAAAGTTATTTTTTCTGTTTTTCTATTTTTAGAGTTGTAGCTATGTACCTTTTTGATGAGATACCAATAGGCACAGTTTTATTAAGATAAATATTTAAATAATCCTCTTTGTCCTATTTTATGCATTTTGAGTTGATTCCTACTTGATCTGAAATTCGATTCTTTTTATAGAAGGCATGTGTTCTTGTAGTCTATTGACAGTTCCGTGTACTTTTCTCATGGATGTCTCTTTTTCAGAGGGCTGCCATTACCCTGGACTTTCAGGGCGCTGTTCAATTTCTACTGCAATATACTACTTCTTAATGCCGTGCTGTTTTGTTTCACTTTGCTCAATCTCAAATGGACAGAAGTCTATCCACCCTCTAGACAAAGACGAAACATACTACAACTGCTGTCTGATTTGATGACATTATAAACTAAGAGAGGTCTTGAAAAATTACAATCTTGCTCTGCAATGTTTCCACCAACCCCATCCAGAGAGTGTTCCTTACATGGACTATAGACCTTGCATGCAGTAAACTACAGTCAATTACTATTTTATTCCTCTGTGTTTTGACCATTGCTTTTGCCAAATGTTTCTGGGAAGAGAAGCATGGAGGCAGAAGAGGTATCATCTGAATAATGGAAAGTATTTGAAGTTTTTTAGTTGGTATAGACCTCAAAGTGCAGGCAGTGGTAGATCCATGAACGGTCTTTCTATGGTTTTTTTCCCAATCCAAAGAGTTCACTGTATTTCAAGTGAAAAGCACTGTGGGCTTCCAATCTTACTGATCAATCCAGTTCTTGTGAGTTTATGGTTAATTGAAAAATGGTCATGATTCTAACAGTAGTTCGATTGTGTTTCTTCATTTTTGATGTTCTGAATTCTCTGTGTCATCATATGCAATTTAGTGGTTCTTTACAAGAGACAGCACTGGATCCTCTGGGACAGATATGCTTTAAAATGGACTCCTTGATGATTTATTTACACATCTCCCTTTCCCCAGAAGAGAAAATGCCCCTGGCAGGGACCTTGTCCAATTTTCCCCTGTGTTTCCAGCACCTGTAATGGTACATGGCACACAGAACATGGCTGATAAATGTTTTAGTGTACGCCTAAAGTATCCACCAGCAAATTTCTGAACAGACTTTTTCTTCTCCTTTTCCTCCTTTCCCAGTGACTCGCCCCACTGCTGCCTCACTTTGGTTCTTATCTCTCAAAGGGCACAGCTCTGATAGGGTACCAAACGCCTTCCTCATTGCCAGATCCAGGACTCTCTTCTCAGTCCTCACACACACGAGGTTGTTGTGATGACCGAATTTGATGATGACCATTTTCTCCTCCTTCCAATGACCTTCCTTTGGTTTCCGACACCGCTTTCCCCTGGTTGACGCTTTACCTTCTCCTTCTTCCCCAAAGCTATCCCCTCTGCTCAATCGCTTAAACTTAGGGTTTCTCAGGATTTCATGCTTGGTCCTCTGACCCTTCTGCTTGCCTTCTTTCTGTCCAATACTCTTTCCCCAAGTGTTTTCATCACTTCAGCTCTTCTCTAAGAGGGATCCCAGTGGACCCTAATGATCCTTCAAATCCTGATGGGGAGCTCTGCATCTGTCCCTCACCCCATACCTGTATTTCTCACTTTTTTAAAACCCTGGATGCTTCATTGGAACTGCACCCTCAATATGTCCCAAACAAAATGTATAACTCTTCCTGCCATCCCCTCAATTTTCCAGAGCTCCCTTTCCTTAGATGTTTAATGACCAGTTAGTTAATGGCATTTCTAAATCCCCATAGGTTTCTGAACTAAAAATTGAGATTATCCTTAGTCCTCCTTTCCCCTTCTACTCCCATTCCCACATTCACTTTCTTACTGAACCTGGTCAAATATACCAAAATTTTCTCAGATGTGCTCCCTGCTTTCCATCCCAACAACTGCAGTTTGCATTCAAACGCACATCTTTTCTATTTCTGTATAATCCATCGCTCTCTCAATCATGTCCACTTTCTATGCCTTCCAAACCATCATTCTGATCACAATGTACGTTTTCCTACAGCAAATAGTCCCAAACCTCTAGCACGGCATCTAGAGCTCCTTATAATGCCTTCTAGTGTATCTTTCCAACCAACTGGCTCCTTCTACCCTGTTGGTTTCCAGCCTCATCCTTGTCTGATCATTCTGTGGTCTTCACATCCCTGGGGCTTGGGCAATCCTGTTTTCTCCACCTAAAATGCCTTGTCCTTCCTCCTCTCTCCCCTCTACCCACTGGCATACCCAATCTGAAATTATTCTATAACCTCGGCCCTGGACTATACTCATAATTCATGACTCACCACATCTCACTATCTTTTTTTAAAAGTTGTTGACTAAGATTTCAACATGAGTCTGCATTTCCAGCACTGTATTGCAACATGTGTCATCCTGTGGCTCTCCCTGAAATTCTGTGGGTACATGAGAAAGTGAAGGAAACATTCTCAAGATTCCAACACAGTTGAATTTTTAGAACAATATTTGCCACAGCTCTCTACACCTTAATTTGCTGGCTGGACGTCCTTTCAAGAAATGGGTAGAGAAGAAAACACTGTTTTTTTTTTTTAAAGAGCATCTTCTTAGCAGGGGCTTTACATCCGCACAGGTTGTCAGAGACATCTTTGGTCCAGGACAAGCCACAAACCACAGATCCAAAGGATAAAATCATTTCCTGGCCCAAGCCTCACCCTGAGAAGAAACAAAAAAATTTCTTTTTAACTTCCCTCTCTTCCCAGTGGGTGGAGTGTGCTGGGAGGGTTCCTGGAGTAAAGCACCCCCTACCAGATCCTAAACCTTCTCCTTCACTCTCTTCTGACCCCTCTCCCGCTTCACAGCGTCCACAGCAGTTTGACAAGGTCACATATTCGTCCGTTTTAAAGAGCACAGATTATTCTGCCACAGATTGAGGGAACTACAGGATATCAATCAAGTCCAAAATCAGTAAATAACTATAACCCCCTTTGTGTCAGTGAACGGTTATTTTGTTGTTTGTTTTCTGGGGTTTTTTTGAATTTTATTTTATTTTTTTATACAGCAGGTTATTATTAGTTGTCCATTTTATACATATTAGTGTCTACCTGTCAAAGCAAATCTCCCAATTCATCACACCACCACCCCCGCCGCTTTCCCCCCTTGGTGTCCATACGTTTGTTCTCTACATCTGTGTCTCTATTTCTGCCCTGCAAACCGGTTCATCTTTCCAATTTCTTTCCTTTTATTTATTTTTCTTCTCTGATTGCCATGGCTAGGACTTCCAAAACTACGTTGAATAACAGTGGCAAGAGTGGACAACCTTGTCTTGTTCCTGATCTTAGAGGAAATGGTTTCAGTTTTTCACCATTGAGAACAATGTTGTCTGTGGGTTTGTCATATATGGCCTTTATTATGTTGAGATAAGTTCCCTTTATGCCTACTTTCTGGAGAGTTTTTATCATAAATGGGTGTTGAATTTTGTCAAAAGCTTTTTCTGCATCTATTGAGATGGTCATATGGTTTTCCTCCTTCAATTTTTTAATATGGTGTATCACATTGATTGATTTGCATATATTGAAGAATCCTTGCATTCCTGGGATAAACCCCACTTGATCATGGTGTATGATCCTTTTAATGTGTTGTTGGATTCTGTTTGCTAGTATTTTGTCGAGGATTTTTGCATCTATATTCACCAGTGATATTGGTCTGTAATTTTCTTTTTTTGTAGTATCTGTGTCTGGTTTTGGTATCAGGGTGATGGTGGCCTCATAGAATGAGTTTGTGAGTGTTCCTTTCTCTGCAATTTTTTTTTTTTTTTTTTTTTTTTTTTTTGCGGTACACAGGCCTCTCACTGTTGTGGCCTCTCCCGCTGCGGAACACAGGCTCCGGACGCACAGGCTCAGCGGCCATGGCCCACGGGCCCAGCTGCTCCACAGCATGTGGGATCCTCCCAGACTGGGGCACGAACCCATGTCCCCTGCATAGGCAGGCAGACTCTCAACCACTGCGCCACCAGGGAAGCCCTCTCTGCAATTTTTTGGAAGAGTTTGAGAAGGATGGGTGTTAGCTCTTCTCTAAATGTGTGATAGAATTCACCTGTGAAGCCATCTGGTCCTGGACTTTTGTTTGTTGGAAGATTTTTAACCACAGTTTCAATTTCATTACTTGTGATTGGTCTGTTCATATTCTCTATTTCTTCCTGGTTCAGTCTTGGAAGATTATACCTTTCAAAGAATTTGTCCATTTCTTCCAGGTTGTCCATTTTATTGGCATAGAGTTGCTTGTAGTAGCCTCTTAGGATGCTTTATATTTCTGCAGTGTCTGTTGTAATCTCTCCTTTTTCATTTCTAATTTTATTGATTTGAGTCCTATCCCTCTTTTTCTTGATGAGTCTGGTTAATCAATTTTGTTTATCTTCTCAAAAAAAAAACAGCTTTTAGTTTTATTGATCTTTGCTATTGTTTTCTTTGTTTATATTTCATTTATTTCTGCTCTGATCTTTATGATTTCTTTCCTTCTACTAACTTTGGGTTTTGTTTGTTCTTCTTTCTCTAGCTCCTTTAGGTGTAAGGTTAGATTCTTTATTTGAGATTTTTCTTGTTTCTTGAGGTAGGCTTGTATAGCTATAAACTTCCCTCTTAGAACTGCTTCTGCTGCATCCCATAGGTTTTGGATCGTTGTGTTTTCATTGTCATTTGTCTCTAGGTATTTTTTGATTTCCTCTTTGATTTCTTCAGTGATCTCTTGGTTATTTAGTACCGTATTGTTTAGCCTCCATGTGTTTGTGTTTTTTACATTTTTTTTCCCTGTAATTGATTTCTAATCTCATAGCGTTGTGGTCAGAAAAGATGTTTCATATGATTTCAGTTTTCTTGAATTTACTGAGGCTTGATTTGTGACCCAAGATGTGATCTATCCTGGAGAATGTTCCATGCACTTGAGAAGAAAGTGTAATCTGCTGTTTTGGGATGGAATGTCCTATAAATATCGTTTAAATCTATCTGGTCTATTGTGTCATTTAAAGCTTGTGTTTCCTTATTAATTTTCTGTGTGGATGATCTGTTCATTGGTGTAAGTGAGGTGTTAACGTCCCCCACTATTACTGTGTTACTGTCGATTTCCTCTTTTATAGCTGTTAGCAGTTGCCTTATGTATTGAGGTGCTCCTATGTTGGGTGCATATGTATTTATAATTGTTATATTTTCTTCTTGGATTGATCTCTTGATCATTATGTCATGTCCTTCCTTGTCTCTTGTAAAATTGTTTATTTTAAAGTCTATTTTATCTGATATGAGCATTGTTACTCCAGATTTCTTTTGATTTCCATTTGCGTGGAATATCTCTATCCATCCCCTCACTTTCAGTCTGTATGTGTGCCTAGGTCTGAAGTGGGTCTCTTGTAGACAGCACATATATATATCTTGTTTTTGTATCCATTCAGTGAGCCTGTGTCTTTTGGTTGGAGCGTTTAATCTCACATTTAAGGTAATTATCGATATATATGTTCCTATTACCATTTTCTTAATTGTTATGGGTTTGTTTTTGTAGGTCCTTGTCTTCTCTTGTGTTTCCCACTTAGAGAAGTTCCTTTAGCATTTACTGTAGAGCTGGTTTGGTGGTGCTGAATTCTCTTAGCTTTTCCTTGTCTGTAAAGCTTTTGATTTCTCCATCGAATCTGAATGAGATCCTTGCCAGGTAGAGTAATCTTGGTTGTAGGTTCTTCCTTTTCATCACTTTAAATATATCGTGTCACTCACTTCTGGCTTTCAGAGTTTCTGCTGAAAAATCAGCTGTTAACCTTATGGGAGTTCCCTTGTATGTTATTTGTTGTTTTTCCCTTGTTGCTTTCAACAATTTTTCTTTGTCTTTAATTTTTGTCAATTTGATTACTATGTGTCTCAGCGTGTTTTACCTTGGGTTTATCCTGCCTGGGACTCTCTGCACTTCCTGGATTTGGGTGGCTATTTCCTTTCCCATGTTAGGGAAGTTTTCGACTATAATCTCTTCAAATATTTTCTCGGGTCCTTTCTCTCTCTCTTCTCCTTCTGGGACCCCTATAATGTGAATGTTGTTGCATTTAATGTTGTCCCAGAGGTCTCTTAGGCTGTCTTCATTTCTTTTTATTCTTTTTTCTTTATTCTGTTCCACGGCAGTGAATTCCACCATTGTGTCTTCCTGGTCACTTATCCATTCTTCTGCCTCAGTTATTCTGCTATCCATTCCTTCTAGTGTATTTTTCATTTCAGTTATTGTATTGTTCATCTCTGTTTGTTTGTTCTTTAATTCTTCTAGGTGTTTGTTCTTTAATTCGTCTAGGTGTTTGTTAAACATTTTTTGCATCTTCTCAATCTTTGCTTCCATTCTTTTTCCGAGGTCCTGGATCATCTTCACTATCATTATTCTGAATTCTTTTTCTGGAAGTTTGCCTATCTCCACTTCATTTAGTTGTTTTTCTGGGGTTTTATCTTGTTCCTTCAACTGGTACATAGCCCTCTGCGTTTTCATCTTGTCCATCTTTCTGTGAATGTGGTTTTGTTCCACAGGTTTCAGGTTTGTAGTTTTTCTTGCTTCTGCTGTCTGCCCTCTGGTGGATCGAAAAACCTTTTTAATGGAGATCACACACTGTCCTTTCCTTAGAATTTTTAGCCTAATAACTCTTACGCAAAGTGAGGGATAAACTGCATTACGAACACTGGAATCTAGGTCTAGATTTGTCTTGATGTGGGATTCAAGGTTTTCATCTGAAGAAAGTGTGTTAATAATATTCCCTGCTTGCCTCTGCATAAAATTGCTTTGAGGAAATATTTAGCTTATATATGAAATATTTTTAAATGTATGTATGGTACTATAATGCACTAATTCAAATATAAGATGAATTATATTTAATATGAAATTAATATATATATATTTGGTATATATATCCGATACACCAAAATCAGATACACACTCATGAGATTTTCAAAAAACTATTCAAAATTCTGCTAATCAATCATAATCCTAAAATCAATCATTGATCCTAAAATTAATCCATAAGGATACATGTGTCATATGAGTATTGAAGATTTTTGAGAAGTAATATATACTTTCAATTTGTAATTTCAAAAAACATTTAAATGTGACTAACCCAGACACAATAGTTTATTAACTTCATGTTGACGTATTTGGCTGGTCTTGGATTCTTCCAGAGGACATGTATTAATACAGAAAGACAGAGGTGGGAGAGGTTGGGCTCTTTGATATGGGTAGAGAATATTACATGGAAGGGAAACTAGGAGAGTATATTTTTATCCAAAGAACATCTACTGTAGACCTAGCCAGTGGTTTTATCCACAGCGGCATAACTTCTAGGTGATCTGAAAGAAAAGGTTCTGGTGCATCCAGACTTTGGCCACATCACTACTATATGATAAGCTGAGACCTTGTCAGAAGTATTGCCTTCCTCCATCAGAGACTGATTGTGTTCACAACTTTTCATATATGCCTAATATCACTCTGGAACTCTGCAATTAGCAGCATCCACACAGCACCAGCATCACTAAACTGAATTCCAAGTGGGTAAGAGCTAATTTAAACAAGTATCTTCCAAGAAATGAAAAGAATCCAACCTTTCAAGTGCTTCATCATATTACATAATATTCACCATAAGTTACATCCTGATTCACTTAATGACTCAGCTACTCTCAGCTTAAGCAATACATTGGGGGTTTTTTGTTTGTTTTTTTGTTTTTGCTCAAAGTTCCAATTGTGGAACTCTTAACCAGTAGGTTTCCCAAAGTGTCTTCTTTGCCCAAAAAAGGGTGCATCTAACATCAAAATGTAGTGTGTATATGATAACTGAGAGTCCACTAGAAAACTCTAACTTCTATCGCTTTAGTATTTAATTTGAGCCCTAAGGCTCCTACAGAGAGTTAAATTAAGGGTCTCATGGTTGAAAATGGGTCACTCCTCTCCTGCAGTTAGTTGATCAACACTTATTTTGGAAGCACTAAGGCAATTTGCAAATCAGAGGGCATCAAATTATTAAGTTGGCTAAAGTTTCAAACCAGCCAATGTTTTCCATACATCTGTTGTTGGAGTCAATGTTCAAAAATCTTTTTTGTGTGTTTCTGCATTGTAGTTATTTACCCACATTACCTTATGTTGAATAAGGAGAGCAAAGAAGACCTGAACTTGATAAAATGTCCCCTGAATGATCAAACCACACTTAATTTAAATATTAATAGTAAGAATTCCTATCCTATAAGGGTAAAGTCTATGCAGGTAATCCTTCTACTACTACCAGATGTATCTGTACATTCATTGGCTGGGAATGAAACCCTAAACAACATCTTTGTTTAGGATTTAATGGAGTTTAAACCACTCCTTCATCTCTCTCTTTGATTTATCAACACAGTTGACTTGTAACTGGAGTTTCATATATTCAAGGACATCTATGGTGCTTTGTTAATCAAAAGCAAACATTTAAATGATCAAGTAACTGCTCTGTCTTTTGGGGATGGTTCTAAAAATTGTGTGGCTCACTTATTTTCCTAAACTTTAAAAATAATTCCAAAGAACTACTGTCCAATATCTTTCTACTTAATATTAACATATTCTAAATTGAGAAGTTCAAAGTGATCTTATAACTTTGAAGTAAGAACTACAAGAGCTCAACAAATCAACAGAACGTTCTTTTTTCTTTCTTTATACTAGCACAAAAGAAAAAGCTTTTCAAGAACTGAAACCAATGCATAATTTTTGTAGAGAAACACTTTTACACAAACCATTGAAAATTAGTGGTTCATGGGTTCATAGTTAATGTTAAGCATCTATCTATCCTTCTTTGGGTACATCTCCAAATTCCAATTCCAGGGCCACACAATCTCAGCCCAATATTTCTACCATAACCCAAAGGATTCACAATCCTTTGCCTTCAGTTGTAACATAATATGAAGAATAAGGCACTTTCATGACTACTGAGTAGTCATTTTCTCCAAACACTTTCTCTTCCCATCAGTCATCTGTTGAACTCCCTCATCTGGCTACCTGAGTGACGAATGACTAACCACGCAAGAAGACTGACTCATCACAGACCTAGTCAACGGCTGATAATAGAATTAGTCGATAAGAAGCTAGAAGGGCAATAGTGTAATCCAAACTCAACAGAGAAACAAGACTCTGGGGTTCCAGTGGGCTTCCTGGATGACCACTGATAAACCACTTAAATTCAAGGGGCCTCATCATAAAATGAGGAGTTAAGCCTAATAAGTAACTCTGTTATCACATGTATTACTCGTGGACATCTTAAATATATCCATATCCAAAAATAAACAAACACATCAATGGAATAAATAGAGGTACATGAACAAACCCAAATAACTGCATGCATTTGTTTTTATAGAACAAGTAGCATCACATAACAATGCTAAAAATGTTGCATTTAATAAATTATGTTTGGGTGATTGATACCCTCTTAAAAACAACTTAATTGCATCCCTAGCTTACTTATTAGGCTAAAATAAATTTCTAGGTGGCCCACAAATGTAAATGTAAAAAACCAAAACTATAAAATTTTAGAAGAAAACATAGAGAATAGATTCATCATATCTGTATGGGGAAACCTTTTCTAAATATGTCACAAAACTTCTATGGAAGGACATACTGATTACTTGACACACTCTAATTTAGAAATTCCAGAATAAAACCAAAGATAAAGTCAGAAGACAAACAGAAAACTGAGATAAATATTTATACTACTTACCACATGGGTTTGATTTCTTTAATATATAAAGATATCTGACAAATCAATACGTAAAAGGTAAGCATATCATTACTAAGTAGTTATATATGAAAATGTAGTACACAAAATGGAGTATTAAAAGGGCTTTTAACATATGAACTATACACAGTCTCGTGCAAATGTTCAGATATCACTTCTGGAGTTAAGAGTTGAAGCAATGTCATTTGATTTTTTTTTTAACAATTTTTCATTGATTGACTCTAGCGTGGAAACCACTGAATTAGACATTGCCTAAGATCCACTAACCTCTGAAGTTATGTCTTTGTCTGTCTGTGATCCAACCTACTTTACTATGCCATCTTCCCGACCTGACCCACAAACATCCAACGCCATAGCAATCCTACAAGAGGCCCTCTTCATTTCTTTAACGGAGGAGCTAGATGTGTTTGGGGGAAAATCAGTCACGTACTGAAACTGGGACTCGTTCAAATTCATGGTTGAGGCCTCAATTACAAGTCCTCAATACTTTAAAAATTTGGGGCATTTCATTGTCACATTCACTTCAGCTTCATCATCCTGAGTAATTTCCACTTCCTCACGCCTCCTACTCAGCTTGTTGCTTGTTCATTTTTACCGGATGACCTCATCTCCTTAACTCACAGAAGAAACAGAAGTCAGCCCTTGATTTCCTGACCACCCACCATCCCATCCCCAAATGCAAACTTCCTAGCATCCCTATCCTTTTTTTCTTCCTCATTTTGGTGTCAAAGGAAGATATGTCTCTTCTGTACAAAGGAAGCACCTTTATCTAAGTTCTGAATCCCAGAGGCTCCTTCTACCTCAGTGCATTCTGCATTATTTTTTCTCTTCTCTCTCTTACATGAGCAACCTTTTCCACTGCCTTCTCTTCTAGCCCCTTGGTTCTCATCCGGGAATAATTTGCCTCCCTCCCCAGGGTATTTGGCAATGTGTGGAGACATTTTTTTTTTTTTTTTTTGCGTTCACGGGACTCCCACTGTTGTGGCCTCTCCCGCTGCGGAGCACAGGCTCCGGACGCGCAGGCTCAGCGGCCATGGCTCACGGGCCCAGCCGCTCCACGGCATGTGGGATCTTCCCGGACCGGGGCACGAACCCGTGTCCCCTGCATTGGCAGGCGGACTCTCAACCACTGCGCCACCAGGAAAGCCCTGGAGACATTTTTGATTGTCACGGGGGGTGCTACTGTACTGGCATCCGGTCGGGATGCTACTGATATCCAGCACACAGGGGCCGTGGATGCTGCTAAACATCCTACAAAGCACAAGACACTCCACCACCGGCAACATGCCCATACAGACTGTATTACCTGGCCCCAAATGTGCCAAGGCTTACAGATCCTGTAGCCTATCAACATGTTTGGTCCTTCCTTCCTTCCTCCCTCCCTCCCTCCCTCTCTTCCTTCCTTCTTCTTTCTCTTTCTCTGACACACACAAACACACACACAACTACATTTTAAACACATTTTTTTCCTAGACCCTTCGTCCCTCTCTAGCTATTCTTATATTTCTCTTCCTTTTTTCTTAGCCAAACTTTTTGGGGAAAAAAGGACTAAAACCCATTGTTCTTGCTTGTATCTAACCATTTAAGGCAATCTGGCTTCACTGAAATCATTCGAGCAAAGCTCACTAATGACTTGATATTGCCAAATCCTAAAACAAGTCTCAGTCTTAGCATAGAAAACTTCTCTGAGGCATTTGGTCTTTGCCTTTTTTCTTTTTTGACAAGTCCCTCTTTAAAATTCTCTTATTCTATGTCTTTGCACCTTACGTTCCTACATCTTGGAATAAAACCTTTTTCATTCTCCTTTCCATGATTCTACACCTTTGTTTGTGGCACAATGATATTCCTTATTCTTTCGTCTCTTCTAGTCTTCTAAGGCTATATTTTCAATTTCAAGCTTATTATATCTACCACCTAAAGGCTGATGGAATGTAAATATATAATTTTAAACAAAACAGTTCTGTGGAACTCAAGGCAAATATAACCAACCATCTGTGAGGGTCTCATCCTGTATATCCCCAAAGCACTTCAAATTTTGTATGTGAAAAATGAACTTACATTTTTACACTTGACAATAATGTACATTTTTCTGTATTTTCTATCTCATTACACACATCATTATCCAATCTCCCAAGCAAAAATCCATGCATGAACCTGGAAGCCTTTCCATTCCCTATCATTCCATACAACCTAATCATTAACAAGGATTAGGAAATCTACACCATCAGTACCTCAAATATGTCCCGTCCAAATGTGTTGCTGCTAGTGCCTTGGTTTAGGTACCCATCACCCCTCATTTGGTTAACTGTAACACCTACTAGTTGATTCCCCCACCTCTAGCCTCTTTACACTGCTTCAAAGGTCAGGTTTTAAAGCTTTGCTCCAACATGATCTCCCCTCCCTAAAAACCTCTCTTAGTTCTTCATCGCATGGATCAGACTCTGAGAAGTTTTACCAAGCACACAAAGCTTTAGTACTCTGACCTTTGCCAAGTTCTTAAGCCTTATATCTTCCACTTTGGTCCTTCCCCTTTGTGTTGCAGTCATACCAACTGCCTTATACCTTCCCAATCTCATCAAATTGTTTCCCATCTCCTTGTCTTTGATTTTTTAAAAAAATATTTTATTTATTTATTTATTTTTGGCTGCACTGGGTCTTCGTTGCTGCGCGCAGGCTTCCTCTAGTTGCAGCAAGCGGGGGCTACTCTTTGTTGCGGTGCGCGGGCTTCTCATTGCAGTGGCTTCTCTTGTTGTGGAGCACGGGCTCATGGCACGTGGGCTCAGTAGTTGTGGCTCGGGGGCTCTAGAGCGCAGGCTTAGTAGTTGTGGCGCACAGGCTTAGTTGCTCCGCGGCATGTGGGATCTTCCTGAACCAGGGCTCAAACCTGTATCCCCTGCATTGGCAGGCAGATTCTTTACCCCTGCGCCACCAGGGAAGCCCACCTTTGACATTTTTATCTTGGTACTATACTTGTATTCTGCTTTCAAGACTTCGGCAGGCATCTCTCTAGAAAACATTCCGCATTCTTTGAGAATTGCTCTCTCTCCTCATTACCTTTCTACTTTGGACTCGCTTTAAATGTTACATCTGTCACCCCTTATTCCAATTTAAAAATACATTCTCGGGGGCTTCCCTGGTGGCGCAGTGGTTGAGAGTCTGCCTGCCGATGCAGGGGACACGGGTTCATGCCCCGATCTGGGACGATCCCACATGCCGCGGAGCGGCTGGGCCCGTGAGCCATGGCCGCTGAGCCTGCGCGTCCGGAGCCTGTGCTCCGCAACGGGAGAGGCCACAACAGTGAGAGGCCCGCGTACCGCAAAAAAAAAAAAAAAAAAATACATTCTTGCTTCTCCTGCTGAAGTATGGCTTGTTGAGGAAGGGTCTGTGCCTTGGGTGGCGGGGGCGGGGGGGCAATGACATAGTACTAGAGCCTGGACAAACACTCAGGACGAGGTGCTCAATGAATGTTTGCTAAAGGAAGAAAAGAGGTAGAGAACAAGGCAAACATAAAGTTTTTACTAATAAGCCAAGAAATACAGTCTAGCAATTTTTAAACTTCAGTATCCATAGCATTTACGAAATGTCTACATACCCTGGCGGTATACTGAGCTCTGTGCAAGGCAAACTAGTTTAACTGGTGAGGTGCGTTTTAGGTAAATATAAAACTAATAACTAATCCTTAATATTACTCAATTTGATGAAATCCTATCATCTCAGTAGCCACATTAGTGAATTACCATAGCCACAAAGTATCCCTTTCTTTAGCATCTCACTGGATATTGACTTGCCCCAGTTAATTTCGGTTCCTTAGAAACAAGAGCCAAGTTTCTTCAAGTGTGTTCTGAGGAACCTAGTTCTATGAAACTTCCTCAAATAAAAGGGTCTCCTGCTCAATCATGTTTGCGCAACGTACATGTCATATCTCTCTTTTGGAGGCGGAGAATGTCCATTAGCAGCTAAAAAGCTCCGAGAAAGTTATAAAGTAAGGAAATCTTGTTTACACTTGTTGAGTGTAATGTTTCCATGAACTCATTTGATCATGGAACTTCTTTCACGCCTTATCTGTAAAATCTCATGAAACTAGTGTTCTGTGAAACAAGTTTTGGAACACTGGTCAGAAGGCTGGTTTGAAAACATCACAACTTCACCTCCTTCCTGCCATCAATTCTGTCCTGCTCCACTGACCCAAGTGAGGCACGGGGCTGGGAGTACTGTCTGGAGGGATGTATATTCATTCCACAATCCTTCTGCTTAAATTTGTTTAATTGAAGTGGAAACAATCTTGCACTTTAAACAAATCTGACTTTTCATAATATATCGTAGAACCAATATGATATGATTATTTTGCTATAAGAATCAGCAGGCAAGGGGACATGCCTTAAAGTTACTTTAAAAGGTCTTCCATCAAGACAATTATCTGAAAGTAAAGTGAATAAAAAGCTGAAGGATCCTATTTCATAAATAGGTAGCATGACATCAAGCTTTTCCATTTCAACAGGCGTCTGTACTGTAGCTACAAAGAATTATGGAGCTGAAAGGAATTTAGAGACCACTTAACTCAGCCAATTCATTTACCAGTGAGGATTTAAGGCCCAGAGAAGATAAGAGACTTAACAAATATTATTCATATACTTAGAGGAGTTGACAACACAGAGCCTGTGATTTTCACTTTAGTGCTTTTCCTACATTCCACTTCCTGCTAATGAATTTAATCAAGGAGTACAGTTCAGGGTTGGAATCAAATAAAACATACATTGATATTAACCTGATACATATTCAGTTTCCTGTCACTTATAAAATGCTGTCATGGGCATCATTCATTATTCCCATCTGCCCTGCAAGGTGACTCAGGCCATCCTTGCTTCCTTCTTACCAAGATGTACAACCTAGCCCTAAGTGAGAAGTTCCCCAAGCCTGTGAGATGATGCCTCATTAAAATGTACCGAAATTTAGTTGTGCTTTCCAGGGACGCACCCAGGAATAATTTATATAAACCAAAGATGGGGTGCATACACTTCAGTGGAAACTGTGGTTCTGAGAAATTCGTGGAAAACCAGAGGTCCTATTAGGCTGTTTTCTGCTGCTGCACGGCGCAGGCAAAATGCCCAACTCTTAATGGCTAAAAATACACATTTTCAGAAATCCAAAGTGTTTAATTTAAATCAAATCTAACAGAAAAGACAAGCAGTCTGGTACATGGGGAGCTCTTCTAAAACCACTCTCTTGAAGACAAAAGAAAATAAGACTGGTATTGAAGTGGGGCCATTCTCCAAACAGCTCCCATCTGCTGGAACGGAGGCCTCACTAAACACAGATGATTAGAGCTTCATGGAAGATTAGAAAACATTCTATTACCAACAGCTCTCCCAGATGCACAGAAACAGGTCAGGGCTATGTAAACACCTTACACCGCTTCATAAACAGATAAAAATATCCAATCAGTTTGGTGTAAACAGATCAACAGCAGGAGAAGCCAGCATCCTTCTCAGATGGGGCTCTGTGGACAAGCAAAGGCTCAACGTTTGCTGATTTGGAAGTGCATTTGACTGTTCTCATTTAAGTGGTTACTTTTCTGAAATCAGGCCATTTGTTGAGAAGCCAGTGGCAGGATCACAAGGAATTCAGGGTGGTGCATAGCAAGTTCCAGATACTACTTGGTAAATTCTAGCTCTGCCCCATCCTACTTCTGAGACAAACAACTATTTTCAGGCTATAATTTAAAATAGGAGCTGAAGAAGGTGGACGTGAAATAACAAATGGCTGAGAGCTCTTGGGCAGACTGTGGGGATCATGAGACAGGAAATCTGGGGTGAAGACAAAGCCTGAGCACGAGTTCATACCACCCATGATTTATGAAGTATCCAGCATATTCGGCAGAGTATTTAATTCTCTCTCACTCTACCACAATATCCTACTCAGCCAACCTCTCCTGTCTGCCTTCACACTTATCAGAAGGAAAAGGGAAGTAGATCATGAACAGAGGGGTTCACCCCCTCAAACCTGTATGGTATTGCAAGGAACAATTGGATTGGACCCCCCTTACTTTTTTGTTTGTTTGACTTAATTTTTTTAATTAAGTTATTTATTTATTTATTTTTGGCTGCGTTGGGTCTTCGTTGCCATGCACGGGCTTTCTCTAGTTGCTGCGAGCAGGGGCTACTCTCCGTTGTGGTGCGCGGGCTTCTCATTACGGTGGCTTCTTGTTGCAGAGCACAGGCTCTAGGTGCATGGGCTTCAGTAGTTGTGGCACGCAGGCTCAGTAGTTGTGGCTCGGGGGCTCTAGAGCACAGGCTCAGTAGTTGTGGCACACGGGCTTAGTTGTTCCGTGGCATGTGGGATCTTCCCTGACCAGGGCTCAAACCCGTGTCCCCTGCATCGGCAGGTGGACTCTTAATCCCTGAGCCGCCAGGGAAGCCCCGACTTAATTTTTTAAATTGAAGTAGAGTTGATGTATAATATTATATAAATTACAGGTGTGCAATATAGTGTTTCCTAATTTTTAAAGGTTATACTCCATTTATAATATTATAAAATATTTACGATACTCTCTGTGTTGTACAATATATCCCTATAGCTTATTTTAAACCTTATAGCGTGTACCTCTTAATCCCCTACCCCTTTATTGCCCCTCCCCCCTTCCCTCTCCCAACTGGTAACCACTAGTTTGTTCTCTACGCTAATTTAAAAAGATACATGCACCCCATTGTTCATAGAAGCATTATTTACAATAGCTAAGATATGGAAGCAACCTACGTGTCCATCAACAGATAAGTGGATAAAGAAGATGTTGTATATATGCAATGGAATATTACTCAGCCATAAAAGAATGAAATTTTGCCATTTGCAGGAACATGGATGGGCTTGGAGGGCATTATGCTAAGTAAATTAAGTCAGACAGAGAAAGACAAATACTGTATGATATCACTTATATGTGGAATCTAAAACATACAACAAACTAGTGAATATAATGAAATAGAAGTGGATTCACCTTACTTTGAAGTGTCTTTGAAGCTCTTTCCATTGACACCCAGTCTTTACTGAGTTCCTTTGAGTGCCTGTCCTTTTACTAAGCAGGTGAATCATAAAATAGAGAAAATATGGTTCCTGCTGTCAAGTAGTGCACTTTATATATTTAAATATATTTTAAAACTGTGTAATATTTTAAAATATCTGCCCATTTAGAATCCCTGCATCCTCTAATGGCAGGTGGTAGCATAAAGGCAGATCACATATATATTAAATATAATACAACACTCACTTTCACCCACAAATATGTGACTCCAGTGGTCACTTTTGACAGTTTTCAAGAACCATGGATCTGATACCTCCAAGCGCTCTCGCCTCACATTCGGCTACAGCTGCGGTGACGAGGTGCATGTGAGCCACCGTCATCTTTGCACAGGTGTGGCCGGGACACGCTGCACCTCAGGCGCGGGCCCCTCCTCTCCAGCCTCCTTCCCAGTATCTTCTCCTACCAGGAGGCATGGGAAGCCTGCATAGACTATTGGCTCAAAAGCCAAAACGCAGAAGAACTGACAACCTGTGAGACAATCCTTGAAAACAGAGAAGAGAAACTCACAGAAAAGTGCTTTTTTTCCCTTTCCTCCATCAGACTGGCAGTTCTGAGATGCATTCCATAAAGGTTCTCAGATCGCCATGGTGAAATCGCGCATCTGTCACATGCAGCGATCACCAACTGGACGACACATCTTGTATTAATATTCCCTGCTTCCTGGCTGCGCTCTACCGGGCTCTCACGTCTGCTTCCTGGGAGCATATTCCACATAGACCCCTGCCAGCAAACTTTATCTCAGGTCAGCTTTGGGGGAGACCCAGGTTAAAACAATTCAAATGGTCCCTTGTTGCTTGAGTTGTTTACTGAAGTTCAGCGAAACTGAAATTTTTTACATTTTCTTCATTGGTCCTTCCCTTAGTCACAGAATTGTAGGAATCTGGCAAAGACCTCACCCAGAGATTAATCACTATCTTTTACAAAAGTTTCTCCTTTACTTGACTCCTCCATGGAGCTAGATCTAAGAAGGAAGGAAGGAAGGAAGGGAGGGAGGGAGGAGAGAGGGAGGAATCAAAACATATTTGTGAACTCCTTGACTGAATCTGAGAATCCATGGCATTTTCGAGAGACCATTTCCCTTGATTAAGTTTTCATGACAATGAAGAATTCCATGCTTTGTTTTCATTTATTCTTTGTTTTCTCTTTTTTAAGCCTCTAACTCTTCTTTCTGGTCAGTTGTGTGGTGGGACGTACAGCAGAGAATTGGGGATGGTACAGAGGGAAGAGTCTGGACACAGAGTCCATTCGAGCGATGACCCAGGCTACCCTGGGAGACGTGGGGACAGAGCCTCTATTAGAGGCACCACTAGAGCTTAAGTAGAGCGTCGTTTTGTGCGTCTTTAGAAAACTCACAAGCGGAACATACTGCATACCCTGCAAATTCAATTTTTCACTTGCTATTCATGAAAACTTTACATACCTACTTGTCCTCTTAAAAAGCAGCATAAATATTACATAGTGTAATGATGCTACATTTTGCTTAGTCACTTTTCCTGCTGAAGGATATTTCAGCCTCTTCAGATACACATCAAACTGACAGTTATTACCGGGAAAGGAACTAGGATTGGCTTGGTAATCAAAGGAGGATTACCCTGCATCTATGAATGTTAATGTCCTCACGTGAAAAGACGCTCGTTATCATAAGGGAAATGCAAATCAAAGCCACGATGAGATAGCACCTCACACCTACCAGAATAGCTATCACCCCAAATAAAACAAATAACAAGTGCTGGTGAAGATGTGGAGAAGAGGGAGTCCTCATGCACTGTTGGTGGGAATGTAAATTGGTGCAGCTACTATGGAAAACACTACAGAGGTTCCTGACAAGGTTAAAAATAGAACTATCACAAGACCCAGCAATTCCACTCTGGGTATTTACTGAAGAAAATAAAAACACTAATTCAAAAATATATATACACCCCTATGTTCACTGCAACATTAGTTACAAAAGCCAAGATATGGAAACAAACTAAATGCCCATCAATGGATGAATGGGTAAAGAAGATGTGTGTGTGTGTGTGTGTGTGTGTGTATTACTAGGAGAGACTGTTCATAACAGAACAGATGTCTCCTGACAAGTAAGTTATTGGTACAAGCGAACTACATTACTGCAATAATGCTAAGATTCAGACTTAAGCTAAAGATAGTAAGAGAGAGTGGGGGAGGGCGGCAGGGAGAGAGAGAGCAAATTGAGTAAGAGAGTGAGATACAGTTTGGTCTGAGTTCACATCCGACCCTACCACACTGACTTACTCTGGGATATATCAAGGCAGCACAGCCCTCAGAAAGCTAAGATACGCCAGCTTGAAAAGGCCAATTTCTGGCATATTCATTTGTCAACATCTTAACAGCAAGCACCTCTATTTTTCCAAAGTCTTGTGCATATCAAAATGTTTTCTATGCAAATTAAAGGTGGTATTTCCTTCATTCCATCACGGCAGATTCATAGAATCATGTAATGTACAAGATTTTGAACCACTTAGAATTTTATCCTGGCATTAACTATGATGCTCTTTTTCATTATTATCGAATTGTGCAGAAAGTAAGTCTAGTAGAATTAAGAGGTCAGGTTTTAGAATTAACAGGCTTTCTAGAGAAAGGGAAAGAAGGAGTTTACAGCTAAATATTCCCATAGGAAATGGAAGCCTTACACATGAAAAAAAAACAAGAGCTTAGAGTTTAGGATGTAAGCGAAAGTAACAGATGCAAATGAAATTTACTGCAAAAATTTGATAAACAGTTTCATAAAAATACGCTTTTCTTAAACTCGCCAAATACAATTATTAAGATCCTTAATATATAGCAATAAATCCTATTTAATTATGTCACTATATATGTGTACGGTTGCAGTAGAAAAGATACGCGGTGTTTTCCATTATATACAAAGTAATACATTCCTTGGGCTGTAAACTGCTCTCAGAATATTTTTCAACTATCTAACGTTGTTTGCATCGTTATCTTAGATTCAGGTTGATGGTTACACACTGCTGTTCTTTCTTAGGAATTCACCCCCATTCAATATTGTTGAGGTTGTATTTTAGGGAAACTCGGAGGCATTTCTTCTGCATACCCTCCTTGCAATCATCCCATTTCTTAACACACGGCAGTGTTTCAGAATAACCTACTGTTCATCGTCTTCTGTAGGTGTCCTGCCACCAAGGATGGCTTCAGTGGTGCTTGCATTGTTCTGTCTTGCAATGCAATACTAGGTGATAATCATTTATGCCAAACCAAATAAAACCACTCCAATAATGTTTTAATTAGGATTTTTGTCAATCAAAACTATGCAGCCACTTAATAGTTTAAACACGTTCACTATTAATAGACCTCCAGTTGTCTGGTAAATGGTTGCCAATAACTCAAGCACTCAGTAAGGCATTTGAAATCCATGATGTGTCTTTCTACTTCCTAATTTATTAAAACTAGATTTTAACAGACTTTGATGATGAATTTGGATCTGGTTCTCTTGTGACAAACCAGTCTTGTGACTGCTTTCTCTAGCTAATAAGTTAGTTTTTAAATTTTTGTCATCTTTTTGGACATAGAATATAAAAGAGTTTATGAAAACCTCTCAAGGAATTTTGATGAAAGTCATAGTGTATAGAATCTTAAGCATTTTTTTTTCAGAAGAAGGTAAACATGCTGTATACTGAATTATGGATAGACTGAAGAATAGACAGTGCTGTTTCTTGTAGCTGTCCTCCTGTATATAAGAGGTTGGAAGTTACTTGTGAAAGTGAAAAAAAAAAAAAAACTAAAAAAACAACAAAGACCCGGTACATTTGAAACTTGGAAGCATCAACAGAGTGTGCTGAACTAATCAGGTCCCAAAGCCAAACACTGTTCTTGTCATTATTCATATGATAACAAGGTTTAGCTTAGGCTATAAAGGTAACCCTCACCGTAATGAGCAAAAATTTCAGAAAAAAAAAGTGTAAAAGTACAAACACGTATTTCCCTGAACCACTGCTACCAGGAGGGATGTTAAACTGTGTGAAATGGAAAGCAGCTAAATATGGTTGGATTCATTATTTACAAATTGCGCTTCAAGCAAAGAGGGAACTCTTCTCATGAGAAAATGTGGGCTATAACCTCCCTCTTTGCTGCAGTGAAGCACACAGTTCAGAGGGAGCTGAGAACGAAACTCACAGAGGCAGAGGCCTTGGAACCCGGCCATTCCCATGATAACAGACCAACTTGGCAACCAGCACTCTCCAGGGCACTTTAAGTGTGGATAAACAGTGAGTAATAAATGTTTAATATTTGAGGCAAACTTTGAGCAATTGCATCATCAGAGACATGGATGGACCTAGAGTCTATTATACAGAGTGAAGAAAGTCAGAAAGAGAAAAACAAGTATCGTATATTAATGCATATATGTGGAATCTAGAAAAATGGTACAGATGAACCTATTTGCAGGGCAGGAATAGAGACACAGATGTAGAGAACGGATGTGTGGACAGAGCAGGGGAAAGGGAGGGTGGGATGAATTGGGAGATTGGGATTGACATATACACACTACCATGTGTAAAATAGATGGCTAGTGGGAACCTGCTGTAGAGCGCAGGGAGCTCAGCTCAGAGCTCTGTGATGGGAGGGGGTGGGAGGGAGGTCCAAGAGGGAGGGGATATATGTATACACACAGCTGATTCACTTCGTTGTACAGCAGAAGCTGACAAAACATCTTAAAGCAATTATACTCCAATAAAAAACAAAGATGGAGAATCTGAAAGTAGTTTTAAGGGCGCTGGATGCTTGGAGTTTGCTACATCGCTTGTGGAGTAGACAAGAATCCGAATGGAAGCAGCAACAGGCCTGGAAGGGGTCATTCTCTCAATGACAACGACAAAGGGTTAGCAGGATTCCCCGTGAAGAGGAAATGGAAATGGAATCTCCTAACAGACATATTTAATGTAGCCATTTGGTTCTCTTTCTAGGGTGCAGAGACACTCTCAGTAAATCTCTTTAAAATATTTTTCTACAGTTCTTTGTGTCAGGAAACCTAGAAATACCTGCCCAGATGGGTCCTAATTCCCAGAAGCCTCACATTAAAAAAAAAAGATTAGGGCTTCCCTGGTGGCGCAGTGGTTGAGAGTCCGCCTGCCGATGCAGGGGACACGGGTTCGTGCCCCGGCCCGGGAGGATCCCACGTGCCGCGGAACGGCTGGGCCCGTGAGCCATGGCTGCTGAGCCTGCGCGTCCCGAGCCTGTGCTCCGCAACGGGAGAGGCCACAACAGTGAGAGGCCCACGTACTGCAAAAAAAAAAAAAAAAAAAAAGAGTAATATAAAAATTCATCATCAGAACAGGAGCTCTCACAGAGAGGAAACTATGAGCTGGTTACAGAAAACAGGGTAAAAAGTGGACTTCGGACTTCTCCTGGGGAGAACACAGACTGCTGTTACTAAAATGAAGACACAAGGTCTTACCAGGCTGATGCGGGACTGAATCAGAAGTCGAGACCTTTGTGAATCTATGAAGCCTATGAAAATGGAGGGGGGCCTGCAATTCCGGCTCTGGTACTTGGAAGACACATCAGGGAGGTCAAGGGGCAGCTTACTGACAGCTAAGAATCTGAATGTCCTTACTGATTAGGCCAGAAACACAAATACAGTCAAAGGGGTCATTTAATTCACAGTCTCAAAAGAGACAGCAAATTATGAGTGGAAGATCAGACACTCTAATCACACAGGCTCTGGCTTTCTTATTTCACAGTTTAGAAACATTGGAAAGAAAACGAACAAATGTCTAAAAGGCTGACTGCATATGCTTACAGATAACAAAATAATTGTAGAAATTCTAATATTGAGTAGAATTCATGTTGTAGCCTGTATTTTCCTGATATGTTATATTCTTCACATCTGCAAAAAGAACATTATAGCTGAAAACAAATTAATGTATGTAAAGGCAAATTAGGGCAGCGTGAGCAAGGTGGAACCAGCCCTGAACTTGAAGTCAGGAGGCCTGAACTTTGGTGTGATTATCTAAAAACTGACTGTCTGACTCTGAGGAAAAGAAGAAAACTAGTATAAATGCCACACTTTGCCAGCCCTGAGCATGTTGCTGTGTATATGCTGTGCCCCGTAGTCATCTTGAAACCTCTGTGAGCGACGTAAGTGATGGCCGTTTCATAGCTGAAAAAAGTTCACACACTATTGTCTACGTTGGAAGAGAATCAATGAAGGGATTTCTCAACGAGTATAAGTCTTTTTTTTTTTTTTTTGGTGAGCAGAAAAGATCTTCATCTGGATCCTATTACATGACGTGATCAGTATTGTCATTTTCAGATAATTTCTGATAACTTGATTCCTATCTTGATCAGATATTCACTAAAAGATTCAAAGTCAAATGCATTTTGTTCTTTAGGTTGAAGCAAAAATTTAAGTTGGGAATCCTAGGCCCCACAGAGAGTGGATTGAAATCCACTGTTTTGGTTGTTTGAATCAGTGATTCTGTGTGTCAGCAGGAAAAAACCTGATAGAATGTTTTAAAATGAGAAAATACATAAATATTGCTTAGGCTATACACAAGGAAAGCTGTTATTAATATTGCAGATCATTTCTTTTCCAGGCATTTAGTAAATGTTCTCAAATAGTTAAGATGCGTATTTTGGACACCTTTGCAAGTGAGAGTAAGTGTTTGCGTTAAGTCAGAGTAGGCTGTCTTCTGACCTGAGAATGAAGGTAAAATCAAATCTCAGTTATCTAAACTGTCCTCAAGATGTGAGGCCTGGGTCACTCTCAGAAAGAGTAATTTCTCAGATGAGATAATTCATTTCTAAGGGCCTTTTATGGGTCATAATTTGTACATGGGTCATGGGTGGCACACTCAAAACAGGGGATTGCAGAGAGTTTAATAAAGAAACAGGGAAGCATCCAAAGCTCTCACCCCGTGGGCTTGAAGGGGCAAAGGAAGGGAGCTGTCAACAGATGCTTGTCAAGGGCTGTGGCTTTAAGGGAAGACATGCAGCTTGGCCAACCGATGGCTTGACTCAGAGGGAGAATCAATGCCGCTACTTTTCTTTTCTTTTATCTTCATATCTCTTGCTGTGCTTCCATTGGCCATGCCAGCTGGAAGACAGAGGGAAAGAATGGTCGATGAGTCCAGAGCAGAGTGGTGAAGGGTGGAAAGCAAACAGGAAACAGGTATCCAAAACAGATGCTTTTCTCATAGAAATTCATGTCATCGTTCTTTTAATCCTTCATTGCATGCACATTTGTGAGCACCAGTTACGTTCAAGATGTAGTACTTCATGGAAAGGTTGATATAGGAAGAGGAAGGAGAAAAACTCATTAAAAATTGTCCATGTTCTCAAGGAGTTTACAGGATATAGTAAGTATACAAATTACACAAGGCAGAGTATGATATGCATAAGAGAAGTACAAGGAGGGGTCATGGAAATTCAAAGTAAAGAAAGAATGATTGAAGCAATCAGGAATGGCTTCGTGGAGGCACTGCATTTGAACTTGGTCTTGTAGAATACGCAAGACATTGTCAGAAACAGGTGATGGAGCTATCCCACAAGGAGGGAAAAACGTGCGGGACAAGGGGATGGGAAGATGTAAGCCATGTCCAGGGAAATCTGACTGGAACACTGTGTGCCTTTGACACGTGGGAGATAAAATTTGATAAAACCAGTACAGCTGCCCCATCCCAAACGTACACGTATGTTCATGTACATGCACACACATCTGTTTATTAAAACAAGGCTGTGCTAGTGCAAAACTTCAGCAAGTCATTTCTGAGTAAAATACAAATGCTGTGAAAGTGAATTATATAATCTGATATTAGTGTATCCTCTGGTGGAAGGCAAAAATCCAATATGCACCCTGGACATTATTTCTTTTATTCTAGCTTTATTCTAACTAGCACTGTTTCCTGTGCATGACTGCTGTTAGGATAAGAGCACCATCTAGTGTGTTCTGGTCTTATGTTAAGTCCAGGACTTCTTATCTGCTTCTAATGTTATTCAAATAATCTCAAAGATACCAAAACAAACAAACAAGCAAACAAATAAAACCTCCCACCCATTTTGGGGAGGCTTTACAACTTCCAACTTAGTAGATGGAAATTTGTTGGCATTTGTAGCATTTCTAAAGAATCCCCCTGAAAGAAAATTGCCCTGTCTCATTGGTAACTGAGATGAGAAAAGTTTAAATAGTATTTCTCATCATTTTCCAGTTCGCCCAATTTGGCAACTAAAATATATATATTTGTAACTATATATAAATATATAAATATATAAATATATAAATATATATATATATATATATATATATATACCAAAGTCAACTCATTTTCAGTGGAGAACAAAGGACAATTTTTTCTAAGTACAATCTTAACATGTAAATTAAACAACTCATTACACATTAAACCAATGATCACCATTAAATTATATTTAATTATATAATTAAATTATATAATGTAAAACAACATTAAAGCTATAAGGACTATTTTAGCCACTGAATATGAAGATAAACTTTGAGCCACACATCTTAAATTAACTCTGAAAAATAATCAGATCATGAAACAGGCAAGCTGACACTCAGGAGACTCTCAATCCTGTTTGCCCTGCTTGTCGCCTGTATTAACAGAAGACAGGAGAATGAGGAGAGGCGCAAACAAGCCACAGACAGCGGAGAAAGCAAAGAAGCGAAAGCAGAGAAAGATGGAAGGCACTTGGGGAGGCAGGAGCGCAAGTC
This sequence comes from Tursiops truncatus, assembly GCF_011762595.2. Taxonomy (NCBI): domain Eukaryota; kingdom Metazoa; phylum Chordata; class Mammalia; order Artiodactyla; family Delphinidae; genus Tursiops; species Tursiops truncatus. The sequence goes on from NC_047054.1 coordinate 5,363,077, forward strand.
ACACATTCTATCTCCCCAGTTCCCATCCTTCAGATGTTTAAGTTTCAACATCAGAGTTAAAATCCCTCAATGATTTTTAACTAAGCCAATAATTTCACTATTAATCAACATTAAAAATATAACAACATAACCAAAAAGAATATGCCTAAGCAGATAGTATTCAGCAGAGACAATGCCCACCCCCAGCTAGGTATTCCGCAATGTACCCAGAACATCGAAAGAGAGAACGCAGCTTGTTCTTTGGTGCCACAGCGATTAAGTCACTCTTCTAACTGTTTAAATTTTTGTCTGTTGATACATCTGGAAAGAGCTGATAAAAGCTCAAATGAAGGCCAAACCAGCCTTTCCTGATGGAATATTTCACATGGAGAATACGCAGATTGAATGTCAACAAAGAGCAAGTACGTTGAGGTTGCATCTCCCATTGCTTTCTAGGTCTATGCTTCCAGGACCACTGCTTTGGATGGGAACTTGGCCTTCAACTAGAGTAGGACGCTACCCACGTGGGCAATGGCTTGGCTTGGTTATGGCCTCACATGGCCATATCCTGTTATCAGCTGAATTAAGTGGGAGAAAATTCCCACTTTCTCAATCAAATATATTTGAAGAATACCAATATGCCCCAAAGTTCACAAAACTAGTATTGAACATATTTTCACTATGGGAGTCCAGCTATCACCCTTCTGTGGACACACCGTCACCTGGGGAGTTATTCAGACCCACCGAATCAGGATCTCCTCAGCAGAGTCAGGGATTTGGTATTTTCAGCAAGTACGCCGGTGATTTTGAGGCGGACTATTGAAAGTATGCTTTTATGAAAGCAATGTGAATCCCATGGGTTCTTTTTTTTCTTCTTGACCAGTAGAAGATTTTTCTCTTTACTTCACAAAATCACTGTGGTTTGCTCTTTGAACAAAAGACCACTTATATTGATAGATTAATATTGCATAATTTTTAGCAACTGTGATTCTTATAGTTTCTGATACATTTACTCTAAGAGTTCAAAGTTTCAAGATCTAGAATCTTCCATTTAAAACTCTAAAAGTATATTCTTTTAACTAAAAATGAAATAAGATTTTAATAAAGATACAAAATATTTTATCCAGGGTCCACTACGGACTCCTCCAAGACAATGCTCTTTCATTTTCCTCCTTACTAGAAACCTTGCTATACTCCAGTCACCAAGAACAACAGGCAGTCACCTGTTCTCAACATCTTATTTTATTCCTTTGTATCTCTGTTTCTGTTTCTACCTCTGACAGAAGTTTCCTTTCTCCTCAAACCCATCTGCCTAGCAAACGTCAACACATCTTTTGAGACACAGATCAAACGTCACCTCTCCTGTGAATCCTTTAATGAGCTCCCACCCCCATCCCTCCACTGCACTCTGTACACATCACAGAACTGCATCTATCTGTTTACATGTCTCCCTCTACCAACCAAGCAGTAAGCCCTTTGAGAGAGGATGATTTCTTATTCATTTTATAGTCCAATGTCCAGCCCAGAGTAGAGAGTGAAAAAGTGTTTCTAGATTAAACCTGTAAGTGATTCTAATCACCTGGTCATTTTGAAGTCCGGAGCAAAGCAAATGTGGTTTTAAGGTAATAGTTTGAAGTGCTATGGTAAAATACTAAATATTTCAGTTGTGAAAACATCAAGGTCCTCTTTTGGCCTCAACATCTTTTTTGTAAACTGATCCTTGTTTCCTCAACGACTCCTAATCAAAAAGATATGTATTTGAGGGAAGTAAAAATATGTGTGTGCAATGGTAGAGGTGTAGAAGCAGCATCTATAAATCTCCTTCCTAATTTTACTAATCTGAGATTCTTTGAGATGCTTTATTTCGTTTTCTTTCACGTATAAATAACAACGTTGTACGGACCTGTTGCTATTTGGGGATGAGAAAATCTGTCACATAAAATTCATCATCTCCCAGTCAGTTATAGGAGCCTTCAGAATTCTTCAGGGTTTCTTAGAACCAGAAATGTGTCAGAAATGAGAAGAGAGGTCTCTCAGGGCAGGTGTAGACCCCTAAGTGACCAGTCCAGCAGAGCACATTCTATATCATATATTCTCAAGATATTTGCCGAAATAAACCTACAAGACTTAACAAAGTGAAGAGGTATTTGTTATAGATTAGTATAAAGGAAAAATATTCTGCAGAATTTTACATTGCAAAGAACCATATCAGTAGAAAATGTAAGAGCTGTTTGTTGTAAGCCATTATTTTTGGTTTGTTTTATTTTAAATATGGAGGAGGAGGGAAAGTGGCAGGAGAGTTAGAGACAGTAATTCAGGATGGAAAAATCAGTGATGTATCTTACTGAGCTCCGAGTTCTCATGTGATGAGTGAAGGACCTTAATCAGGTCATGATTTACTGCTTCACTACTGTTATTTTATTCTGTAGCTAAGATCTTATGGAAAAGCCCTCATGAACTTTTTGGCCAACCCAATATATATGAATTCTTAATCTGTTAGCAATATAGTATAGGTTTCACTACCTGGTAAGTAATTTGACCTCTATGGAGAATTATTTACCTAGGGTAATGTTACAATGATTAATAAAATACTTAGAAGTATTTTTTCCAAGCTTGTTAAATAATCTGTACTGTGAAATAGATACCCTCATCACTAAATGTCTTCCCCAGGTTAGTTCCATTATTCCTTAATTTTTAAAGTAAAAATATAAATATCTGTCAGCAAGTACGAAAAGCAGCAAATCAATCAAATTAGATTAAAGCAAAATAGCCCCAAAGAACTTTATAATCAAAACTGAAAGGGATCCCATTTTTTATCCCAGATAAATTATATGCAGGGACATGAGCTCCAAGAATGCGTTCCTAAGAAAAGACAGAAGAGCTAAACTTTGAAACAGAGCATATAGTACAAAATAACACAAAATTATCAGTGATCTTGTGATATCCAGAGTTGAAAAGAATGCATATCTTTTAATGAACCTGGCCTTCCTATTTATCTGACAGCAAATAGCTCAGATTCAAAATCAGCCTGCAGCTCCTCATTCCAAGGAGTGTCTGACAACTCAAAAGGCTGACGGTTTCCAAGTGCACTGCATTATAATGGTTCTTTTCAGCCTGATTTAGGGCAAATTTTCCCATGTAAATTTAAATTTCTGCTCTTCATCCTGATCTCATTTTCAGAGAGCAATTGTCTTTGAGCAGGAATTAATATATCCATTTTTTAAAAGACATTCACTGTATTATATGCTTGAAAGTTGCTGAGAGTATATCTTAAACGTTCTTACCACAAAAAAAAAAAAACTGTAATTATCTGAGCTGATGGATGTTTTAACTAATCTTATTGTGGTAACCATGCAGCAATAGATAAGTGTATCAAATCATCACACTGTACACCTGAAACTTAGACAATATTATACGTCAATTATCTCTCACTAAAGCTGAGGGGGGAAAGACATTCACACATGGTATAATGTAACCTTCCATAGAAATTAATCATTAGGTTTGCCATATCTCTCTGACAGCGATCTCATGTGGTACAATTTTGAACCAATTTCCAAGAGAACTTGGATTAAAGGAGAATGTGGATCAGAGCCAATGTGCTGAGGTGCTGGAAACACCAGACCATGTAAGTTACTGCAAAGCCCTTGATAAAAACAAAGATTCATCACTTACTAAAATAAAGACCTTTCATTTAGGAAGCTATGCCTTTAATTTAGAGATGAATAGGACATGTTCAGATATGAAGGACATTTCAAGGTAACTGATTTTCTGAAAATAAGCATGAATTTTTAAAAAAATGTATTGAGCAATAACTTTCAATGGGCAATGTACTAGGATTAGGGGTACACCAAAATTAGTAAAACAAAGGTTCTCTCAAATTTTCTTCATCTCAAGCATTTCAAAATACAGCACATTTTATAAATTCAACACATATCTATGACATGTCACTTTAGTGTTTAAAAATGTTTAAATACACTTTACTGAGGTATAAATTCTATACAACAAAATTCACATATTATAACTGTGCAGGCTGATGACTTTTAACAAGTAACCATATAATTACTACTCCGTTCAAGATACAGAAGATTTCCGTCATCAGCAGGGGTTCCCTCATGCCCCTTTGCAATCAGTTTACTCAACCTCCCGTCCCAGGCAACCACTACCCTGATTTGTCTGTATAGATTAGTTTTGCCTATTCTAGAATATTATATAAATGGAATCATAGATTATGTATCCTTTTTTTCTGTCCCTTTTGTTCATCATAATATTTTTGAGAGGCAAGAATGAATATATTTCAGAAGTTTTAAAACATCCAGTATCTACAATGTATTAACCAAAAAGTCCAGTACTTTCTCTAAAAAATCAGAAGATATTCAAAGAAACAAGAAATTTTGATCCATAGTAACTGATAACTGATAGAACCAGGTAACTGATAGAACCAAATTTGAGATGGCTCAGTTGTTGCATTTAAGCAGAAAAAGAGCTTAAGGCAACTTTATATAATTCTCTTAAAAAGGTAAATTTAGTCTTAAGGAGTGAAAGGGTAGGGAATCTCAGCAGAAAAAAATGGAAACTATAAAAAAAGAATCGTTTGGAAATGCTGGGATGGAAAAGGACAAAAACGGAAATTTAAAAATTTACTCATGGGCTTAAAAAACAGTCAGTAAATTTGATAACTTAGAAAATATTTGATTTCAGCAACAGAAAAATAAAACAGTGAAGAAAAATAAACAAAATCCTCAGGTATGTATGGAAAAATATATACTAGTCTAATTTATGTTTAATTGGCGCCCTAGAAGTTGAAGAGAATGAAATTGGGAAGGAAAACTATATTTGAAAAAATAATATACAAGAACTTTTCAAATTTGAGAAAAAAACACCAACTTAAAAATACAAGAGACTCAGTAAATTACAAATAGTATAAATATCAGAGAACCCTACCTAGGCACTTCATAGTCATGTTGCCGAAAGTAAGGAAAAAGAGAAATCTTGAGGGCAGTCACAGAAAAGAGAAACTGTGTACAAGAGAACAGGGATAATAAAGATTGCTGATTTTGCATCAGAAACAATGTGAGCTAGAAGATAATGAAATAGCACACTTAAAGTAGCAAAGACAAAATAAGACTGTCAGTCAAAATTTCATATCTAATGAAAATATTCTTCAAAGTAAGGATGAGATCAAACCACTTTCAGGTAGACAAAAAAAAAAAAAAAGAAGAGATAAAAATAAAATTAAAACAACAAAAACAGAAAACTTTAAGGTTTCCCGTAGAGTTCTTATAACACCTTTTCGATCACTAATATTAATAGAGTACCTAAATAAGAATATGATACTTTAACAGTTTTTAAAAGCCCTTTTCCCTTACATTGTGTTCTTATTAGAGATATTAATTTCTTCCAAGGTTTTGAATACCCAACATAAAAAGTGCTGCAAGGGTTATGAAGAGGAACAGATAAAAACTGTTCTTTTATGGAATTTATAGGCAGATAAAAATTTCCTTAAAGTACCATGATACAATGTAGGAAGCAACAGGGACACTGAGACACCAGATAAAATACTAGAAGTAGATGGAAAGAAGAGGGAATACTTCAGAGTGGGGGTATGCAAGAGAATCTTTAAGAAGCTGACATTTGAGACAGGTTCTGAGCTGGCGGTATTTGTTTATGGATAAATGGGTAGATAATGGCTATGTACACACTAAAGAGAGAAGAATTAACAAAAACAACAAGATTGGAAAACTATGAGTGTCTACAAAAAACAATGAGCACCTCCATTTGTTTGGAGCTTAACAAATGGAAAATTTTAAAGTAGGCAAAAGGTAAGTCTTGGATCATGAATACTAAGAAGGGACTTGTATTTTAGTCTTTGGATAGTAGGACTCATTGAAGATTATTTAGGTGAAAACGTTTTGATATGAATGTATGTAAATGTGTTATGAATGAATACATGCCTTCTAATGATCAGGAATATCACCTAATGTATCATGAAAGTTCAGTACATTTTATGGCTGCTTAATCTTAGAAGAGTCTAAACATAATGTATTTGCGCAGCAAAATGTAATTATCAATTCTGACTTAAAATTTTAGTCAAAGGAAATTTCAGCTCACTGAAACCAAAATTAAAATTCAAAGGGAAAAGCTATAAACAAAATAGGTTTACTCATTTGTAAACTTAACCACTGTTCTGACAGGTGAAAAAAATTAGATAAATTATTATTTCTTTTCCAGGGATCAAACTCAAGAGTTGATGACCATATGTGTGCACAGTGGTTTTCCGTCAAAGGAAAGGCACAGTGGTTAAAAGAGGAAAGCTGGCCTCCAAGCTGGTCTCTGCCTTTAACAAATGTCTCTCAGTATGTATAAAAAAAAGGAGTTGGACTAGATATTTCCTGAGGTTCCTTGCAGCTCTAAAATTCTGTACTCTAGAAAAGTATTTGCTAATGTCTTGGTAAAAGTTTCTAAGTCCTTTTCCTTACTACTCAAAAGTGATAGGGTTTAGGAAGAATCTCTTGCCATCCTAACACGGTTGATATTCTCTTTTTAAAATCCATTTGTATTTAACAAATTTTTATTGAGCACCAATTCTGTGTAAAGCACTACACTGGACACTTGAAATGTACTGTTGAGTAAGACAGACAAGAAGTTTGATAGCCCCTATCAAAATACAAGGGAGTCATTGAAGTAGCTATGGCAAACGTCAGATCATAAACCTCTCCTCTGAAGGACAGGCTGACTGGGAATACAGACAACAGAATCTCCGGGCTTATGGACCCGTTTAGTACTTTCCAGCCTTCTTGGAATGATGCATCTGTGATGGGTCAGCTCTATACAATGCTGCTCTTCCTGGAAATTTAAGAGAATCAACCATAGACTTCAAATACATGCTGTTTCCAAGAATGCTTATCTACTCTACTAGTAGAAAGGAGAAGAAATTAGAAAGGAAGCATTCTAATGACTGAGCTTCTGAATTTTTTAACTTACATTCAGGTTTAAAACAATAGGAGTTTTCATAATTAACTGCCTCTTTACCAGCCACATTCTTCCACTTTTACCCACACCCTCCACTGACAAACAGAACAATAGTGAGCTATTTATATGCCAGAGAAGCAACGTCTAAAAATGTTAAACACAACCAATTCTATATGAAGAAAGGCATTAGTAAACTTACAGGCCATAGAAGAAATAGAAATAAACAAGTAAATCATTTCTTCACAATAAAATATAACCAATACTTAAAAATGAGAATACCCAGTTTCGACAAGGACGCAATAAAAGGGACTCCATTATATATGCTATGGAAATATAATTTGATACAAGACTTTGGAAGGCAATTTCATGATCCTTATCAAGAAACAAAAATATTCATACCTTTGACTCAGTAATTCTGCTGAGATCTGATTTTTTATTGTGTAAAAAATATATATATATAAAACATGAGATCTACCCTCTTAACAAATTATTAGGTGTAGAGTGCAGTATTGCGTAGTACAGCACATCTCTAGAGATTTCTCACCTTGCGTGACTGAAGCTTTACACCCACTGAGCAGCAACACTTTATTTTCCCCTCCCCCAGCCTCTGGCCACCACCATTCTACTTTCTGCTTTGATGAGTATGAAGAAACATCACACAGGTGGAATCACAGAGCATTTGTTCTATGACTGGCTTATTTCACTGAGCACAATGTCTTTGAGGTCCATCCATGTTGTAGCATGTGACAGGATTTGTTTTTTTTTTATGATGGAATAATATTCTATTGTACTTATATAATACATGTTATTTATTCATTTGTCAATGGACATTTAAGTTATATCTATCTCTTGGCTATTGTGAATAATGCTGTAAGGAACATGGAAATGCAAATATCTCTTCAATACCTGGATTGTAATCCTCTGGATAAATACCTAGAAGTGAGATTGCTGGATCATAGGGTAGTTCTATTTTTAATTTTTTGAGGAATTTTCATAATGTTTTCTACAGCAGCTGCACCATTTTACATTCCAACCAAGAGTGTATAGAGGTTCCAATTTCTCCACATCTTTGCCAAAACTTATTTTCTGTTTTTTTAAATTATTCACTTATTTATAATGACCATCCTAATAGGTGTGAGGTGATACCTCATTGTGGTTTTGATTTGCACTTACTTGATGCTTATTGAGGTTGAGATTTTCATTCACCATTTGTATGTCTTCTTTGGAGAAAAGTCTATTCAAGTTATTTATCCATTTTTATTTTTGTTTCTGTTTTTTGTTATTTAGTTGAAGAAGTTCCTTATATATTTTAGATATTAACCCTTTATGAGATATATGGTTCACAAACATTTTCTCCCATTCTATAGGTTGCCTATTCACTCTGCTGCTTGCTTCCCTTACTGGACAGAAGTTTTTTAGTTTGATGCTATCCCACCTGTCTATTTTTGCTTTTGCCACCTGTGCTTTTGGTGTCATATCCAAGATCATTGTCAAGATTAATGTTAAGAAGTTTTTCCCCTATATTTTTTCTAGGAGTTTTACAGTTTCTGTCTTAAACTTAAGTCTTTACTCCATTTTTCTTTATTTTTTTTATATCTCTGGTATAAGGATCGAATTTCATTCTTTTGCATGTGACTATCCAGTTTTCCCAACACCATTTGTTGAAGAGACTATCCTTGCTGTATTGTGTATTCCTGGCAACCCTGTCAATGATCAGTTGACTGTATATATAGGTTTATTGGACTTTCCATTCTATTCCATTGGTCTATACGCCTATCTTTATGCCAGGACCATAATGTTTTGATTACTTTAGCTTTGTAATATGCTTTGAAATCAGAAGCATGAGAATTCCTGCTTTGTTCTTCTTTCTCAAGATTGTTTTGGCTATTCAGGGTCTTCTGTGGTTCCAGATGAATTTTAGGATTATATTTTCTATTTCTGTAAAAAACACCATTGGAGTTTTGATAGGGACTACATTGAATCTATAGATAGCTTTGGGTAGTAGGGACATTTTAACAATATTAAGTCTTCCAATCCATGAACATGGGATGCCTTTCTATTTATTTGTAACTTCTTTCATTGCTTTCTTTAATATCTTATACTTTTCAGTGTATAAATCATTTGCCTCCTTGGTTAAGTTTATTCCTAAGTATTTTATTCTTTTTGATGCTACTGTAAATGGGATTATTTTATTAATTCCCTTTTCAGATTGTTGTTAGTGTATAGAAATGCAACTGATTTTTGTATGATTTTATATCTTGCAACTTAATGAATTTCTAACAATTTTTTGTGGAATCTTTAGGGTTTTCTACATGTAAGATTATGTCATATGCAAACTGACAATTGTACTTCTTCCTTTCCAATTTGGATGTCTTTTATTTCTTTGTCTTGCATGATGCTCTGGCTAGGATTTCTAGTACTATGATGAACAGAAGTGGTGAGAATGAGCATCTTTAGTTCATTCCTGACCTTACCGGAAAAGCTTTCAGTTTTTCACCATTAAGCATGTTAACTGTGGACTTCCCATATATGGTCTTTATTATAAGGAAATGTCATGTTATTTCTAGTTTGTTCAGTGTTTTTAATCACATAGGGTGTTGAATTTTGTAAATGCTTCTTCTACATCTATTGAGATGATCATGTGATTTTTACCCTCTGTGGTAAATATCACATGGATTGATTTTCATATGTTAAACCATCCTTGCATCCCAGGGACAAATCCCACTTGGTCATGGTATCTGACCCTTTTAATGTCCTGTGAATTTGATTAGATTCACTAGTGTGCTGGTGAAGATTTTTGCATCTATATTTATCAGGGATACTGGCCTGTAGTTTTCTTTTCTCGTAATGGCTTTTTCTGGCTTTGGTATCATGATAATTCTTGCCTCATAAAATACATTTGGAAGTGTTCCTCACTCCTCAATTTTTTTGGAAGAGTTTAAGAAGGACTGTCATAAATTCTTTAAAAGCTTGGTGGAATTCACGGTGAAGCCGCTGGTCCTGAGCTTTTCTTTTTTGGGAGGTTTTTGATTACTGATTCAGTCTCCTTACTAGTTATATTTCTGTTCAGATATCCTATTTCTTCATCATTCAGTCTCAGAAAATTATATATTTCCAGGAATTTATTCATTTCTCCTAGATTATTTAATTGGTTGGCATATAATTGTTCATAGTAGTCTCATAATTCTTCGTATTTGTGTGGTAACAGTTGTTATGTCTCCTCTTTCATTTCAAAAAAGTCCTTTTTTTCTTTTCTTGGTTAGTCAATTTTGTTTACCTTTTAAAAGTTTTGACAACCTTAAAAGGTTTGTCAGTTTTATCTTTTTTAAAAAATCAACTTTTAGTTCTATTTATTTTTTTCCCATTTTTTTCTACTCTATATTTCATTTATTTCTGCTCTAATCTTTATCATTTCCTTCCCTTGGCTAAGTTTGGGTTTAGTTTGCTCTTCTTTTTTTAGTTCCTTAATGTGTAGAGTTAGGTTGTTGTTTGAGACACTTCTTCTTTTTTACAATGTAGGTGTATAGTGCTATAAACTTTCGTTTCAGTACTGCTTCTGTTGCATCCCATTTTTGGTATGTTGTGTTTTCGTTTGTTTGTCTCAAGATATATTCTAATTTCCCTTTTCAATTCTTCTTTGAGCCACTGGTTGTTCAAGAGTGTGGTATAATTTCCACATATTTGTGACTTTTCAAGTTTTCCTTTTCTGTTAATTTTTAGATTCATTCCACTGTGGTTAGAGAAGATACTTGATATGATTGCAACCTTAAATTTGTTAGTACTTGTTTTGTGATCTAACATGTGCCCCATCCTGAAGAAAGTTGTAAGTGCACTTGAGAAAAAAATGTGTTATTCTGCTGCTGTTGGGTGGAAATGTTTTATATATGGCTTAAATGATATAGTTCAAAGCTCTATCTTTTTTCTCTATCATTCAGGCAGATTCCCTCGTAACAATGAGCAACGCTGCCTACAAGGTTAGCAGCCTGAGTGAAAGCCCAACCAAGAAGTCCTGGAAAAATCTCTGATTATGCCGGCCCACGTCATATGCCTTTCTCTGAACCAATCACACTTTCCAGGAGAATGAGGTAGTGTTCTGAAGACCATGCCCATGCATCTCACTGCATGGCTGACACTGATTTCAATAAGGTAATGAAATGAATTTCCCATAGGAACTGGGTTTCTGTTCCTATGAAATGGGAAGACCTGTAGGCTGAAAATACAGTCAATTTTCTGTCTATCTTAACCATGAAGAAAAATTTTATGACACAAAACTGTTTAGAGCATCGTTATTTATAATGACTAAAACCTTAAGACACACTAAAATACACATTAATAAGAGAATGGTTAATAAATGATGATATATTCATATGACCATTAAATTTTATATACAGTTTTATTAATGTGGGAAATGTGTTAAATGTCAAATGACAAAATAAGGACATAACTCTACAAGACTCTGTCTAGCAGATCATAGCTATACAAAACATTGTAAAATACATAGGAAGACATCTAAAATGTTACAGTACAAAGAGTAGCTAGCTGTATCTGGATGGTAAAAAAAATTTTTTTCTCTCTTTTTTTGTATTTTCTTGTTTTACTATAATGAATATGGATTTTATATTTAGAAAATAATATTTTACTTAAAAGAGAGACAAAGAAGAATTTCTTATGTTTACTAGCATTTATGTTTGAAGGCAGGTTTTACAATTAGGACACTGGAATCACAGGAGGAATTATAGGGTGTAATAAATGTTTAAAAGCAGGGGCTTAAACAGACAAATTGTGCTTCAGCCTAGTGAATGGAGTTTTCATTTATTTTGAAAATAAAAAGACCGTATTAGCAGGCATTCGGGGACTTGGAGTGGTTCTGCTACATGACACTGAGGTGCCTTTCTTAATTTCTCTATAAGTGGTGCAGGGCATATTGGCACCTCGTTGAAGAAGCTGAGCTGTATTCACTGTGAAACAGCCGATAGTCAAGTTTTAATAGAGGCAGAAAAGGATGCTTTTGTTCATTAACTCCACAGGGCTCACATTTGGCCTGGAACTTCAATAAAACCAAGAAATAAATGAGACTGCGAAATAAAACTGCATGAACACTGGAAAGGTATCTGTTGATTATGTGGTACTAAATAAAGCAGCATTTCTTTTAACTGTACCTGATTCTAAGCAAAGTTAGAATTGATGGTTCTCAGGGTGTGAGAGACTGACAGTAATTCCATGAAACACCTTCCATCTGGAATCTTGCTGCTACTGTTCTTGCCATTTTAATTAAAAAATCTTATATTGATTTGTTTACTTACTATAACTAGCAATTATATCTCAGATTTAATTTTTAACACCTTAATTATGCTACTGTGAACATACTGCCTCCCACTTTCCCTTTGTTCTTCACAGGCAAGCTAGCACGGCATGCTGCCAGGAACAGGCCATGGGTGTCCTCCCTCAGAACCATCGAAGGAGCAAAGAGGCAAATAGTGATCAAAACATAAACTAACCTGGCGAAGGAGCAGAATTCACAATGATAAAATCCTAACGTAGGATGTTCATTAGAGTTACAACTTCATTTACGTTAGTGTTTTCTAATCATCTTCCGTGTTCATGCTCGCTGGTACAGCTCTGTCCAAAGAACTGGATATGGTCCCTGCTCTGGAGGAGCTTACAGCGTTCTTGCAGAAACGAACATACAAGCCACTGTGATGAGGTTAAAAATGGGGAGGACCATAAGAGGGAAATCTGCTAATAGAGCAGAAAGGAAAGGAATGTTAGCTCATATCTGGAGGGTGAACAGCACAGAGAATTTCAGGCTAGGGCTGCAGGATTTTTTTTTTTTTTTTGCAAAGAAGTCATAGGCTTATGAAAGTGCACTCAGGAACAGTGGAGTTCAGTGTGACTGCAGCCTAAAGTGTGTGCTGAGAAAAGTAAGTTGTAAGCACATTACTGAGAGCCTGGATGCTGTGCTAGGGACTGGACATTATCCTGTGGACCACGGGGAGCCACTGCAGCATTAAAGCAGCAGAGGGTGGCATGAATAGGTCTGGGCTTCAGCAAAAGAAAGCTTGTGAGTGTATGAATGATGGATTTAAAGGGTGAAAAACTATAAACAAGGAGGCCAGTCAGATGCAATAATCCACATGAGAAAAGAAAAGGAAATAAACAAAGGCAGTGGCAGTGGAAATATGAAAAGGGCACACAATCGAAAGACAGTCCAGAGTTAGAACCCACGCATTAAGAGTAGTGAAATATATATGGCCTGATTTCTCTGTGTCCATCACTGTATTAAGGGTTCCACACACTTTTGTCTCATTAAATCTTCCTAACAGTCCCATGAGGCATGTTCTGTTTCTTATGCCTGTTTTACAGATTCAGGAACTGAAGACTAGAGAAGTTAAGGAGCTTGCTCAAGATCACATAGCTAGGAAACGGGAGAGGTGGGACTGAACCCAGGTCTAACTGATTCTGGAGCATGACAAATCCCTACGATAAATACCCTCCCACCTGCCTAGGTAAGCATGGGAAATGAGGAAGATGCGGAAATGAGAGATGACCATGTCTGTTTATGGCCTACGTGACTTGAAAAATGTGAATTCCATTGACTGGGGTAAAGAACATATGAGGGAAAGCAGGTTTCTGGAAAAAAATTATGTAAATAAATAAACATACATATGTACACACACACACACACACACACACACACATATAGTGTTGAACACATTTACCTTGAATATTGAAAATACATGGAAGTTTAACTTAAGGCTAATGTGCTCTGAGTCACTCTCACGGAGATTGTTGGAGAAACCACGGCAAAGAGTGTGTTGCCACGGCAGAGCACACGGTTAGAAGACACCAGAGCTCGGGGCAGATGTCTGTGGCATTACTTCCTTTAAGGAAGGCACAAAGCGCGAGGACTCTGAGAAGGAGGAAGGGAAGGAGCTTTCGGAGATGTGGCCAAAGACGCTGGAGAATTCAGGGTTAAGAAAGCCAAGGCAGAAGAAGGTTCTGAACAAGAGATACTGAAAAATAAAACACACCATTTCCAGAAGCATAGTCTCAACTATCAAAGAGAGATCACGCTGCAAGAGAACTGAGGAAGGTCTGTTGGGTCCAGCATTCGGGGGATCACTGTTGACACTGAAGGAGGATGGTTCAGGGGGAAAAGGCATCTGACACCAGATCACTATGATGCGCAGCGGGAAGGGTCTGCGAGGAAGAGGGTGGCCTCTTCTGGCAGAATGGATTCCTTCCTGGTGAATGTGGCCACCTCTTCCTCAAATCCCATAGCGGAGGGATTAGAGCGTCACAAAGCAACAGGTACGCTTTTACAAGAACACCCAACATGTTCCAAGGGTAAGACGCGGGCTTTTTTCTCCTTTAGCCTCTGCTCTAAGCCTAAGAGAGACCCTCAATCTTTTTGTTCCAAGAGAAAGCGTCCTCCTCAGTCCTGACGTTTTCTGCCTCTGGAGGACGCTCAATCACTGTAACCCGCTCCTAGCTGGTTTCTGCCCCTTTACTAACTCTGACCACCTCAGTGAGGTACTTACGCAGTCAGTAATTTGGGAAGGTAAACCGGACACGCTCAGCTCTCTTCCATTTATCTCTTTGGGAACCAGCCTCAGGGCAGAAAGAACACAATCACAGCTGCTTTTTTTCCAGGCAGGTCTCCTATCTTTCTGGGGGCCCTGCAGTTTCGAGGGATAGCCTGAAAGACACCAACATTTGGTGTATTGGCCGCAAACATTGCGAAATGAGGTGAAAGCGCAAAGCTGAGTAGAAAAAGAAAATAAATGCATAGAAAGACTTTTAATTGGGGCTAAAACATGTGGTTTGGAGCCTTCACCATAAGTTTTACAGCAAATACTTTGCTTGTAGCGACTTATATCGGACCAAGTTTCAGCTGCTGTGTGGCGTGGGCCGGCACCTGTAAGACTTAGGGCACATGGTATTTCAATCTGGATCTATGGACGCAGATTACGGCCTGCTTCTCTCCAGGATGGCATCTTTCCATGGAGGTAAGTCTAGAAGGGCCCTGACAAAGATGCTTGAGGTAGTGAAAGCCCTCGGCAGGCACAGGCAGCTCAGGGCTAGAGCTGTTGCTTCTTGACCTAGAAGTACACTCTCATGTGATATGCCGACAGCGAAAACCCTAACAGAGGCCTGTGGCTGCAGAGGTCTTAGGGCTCAAGGGCAGCTGAGGCAAGAGTTAAGTTTAGAGAGAACTGGAGTTTTTCTATACATCTGTAGACCTGATACAGCTGCTTTCGAGCTACAGGGCAGCTGAGTCTCGTGTGCTGGGGAGTCTTTCTGAGGTTCTATCTTTAAATTGTTGTCACCAGGCTCTGATAAGCAGCAAGGGACCAAGGATCAACTGCCCCCAATCATGTTCTCTATTCACAGCCGAGGAAAGGACTGTGGATTTATGAGGCTTGTCCACAGGTTCAAATGGAAACGACTCAAAGAAATACAGGACAGCTTTCAAAGCGATATAGTTATTGTAGCGGGGGCTTTCACTGGCTTCACAGTGTTACGAGGGAATCTGCCTGAGAAGCTTAAGGAATTCACAAGCAGAGGAAGGACAGTGTCTTGAGGAGCACAAGACAGAGGTCTTGAGTCTCATCGGAGCCGAAGGGGCACAGGCTTCAGAAGCATCCACAGTAGTTTCATTTTAGAAAAATGTTGCAAATGCTTTTCTGGTTGAAATAAATATGGGCACAAGAAGAAAAACATCACTAAAAAGCAAACTTCTTAGGCTTAGGCCATTCCAGAACAAAAGGCAGAGGCATTAGCCACATGGCACAGGATTAAAAATGTCTTTCTGCAAGATATATGGCAGCTATATGAGCAGACAGAGCTCACTGTCTATACAGACCAAAGTGCCAAGAACACGGAGCTCAACGAGGAAATGGAGGTTAAGAAGCTACGCACGGGCAGATTTCTCCTCCAGAAATGGTAGGTACGGTGTATAAACCGCTTTGCTGGAGACTGACCCCTGTTAAATTTAAATTAACAAGTCAGAGTTTCTAGTGAACACCTATCAACCAACCACTGGCGTCTTGGTGAGGATAAAAATTGAGAGTTTTTTTCCATCACCTTTTTTGCGGGGAGCCAGTCTTCCAGCCTCCTCGTAATTTAACCCTGTGTAACACTCTCTGCTGAGGGTATTACTGGACTTAGTGACTCATTTCTGAGAAACACAATAAGACAGAAGACACAGCGTATGACTCAGAAGTTAGACCATAAACAAAAGTGCTATGTCACTGTCTCGCTTTCTCTCTCGCTCAGATCACTGGCTCCAAGGGAAGCCGACTGCCATGTTCTGAGGGCACTCAAGCAGCCTACGGAGAGGCTCAAGTTGTAAGAAATTGGGGTGTCTGGCCAGCGGCTGGTGAGAAGTGGTAGGTTGCCTATTACCATGTGAGTGAGTCTGGAAATGAGTCTTCAGTGTTTGGAAGTGATGACTACAGCCCTGGCGACAGCTGGACTCACCCTCATGGGAGACTCTGGGCCAAAACCAACCAGAAAACTTCCCCCTGGATTCCCAAACCACGGAAACTGTGAGATAATACATGCTTGTTGTTTTAAGTTGCTAAGTTTGGGGGTGATTTGTCACACAGCAATAGATAAATTAATACTCCGCCTTACGTTTAGAAATAACTGAGTTTTAACCACAGTTTTGGCTAACGTGTAATGAGTTCAAAGGAATTTTACCTGAGAAAACTGTTCTAAGGCCTGAGGATTGTCTGTCTTTCTTAAAGTTGGTTTATACAGAGGCAGTGTGGTTATAATCTCATGTCCTGTTACTCTTCGGACACTAGAAAGACAGATGTATCTGCTACCTTGTGTTAAATTAGTAAAATGTATGAAGTCCTGAAGAAATAACCCCACTCTCACATATTCAGATACATTGAGAAAAACCTCTAATACAGATTGGGCAGAAGAAAAAATTGGGAATTACTTTAATTTCTAACTTTTAACTCGTATTGTCAAGAAAATTAAACTTTAAACATTAACTTCTGAATCAATAGGTGTGGCCTTGAGCTCCCCCTGAGAATTTGAGTGCAGACGAGGACTTCTACTGAAGTTTTCTGCCATTTTATTATTGCAGCACTTATATATTTTATTATGTCTCTTAATATTGTTATTAAATCTCATTGCAGAACCAGGGCTAGGTTACCTCAGAAAGCATGGTTGGACATAATTTGGGATGGGAAACAGAATAGCGAGTACATGTTCCACTTTTTTTTTTTTTTTTTTTTTTTTTTTTGCGTTACGCAGGCCTCTCACTGCTGTGGCCTCTCCCGTTGCGGAGCACAGGCTCCGGACGCGCAGGCTCAGCGGCCATGGCTCACGGGCCCAGCCGCTCCACGGCATGTGGGATCTTCCCGGACCGGGGCACGAACCCGTGTCCCCCGCATCGGCAGACGGACTCTCAACCACTGAGCCACCAGGGAAGCCCCATCAGTTTTTTTTTAAGCAACAGTTTGATGTTCCATATATTTTACTCTTCATCTTATTCCTCAATTTGTTTTGAATCTGACAAGGAAGAAGAGGGTTATATCCCCACCAGGGAAACCAACACTTCTGTCAAAATTCTAGTAAGGGAAATGATTTGGTCTTAAATGTTCAAAGGTAATGATACAAAATGTCCTTTTGATTGTATGTTTTTATCACAGTCAACCTAAATATGATTCAGGTGTCCACAGGATGCCCCTTTGGAATATATATTTTCTTTGTTTATGTAACAACCAATAACATAGGAAATGGTATAATTAATAGTCATATTTATCCTGTGCTCAAAACTGGAGTTTTGGAGCCAGGCACACATGACTTCTAATCCCAGGTCTGGCAAATCACATAACCTCATTGAGGCCATTTTTAAAATTTGTGTCTTCACTTTCATCTGTACAATAAAGAGTAGCACTTACTCTGGAGGGTTAATGCAATGATTAAATGAGATAATATATGCAAAGTCAAGCACAAACACAACACTGATATACAGTGGGCACCCCACATATGGGAGCTGTGGTTATTAGATCATAAATTCTATTTTGTTTTATTCTATAATAATTCACGAAGTACAAAATCTCAAACCAGAGGATTTTTCCATCATAAGGAAATTTTCTGAAACTGTAATCTCCTTAAGATAGTCTTATCATCACAAACAATTTTTCTGTTAAGCTTGCAATTAGTAAATATGTTACTTTAAGCAAATGTTAGGTTATCATCTCTCCTTCTGAACTAAATTCATAATGTGCCATTTTAAGGTAATTCAAGCGTTCTGTCAGCTTTCACCACTTAATTTGTATGACTCTAGGGGCAAACTGAGGTCAAGGAATAAAGGTCCCTATGGATATGGCTGTAAAAAATCTTTTAATACTTTTAGTATTAGATTTGCTTGTAGAATGTCCATGGTACAATTTAATAAATTCTGGTTTTGCTGCCTTAGTAAAAAGTTTCTAATATCATTCCATAAGGAATTTTTTGGATAAATTCCTTTCTTGGTTAAATGATCCCATTAGCTGCACAGTCCACCGTTGCGAGACTCTGTTGTGAAAATGAGACTTTAATAACTTTAAGTGTCTAAAATTGATCTCTTTCCCAGCATATGGATTTACTGCTGCCAAGCTATAAAAGAAGACTTACCTCATATCTTGTGCACAGGGGGAATCTTTTAGGCTCAACTTTGCAAATTGGCTCAGAAATGCTCTGAAGATACTTTCCCTGAGCGCCTGTGTGTGCACTGGCTGATTTTATAGACTTAAATTTTCCCACATTTCCTAGCTTCCAGCTTACTCTCTCTCCCCTCAGATCCCCATCTCCCTTTGTTCTGTGCCCCCAATCCTCCAGCAACTCAAGCCACCCCCCAACTTTTACCTAGTTCCCCAGGACCACACTCAACGTAGGGGAAGAACGGCTTGTAGAAACCATACAAGCAGTTACTTAATGAAACAAGATTGTATTTCTAGCAATATAAGTTCAATATAATGCCACAAAAATGATAATAGTATTTAAACACAGACTCCATTTTATTGGAGTGGCTTACCTGTGCTTATATATATATATATATATATATTTTTTTAATTTCAAAAACCATTGTTACCTGGAATAAAACAATAGTTAAATGTATAGTTTTAGGAGATGAACATTCCCCTCTTAAAGAAGGAAAATCAGACAAAAGATTTCCTCATTAAACATTAAAGAGACTATAGAAAAGGAAACACACCTGAATACTATAGTCTTAACACGTCTTAAACTCTTTTGGTTACTATAACACAGAACAGATTTTATACTTCCCTAGCAAAATAAACAAAATCTTTTCAAACATTGAGAACAACTCATTGCCAGAGATAAGCTTATTCATTGATGGGAACTGGCTATATAATTATATCTACTTCTAAGTTCTTTTCAAAATTTTTTAAAAATATACCTGGTGATTCCAAGTACATCAGAAGGTGGTTTAGAGTGAGTCCTGGGTCCATCCTTGCCTTTCTGCTTAATAACTGTATGATCACAGACAACTTTTCAGTTTCCTCATTACTGAAAGAGAATTAAAAATAGTTTCTACCTCTAGCCTCATCAGGTTGCTGTGAAAATTAAATGAGAAAATGGGTAATGTAATTAGTACAGTACCTGGAATATAGTAAATGCTCAAGAAACGTTAGCTCTTATCATCAGAGAAAGAGAATGTATACTTATTTGTAAGAGTTTATCTAATTTACTCATGTATTGGCTATATTGAAACAGAATTTTTTTCTCATTTTAATTTCCTTTGAACACAGTTGTTCTACAAGCTCAAACACGTACACGGAATTCTTCCTGACATTTCATTACTTTTACATTCCTTAGGCTAACAGCAGGCTTTTAATCTCAGACAGATTTTCACGCCTTGATCATCTTAAAATATTTGCTGAAACTAGTATTCAAAGAAAGTAATGTAGTGACACTAACATGCTTTAGATAGAGGTTTTCATTCCACACAGTATGGAGAAAAAAATTTGATTGGACCATTTTCAACCTAAGGCAAATTTGGAACTATATCCATTTATTTTGGACCTCCCTTAATAGCTTCCTTGATAACAAATTTGTGCTTAACTTTTAAAGTTAATCAGAGCAATAGCATTTTCCTAGTAGTACTTAATTTTTTTTCTACTTTCTTTTTTTTTTTCTGTTCAAGATCTTGGGTCTCACGGGAAAACAAAAACCAAACCAAACCAAAACAAACAAACAAAAATCCAAACAAACAAAAACTTCTTCCATTTCAACCAAGTACTCTTTATTCCCTGTGGACTAGACATCTCATTTTAACTTCCATATTTTTGTTCTCTGTTATCTTCATACTAGAACCATTTAATGTCATAAAAGATGTCCTTTATATGTACTTTCCTTTCAATTGTTAAACAAACCCACCATTCTTGTCACTGTTCTCAGAAGATTCATGCACAAGTCTGTTCTTTCACTTCCGGGGAAACATGAATCATACCATGAAGTACTGTCACTGATATTTTAATCTTGACTATTGGAGAAGTTGATCTTTTCCTCTTAGATTCTCTCCTCCATGGGTTCTTCTTCAATCTTCTAGTTAAATCCCCAATTAATCTGCAGTGGAAAATCATTGCTATTGCTTTATATCTCTAGAGTACGTTATTTAAATCTCTAGTTATGCTCCTAACGCATATGACTTGGTATTATAGTTGGCTTGATTCAAGTTCACCTGCCCATCAGATTATAGTCCCCGTCAGTGTAGGGGCATTGCTAGAATCATTACATTTCTTACAGCCCTTGCACATAATTTGAATATAATAGGCACTTATCAAATGTTAATTGAATTGAATATCATCTCTGAAATGAATATTACTGATTCAGCCACTTATATTTCTTGGTCACATACTACATGCCAACCACTCTGCAGTCTAATTGTGGCCCTATATAGCTAGTGCTCTAACAGTAGTACATTATGTTGCTCTTTCTTGAATCTCATCCTCATTTCACCGAAAAGTATTGTTATCCTTTCTTCTCAAAAAAGGAAAAAGGTGACTGAGAGAGGCTGTGCAAGGCATAGTGGCAAAGTTGAATAATGAACGAACTTGATTTTTATACACACCTCTATTCAAGTGTTCTAGATGACAAATTTGGCAACCTGAACACTTTGTATACATTTGTACTAGTTGTAACATTTTGAAGCCAAAGGGTATCAGGTTATTGGTCACCCAATTTTACCTTTGAGTTTTTCAGGTGTAATATTATTAGAATTTATTTCTTAACGATTTTTGAATAATGTGACTAAGCAAGGAGAGTTTGAGATAAATTTCTTTCACCTTGTATATTGTTTATCCTACTTAAAATAAAAGCATATTAGAAACTTGACCAACTATTGCAAAATCTGGATGCAGGTGAGGAAACTTCCCTTCAAAATGGCAGAAACCAATGTCATAACACAATGGGTGGACATAGCTCCCATAGATAAGCCCCTACTATACAAAATGCTGTGTACTAATTTATCTACAGCTGAAATGTTGGTTTTCCCTCATGAAAATACTGCTTCCAAATTCCACTCTTTCTGAAAAACAATTAACCTGTCAAGTTTAAAGTTTTTCGTTCATAATTTGGACTGTATCCTGCCATTGATATTTATTTTAATCTCCTATTGATTTCTGTGGGAATTCTTCTTGTAGAATTAAGGCAGGATATAGCCTCAAAGGAATTTCTGCAAAGAAGGTTCCCACTTTCATCTCTTTGTGTTGGATTTTTATTAAGTTTAGGTCATGACGTTGCATATTTAAAAATAGGCCTACAGGCTAAAGCTATGATAAAGTCTTCTATTTTTGTATTCAGGCTGAAAGGTCAATGAGAAGTCTCACAGGGAAGAACAGTGTTATAAATTATTTTTAACATGTTTTGGTCCAGTTTCTAAAAAAATCAAAAGGCATTTATATTATTTTAAAATGTCTTTTTCACTTTATATATCCCCAAATGTCTATCTCCCATGAGATTTCTTTTTAAAATACCCATTCAAACCATGTTTAAAACATTTTAAAACACTAGATATAATATTAGACAGTCATTTAACATTATAGTAATGATGATATAGAATTATGGATCTTGGAAATTCTTTGGAATGAGGTTAAGTTTGAAAAAAGGCAAAGTAGAAAATTATATATATAAATATTTATAGGAATGTAAAAATGCACATAAATAAAGATGGGTAGATCACGGAAATTTTAAATTTGTGTTATAATTAGTGGATGTTATAAAATTTCCTAATGTTTTGTATTTCAGGTAGTAACGTTAAAATTCAAATGCAAACAAATAACATAACTTACCTTTTAAATTCATCAGATTCATATGAACTTAAAGTCATGACAAAAACTGAAGTGAATAAGAGCAAGGTTATTAAGAATATGCTGGTATTTCAGTTTTTAAACTAGTGGTCCTTGGATCACTTCTAGAGCACCTAGGGGCACATACTGTCATCTGGTAATCTTTTTTTTTTAATTTTCTGGTGTCATGAAAATCTCTTAGAAGTTATGGAATAACAATAAAATTTGACCAAGGCAATTTCTGATGCTGCTCTGCCCACCTGATAGATAGGGTTATTGTCTGGACCAAATGAGAGAATGTTTATGTAAGTACTTTTAAAAGTACCTGTGAAAGGCAGCATAATAATTTTCATTGTTACTCTGAATACCTTCCAGATTAGATCTCTAATTTGATCTTAGTTACTTAATAAAGAAATGTCATTAAATGAAAAAAATTTTGAAGTTTTATTGTAATGTGGACTCACATTGTTCTCTGTCCCTCAGGAAGACACTGATGCTAAAATGAACTATTATTTTAAAGACACTCGTCTTGGGAAACTCTCCTGCTGAGGAGGAAATGTCCTGGTTCCATTATGAAAACTGCAAATTAACCTCATCACTGTATTTAACTACAGTAGTTCCCCTTTATCCGTGGGGGACACCGTCCAAGACCCCTCAGCAGATGCCTAAAACGGCAGGAGTACCAAACACTATATATGACTCTTCCTATACACACGTAGCTATGATAAAGTTTACTTTATAAGTTAGGCATAGTAAGAGGTTAACAACAATAATAGTAAAATTGAACAATTATAATAATATACTATAATAAAATGTTGTGCATATGGTCTCTCTCTAAAAATATCTTATTGTGTGAACTGAACGCCTCTTCCATCTGAAGTATGCACTTACCACACACACACATTTGAAGTCTGAGGCTTGACAGCAAAACTAGCACGAGTTTCTCTTACCTTCTTCACACTTTCACGGATGGAAGGTTCGTTCTTATCGTAGGTCTCAGCAACCTCAGCATAGGATTTCTTTCCTTCCTTATTAAGTGGAGAACTTTCACCTTTTACTTAAAGGAAGGACTGTCAGGCTTCTCTCAGGCATCTCCGAATTGCCAGCATCACCCCTCTTATTCTGGAAGTCACTGCTCAGGAAGGTAAGGGTCCCTGGAACGCAGGTACCGCGATATTGAGATCGTGGCTCTGATAACCCAAGGGCCAATGAGTGACTAGGGGCGGGGTTCGCTGGGCAAAGGAGTGGTTCCCGCGTGGCCCCGGCAGCTGACCTCGCGAGACTTCATCCCGGTACTCAGAATGGCGCGCGACTTAAAACTTCCCGGCGCGGAAACACCGGGAAGCGAACACTGCGGATACGGAAGGACTGCTGTACCTGAATTGGTGGTAAGAGTGTGAATGAAGTAGAGCTGAGTCGCTCACATCCTTTCTCCATACAGAATTCAGTTTGGGGGGTGTGGTCAGCCGACTGCCTTTGAGCCAAGGTAACACTCTTTCCGGAAGGCTTGTGGACGGTGGGTGCCCAGCAAGGCCGGGGCACAAAGGCCTGTCCCCTTCCGCCCAGCTCGGAGCCTCTACCGCGCAGACCTCGCGCTGGAGCGCCCCGCGGCCTGGCAGACATTGTGTGCGATCTGCCTCTTTTGCATCGAGGCCTGAGCGCTCCAATTGCGCAATCCCGCTTCCTCCTTTTCTCCTTCACAAAAATCCTCTGCAGTCCTGTCTCCACGCCAATGTCTGCTTCCCAGAGAACGCAGCTGACTCCCAGAGTAGCTCAAGAAAGCCAGCAGCAAAGACATGGTCCCAGGACTGGCTCACGGGGCACCATTTGGGACTGAGGACACCAGCCCGAGCGCTCCGTGACCCAGGAGGAGCCCCAGCTGCTGGAAAGTTGCTGGTGGCGACTTGGGAGCCTCTTCTTGCAAAGGAAATGTCATGACTGATGGAAGCAGTGCACAGGACAGTGGATTTAGTGGTTGTCATTAAGTCATGGCACTGTCCTTCCTGATGAAAAGCTAATAGTATTGAACAAATAATTGAAAATCAAATGTGAAGGCCAGAGGGCCTCCTTGGTAGCCTAAAAGAGGCCAGTTTCCTCTCTCGGGAGAAGAGAGAAAAGCTTAAGACAAAACTAAGGATTTAGACCGTAGTCACTGATCTTCAAAGACAGCTGAAGGTTCAGCTGAAGCAGGTCTGTTACACCAAGCTCAGGGCCCTGAGATCAGGGTATCTCGGTAGATGCCTCTTGAGATTTTGATTCCCCGGATTTTTTTTGTTATTATTATTCCTACACCTTATTTGTCAGAGCACTTTTAGGTTCACAGCAAAATTGAGTAGAAAGTACAGAGAGTTTCCACATATGCTCAGCTCCCTGCTCGGGCACCCAGACTCTTTTGAATGCTCTGAGCCTGCACAGGTGAACCCCTCCTGTGAAGAACGGGCCCTGCTCCCATGGAGGGGGACAGTGCAGCGCTCTCCACCACAAGCCCACAGGGGTTCTCTCAGGATATGCCCCTACCCCTCCTGTGGCTGCCAGGCCTATACGCGTGGTTAAGTCACAGCATCACCCAGACGGGGACTTATCAGACCTGCTAGAGGAATAAAGGGCCAAGGCCACAGAGGAACCGCAGGAATTAGTCAGCATGACCAGCAGACATGTAGGATGGCAGGAGACAGGGAGTCCTTGTGGGATTGCAGTGGGAGGTTTCCTGATCAAGGGGACTGGGAAATAAGATATGACCAGGGAGAGTTTATTGACCTGGAGCGTTCTCTTGTAATATGGGACTTAACACCCTGCCAAGAACCGCAGGGGAGGATGCAGAGATGGCCCCTAGCAGCCTGGAGAAAGCAGTGATCCATGTTGAACAGAACTGAAATTCCTGAATTGCTACGGCAGATTGTAGAGAACTGATTAAAAGGCTCAGAGAAGTGGGCCTGCTAGAGTGGTAATATTTTTGTGAGGCCAGAAAATCATTCAGGTTTTTTTTCCTTCCACAGGAAGGCTCAGGGGATACTGGGCACTCAGAGGCTCACAAATTAACCGGTTAAGAGGACATCAGCTTCACTAAGAGTCAGTGGTGACTGTCGTGTGCAGAGCAGGACTGAGGGTAAGAGAAGCTTTCATAGAACCTTCCTCTCTGATAGCAAGAGAGGTGCTGGGCCTGAAGCAAAGAAGCTAGTTACTGGCTTTTAAACACCAGAATCTGGGGGGGTGGGCAGGGTTCACAGTGATCATAATGACCGTCAAGGTCAGAGAACAGCCAATGCGATGTCACCCATGGAGAGGTATAGAAACAGCACATTCCAGACCTAAGATTACTGCTCTGGCCCACACCTGGGGGAATGAGCATTCTGCAATTAACATCTGAAGCCACAACGAAGCACCAGCTCAGGAGCAATACTCTGAGGATGGGATCCCATCTCCCAGCATACATGCTACATACCGAATTAGAAACCCCTATATGATGCTTTGGTCCCCAGTAGGAAGAGTACGTTGGTTTGTGTGCAGGAGTAACGAGCAGCAAGTGACCCAACCTTACACCTCTGGGATCTATCGGGTTCCAGGTCCGTGTCCTCAAAGGAGGAAAATAACTATAACGGTTAACACTTAAGAAGCCCTGTTACTATGTGCCAGACACTTACAAGTGGTCTGCATGTGTTAATGCATTTAATCCCATCAAAATATTGCCAGGTATTTACTATCATTAACCTCTGGTTAATGTGAAACCAAAGAACAAAAAGGAAACTTGCCCAAGTTCACATATTTACGAAGTGTAAAACTCAGCCACCACGAATACCAAAATTTGTGATACAGTAAGTCAGACCTGATGTTGAGCCTCCAAGGTCTAACAGTCACACGAGAGCGTACAGTCACGGCTTCACGGCCTGCCAGGGCTCAGAGGCAAGT
Source organism: Tursiops truncatus (assembly GCF_011762595.2). NCBI lineage: Eukaryota > Metazoa > Chordata > Mammalia > Artiodactyla > Delphinidae > Tursiops > Tursiops truncatus. Next base: position 5,389,245 of record NC_047054.1, read on the forward strand.
CAAGGTCTATTTACTTATAGAGAAGCCGTGGTTTTTCTCCCAAGTCATCAGAGCCCCTGCTCTTTCTCTCACCACAGGGTCTATTCAGCATCCACAGGATCCACTGGGCCGTAAAGACCAAATATTGCACCAGTGGGAGAGCATTCCTGTTCTCTGGGTCAAACGGGCTATTGTTCAGGGCCCCTGCATATGGGTCAGTACAACTCACAGATATTTAATGTATAACATATATTTTTTTAAACCAAAGGATTGCACATTGTTTTTTTTTTCCATTTTGGAAGAGCAGATACTTTAGACCATAGGACACTCCTAAATCTTAGGGAAGTGGAAGCTCTCTGTACTTCTGTGGCATTTATTTTCCAGGCTGTGGCACTCGTGTGCATCATCTTACCAAAGTAATAGGGACCCTGCTCTGTTTTCTAGCTGCATTTATGTCAGTAGGGTGATGTCCAGAGCATTGATGAGGTAACTACTCGTCCCTGCAGAATGACTTGGGACACAGAACTAGAAAGTTGATATAAACCTGTGGCAAGACAGCGAAGATGATGCCTGTCTCTGTCACATGAAAACGAATTTCTGCTATTTACTGCTTTTGGAGATAGAGAAGAAAGCATTTGTCAAATCAGTGGGTGGTTAGGAAGGGCTGTATTGATCTGTTCCAATGAAGAGACCACATCCTGTACAAATTTGCAAGATCAAGTCCCCACTTGATTAAACGTTGGATAATCTATTGTCATTCTCTGTTATCAATCCGTCTTTTTCACTAGCCAAACTGGACAGCTAACTACGGAAGTGATGTAATCTTCACTCCTACATCTCTCAAGCCTTTAATGACATTGCAAATTTTTGTAATTCCAACAGGGCTGTGGTATTGCCTTTGACATATTTCTGTTGTGGGCAGGAAAAACTCCAGAAGCTTCCACTTAGCGATTCCTACCAATGATATTAATAATAACAAAATCTTGTATCGCTTTTACTTCTGTCCAGACACTATTTTGAGAACTTTATTTACATCTGTTAATTCATCTAACTTCCTAACAATCTAAGAAATACATGGTATTATCATCCAACTTTATAGCAGGAATTATCACAGTTCAAGGAACCAGTGTGGTTTCCATCTGTTGCTGGAAATATCTACAGCTGATTCTGTTTTTTGTTATTCATGGCAGTTATGTACTATAAAGTTGCCCCAACACTGGATTCGTGAATACTGAGCCATTGCTCCTAGGGGAAATATATATATTTAAAGTTGTGTGTGTGTATTTTAAATCCTAAAAACAGTTTATCCTGGTCAGTGCTCTGTTCTTGATTTTACAGAAGTGAAAACAGTCTTCAAAAGTGTTATGTGACTTGCCTGAGGCTGCTCACCAGCAGGCTGCAGAGTTGGGTTTCAAACCCCATTCAGCCAGCCCCAGAACCGGAGCTTCTTGCAGAGCTCTGCCCGCTGCTGTTTCCGTCCTCTGGGCATCTCTATATGAGAATTGAAATAAGAAAATAGAGCATCTCCTTGATGGACCTCAGCAGGGAATATGTATAATTGTGTAACTAATGATGCCTGCTGTTCTTAATGTCCATGAATGATGGCACAAGCTCTGCCAGTATTGGTGCTGAGGTTACAAATAAATTTTATTGAGTAGCAATTCTCAAATAAGCATCTGTGGGTAATGAGGATCCACTGTATCTTAATTTTGCATTTGGTAGTTGGGAAAATCACCATGGTCGTGTCCTCTGGTCAAAATTCTCTTATCTCCTGACCCTAACGGGCTCTGCTCTCGCTAGACTGTACTCATATTCACTGGCCTCAGGAATCAGGTAAGAGCAGTTGTTGGATGGTACCACTGTCAAATGAGTAGGTGTGAAGGATCCAATGCTCTACCTACTAGGTCTTCTGAGACAGCATTCACTGGAGAAACTTACACAGATAAAAGCAGTAGTGAGCGTGTGATCTTCTGTGGCCCTTAGAATTCTGGAACAGCACAGGTGGATGTTATGGGTCCCAACATCTGACTGATGCTGGGAGAGGTACCCCAAATTTGGGGCTTTGGGACTTTTAAGCTCTAGGATTAGAGAGGTATCAGCCTTTCCCCTGGCATGATCAGAGGCTGGTGTTCAAGCCTTATAGTTATGATAATAAAACAAGGCAGATCCATGGTGTCCAGGTTTCTCCCCTTGGATCCTGGTGTGATCAGGGGTCTGGGGTCTAGAACCTGTAGCCTGAGTCCACTCCGCCATCACTCTACCAGCCTGGGTTGCTGTAAACATGTTGCTAGAGCAGTTTTCAGGGAGATCTGCAGGAGGCTTTGCCTGAAGGGAATCAGGTAGATGGGCTAATACCTACATTTGATCGTGAAGATCTGGGTATCTCCCTTTCCCTTCTTATGGTTATTCTCTTTAAAAAAAAAATTTTTTTTTGAAACATAGTTGATTTACAATATTAGTTTCAGGTATACACAGTAAAATTTGATGTTTTTATAGATTATACTCCATTTAAAGTTATTATAAAATGTTGGATATATTTCTTGCGCTGCACATTACATTCTTGTAACTTATTTTGTACCTAGTGGTTTGTACCTCTTCACATCCTTTCCCTGTCTTGCTCCTTCCCCAAGCCATCTCCCCATTAGTTTGTTTTCTCTATGAGTCTGTTTCTGTTTTGTTATATTCATTTGTTCATTTGTTTGTTTGTTTGTTTTTGCGGTACGCGGACCTCTCACTGTTGTGGCCTCTCCCGTTGCCGAGCACAGGCTCCGGACACGCAGGCTCAGCGGCCATGGCTCACGGGCCCAGCCGCTCCGCGGCATGTGGGATCTTCCCAGATCGGGGCATGAACCCGTGTCCCCTGCATTAGCAGGCAGACTCTCAACCACTGCGCCACCAGGGAAGCCCCATTTGTTTGTTTTTATGGTTATTCTTATTTTATGGTAGAGTCCTTCAAGGAATGCTAACAGGGAGACTCAAAGAATATTACTGGTTTGCTATTGCACAGATTTCCTTATGTATTCCTGACGTCTCCTTCAGTCAAAGGGCTCTGAGATTGTGAATCAGGCGAAGGATTGCCATTATCCCTGTGTCCAAGACAGACCTTTGTTTACCTGAACTGTCCTTGCTCAGATGTACAAATCAAGTAGGACTCGAATGGGCTCGCCATCAGTTTTTATCCTAGGGATCCCAAGTTATCTAGCCACCATCACTGATCTTGCAGACCAGATCGAGCCACTCTGATCACCATGCAGTGCCTGATGCCTATGATAGTAACCACATGTCTCTTGCTCTTGGTGATTAAGCATGACCCTGTGACTCTGTCACCCCAGGAACTTCCCCTATCCATTGAAATCAGGGAGTCATTTCCATTTCAGCATCTTTCTCCAGCAGCTCTATAGCCTACAGACAGCCAGGAAAGATGTCTGACCTGCTGGCATTGCTTTCAGAAGGCTCTGATGAACGCTCTGTCTTCAGGGCCCTCCCTGGCTCAAAGTGAGCAGGAGAGAAGCCAGCCACACCTGTTCAATTTACCCCAACATCCCAATATCTTTGGATTTCTTTACTCACTTATCCCAAAAGTTTTCTGCCCTCTCAGTTTGAGTTAGCAAGAGCCACCCAAGACCTTATTTTAGTCACTCAGTGAAACAGTTAGCATTATTTCCAGCTGTTGAAGTTCCACTGAATCCAGAATTCTGGCACTCATATAAAGAAATTCAGCCCAATCGAAAATTAGGTTTCCTCTCCTTGCTCAAGCAAGCACAGACATATCCCCCAGAATATGAGATTCTCAAGTAATGAGATTCTGAGTCTTTACACAAGGCAGGAAGTTAGATTCTGGTTCCTTTACCCCTCTAAGTCATACTAGATTATCCAGTTCCAATGCCGGGAGTTCCATTATTACCAGCCATGGCCCTAACTGTCTCACAAGATTCTGCTAAGGTTGTAAAGTCAACTGGTGTGGAAATCCACAACCTGAAGAAATATACAACACATTTGCTCTTCAGCTATTTCAGTTCTGCTCATGAAAAGATGAGAGATTCATTTAGCAATCCTAGGAAGCCCCTGAGATTTCATCTATCCTTGGAGTCAAGAATTTTAAAAACTGGCTAATCATTTTCTTTCTTTAATCTTCAGTCTTTTCATTGTCCATAGAATCAGCTATCCAACCCGTAGATCCAGCCCATAGCATCCAACCGTAGCATCAGTGCTACTTCTCAGCAGCAGCAAGCCAGCCCCTCACATCCTTGCCTTTGATGGACACGCAGACGGTATCTGGCTTAGCTGTCTACCACTGCGTGCCGTGAACAAACACATTTCCATACCTTAATACCTTCTAGGTGCCACACTGCCTCCAACCTCAGATGACCAAATAAGCCATTGCAGATGCCTTCCAGTTCCCTGGGGTTTCTGACTGCCACTCTTCCTAATAGCAATTTCTAAGTCCATGAAAATATTTGTATTTGGAAAAAAAAAGAAACCCCTCCAACACTAATGCAGCTACTCTAGAATCTCACATAAAAGGAAATCCATAAAGAATACAGGCTTCAGAATCATTTGATCTCCCAAAGCAGAAATGTGTGCCAGGGCTCGGATTGTTTGTTCCTTCTCTCTGCTTTGCAGAGTGCTGGGTTCCTCCTAAAGCTATTTCACATCAAGGATCTGGGAAGTATCAGTGCAGGTTCTATGGGGAAAAGAGTGACTTTCCTTGTCTCTGTGTGATGAATAAGAAGAACTTAAGCAGAAGCCTCTAGCAGACTTTCCTCATGTCGTTTTGCCACGTGAATGAGTTAAATCCTTTAATGTACATTCATAATTGTGGATTCCGCTTATAAATAATCTTTTCTATTTGAAACAGCACACTGGAGTAGGAATTTCTCTCTGGATTCTTTATTTTGCTACAACTGTGTGGTAAGTTCTGTTAAAGCAGGGACTTCGTAATTTTTTCACTGTGACATTCCTAGTGTTCAGTAGGTGCTCAATAAATACCTGTGGAATGCATGACAAGGCCTGCTCTCTGAGAAATCTTCCCTGTACCACCCAGAAATGCCTGGGGAGGGACCATCCTAGCCGATACCTGCTACGCTCTGGATTTTAGAGTATAAAATATCTCTTTCCCTTGGTGTAATTTTTGTGAGGTTTATTTTCCTTTGCCTCTTGTGATCTGAGCGGTCCCTTAGTGGCCAAGGTTTGGATGTGGATAAAAAGGAAGGAGAAAGTGAAGCCTATTTGTAGCCTAGACTCCCTTACTGTGTAGTCTATACAAATGAAGTCATCGTGGCTCTTGTGTTTCCGGCAAACGAGAGGGTGATCTTATACAAGAGTCACATTAAGACAGGGCTCCAGGGGCTTCCCTGGTGGCGCAGTGGTTGAGAATCCACCTGCCGATGCAGGGGACACGGGTTCGAGCCCTGGTCCAGGAAGATAGCACATGCCGCAGGGCAACTAAGTCTGTGTGCCACAACTACTGAGCCTGCGCTCTAGAGCCCGCGAGCCACGACTACTGAAACCCGTGCACCTAGAGCCCGTGCTCCACAACAAGAGAAGCCACTGCAATGAGAAGCCGCGACTAGAGAAAGCCTGTGTGCAGCAACGAAGACCTAACGCAGCCAAAAATAAATAAATAAAATAAATAATTTCTTTTTTTAATCTTAAAAAAAAAGACAGTGCTCCAAGAATCCTCAGATCTCCCGTTCTCTGCCGTGGTTAGCCAAGCTTCCTCCTCAAAAGGCCCTGTATGCACAATTGTGGCAACGTAGGAAATATAGTACTTTGTATAAGCTAGGATTTTGTGCCAAAGCAGAACCCCACTGAGTCAGGATGAATCCCCAGCAAAAGTGGCTGCCATGAGAACCCTGGAATCTGAACGATTCAAAACCTTGCCTTGCCCCCTTGAGAAAAAGATGAGAGTAGAAAGAAGGACAGGGTTTCCTTCTTCCAGAAGTCAGTACAGCACACTCACAAGAGCCCAGTGTTCAAACACTCAGGATCTGAGGCCAAAGACTTAAAACAATTTAAAGTATAATTTTTTGGAATGTCTCTTCTCCATATCTTCTTTGTGCCCCCGAACAACAGGGGGAAGCTCATAGAGAATTCAGGGCTCAGGATTCCAGCCATACATCCTTTTCCTTTCTCCTGGGGGTCACATCTCATAGGAGAGAGAAATTCTCATTAGAATGTTTGTAAAAACATATTGTCATATATTTGGAAAGAGAATGACATAGCTTAAGATAGCTTTTGAATGACATATAATCTCTCTTCCTGGCCCTGAGAGGACATTCTTCAAATCACTTAAAAAAACTTGTTATGTATGATCTTAGAGCTCTTTAGTAGAGGGGAGTTAGAGGTTCTGCTAGAAACAGATGCTGAGTTAAGGATTAAAGGGCAACTTTTGGGAGGCGATCTCAGGAAGGAAACGGGATGACGTGAACAAAGGGTGTGTCAAGGAGCAGATTACTGTTTTAGGACTTCCGGCAGGTGCTGTAGAAATCACTTTCCTGCTTCTCCCTCAGAGGGAAGGAAGCTGGGTTATTTATCCCCCGATTGCCAAGCATCATCTCTGGAGGCTGCTCCAGGGGCATCAACTCCTGCGGCATGCCAGCAAAAGCCCCTGGGCAGAGGGTTCCAGGAGACTCTAGGCTCAGTCCACAGGGGAAGGTGGGTGCCCAGGATGTATGTGGAAAGAGCACCAAGAACTCCTACACATAAAGCACCTCTGGGTAACGTTATCTTAGATGAACACTCCTAACCAGAGCACCCTCCTAAAATCTAAGTCCTTTTCGATAGCTTTGTGAGGCCATGAACTAGCAATGGTAATTTTCAGTCTTCATCAGTAGAATGATTTCTTTACGTACAGTCTGGCAGGGTACGATCTCTCCTCATCCTTTATGAAACGGTAACAAGGGTCCTCTTTGACATGAACCTGTATTATTTTGTATAATTTATGGTGCTATGCAACATTTCTGTCCCCTCTCCTGAAAGAGGAGTATTAGGTACTATCGTTTTGAAGGTTTACTATGTCCTAGGTATTGTTTTAAGTTGCACCCATGGTTTAAATCACTAAACCCTCACATAAACCTGGGAAGGAGGTGCTAATGTTGTGCCCAATTTACAGATGAGGAAAACAAGGAACTGACGGGCTAGTTCAGGTCCCCCAGGTCAGAGAGCAGGAAAGGACAAGACGCACCAGCAGGCTGGCTTCCGAGCCTGCATGTGATGACAGTGACTGTCGTCTGTGGCCGATATGCCCAGGAAGCATAGCACAACCGATCTTGCATTCTGTTCTTCATATCGAATGTTCCAGTTTGATTTTTAGACTTTTGTGAGCTCCGTGTTGCAATTCAGTCTCTGCCGGAGAGAGGGGATCTTCCTCTAGGACTGATAAGTCAGCCCTCTCACCTAGCGTGCTTGTGCAGCTCGGTGCACCGTTAGAGACCTCCCACTTGGTCCTTATTGTCTTTAGCTGGTTTTGGTCGTTTTTTGTTTTAAACCTGTTACATATTAGATCTTACTGTTTCGTGATAATACAAAATTAACAAAAGGATTAGAGAGTCCTCTGTCACTGGATTAGGTGCTCTTAGAACGCCTATGGCTGCTATCTTTGTCCATTTCATTTAGCTGATAAGAAGGGCAGAATATTTACCAAATTGCTATTTAGTCCTTATGGATAAATCTCTGGGATTAGAAATGGATTAAGAGATTTATGGGAAATGATAAACATTCCAAATCCCCACACTCAAAGGAAGATAATTGATACTAGAGGTAATAACATGATATAAAAAGTTTTTGAGCTATTGCACATAAAAAACAGTATCACTGATAAAATTCATCAGGAATCAGACGCTCATTATATTTCATAAAATGTATTAATTTTTGCCTTGATTACATTTTTACACTGTGTTGAAAAACAGAGTTGGGTGTTGGGTGTTTGAGAAATCAAGTTTAATTTGTAAAATTAAAAGTGAGCCTGTCTACTACTCTGTTTCTGTATTCTGATAACAGAATGTGTAAACACTTTGGAAGGCTCCAGGGATTTTCAAATTTCAAACCTTTTTGCTGGGATGCCTTGAAGCATTTTAAAATAACAAATACTATCAGGATCCTTTTGGTTCCAAACGTTTTTGATTTATTCCCACGTTTAGACCAGAGAAACTTATTAAAACCTGGCACTTTACTTTTGACTTTTTAAACAAAGAGTTTAAACTTTCCATGGTTATGGAAAAGAGCGGCAGTATGGATGGCATTTTACCTTTTGTGACCATTTTCTAAGTATAACTAGAATCAAAGTTCTTTCATTATTAAAGAGGATAATGTGTCAAAAAACAGTTGCTGTTTATCTTGGGGAAAAATCAAGTAAAAAAAATTCTTAAAATATGGCAGCAGCTGTGTTTTCATAATGAACAGTCCAATTTCTAGTCAATTTCATTCAGAAAATTTCCAAGAAAGTTTCTGGCACTTCATTTCACTTCGATGAAATAAGTAAAAGAAAACTAGGTTTGCGCACTGAGGTGATTGATTCTCCAAGTTGCAGCCTTCTGGCAGCTCAATGTATATACCATGTTTGTTTCTGACACAACTGTCTTCAGAGTAATTCACCTCTTTTAAATTACCAGGAACTCTCCTGGCAGCTCTTCCAGCTTTTCACAGCTATGTAATCTGTACAGTTTACCATATCATAATTGTCCATTGTTCTGCTTCTAGTCAATATTTTTGCTGTTCCGTTTTTTATTTTGCCACTCACTTGAACAATCTGTAACATGTAAAATGACAAACCCATTTAAAATAGTCATGCTGTTAGTTGTTTCTATAAGGCAGGCAAAGTCTAGAAGAAGAGTTTGGGCAATCAGGAATCACCCTCCAAACCCTGAGAAGTTCAGCAAGCCGAGGAGTAGTTATCAATCCATCTGGAAACAGATCACAAGGATCCCCACCTACTAGTACATGACAGCCGCGAACCAATGCTCAGGCAACGGGGAAACCCTCAGGGGTCATCCTCCTTACAAACCCGTGAAATCTGATGACACAATAGATTCTATAACCCTGACAGGTCAGAAACTTGAGAAGTCAGTAAAAGGAAGGCAAACAGGAACAGGGATCCCTTCCCGCTCTGCTTTGATCATCCCACAACCATTTGGTCTAATTTCCATGTGTTGTTTAGCTTCTTCCTATACCCAGAGGACAAGAACACATTTTGCAGTATTAGATCTTGTTCATGGCAAATATCAAAACCTCAGTAATGGATTTAGAATTTAATGACATATGGAGAGAAGGCTAACTTTCTCCTCAGATAATTCTTCTCAATGAAAATAAATTGGCTCATCTATCTACCTGTCTGCACTGTTTAGCACTTTATTGTTCTATGATTATTAAGATTTGTTTCCAACCAGCCAACCAACATTTTTCTTAGTTAGTTTTAGATTTTCTTGGGGTGGGAGATAGATTGTTTGTTTCTTTTTGGTTTTATTATTTTGTAAGACGGAGTATCTTTCCAAAGTCAAAGTAAAAAATAAAGATGTTCAGACAACATTAGCTCCCAAGCCTGCCTCCTTCTGTGCCCTTCCTTCCCAGGTAGGTGGGTATTTTCAGGTGCTTTGGGGTTAACCTTCCACTGTTGCTTTCTGAAAATACAAGCAAGTGTGCACACACGCAAGCATACACAAATATGTGTGTACACACACACACGAATTGATAGTATCATAAACACTCTTCTGAACCCTCCTTTTTTTCATCTAAAAACACATCCCGGGATGACACATCGAAATGCATGAGGATAGTCTTCATTTTATTTTACCATTTATGCAGCCATTCCGGTAATGGTGGATATTGGGGGTGTTTCTTGTATTTTGCTGTTACAAATAGCGCTGCCATACCCTGTGCCTGCATCATGTTTTCGTTAATTTTCTGCTAATTCTAACGAACTGATTTTAAAGGAAAACCCACAATTCACACATAATCCATGTGATCTGCAATTTATCCATCAGGTGATCTACACAAACCTAGCGGAATCATTTCAGAATTCAAAGCAGACATTTCATGCCAAGCTTCAGAAACTTATTCCAAGTGAGAAAAAAATACCAAAAAGTGAACCAAGTACAGAAAAGTAACCAAATTCTGCATGATTTTCCTTATGAGGAAATAAAACCTATGAAAGATGTGTCATCCCTAGCAGGCTGAACCATCTGGTGACCTAATAAGCATTAAATAATAATTCCGACAACATATATGTTAGACAGCTGTATTATATTATGATCCTTTGTCATCCACCTGCCAGCAACAATTGGGAAGTCCAACTGGTTTCTCTGAATTAATAAAAACTCGACTGAGAGAATGTGTTTAGGGAAAGTTCTGGTGGTTTTTAGGACATTTCTGGTAGATCCATTTCATCATCATATTTCATTTTTACTCACTACCACATAAAATAGTATTTCAAATAAAATAATGTGAACCCAAACGCTGATGATGGTTCCATGTTTGCTGCTAAGAATAAAACTTCTGCTTTAATTTCAGGCCTTTTATGTATTAAAGGGACTGGGATTTTAAAATGTTAAACTACATCCAATAACTTGCTTTTAAAAGCAGTAGGAAACCCTATAAGTTGTTCTTTCCACTCCATTTCCCTCTTCCCTTGATTTTTAATGTTGCGTGCTCGTCATTCAAGACAATTCTCTTGTTAAAATAGCCATAGGCTAGGCAAACTGAGGAGCTATGAGAAAAGGCAAGGGAATTAAATTCAGTTGACAGGTGAGCCAAACTGCCCTGTAATTTCTGTGACTTAGTGCCATGGAAAAGTTAGGAGTGTGAAGTCACAAGGTGGTGATTCCCATCGCCATTTAAGTGACCTTTAGCAAGTTACTCAGCATCTTGGTACCTCCGTTTCCTCATCTGTAAAATGAAAATGACAGTAGTGCCTGTCTCATCTGCATCTTGTGGCAATTAATTGAGCTAATATTTAAGGCCTTTGCTCTTGGGACATAGTAAGTGCTCCATACAATTTAGCTATCTTGAGGTCTAAATTATTACATTTAGACCCATATAGGGCTCAACTGTAAACTTTATAGCTTCCCAACTGTCAGCATGGCAGAGTGGAAACAATCTTCCATATTAAGGTAGGCGCCTGGAGGTCTAAAGACAAAGCCAGAAACTTCCCCAGGAAATAGTAGCAGGACACAACAATGCGTGAAAAAAAAAAATGTGCTCTAGACTCTCCTAAATTCTCCAGCAAACAAGATGGCCAAAGTTATTAAATAGTGTTTTGACTGACAGAGAATTCAAATGAAACCGCCATAATAAATTAATTTTAAAACTTCCAGATTAAATATCCTCTAGTAATGTCTTTTCTGTTATCTCCCTCCACACTCCCTTCTATAAACCTAATTTAAGTTTTCCTATTATATATTTCAGCATCAATGCATTTATGAAGTTCATGCCGTTGATGCTTTGGTGGTGGTACTCTTATTCTTATTTCTTCCTCTTTTCTGCGTTGAATGAGCCATGAGGGCAAGAATATTTATTCTGTTCTCCACTGTTTTCTTCGTTCCTATTACCAAGGGCAGCTTGTGAAAAAATAACTTGATATTAACCAGTTGAATTTTGAAAAATGTTTGAGAAAGAAGGTTTTGGAGTTATCAAATAATTAATATTCAAACACTTTTCTTTGCCAATTTTTAGACTCTAGGATCAATTTTATTTTGTGGTCGATCAGGGTTTGTGATGATACAATTACATCATCAGAATAATAAGCAACATTATGAATTACCTGTTCTCTGTGGCAAGAACATACATAAAGAAAATCCAAGCAAGGTTACTAATGCCATAATTTCATAAAATGGAGGAATCAGAAAATGCTCTCTTTTTTTCTTTTACAACAAATATGTTGTCAGATCGTTAAGGGAATTCCTCTTGCCAACCACAGTTTTTGTAGTGATATTAAAAGACAGAATTCAAGTTGAGCTCATGGGTTGATACATTATGTAGACTTCAGAGTAAAGGAGGAAATTACAGAAAGGTCAAATTAAGCTGGAAACATTCTTCTGCAGATAAATAGAGTTGCATAGAATTCTATAATATCAGCCAATTATGACACAAAACTGTAATTGGAAACAGTGTTGAATAATGTGAATATTCCTGAACCAGGCCTGCTTTTAATGAAAAATAGGCTGAGAAAACCAGGCCTACAAAGAATTTATGTAGTTCGGTATTAAATGTGACTTTCCCTATCTTAGAAATGCAGCTGAAGAAAACATGTATCAAGTTCACACATAATCTTAAAAAAGTTTAAACATATATGTAGGATTTTCTTAAAAAGAGCCAAAAATTATATATAATCTATGCTCCATCTTTCTGTGGGTACCATTACCTTCTCATTTCTATATAAGAAACAGATCTGGAGGGAGGAAAAGAATTATCGGGTGAGTGGTGGAAATGCTGTGTGTTTGCCTCCCTTCCCCATCTAAGGGGGGCTTTAGTGGAAACATTCATAGATGGTGGATTTGCTACCACAGAGGAGAGTGACATGTCACCTCCCTGTGTGGACACTGGCTGAACCTAGCTAGCATGGCTTGTGCTCTACGGAAGCAAAGAGTGCTTGGAGTTATTTTTGTATTTGTCTTTGTTTGTTTGTTAATAGTTTTATTCACATACCATAAAATTCACCTGTTTAAGCTGTCCAGTTCAATGGTTTTTAGTATATTTACTGAGTTGTGCAACCATCACCACAATCAAGTTTACAACACTCGATCACCTCCAAAGAAACCTCGTACCCTTCATCTGTCATATCCCCAAGTCTCCCACATCCCCAGCCCTAAGAAACCACTAATCTACTTTCTGTCTTTATATATTTGCCTATTTTGACTTCATGTAAATGACATCTTATTTGTTTTTATGTGGCTGGTTTCTTTCACGTAGATTTTCAGGGTTGATCCATGTTGTAGCATGTCTCAGCATTTCACTTCTTTTTATGGCTGAATAATATTCCATTGTAGGGATATAACACAGTTTGTTTATCCACTCATCTGTTGATGGGCACTTGGGTTGTTTCCATCTTTTGGATATTGTGAATAATGCTACAATGAACATTTATATATTGTACAAATATCTGATATCTGTTTCCAATTATTCTGAGTCCACAGCTAGGAGTGGAATTACTGGGTCATGTGGTAGCTCTGTTGAACTTTTTAAGGAACCGCCAAAGCATTTTCCAAAGAGGCTGGGCCATTTTGCACTCCCAGCAGCCATGGGAGGGTACTGACTTCTCCACCCCCTCACCAACACGTGTAACTATCTCACTTTTTTATTATAGCCATCCCAGTGGGTGTGAAGCGGCATCCGTGGTTTTGGTTGGCATTTCTCTGAAGGTAATGATATTGAGTATCTTTTCCTGTGTAATTATTCATGTATATATATGGAATATATATATTCTTTGAAGAAATGTCTATTCAGTTCCTTTGAAAGCTCTATTCAGATTTTTAATTGGGTTGTCTTTTCATTATTGAGTTGTATGTGTTCTTTATACATTCTAGATACAAGTCCTTTATCAGATATATGACTTGTAAATATTTTCTCCTAATCTGTGTCTTGTCTTCTCACTCCCTTCATAGTGTCCTTTGAAGCACAAATGTTTTTAATATTGATGAAATCCAGTTGATCTAATTTTCATTTGCTGCTTGTGTTTTTTGGTTCATATCCAAGAATCCATTGTCAAATCAAATGTAACAAAGATTTACTCCTGTGTTTCTTCTAAGAGCTTTTGAATTTAACCATTGCAATTAGGTCTTTGATCCATTTTGAGTTAATTTTGTGTATGGTTTGAGTCAAGGATCCAAATTTATTCTTTTGTATGTGGCCTATCTAGTTTTTCCATCACATTATGATTCTTGAACGAACCTGAACTATATATTCCTTAGAATTTGGGAAGGGAGATTTTTCCAGTTGTCATTAGGAAAAGTCTGAAGGAAACTGTATCAAAACTGTGAAGTGTCTGAGATTCTATTCAACTTGCAAGGTAGCAACTTTGCAAACACAAGTTCACAGATCTGGCAGAAGACAGGAAACTCCTGGGTCAGAGGCAAGAAACCTTACTGCTCGTGGAAGAGGAGTTAGAATGACCTGCATGTGTGCACCTGTTCTCCGTGCCTCCAGGTCCCACAGGGACAATTATCAGCCAAGGAGCCCTGAGCTTAGGAAACCCCACCTTTCATCATGAGCTGCAAACTCACCTGCCTACCCGCCGCCCTGCATCGGGGACATTCTCTGAACTAAACCTGTCAGAAGGCAACTCTACCTTCTGCTCTCGAGGGAGACACCTTCTCTACCTTCCAGGGCTGTGTACATTATTGGAAAGAGGCTCTGGGACGAAGGCCATCAGTGCCTCTCCTCTCAGGATAGGCAGAAATACAAGCGGCCCATGGAGGATTGCCTCCCAGCAGCTAAATGGAGCTGTTCCTATGGAGAGGTGCCCAGAACTAGGAAGTCAAAAGGGTTTAATATTCATTGTCAGGATCAAGATAAAGCAGGCACTGAAGATGCGTGAAATGATGCAGCTTCTCTAAGTGGTTGGAGCTGTGGACTTTTCCAACTCCTACACTGAAAATTCAGAGCAGCCCGAGGAAACCCTGTGCCTCAGCTTCCAGAGGAGATAAGGAAAAATAGTAAATTAGAGTGTGGTTTTGTCTTCAAGTTAGTGTAAAAGGGTCCCTTTCTACCAAATAGTTTTCCCCAACCAATTTCAATTCTACAATTTGAGGGATCAACAAGCAACTGTCTTAGTCAAGTTTTTTGGATGCCAGGTGTGTCTCAACATCTGAGAGAGAGAAGGAAGTTTTCTTTAAGGAAAGATAATATTGAGGTTCAGAGGACAGCCACGAGGCAGAATGAGGGCCCTGGGCACTGCAGGACCAAGAGAAGAGAGTAAAGTGGGAGGGAACCCCTGAAAACTAGGCGAAATGTTTCTAATTTTGCCGCATCTTGATTTTTCTTTTCTTTTTTCTTTTCTTTTCTTTTGCCCCAAAGAGAAATGGAGGAATCCATCCCCAGGTGAGAGCAGTTAGTCTGTTTTATTTTTTGATCTTTGCTCTCCTGAAGGCAGCAAGGAAGTCAAAAGTGGGGTCCATGTATTTTTCGTGGTGCCAGCCTTCTTATCTACACCTGTAAGGAGGCAGCTTGGTGATGCTAAGCCATTTCTCCACGCGCGTGATGGAAAACTTTTATCACTGGGATTTCTAGAAAGCTCCCTGGAATTAATAGTGTGCTACAGCCAAACTCTGAGGCTAATTTATAGCACACACTAGCGCACACACACACACACACACACACACACACACACACACGTACTCTGGGGGACTTTGTGACCCACCACTAGCCCTCAATAAAAAGTGCTATTTCTTCTCCATCAGAAGAAACCCCTATTCTTGGTGACAGGACAGCTTTTACTTTTCACAGCTCATGTCATTCTTGTTGCTATACTAAGCCGAGGACAGTCCTGCTTTCTGTCTCTCTTTTCCCTGTGTCCTGCATGCAGGAAAACCGCTGCGGAGTTGTCAGTGTGGCCTCAGGCCTCAAACTTGGACAGACACCAGGAAAAAGGAGAAGCAGGATACAGGACAGAGTTCCTCAAATATTTCCTTCTGAACAATAAAGATATAAAGAATATAAATATACATAAAGAAATAAATAGCTAATAAGAACCTGCTGTATAAAAAATAGATAAATAAAATTCAAAAGTAAAACAAATGATGGAAAATTATAAATGTTTATAGACAGGGAAAGGAAAAATCTATATATATATATACATAAATAAGGGAGATAAAGAAAAACGTATGGTGTTTCAATGACGGAAGGAGAAAATGGGTTAGTGGCAAAAAAAAGAATTTGCTAGTGATTGATCTAGGTATTTATAATATTTAGCATTTAATATTTCTATGTAGAATTCATGGTAGATGCTATTTGGGAATTCAATTAAAAAGGTAACTTGATGCATGCACTCCAGGAATTCCTAATCTAGTTGAGGCAAGTATTAGATAGAAGCAATTCCTAGAAGTAAACTCAAATCACAGAATCGAACACATAAACACTGTTGAAAACAAAACAGGGTCAGAAATCTTTAACCAAGGAAAACTTTTTGGAAAAGGTAGACTTCACATAGCTCCAGAAGAGAAGGCAGAAATGTATTGGACACAGTTTCAACACATTGAAACAGTTTCAAAACATTTCAGTTTCAACACAGTGGTAGGACGTTTTTGAGTGCAGAAAAGCTCTGAAGGAAGCAAGCTTCCCTGTCTTTCTTCATCTCCTTCTTTCCTGCAGACATTCCCTAACCCGTGTGTACCTGCACCACAGAACCTGGCCATTCAGGGATCATGAGGAAGGTACTGTCATTTTCGTCTTTCCTCCTCTGCGAAAATGACTGTATTCACAGAATTTTAGATGATCATTGCTTAATGTGTTCCGTCTCTCAAGTTCCACGTTTGCTCTTATCTGGTCTCCTGAAGACAATGCCTTAGTTCTTTAAGTGGAATCTAACGGATGGACTGCAGACCCTGGGTCAGGCTGATAGGAAGCAGGCTGTCAGGATGGATCCCATTTCACATTTTTGCCTGTGTGGGATCAACCCGCAGAGCTTATGATTGTGAAGGGTTCAGGCAATTAAAATAGCAGGTTTTTATTGAAAATCGAAGCCAACAGTTAAGTAACCATTAAAGTGAATATTAACATATCATCTTTTTAAAAATGGAGAAAATAAAGTAAAAAAATTTAGATTATATCAACTCCCAACATGTTTTTAAAAAATCTTGTTGGACATTATGCTTTAAACTGTAATAGGCATGAATATTAGATGATTACAGCCTTCTGTTATCACTCTTACGCTAACAAAAGAATATTTTAACTTCCCTCATGATGAGAATAGAGGGTTTAGACAACCCCAGCTTCTAGCTCAATAATATACCTTTCGAATTATGTTAATAGTCAATTCTCATATATTTAATCCTGCAGAAAGCCAAGTCTTCTGACTATTAAAATTCAGCTTTTCCTGTTGTCAGTCTTCATGTCAACTGAGTTTACTTTTGGACTTTTATCCTCAAAAGTTTCTTTAGGGAAATTGTTTTGCTAGCCTCATATACTGTGATTGAAACTATAGCAATATGTTGTATAGATGTAGTTCATCATCATATAAAGAGACATTATTTAAGCTCAAGCACTAGAGAGAGAAGAGTTCCAAAGTCATATCGTTTAATACTGTCAGATAAGAGTTGGGCAGATGTGTGGTGGAAAATACTGTAGAGTTGGTCAGATATTTACCTGCTGTCCTGATGTAACCTCACAGGTTAAACTTACCCCACTGGTGAAATGGTGTGTATCACAATGATTTATGGATAAAATTCCTGAGTGTTAGCTATCCCCTATAATTTGGAATCATGTTTCCACACAGTGTAGACTTAAAAAAAATTTTTTTACTTATGTTTTGATGGAGTAATACCTAGATGAGATTTATTTTTAAATCTCACTATATTGTATAATCAATATTAAACTAGAATTCAATTTATTTTTTGTTAAAGATGTTTACGTCTATGTTTATGAAGAATATTGGTCTTTTTCTGCCAATGTTTTAATCAGGGATTGATATCAGGGTTATTCTGGCTTCGTGAAATGAATTGGTAAATGTTCTTTTCTTCCATTTTCTCCAAGATCTTGTGTAGGATGCGTATTGTTTTCTCCTACCATGTTTGGTAGAATTCACCAGTGAAGCATCATGGCCTAAAGTTTCATTGTGGAAATGTTTCTATTTATGAATTCAGTTTCTTTAATAGATTTAGGACTCTTCTGATTTTCCATTTCTCCCTGTCACAGTTTTGGTAATTTTTGGTAATTTTGGTAGTTTTTGTTTTGGTAATTTTTGTTTTTTGAAGCATTTGTCCATTTCTTTGAAGTTGTTAAATTTGTAGGCATAAAGTTGTTAGAAAGTTGTTTATCCTTCTGTAGAATTGGTATTATCTATTGCTACATAAACAAAAACTTAGAAGTTTAAAACAAACGTTTAAAATCTCTCATGGGACCTTGGATTCTGGGTGAGGCATCCAACCAGTGGAATTAGCTGGGTGGTTCTGTCTCAGCCTCTTTCATGAATTTGCAGTCAAGATATCAGCTAAGTCCACGGTCATCTGAAGGGTTGACTGGGAATGGAAGATCTGCTTTCAAGTTTCAGGGTGGCTCATGCACAAGCCTGACAAATTGATTGTGGTTGTTGGCAGGAGCTCCTTGTCACGTGAACCTTGCCACCAGGCTTCTTATTTGTGGCCCATGGCACCTGGCTGCTTCCAGAATGATCTAATGTCAAGAAAGGCAGAAGTCACCATGTCTTCAAGGCCTAACCTTGGGAGTCACACTTGGTCATTTTCACAGTATCCTTTTGGTCCTGCTTGTTATGTCTATTAAGGTTGAAGGGAAATTCCCCAAGTTATGAATACCAGGCGGTAGGAATAAGGGGGGGGCCGTCTTGAGGCTGGCTGACACAGGATCTGTCATTCCTGTTATTTGTCATTTGTGCCTTATGTTTTTTCCTTGAGTGGTCTAGCTAAAGGTACTTTTAATTTTATTGATATTTTCAAAGAGCCATCTTTTTGGCTTTATTAAGTTTCTCTATTATTTGTGTTCTATTTCACTGATTTCTGTTCTGTATTATTTTCTTCCATCTACTTCCTCTGTGTTCAGTTTTATCTCCTTCATCTCACTTCTTAAGGTGGAAGATTTCATCGTTGATTTTAGGACTTCCTTCTTTTCAAATATACACATTAAAACTCTAAATTTTCTTTTAAGCACATTTTAGCTGTAGTTCCAAAATTTTATCATGCTGTGTTTATTTTCATTCACTTCAAAATATTTTCTGTTTTCCCTTGTGATTACTTATTTGAGTCATTGGCTATTTAAAAATGTGTTGCTTAATTTTCAAGTATTTTGGAATTTTACTAATATCTTTCTGCTATTGTTTTTAATTTCATCATGGTCAGAGAACATACTGTGCAATATTTAAACTTTTGAACTTTATGGAGACTTGCTTTACAAAGAATTTACCATGCATATCTGAAAAGAATGTGTTCTGCTGTTGAATGAATTTTCTAGAAATATCAGTGACATCAAGTAGAAGATTTAAACAGTGCTATTTAAATAGCACTGTTTAAATCTTCTATAGTCTTACTGATTTTTTTTTTTGTCTACTTGTTCTATCATTTACTGAAAGAGGATTGTTGAAATCTCTAGTTATGATTGTCAATTTTCTATTTTATTCAGTTTATGTATTTTGAAACTCTTTTATTAGGTGCATACCCATTTAGGATTGTTACTTTGTACCCTCGATCATTATGAGATGTCCTCTTTGTGTCCAGGAATATTCCTTGTCCTGAAGTCTCTTTTTTCTGATACTAATATAGCCATTCCTTCTTTGTGAATTGTATTTGACTACTATATCTTTTTCGACCTTTTTTATTGTAACCTATCTGTTTATATTTAAGTAGAATTCTTATGGACAGAAAATAATTGATTTTTTTTCCCATCTGACAACTTCTGCATTTTATTTCGATCAGCTTCCATGTCTTTATTAAAGAGAGGTAGAGAGGGGCCAGACCTGACAAACGAGGGGCAAATTACTGTCCAGGAAGATGGATCAGGCTCAAAGGATTTCAGGGCAGGCTGATGGTCTGAGAGGAGTCAGGGAGGTCAGGACCTTGCAACAGCTCAGGAGTGATTTCAGTGTGTGATTTCAGACACGGGGCCACCAGCAGTGCTGCAGGGTATGCGGGGAAGTGTGGAGCTGGCCAGGGGCCTCAAAGCAACTGCTGCCTCATCTCCCTAGCCAGAAAGCCACATGTTCGGTAAAAGGTCAGAGAGAAGATATTTTAGATTTTATGGGCTGCGTTTGTCCAGGGAAGCTAGTTTGCTAAGCCCTGCCCTGGGTTGTTCCCGGGCCCTGGTCTGGTTGTGGCCTTCCATGTCCACTTCATTGCTTCTCCATCATAAAGAGGCTCGTGCGAGTTGTCCTTCCCGTCTGTACCCTGCATCTGTGCAGCATCCTCAGCTCTTCTTGCCTTGTTGTCCTCACCAGCCTCTTCCTCCCTGTCACTGGGGTGTGGACTGGCGGGCCCTGCAGGTCGCCTTCACTGCGGGCTTCCCAAAGGAACAGCATTGTCATCTGTTTCCACCAGGCTCTCAAGCCAGACTGCTTGTTGCTGTCCCTCCTATGGCTGTTCTCTCTCATCCAGATACATTCAATCAGGATTAAACTGCAGCATCTCAGTGCCTTGAGGGAAGCGTGAAGCAAAAAAGGTGAATATGACTCCTGGATGCTCTGGAGAAAAAGCCTGAGGCATCTCCATGTTTGCTTTAATTGTAATATTTGGATCATTTAAATTGGATCGATTATCAATATGGTTGGACCTAAATTGGCCATCTTGCTATTTATTTTCTATTTGTCACATTTTTTGTTTGTTTCTTTTTTCTCCTACCTTATTATATATATATTTTTTTGATTCAGTATTTTTGGATATTATACTTTTTCTCCACTGTTGAATTACTGGCTATTCTAAGACTTTTTAGTGGCTGCTCCAGAATTTGCAAGAAGCATCTTTAATTATAACTGCCTACATTCAAATGATATCACACCATTTTATGTGATGAAAGGAACTTTGCAGCAGTAGATTTCCCATCCTCATGATCTATCCTTTGTGCCAGTGTTGTCATGCTTTTGTTATTATGAGTTATAACATTCAACATACTTTTCAAAAATTAAGCAGTCGGTGATCTTTTAGAGACATTGACATATTTACCCACGTATTTGCTTTTAGTGGTGGTCTCTCAGCTTTCATTTTGTTTAAAGAATTATTTATTTGTTCTTAATTTCTAAAAGACACCTATCAGATATAGAACTCTAGATTGGCTCTTTTCATTTCAGAATGTAGAATGGTTGCTTCATTGGATCCCGGCTTCCACTGTTGCTCTTAAAAGTCTGTGGCCATTTTTATCTGTACTCTCCTATAGGTAACATGTTTATCTTTTTTTCTCACTTCTTTAATGTTTTCTCTCCTCCCTAGTTTTCAGTTTTGTGATTATGGTGTTGTTTTATCTATTTATCATATTTGAGATTATTTCGATTTTTGCATGCGTAAACTTTTGGTCATTATGTCTTCAATTTTTTTTTCATTTCCCCTCTTC
This sequence comes from Tursiops truncatus, assembly GCF_011762595.2. NCBI lineage: Eukaryota > Metazoa > Chordata > Mammalia > Artiodactyla > Delphinidae > Tursiops > Tursiops truncatus. The sequence goes on from NC_047054.1 coordinate 5,410,419, forward strand.
TTCTGGACCTCTATGTTATGTAGCACTTTATATTTTGTTGCAGGTAACTGAGACTCAGTTAACTGTTTTTCCGTCTATTTCTCTCTATGCTTCATTTTGGAATTTTTTCTCTTGCCGCGTCTTCAGTTTCACTAGTCCTTCCCCTCCCCCCATGTCCAATCTTTTTTTTTTGAATCTTATTTTATTTATTTTCTTATATAGCAGGTTCTTATTAGCCATCAATTTTATACACATCAGTGTATACATGTCAATCCCAATCACCCAATTCATCACATCACCATCCCCACCTCCCCAGGGCTCCAATCTTTTATTAAGCCCATCCATTTAAAATTTCCCGTCAAATATTGTATTTTTCTTCTCTAGAATTTCCATTTATTTTTAAAAAATATATCTTCCACTTCTCTTATTATTTGGATCATGTTGTTCTCTGAATCCTTGAGCACGTGTGTAATAAGCGCTTTCAAGTCCTTGTCTTCTACTTCTGTTATCACTGTCATCTCTGGACCTGTTTCTATTGATTGATTTTCTGAGATTATGATTCATATTTCTCTTCTTCTTCCCATTTTTAATTGCAAAACTTTTCTTCTTGGAAATTTTTGATTTGGTGGTAGATAGTGTTAATGAAATGACATTGATGTTCTGAATGTGGTTTTTGCTTGTTTGTTTGTTTTTTGTTTTGTTTTCCTTTAAAGAGTGTTGAGTTTTGTTTTCCTGGAAGGTAAGTGCTTTTCAGCAGAAAGAAGGAGGAATCGTAGCGCTCAACTCATTTGTTCCTCTTTCATCAGGGATCACAGTGCTGTGCTGCCCATTGCCCAGTGTCTAAAAACAGGGGTTTTTTTTTCTATATTTTTTTCTATTTCCCTAGTAGCTTATTGTGAGAGGGCAAGTACCTAAATCTTATACCAGTTACTCCACCATGATGGAAGAAAAAGTCTTAAATACATTGATTGAGTTATGGTCTGGCTAAATAAAACCAATCTGGTATTCTGGCTTACCTACCACTGTATACTCTGAAATTTGAAGGTACTGTCTCATGACAGTATCTTTTCATCTGTGTAACCATGAAAAGTAAAAGTTCCACTGGTGTTTGGTTGGGAGTTTTTATTTAGTCAGCTCTTTGGCAGCTGAGGCATAATGGTTAAGGACATTTCTTCAGAGTCAGAGCACTCTTGGGAATACACTGCAAAGTTACGTGATAAAGGGCATGGATATGGCAAGTGTGAAGAATGAGGACCATTGTGGCTATCAATCTGCCATAGCAGAGGTCAAACCGTTGAAGACAGAAGAGGGCAAATTCTGAACTGGCTAAAACTGAATAAAATTCTGCCAACAAGAGAAAGGAAACACAAGTGGGAAATTTAATTCAGTTATAGGAAAATGAAGAAAATTAATTTCTTGGACATCTGTAAAGAGCATGGGCTATAAGATCAGACTGCATGGTTTCAAATTCAAGACCAGCCACTTACGGCTTATATAACATGGAGACCTTAAAATATTTAATCTTTTAAGCTACAGTCTTATTATCTACAAAGGATAATATGGTAGTTATCTGAATAGACAGTGGTGAGAATTAACTGTGATAATGTTTATAAAGTTTATTTCCATGTATGTGACATTGTAGGCCAGGATTCAGCAAACTTTTTACATAAAGGAGCAGAGAGTAAATAATTTAGACTTTGACAGCCATAAGGTCTCTGTTGCAACTATTTAATTCTATTGTTGTAGTGTGAAAGCAGCCATAGATAAAACATAAGTGAGTGGGCATGGCTGTTTTCCAATAAAACTTTATTTACAAAAATAGGCAGTGGTCATATGTGGCCTATGGTCCATAATTTGCCAACCACTGCAAACCGTAATTAGTGGATCTCTCATCTGTAGCTCCATTTTAAATTACTGGAGTTCAGGAACCATGTCCTTATTTTGTATTTTTATATCTCCTAGCCAGTGCCTGACATAAAGTAGGTGCTTTCTCAATGATTTTTAAAATGTAATTATTTATTGAACTCCTGCCAAGCACCAAAGCACCAGTAAAATGCCTGCTCCTATTCTGAGCTTTTCTGTCCAAGGAAGCAAGGTGGAAATTCTACCTGAAGAGTTAGAAAGGACTGAGCCCACTCTAATATAAACAATCCTGCAAATAAGCTTTATTTTCTTCCAGCATTTAGATCACTTATGTTTCCTTTGCACCTTGCAGAAGTAGTTAACCTATTCCCAGTGCTACCAGGCCATGTTTTAAAGCCTCATTATCTGGCCCCATTCTCTAGACAGGACATTACAAGTTTCCTTGTATGACCATTTCACTTTGAACCTAATGGAAGGGTGGGTTCAGTTTCTGATCCTCTAAGTGTTTGAGCCAGGACACTTTGTGTAACTCTACTATGTTCACGATGAGGAAAGCAATGTATAATGTCTGATGAAGAGGATATCCTGTCCCTGCCCTTCACACGCCAATCACGCAAATCTGCTTACCTCAATAAATATGCCCTGATGGGATTTTTGACCCTGAGGTTCATCCTTTATCACAGGATTCTATTAACTTCTTCACCACGATATTTTAGAGAACATAGTAGAAAGTCATTTTCATCTTTAACTCTCTTTACAGATAAAATAAAACAATTACAGCATTATAAAATGGTAATTTTTACTCACATTGAGACAGAGGGAGTCATTGCAAAACATCAAATTAATTCCATTGCTATCCTTGCCAATAAAGCAAGGCTATTTAAACTCATAAATTTTTCTGTGCATGTTCCTTTGGGAAAAAAAAAAAAAAGTAAATGGCTACATCACAAACACTGAACGCCCTACTCCGGTGTCTCTGAGGGCGTTTGCCTGTGCATGAAAGAGACAGAAACTATAATATAAACACATTTAAAAACCACTGCATCTTCACTAGGGCAGGGTTGGCACCGCTTAACTGGCTTCAGTCATGTGGTAAAAATGACTACTTAGCCTTGTTTAAAATCAGAGCTTCCTATGTTGGCTGCCCATGCTGATTCCTCCTAGAGAAGCAAAAACAATGCCCTGATAGCTGAGACATTAGGGATGGGTGTTGATGAAAAGATTTCCTTGTATTATTTTCATTAGGTTTCCTGCTTGCCTCATCAATGCTTGATAGACTTGGGTGCCAAAAAGTGGAGATTACTTCTATGGAGCATCTTGTGTAATTATTTCCTCTAAAATTTGATGGTCTTCACCTTAATGATATAACAGAGCATGGTCTTTACTGCAGTTAGAAACAGATGGGGCGGGATGTGCGTAATCACAAAATGCCCTAGGGAAGCTAGTTTGAGGCACTCTCAGATAAGCTCATGTCCATCTGTGGTCATTGTCTTCCAAGTTCAAGCATGATGCCACCCACCTCTGTGTTGATATTCTTGCTATCAGTGTTCCGGAAGATAGTAATCTTTGTTCCTGTATGTAAATAGGATGTATTTCTACTTTATGTTAGCTGCCCCTGTCTTCACGTTCTTTGAGCTTCTCCCTTGGCCTCATCCTAATACCTGAGCAGCCCCATTTACTCCATTCTGGGGTGTCTCAGCTACAGCATTTTTGACATTTTGAGCTGGATAGATCTTTGCTGGGGGTAGTGGTGGTTGTCCTGTACGTTGTAGGATGTTTGGCAGCAGTGCTGACCTCCACCTACTAAATGCCAATAGCTCATCCTCACCCTCCTGTGCTGTGACAACCAGACGTGTCTCCAGATATTACCAAAGTTCCCCTGAGGATGCCGGGCTCAAAAGTAACCCTGGTTGAGAACTTATCGCTATATACTAAGTTGATTTTTCTACCAGTGGTTTCCATAACCACATAAATTCTGACATAGTTTATCATTTATCATGTCCCTAAATAAGCATTTCTCTCAATACATCATTTTAAAGCTAAGGAATGGAGATCCAAGGCTATGAATTCAATTAGCCAAGATGACGTAGCTCACTGATGACAAAGCCAGGGCTTGACCTCATTCCATCAAAATGCTGCTTCTCACGTGCCCCCCACCCCCGCCCGCTCCTGTGTACTCCATCACAGAAGGTAGTCAGTACAGAGGTGTGACATCTTCTGCTCTGTGCTATACCCAAAACCATCATTAAGTAGCCAAGTAAATTGGTTATGCATTCATTCATGCATTCAACAAATATTGGAATGGCTCCTTTGTACCAGATGCTATAGTAGGCGCAGGAGATATAGTAATGAGCAAATGGGACTAAGTCTCTGCCATCCTTGAGGACATATAAAACAGGTCAGGTGGGCTTCCCTGCTGGCGCAGGGGTTGAGTCCGCCTGCCGATGCAGGGGACACGGGTTCGTGCCCCGGTCCGGGAAGATCCCACATGCCGCAGAGTGGCTGCGCCCATGAGCCATGGCCGCTGAGCCTGCATGTCCAGAGCCTGTGCTCCGCAACGGGAGAGGCCACAACAGTGAGAGGCCTGCGTACCACAAAAAAAAACAAACAAAAAAACAGGTCAGGTGGTGATCAGTGCTGTAGAGAAATTTAAATCTATAGAGATTGAGAATCCTGTAAGGGTTGTGATTCTTTGCAATCCATCTGGATACCTGAGAGAAGAACATTCCAGGCACCGGGAAAGCAAGTGCAAAGGCCCTGAGATGCAAGTGTGCTTGGTATGTTGGAGACCATTACAGCTGGAACACAGTGACCCAGGAAGGGAGTGGTAGGAGATGGGATTGGAGAGGGGACAGAGGCAGATCACATAGACCACAGAGACAGATGGTGCTGTTGATTTACTCCGAGATGGAAAGGTAGATTGTCAGGTTCAGATCCCAGCTCTGCTACTTACAGTTGTATAACCTTGGGAAGTCACTCAATTTTTCTGTTCTTAAGTTTCCTCCTCTGTAATTGAGGAGACTTCATGATACTACTTGAAAAGGCTGTATGAAGTTTTTAAAAGTTCCCTTATTCAGAGTACTTAGAATAGTGCCTGTAAGTACTGGAAAAAGTTAACAGTTTTATTAGCGACTTTTAAAATGATCATTCTGGCTGCTGAGTGTGGAATAGATCAAGGAGTGGAAGAGAGTGTGCTGTGGACACAAGGAATAGTTAGGCATTTATTACAGTAATGCAGAGTATTACAAAGGAGGTGTAGAGAGATGGCCTGGGTGTTCTGGATAAAATCACTGATCGTTCAAGATGTAAAGTTTAAGAGCAAGTGAGAGATCAAGCACGGCACAGCTTCTTCAGCTCAGTCAACTAGAAGCATGGAGTTGCCTGAGATAGGAAAGACCGGGGAAGGAACTAGTCTAGGGTGGAGAGTTAGAAGCACACTGTAGAGCATATTTAGTATGAAATGTTATTTGGTATCCAAATATGCTGAACAGTCAATTGGGTTCATGAATCTGAAGGTCAGGAGGGAAAACTTAGCTAGACGTACACATTTGGAAGTTGTCAGACCACACAAGCTCTTTGAAGCCATGAGGCTAGAGGCAAATACCTTTAAGGAGAGTGTGAACAGAGAAGGAGGCCACAGAATGAGCTTGGGAGGCTTAGTCATTTATAGAAGAATAGTGTGAGCAGGGTAAAAGGCTGTAAAAGTACAAGTGGCTACTCTGGAATCCAGTAGGAGAAAGTGTTCCAAGGCAATGGACGGGTCTCCAGTTCCAGTAATGTCGGACCAAATATATAAACAAAAGATCAAAACTATTTTCCTAAACGTGTCAGAGAGCTAAAACGAAAGTGGTCGTGGTTTAATCTGCACAGACGCTTGAAGTCTCATTGTATTCTAATTCCGAATTTTTTAATTCTTTTTTCATCAACTCCAAATGGTGAACCCAAGATCTGAGACCTGTTTTATCATGGGCATTTGCTGATTCTGGAGAAGGTGGCTGAGAGGTTAGGAAGCTGAATAGAACTTTCAGAAGCTCCACAGACCTTCCATGAGACACACACTAGAGTTCATGGTCCTCCAAATGGGAGTGGGGTGTGGGAACCCTATGCGCTTAGCTTTGTACACCATTGAGCTGTGTTCTAAGAGTTATGATGAATCCCTCCAGAGAATCTTCTCAAGTTCTATGACTACTCTCAATTTATTGCTGTAATTTTTAAGAACATATTTGGCACACAATAAAAAATGCCCTGGCACACAAAAAGAAACCTTTTTTTAAAAAGCAGAATTAAATGTCAGTAGAAACAGATCCACGGGGAATTAAAAATTATTTAGCTCCTTGTGTTTCAGTAAACAAAAGACAGGGTGAAGAAATTGGACAGATAAGTGTAAAATATAAAAGAAGATAAAGCAGAGTTGAAAAAAAAAGACCAATAATAGCAAAACTAAGAAACTAATAGGCAGATTTAAGAGCAGATTAGTGAGAGCTAGAATTAGTGAAGAATATACATAAAGAAATACAAAAAGATACAAAAGGTTAGGAATATGGAAGGGAAGGTGACAGACATAGGGAATGCAGAGAGTAGGTCTAACAAAAAGGTATGGTAATTCCAGTAGAAAAGAGAGAATAGGACAGAAGAAAATTTGAAAATAGAACGGCTAAGATTTCCGAAACTGTTGAAACATAAAAATCAATTGAAGCAGGATACACATGTAGGATAAGTAGTTTTACATGTACACAAAAGAATAGTATACTAACAATTTTGAAAACCAAATATAAAGATAAAATATTAAAGCACATAGAGAAAAAATGGCAAATTACCTTCAAAAGAGCAAGGGATGAACCACCTGCTGACTTGTTAGAAGACATGATGGAAACCAAAGGAAAAAGTAGTGCTGAAATTCCAGTATGCCAACTTATAATTTTGTCAGTGGGGATAGCCTTCAAGAAAGAGGATGAGGGCTCCCCTGGTGGCACAGTGGTTGAGGGTCCGTCTGCCGACGCAGGGGACACGGGTTCGTGCCCCGGTCCAGGAAGATCCCACATGCCGCGGAGCGGCTGGGCCCGTGAGCCATGGCCGCTGAGCCTGCGCGTCGGGAGCCTGTGCTCCGCAACGGGAGAGGCCACAACAGTGAGAGGCCTGCGTACCACAAAAAAAAAAAAAAAAAAAAAGAAGAGGATGAAATAAAGGTACACTCAGATAAATAAAAACAGAGAATTTATCACCAGCAGAAGCACGCTAAAGAAATGCTAAAGTGAGTTGATCAGAATATAAAGTTCACGGTTGCAAATAAGGAAATGCAAGAAGGAATACAGAGTAATGCAAAAGAGTATTATGTGGTAAATCCAACTGAATATTGATTGTATGAAACAATAATCATAATATGCCATGGGGTTTTAAATGTATTTCACTAAAATATATTAAAAACTAAAACTGTACAATTTGGAAGGAGTTAAATGAAATCAAAGACACCTCACAGGTACTGACCTTGTCCACAGAGGGGATAGAAATACAAATCAGATTTGACTTTGATTGGTCAAGAATGCATCCTGTTGTCTCTTAGGTGACCTTAGAAAATAAGCAAATATTATATAACCATAGTGTGTTTTCCTGATGAACACATTAAAAACAAAGCTATTCCCCTCACTGCTTCAGTCCTCTACCCCCTACCAATCTTCACCCAACTTCTCCACTAACTAAAGTGTTTCCAAAAAGGTGTTGTGACGAATGGTTCGAAATGAGGGGCCTGGTTTGAGTCAATAAAGATGGAGAAATGACCAGGAGACATAACAACCTAGAGGTCACTGACAAGAGTTATTTTAACGGCATAGGAGGGTGAAATTTTAATTGGAATGAGTTTAAGAAAGAAAGGGAGGAGGGAAAAAGGAGACAACAAATACAGACAACTTTGGGGGAAAATTCTTCAGTAAAAGGGAACAGAACACAAAAAGACAGAGTTGAAGACAAGATCAATGCCGAGTTATTTTTTCAGGACAGTATAGGATGTTTGTGTGCCGATGGAAATGATCCAGCAGAGAGAAAACCTAATCCTGTAGAGAGAGTGGGAGAAAATTTCTGGAGCAGTAACTTTGTGAACAAAGTGATGGAATGCAGTGCACAAGGAAGGGGTTGACTTAGGAGGAGACAACTCATCCATCAAATCAGGAGCAAAGGCGGACGGCTACAGAGCCACTTAGCTTGGTGGTTATGGGTGGGACCATGGAGGTTCCTTCCTGATTGTTTTTATGTTTGCAGTAAAATAGAAAGAATAAAATAGAATTGCCAGGCAGCACTAAAAGATCACCAACATAAGGTGAGACTAGCCAGCCATGCTCCATGTCTTTCTTCAACAGCCTCGATGGAAGTTTAAAAGAGAGGGAGAATTAAGCAGGTTGGTAGCTATTTCAGATGGAGGGGAGGGAAGGGGATGGTTATTTCACTTAATATAAACTGGGGAAAGACAGAAATCAGAAGATCTGAGTGGTGAAGGAGGTTGAAAAGCTGTTAGAATCAGTAGATTATCAATCCTGATGGAATTAAAGAATCACTAGGGTTCAGGTCCTTGAAGTAGGGACCTGGAAACATATGAAGTGGTGCTGGGAGAGTGGGATCCTTGATATGAGATGACAGTGGGGATGAAGCTAACCAGAATGTCAGAGCTCAGGGGTGGTCAAAGGAATCAGAATGTGATCAGATCAATCAAATAATCTTAGAATTAATCAACTAATATTCATTTAACAAGTTTCCAAATCATTCTAAATTTCAAACCTGATCATGCTGTTATTGGAAGTCCTTTAGACTACTCTGCCCAAGCTCTGAGCTAGTTTTCAGGATAAAATTCAACCTCAGGAGGTTGGCATGAGAGTTCCTTTGTCATCTGATTTCTCCTTCTCTAACAGCAGCAATAACTTCCTTCCCCCCAGCACTCTTCCTAGGCTATTAACTCCTATCAAAGAACATCTTAGATGCTACACTTTTTGAGAAAAAGCCCTACAACCACACCCCATCAAACTGAGCTTAGACATAAGATCTGAGTTTAAACATTACATTGCATTTTCACAATTAACGGCTTCCCACAAATCGGAAGCTCTTTGAGGACATGGACTTCTTAGTCTGTAACCCTCCTCTCCCACCACTACTTCCATATATTTGTGGATTAATTACTAAGTGAATGAGTAAATAAACGAATCAACAAATGTGCATCTACTTGAGGCAGAGACCAAGTTAAGGATTTAGCCTTGAGACTGCAGTTAGAAATAGAGATACAGTTCTTCCTGGTGAGAAGGAGTCTCTGGGGGAAAAAAAAGAAAACAAAAAACAACAGTTGTAGGAAGAATCTAACTTATCAATGCATCCCAATTCTTAAGAACATAGTAAGTAATACGTTAGTAAGCGGTAGCTCAGTGGAAGCAGCTGGACATTTATGAGTTAATCCCAAAAAGTGAGATACAATTCAAGTTAAAAAAGAAACTAGTAATGGTATCAGGATAGATTCTGTAGAAAAGCCAGTTGTCTCTGGTAGTTTTGCCTGTAAATTGACCATTCGACACCTCTGTTAATTTTTTCCCCAATCTCAAAGTGGTTATAGTACAGTCTCAGTTGTTTATATAAATGAATGAAGTCATTAATCTTTGGCAAGAAAGTAGAAACAATGACGCTAACTCTACTTTTATTTAAATTCTGTTAAACATATTTGGTTTCTATGTTCAACTGTTTATTGGTATCTAGGTAGTTAGTTAATTAGCTACTTGTTTAATGAAGCCATTTATTACTGCTCAGATAGCCATAATCAAGGGCATGACACAAATAAAGTATGAAAAAGATTAAAAGAAATTCATCAGCCAGATATGAGCTCCTGTACAATGGAGAGATTTATTATTTCAGGTCTGGTATTGAGATTAGCCTGACTGACTTTCTGGCTTTGAATCAACAATCTATTATCTCATTTTGAGATAAAATCTGGTGAGCAACAGTCATATCAGTTGTTTTGCAGACATAATCAAGAAAAGGTATATTCATTTACCTACCATAGCACCTGGCAAAACAAATTACTGCAGCAAGATGCAACATACTATATATAGTTTTTACTCATTAAACTTCATTCTATGCTAATTTTCTGTGCTGTTCCAGGTTTTAAGAAGACTGGAGTTTTAGATTATTTTGTTATTTAGACAGAAAGTGGTTTCTTTTCTTTTTTCTTAGATTTATTTATGATCTTTTTTGGTTTTCTTTTGGCTGTGTCAGGACATAGTTGAGGCACGCGGGATCTTTCGTTTCCACGCTCAGGCTCTTTGCTGTGGTGTGCAGGCTTCTCTCTAGTTGCGGCGTGCAGGTTTTCTCTTCTCCAGTTGTGGTGCGCAGGCTCCAGGGCGCCTGGGCTCTGTAGTTTGCAGCACACGAGCTCTCTAGTTGAGGCACATGAGCTCAGTAGTTGTGGCACGCAGGCTTAGTTGTCCCACAGCATGTGGGATCTTAGTTCCCTGACCAGGGTTTGAACCCACATCCCCTGCGTTAGAAGGTGGATTCTTTACCACTGGACCACCAGGGAAGTCCCAGAAAGTGGTTTCTTTTACATTATGACTTACCCCAACAAACCATAGTGTTTTGGAAAACACTTACCTATGAATTGCTGGAGAAAAAGAATTACTCTCTTTTCTTTGTTTTTTCAATGTAATTTTTAAAAGGAGAAATACAGATAATAATAATTAAAATATTGCACAGCTTTATAAGACCAAACATATGGCCAAAATATGTACATTTAAATAATGTACGCATTAGCGAATGATTGTAAAGTTAATGCAAAGTTATTTCTACTTCTTTGGCTCGCCAGTTGCCTACACGATGAAGTCTGCATCCTATGACCGTGGCACGTCTGCCTGAGTTTCTTCGCACGAACACTTCTCCATATGTTCAGCCCCCGTGGCACGCACAACACTCTCCACCCTCCACATCATGTCGTGTTCCTTCTGTGATGGAACCGGCTCCGTTGCTCCCACTCAACATCTGAGGTAATTTCATTAAGAAGATGTTTATCCTAAGGAGGAAAAGAGCATGGAGGTTCAAGGAATTAGGAAATAGAAAAGCATGTGGTGGAAGGATTAGTATGCACTTAAGTTGGAAACCAAAAAGGAAAACTCCAAGGAATTTAATTTGATTTTAGCACATTTTATTTCATGTGGTTTTAACTAATCAGAAGAATTTGGTACCTAGAAATATAGTATTATATAAACCAAATTATATAGTGTAAGCTAAGGCTCTATACACTCCAAGTGATTTTTTTCACATATAAAACTTTAGTCTCTTTGCACATTGGAAATATAGGTGGATCATTAAATGTTCACACCATAATATCACTAAAGAAGTTGGTTAAGTGAGGTATAAATAATGTCACTCAAAGGAGGTGATTGAGTTTTCTCCATAGTAATTTTCAGTAAACTGTTAGACTGGGGTATTAGAAGCCTAAATGATTGAGCTGACAGTTTTCAATCTCAGACTTTTATCTTCAGATAATGACTTTAGAAATGAAGAATACACACAAATTCTGTCAGGAAAATGATGCGGCAGATTGAGACCTTCACATGGCATATTTTTATAACCATAGTCATACACTGAACTTAGTTGCTATAAAAAGCACAATAGCTCAACATTTTATATCTTTCTAGCCCATTAAAACCATTTTCAAAATTCAAGTAACTGAATTTCATTCAAAATATGTGGTATATAACTACACCTTCTCATTGTTCTATTAGGATATCTTTTTGTATGACAAGTTAGCAGTTGAGAATGGGCAAGTCTATTTTTGTCCTTCAAAACTCTTCAACAAAATTGGAAACTCGGAAATATTATTAACATTTTTATTTGATTTAATTTAAGATAATTTCTTTCACAGTCACTTAAGCTCTCATTTACACTTACAAGCTGAGAAAGCTGCCCCAAAATAAATCCTGCAAAGCTCTGATACAGAAGTATTTCAGTTCAGTTCAACTAGGATTTCCTGATTGCAGTGATGGACACTTGGGGAGATTACAAGAGGGTTATGAGCATGGCTGCTACCCTCAAAGGTTAATCTAATTGGAAAGACATAGCATACATGCATGATTCTGTTTCATACATGTTTACATGTTGAGTACCATATGTGGTGCTGTAATGTAAATTAATGTAATGGTGTGCTTGAATAAAGGTTCGATGGACAGGAATTTATTTAAATCTGGGGGAAATCTTTATAGAAAAAGAAGAGTTATGAGTATTGAAAGTATAAGGCATAAAATAAGATGATCTACTGTTCAAAATCGTAAGAAATTAGATATTAAAGCCAAAACAAGGAAAACCAAGGAAATGGCAGGATGGCTCAAAAATTCAAGAACATGTGCCGCTAAAATAAATTCGTACATATTCAACAGGTAAGAGTAAAATTATGGGCACAGCAAAATCATGTGTTACTGATCTTAAGATGGGCAAGTCTGCAAAAAATATTTGGAGGAAAAAAGATTATTGTAGGAAAGAAAACTTAGAGGGATGCATTATTTTAACTATTTAACCCACTCTCATAAAACACACTCAAAGTATGAGGCTTCTCTAAAAGAATCACACTGTTTTGACTGAGTAAGAATATTCTATTTCAGCAACATAGTTGAAATAGTTGTGATGAAATTCTGTCCTATGAATGGTCTCTTTCAGGAAAAAAAGTAAAAGAAAGCTCAGAGATTCTCATCACTTCCAAAATTGAAAAGGTGTCATGTAAGGGAGAGGAATATATGGCCAAATGCAAATTTATTACATTAGATAATTCAGATTTCCAGTTTGGACTCAAGAGTATAAAAATAATAATAGTAATAATAATAATAATATGAACCCCACACTCTTCTTATATATATACATGTACATAAGTATATGTTAGATTCTAGTATTTATTCTACTACATATCTGTAATATCTATTATATTCTAATATTCATATAATGTATATATTACAGGACTTGCCTCAAGAAGTAATTTTAAGGATTAAATGGCTTATATATATTTAATCCTTAATATTATTATGTTAATGTTGTATATTAGTATATTAATTTGTTTAGATTAATTCATTCATACTATATATAATATATAATAGTATGTATAATATTTTATACATATATATTTAATCCTTAAAACAAGTCTCTGAGGTCAGTGCTATGATTGTCCCATTTGCAGAGAAGAAAAGAGGCCCACAAATGATAACAAGGTGCCTAGACCACACAGCTGGTAGATATCAGAGCTGGGATTTTAATACAGTCGACCCTCCATATCCATGGGTTCTGCATCTATGGAGGATTCAACCATCTCAGATGGAAAATATTTTTTTTTAATATTCCAGAAAGTTCCAAAAAGCAAAACTTGAATTTCCCAAGAGCAGGCAACTATTTACATAATATTTACATAGTAGTAACAACTATTTACGTAGCATTTACATTGCATTAGGTATTTAAAGTAATCTAGAGAAGATACAAAGTACAGGAGAGGAGGTATGTAGGTTACACGCAAATACCGTGCCATTTTATGTAAAGGACCTGAGCATCCTCAAATTTTGGTATCGGGGTTGGGAGGTCCTGGAACCAAACCCCTGCAGATTCTGAAGGACCACTGTATAGGCAGTCTGGCTTTAGAGGATGTGCTTTTAACAAGTATATTCTCTCTCTCTCTCCATAGCAAATTGTCTCTGAAACAAATTATTATTTTCACTAGCATGGCCTCACCCATTTTCCTGCTGGTCCCTATAACTGAAAAGTGTGTCTCCCACTGGCCTTTTATCACTCGTCAGTACCTAACCATTTTTCAGATATCAGGTCAAGCATTCCCTGAACTTCTAGTCTAAATCTGTTTCCCCTGTTATTGCTCATATAGCTGTATATGAGCTCATACAGACGAATTATTTTCCTCAAAACATTTATATAATTTCATAGTAAGTAATATGATAATTTGCTTAAAATCTGTCTCCACCACAAGACTGCATGATCCTGTAGTATAGCACCTACCACTATAACTGGTACATAGTAGGCATTCAGAAATATCTGTGGAATAAATGAATAGAGAAAGGAAGGGAGGCAGGAGGGGAGGAAGAGTCACCCATTCTTTAAAAGTTGAATAACTTCTGCAGGAAACCCTCTACAGCTTCCCCAGATGGAAGTGGTCAGTTCTTCCCCAGTGAGCTCACCTCCCTTGTACCTCCATGTGTGTTCTTTTTCAGGTCTGCTTTGTATTATCTTTAATTCATCCATACCCACCTTCCTCACTATAATGTAAACCTCTGGAAATCATGAGTGGTGACCTATTTTCCTTTCCATTTTCTGCAGTGTTCACTCAGTATTACATTGAATAGCAAAGTGACTGAGCTTTCTTACGGGACTGAATTAGATAGGATGATGATAGCTTTCATGCATAATTTGTCCTTTTCTGGGCCCCACATTTGGAAGGAAACATGCTGGAAGGCCTAGAAAGAATTTGTGTGCTTTGTTACAGTTAATTCAGAAATATGAAGCTCCATATGTACCTTGCCTGCACATGCTGTTCTCCCCTTGCAAAAGTCCCATTTAGCAGGGAAAATCTCTAAGGAAAAAACATTCAAATATGCCAACTAAATACACCGTCTTCTGTCTTTAAAATATAAACCACATGCTTTTTATGTTTTAACAGACTCTGGACTCCATCAGCAACTTTGAGTACAGTGAACTTAGAGTACCCCCAGGTTTGGAATTTCAAACAAACACTTTGTTTGGTCATATACATGTATTGACCCACACTAGGGATTCTTTACCAGGAGTGGTGATGTGTTTTCACGATTAGTCCACACTTTCTCACCTCATTCCTTTGTGGGCCAAAGCATCTGGGACATAGATAACCACTAAGCTGGGTCTGCAGCCTGGGGCCAAAGAACAAATCACCATCCAATGTCCTCTGTGGAGGCAGAAACCAAACCAACCAACTGCGTCTCATTAGCACCATGTCCTTAACAACTGGGCCAACCCACCCACGCTGAATTCATTCAGCTGTACACAGGAAATACCATATTAGAAAATCGGCTCACCAAAATCCCAAAGAGGGACTGAAAATTTGGAATATTTTTGGCAGACTGTAATTTAAAACCAGAATTTGGAATTACGGAATTAAGATAGCAAATGCTACCCTATACATGGTCAGAAGTAGTGTTTTCAAAAGATAAATTTTTTATCTTACTGCTATCTAATTTCACAAAGGTCAGAAATTAGAGACTTGGTCATTGAATGCTTGCTGTCCAAAGAGCCAAGGGCAAAAGGGTGGTTCGTCAACAGCCTGTGCTATATCCTTAGTTGTTTCAGATCCTTCTGGCAATGGTGGGTTGCCCTTCAAAGACTATGACTGAGAAAATTTCATCCTGTTCTTTCTATTAGGACCTGTGATCCCTTACTTCTATCTCCATTCCAAGGTCTAACAGACAGAAGTCTACTGGACAAGGGGATAGTTAATCTCAAAACAATGTCATCTACCCTCCCATTCAAATGTAACTCCCCTTCCACCCTGAAGTCCCCATAAATTCCCACAAGAGCCCCTGCCTTAACTAAAGTCTGTTACAGCTTTGCCTGCTCTCTGTGAAGGCTAAGAGGTTTGACTTTCAAATGCTAAAAAATAGAACATTCCAATCCTGCTTCTACTCCAAAAAGAAATAAATGTCCAGCTCCCTGGCATCTTAAAAAAAATAGATCTAAAGATCCTGCAATTGTCCTAATGGGTATTATGTGTGCATCAATTGATGGATTATACAAACTAGCACTGGTGTTTTAGAAAGAGATACCAGCCCATCCAATCACTTCAATTTACACATTAAGAAATCAAGTTTCCACAGCTAGCTACGGAACATGGGTCAGAGTCCACTCATGAGAGATGCTCACCCCATACTCTGTCCTCAGCCTTATACTATGACATTCTTTAATAGACTCAGAAGGAAGTTAACAGTAGGTTTAATCTGCTAGCAGGTAATGAACGCCTCACTGCTCTCCATTAGAAAAAGGTCTCAGGACAATCTTGAGAACGAAAAACGTAGCTGGAGGAATCAGGCTCCCTGACTTCAGACTATACTACAAAGCTACAATAATCAAGACAGTATGGTACTGGCACAAAAACAGAAAGATAGATCAATGGAACAGGATAGAAAGCCCAGAGATAAACCCACACACATATGGTCACCTTATCTTTGATAAAGGAGGCAGGAATGTGCAGTGGAGAAAGGACAGCCTCTTCAATAAGTGGTGCTGGGAAAACTGGACAGGTACATGTAAAAGTATGAGATTAGATCACTCCCTAACACCATACACAAAAATAAGCTCAAAATGGATTAAAGACCTAAATGTAAAGCCAGAAACTATCAAACTCTTAGAGGAAAACATAGGCAGAACACTCTATGACATAAATCACAGCAAGATCCTTTTTGACCCACCTCCTAGAGAAATGGAAATAAAAACTAAACAAATGGGACCTAATGAAACTTCAAAGCTTTTGTACAGCAAAGGAAACCATAAACAAGATGAAAAGACAACCCTCAGAATGGGAGAAAATATTTGCAAATGAAGCAACTGACAAAGGATTAATCTCCAAAATTTATAAGCAGCTCATGCAGCTCAATAACAAAAAAACAAACAACCCAATCCAAAAATGGGCAGAAGACCTAAACAGACATTTCTCCAAAGAAGATATACAGACTGCCAACAAACACATGAAAAAATGCTCAATATCGTTAATCATTAGAGAAATGCAAATCAAAACTACAATGAGATATCATCTCACACCGGTCAGAATGGCCATCATCAAAAAATCTAGAAACAATAAATGCTGGAGAGGGTGTGGAGAGAAGGGAACACTCTTGCACTGCTGGTGGGAACGTGAATTGGTACAGCCACTATGGAGAACAGTATGGAGGTTCCTTAAAAAACTACAAATAGAACTACCATATGACCCAGCAATCCCACTACTGGGCATATACCCTGAGAAAACCATAATTCAAAAAGAGTCATGTACCAAAATGTTCATTGCAGCTCTATTTACAATAGCCTGGAGATGGAAACAACCTAAGTGTCCATCATCGGCTGAGTGGATAAAGAAGATGTGGCACATATATACAATGGAATATTACTCAGCCATAAAAAGAAACGAAATTGAGCTATTTGTAATGAGGTGGATGGACCTAGAGTCTGTCATACAGAGTGAAGGAAGTCCGAACGAGAAAGACAAATACCGTATGCTAACACATATATATGGAATTTAAGAAAAAAAAATGTCATGAAGAACCTAGGGGTAAGACAGGAATAAAGACACAGACCTACTAGAAAATGGACTTGAGGGTATGAGGAGGGGGAAGGGTAAGCTGTGACAAAGCGAGAGAGTGGCATGGACGTATATTCACTACCAAACGTAAAATAGATAGCTAGTGCGAAGCAGCCGCATAGCAGCGGGAGATCAGCTCGGTGCTTTGTGACCACCTAGAGGGGTGGGATAGGGAGGGTGGGAGGGAGGGAGACGCAAGGTATCTAGTTGGGAGGGAGGGAGACGCAAGAGGGAAAGATATGGGAACATATGTATATGTATAACTGATTCACTTTGTTATAAAGCAGAAACTAACACACCATTGTAAAGCAATTATACTCCAATAAAGATGTAAAAAATAAAAAAATAAAAAAAAATTTAAAAAAATAAAATAAAAGTTCTCAGGAAAACGGAAAGAGAAAAGAAAGGCCAAGTGACACATGCATAGTATGAAGGTAATTTGTAGCAGAGCTTCAGCTAAAATCTGAGCCTATTAATTCTTGCTGCCTTTATAGAGTGCTGAGTTAAAGAGCCCCTACTGACAGATTTAGAGATAGACATTTGGATCTCCACTGGAAATTGTGATCAAACTTCTAAAGCCCAGAATAGACTAAAGCCCAGAATAGACAGCCAGTCAGGTAAGCAGCAGATCTTACACAATGAGGTTTTTAAAAGATGGCACATGTCTGCTTAGCGTGACACATGCTATGCCAAGTCCTTTCATTCCAGATCTTGGAATCTAGAGCCTGACGCCCTGCAGAATGATTGTTCTCATTTGATGCATGATAGATTACTCCCTACCTCACGTTCATCTACAGATGGCAATGAAAGTGCTTATTCCTGCTTTGCACCTTGAATTGTGAGTCCTCTCCAGCAATCTAATAAAATTGTAGTATGAAGAAATTGCATAATGTTATAATAAATGAGAAGTAGCACTACCTGGGGTCTCACCTCTTTCCAACCAAATATGAGAACCTTGCTTTTCAACATGAATAATATCCTAAAGCCCAAACTGCATTGAGTTGTTTCATTTTCTGGTCCTCAGTGTACTGATAAAGATTACTGACTATACTATGGTGTGATTTATCTATATTTGATGCCATGGACAAGCTTTTCTCTAGGAAATAATTGTGCATGATGGCCATATCATTCATATTGCAAGTGCTTAATTTATGATAAATATTCTATGAGCAATTCCAGATAATATTGGCTAGAAAACAAAGTAAAATATTAAAAAGGTACTTTGTACTTCCTACTTTGGCAAACAGTGAAAAACATTTTAAACTTTTAAAGTACTACAAAGATTTCACTGTAAAGAGTTTAAGATGAATGCTTAAAATTCTTTCAGTTTAGGAACCGAAATATATAATAATGAAAATTAAAATGTTATGTAAGAATATATCATGGTACAAATATAGCTGTTTAAATAGTGTACTTTTTAAAAAATTAATGTGTAGTTTATTTACAACATTGTATTCGTTTTAGGTATACAACATAGTGATTCAATATGTTGTAGATTATATGCTGTTTAAAATTATTATAAAATATTGGCTATTTTCCCTATGCTGTATAATATATTCTTGGATCTTACTTCTTTTATACATAAAATGTACATATTTTGTACCTCTTAATCCTCTCCCCCTGTCTTGCCCCTCCCCCCTTCCCTCTCCCCACTGGTAACCACTAGTTTGTTCTCTGTAGAACTTTTTTTTTTAACATCTTTATTGGAGTATAATTGCTTTACAATGGTGTGTTAGTTTCTGCTTTATAACGAAGTGAATCAGCTATACGTATACATATATCCCCATATCTCCTCCCTCTTGCCTCTCCCTCCCACCCTCCCTATCCCATCCCTCTAGGTGGTCACAAAGCACCGAGCTGATCTCCCTGTGCTATGCAGCTGCTTCCCACTAGCTAGCTATTTTACATTTGGTAATGTATATAAGTGTATATAAATAAATATATATATATATATATATATGTTGCTCATGTAACACAACCAAATGTCTTGTTATTATTTATAATCAAACTAGCCAGTGAATTTGCTTGTGATCCCATATATTTTTCTCTAGGTCATAGTATACATAGTAAGCTATCATCACTTGAAAATGTTGAATTACTTTTTTCATTATATTACTCTTTCTGTGGTTGGCTCTATCTTTGCTCGTCTACACAATTTCTCTCCTCCTGTTTTACATTCCTTTCTCAAAATATAACCCTATTTATAACAATAAACATAATTTCTTCTATTTGACAAATTTCACCATAGCCAAATCAGGCAAAAATACTTCTATATATATAAATATGCCAATAACTGATGTCTGTCTGTGATCCATTCTGGGAAAAAAAGACACAGTGTTTACAGGAAACTGTTAGGTATTATCATTTGGCATAAAAGTCGCCCAACTGAGAACATGCTTATCTGTTATCATTGTTTCTTAAGCCTATTAATTCAGTTAATGACAAGAAAATATCCTACTTATAAAACATCCAGCATATGAACATGCCTTTTCTTTTGAGTCTTGAGAAAGACGAAAGTAATCAAACTGCTTTGAATTTCAAAAAAGAAAACCATGTTCGTGAATTCAGATAGTAAAAGTAATTAGTCACAAATTTTAACTCTGCAGTAGGGCATGAAGATGAGACTTGAAATGGACTTTGTAAAACACTCCATGGACACATTGCTGAGAATTTTTCAAGCTTTGCTGGTCACGTTGCCATTTAAAATAAATCTGCCCTTAACGTTGACTCAGAGATCTTTAAAAAAAAAAAAAAGACAACTCTTCATAACCCCCAATCATCCTTACTTTTAAAACAAAATTATTTGCTATTATAATTTCTTCTTAGGCAATGTGAATAGAGATAACACTGGAAATCTTTTTCCAAAGAAATGAGATTTCCTCTTATTGTGAAGATGAAAACACTCCCTCTTAGTCACAGTGAGTGGGGGGAAAAATCAGTCATTTGATTGTTTCTTGGTTTTAGGTGTGCCTTCTAAATTGGATGGCATTCTCAGACACTTGGGATACGTGACAATGACTTCCCTAAACAGTTCCTAAGTACTAAAATAATATAGATTTCAGAATCTGTATTTGCTCCAACTTAGTGAAAAGTTGGATGATGAAGAGAAAACAACATATAAAATGGCTCCTGGTGGCTCAAAACAAAAATCAGCTAATAAAAGCAATCCCAAAGAACCAAACTGAAGTTTAGTGTTCTCAGCTAGGTGACATTGTCATTAAACTGGGATTTTGGTTTTAAAATAAGACAGAAGAAAAATACATAAAAAATGAAATAAGACAGAAGGTATCTTTGCAGTAGAAGGGAACTTGTTTCTGTAACACAAATAAGCGTTCTGATGACAATGGAGAAATATGTCAGTTTTAAAGAAGAAATGGTATAAATGTCATTTCCTGAGTATAAGACTTTAATTTTTTGAGACTTGTTTTATGGTGTTTTACTTATCCTGGAAAATGTTTCACATGCTCTTGAGGAGAATGTGTATTTTGCTGTTTTGGGGTGTAGTGTTCTACATATAGATGTATATTAAGTCTGAGCACTTCTCTGCATGCGAGATTTTAATAAAGTTTTTCTTAAAAAGAGGAAAAAAAAAAGAAGTAATACTGGCTTTCCAACACTTGGGAAAATCTCTAATCTCACTAATGATCAAAATGGAAATTCAAACAACTAGATACCGATTCCTTGCTTTAAAATTAGCGAAGATTTTTATTCCCATGTTTGACAAAATACCCAATGTGGTTAAGGGTGCAGCAAAAGTCATATACTCCCTCCCTGCCGGTGGGAGTAGTTTGGTACAACTCTCAAAAAACAATTTAGCATCCCATAGTTTTACTTCTGGTTCAAAAATATATTAGAGTGTTATTGATAAAAGCAAAAATTGGAAATAATTAAAATGTAACTATTAACAGTGATATTTATGAGGAGCTCATAGAAACATGGGGAAAAAGCAGGAGAGATTAGCTATTATTTGAATAATTATACAGAGTTTGCCCCAGGAATGTGGCAATGCTTCAACGTCGGAAATCCTCTCAGTATAGCTCACCGTATTGGAGAATAATCACATTACTATGATAGAATATTTCAAAATGTTTAAATATTCATTATGGTAAACTTGCCTTGTGACTTAAGTACCTTCAAAAAATGGATTGTCTAATCATTTCCCTCTCTTTGGGGCCCAAACTCCATGCTTAGCAGGGCAATTGAGGAGATAAATTAGGGTCAGGGTCCCACGAGGGCTTCTGTGTACCTACTCATTCTTTCTCACAAAAAGGCTCAGCAAACAGCAAAGTCATACAATAAACCTTGAGGCTGTGGTACATAAAAAACATTTGAGAAATCTCTATGGGCACTTGTAATTTTTAAAAAGCTCTTTAACAAATTAGGAAAAGTATTTGCTTGTATCGATACTTCTGAATTCATGGTGGATACTGTACATTGACTCAGTACCCATTTAAGTACTGTCTGGTAGAATTCCTGAGCTACCGAGGTCAGACAGCTAAAAACTACATTGTCTGTGCTTTTATTACAGCTAGAATTCTGCGTGGGACCTGGCTTCTGCCAAACAGACCTATTACAGGAGACCTAGAGGTAAATGGTAGACACTGGCTTGTGGTGGTGGAGGTGTGATTCTTCTGGGCAAGCTGAGGCAGGTGTCAGAGCATCTGGTCCCAAAAGACCTGGGTGCTGAGTGGCAGGCCACCACCATGGTACTGCTCCAGGACAGCACTGCCGCAGTGTGGCTGGACATTTCTCATGCAGATCTATTCCCAGTTATACAGGATCCAAGCTCAGGTATCTGACTTTCTTGCTGATAATATGTTCTACTAAACCCTTTTCTGCTTAAATTAGCTAGAAGAGAATCTATGGTCCCGCACAGCAAACCACAAATGATACAGCCATAAACCCAAAACTTCAACAGATATCATAAGTAATGGAGGAATGTTAGAAATAGCGTGTACACACTGCTAGATTTAAAATGGATAACCAACAAGGACCTACTGTATAGCACAGGGAACTCTGCTCAATATTCTGTAACAAGCTAACTGGGAAAAAAACTTGAAAAAGAATAGATACGTGTATGTGTATTGAATATAACTGAATCACTTCGTTGTACACCGGAAACTAATACAACATTGTTAATCAACTATGCTCAAATATAAAATAAAAATTTATAAAGCAAACAAACAAATGTAGTGCTGAATGGAAGAAGTAAAAAATTTTAAAGAGTAATTTAAATGTGGAGAATGTGACTTCATAAGGATAGAAAGGAAGGGAGAGAGACAGGCTTTTCAGTCACTTTGCTGGTGATGTTTCAGATCCTCTCGGCCTCACCTGCTGCGGCTTTGGCCACTTTGCTCTGCCCCTGCTGCTGCTGCAGAGGCCGGTTATGTGGGATGGGCCAGCCTCCCACCGGTACAGCCTGCCGGCACGTGCCGGCACGTCCGCTGTACACATCAGCTCCCAGCCAGGACCTGCCCCACTGACACAAAGCTGTACAAGATGTTGCAACACCGAGTGAGAGCTGCTCACCAGTTGCTTTGACCAGTAGGAAGCGTGAGCCAGTGGATCAGTTCTTGCCTCTCTTCCCCACAGGGACTGTTCTGAGAAACAGTCACTTATTCAGCTTCTTGGAAGAAAGGTTCTACAAAACCAAATAACCAGATTTCCTTGCTGCCCCACCTGTTCTTCCTCCTTGCTGCCTCAGTCTCCTTTATCCTCACTTCTGTCCCCGGGGATTGCATCTCTTAATAACTCGTTAGCACAGATGCCTTTTCCTCGGGCTCTGTTTTCTAGAGAGCCTGCCTCAGATGGGCAGACAAGCAAAGGAAACTTGTATGACTCGATGCTCATGCATACGCTGACCACAGAAACTTAACTTATGATTAACTTAACCTTTCCATCTGAGGTTCAAGAAGGAAGGAGGGGATGGTGAAAAGAGGTGGACAGAGAAAGCAGTAAGGAATGAAATAGGAAACAGTTACAAACTATCGGCAAAACAAAGGCTTGATCTTTAAAAAGACCAATAAGATAAATCTTTAGCAAGACAGATAAACAACAAAGGAAAGATTTAATTTATAATGGAATAAATAATAATATATCAAACAAATGTTTAATTATAAAGAGTTGTGTGTAACTATACATAAATAAATTTGAAAGTCCAAATAAAGTGAATGTATAATTTATAGAAACAGAGAATGCAGAGGAAAAGAGAGTTTCCTATCTCAATATATAAAGCTAGTATAACTTTGGTAACCAACCGTGTTACAGACAGTACACACAAACAAAAAATATATAACATAATTTATCTTACAGGTATGAGATGAAAATCCTAAATAGATTCTTAATTATGCAATTCCAATAATATTTCTAAGTGAAATCTGTCCATCTTTTAAAAATGTATTAATTTTTAAAATCTGAAGCATAGTTGATTCACAATGTGTTGTGTTGGTTTCAGGTGTACAGCAGATGATTGATAAAATTATGATGTGTTTTACATACATATATATTTTTTTTCAGATTCTTTTCCCTTATAGGTTATTACAAAATATTAAGTATAGTTCCTTGTGCTGTAACAGTAGGTTTTTGGTTATATATTTTATATATAGTAGTGTGTATATGTTAATCCCAAACTCTTAATTTATCCCTCTACCTCCTTTTCCCTTTGGTAACCATAAGTTTGCTTTTTATATCGTGGGTCTGTTTCTGCTTTGGATATAAATTCATTTGTATCTTTTTTTTATATTCCACATATAAGTGATATCATATGAAATTTGTCTTTGTCTGGCTTACTTCACTTAGTGTGATAATCTCTAGGTCCATCGAAATATACCCATCTCAAGTTTATTGCTGGAAAACAAATAGGATTTAGTAGTAGAAATTTTATCATCGTGATTCACCACATTGTCTAAGTGAGAACAACTATGTTACCAACTAAATAGTTGAAGTAAAAAAAAGCATATGAATTTTAATTCAACACCCACTTATGATAAAAAATTCTATGAAAATAGAAATAGACGAGAACTTTCTTTACTTGATGTAAACTACCTGCAAAACAAATTATAAGATCTCACCGTATTTAATGGAAACATTTAAATTACTCATAGAATTTCTCAACAGATGAACTTTTAGGTTTAATAGTGTAAGAAAGAATCTGACTCCATGGTTTCAATGTTTGACTGCTGACAGCTTTAAGCCGAACCCCTCCCTCTTCCATCCGTGCCCCATCTGTGCACGCTGGTAAGAAAGCCCTGGTGCTCTCTGCTTTGGTGCCGACAGGAGACTCAACCAAATAAGCCCCTGCCCCTGCACAGACCCGCACAAGCCAGTCTCCCTTCCTGGGTGAAGGTACCTCTGCATCTCAGAGTGGCCACAATAATAAATGGGGTTGACAAGTTCAAGATCATTATGCCAAAATCAAAAATGCAGTAGGTCCTTGTTGATTATCTATTTTATGTATAGTCATGTGTATAGTAGTGTGCTACTGTGTAGCACAGTGAACTCTACTCAGTACCCTGTAATAGCCTATATGGGAAAAGAATCTGAAAAAGAATAGACACCTGGACATGTATAACTAAGTCACTTTGCTGTACACCTGAAACTAACACAATATTGTAAATCAGCTAGACTCTAATATAAAATAAAAATTTTAAAAAGCAAAACCAAAAATGTTCCTTTGCCTCAGCAACTGCAAATAATGAAACAGAGAATATGATATTCACAAGAACAAAACATGGATAAATTAGCTATGAATTAAGTTTAAAAGAATGCATATAATTTTTGAACAAAATATTAACATTCTTTTTAAAAATATGAAAGATCATGGAAAATGGAGACGTGTTTGGTACCATCTTATTACCTTACTTCAGTGGGGTTCTCTCCTACAGAACACTCTCTGAATGATACACGATGAAGTTGTATAATATGTACATCCTGATTGTATTCATAAACGGGACTACACACGTCCATTCTCTAGATCTGAAAATATAGTACAATTCAAACAGAAACCCGTGAAGGATATTGCGGAGGAATATAATTAAATGATCTTAAGTTTAATGTGGGAAAAGAAGAAGACAAATTACTGTCTGTATAAAAAGAGTACATTGTCATTATCGTTAAAACCACATGAGTTCTTCCACTTTCGGTCAAGATGGAGTAACAGTGACCAGATTAAAGTTCCTACCTAACACAACTGAAAAAAGGCAAAGTACCTGAAATAATGGTTTTCAAGACATTGGATATCAGGCAACAAACAAAAATGATTCCTGGGAATAGGGAACAAATTAAGTGAACACTGTGATTTCCCAGGTTTATCACCACGAGAGAGCCTCCCGGACATGGTGCAGTCACTTGCCAAGACCAAAATCTCACCTGGCCTAAGATTTAAAACCATCCACCTGCGCGGGGGTGATAATGAACCAACCCACGCCTGCACATGGAAGTGGCACTGCCCAAAATGCTCCAAAGTGAAAACCCGGGTCTTGCACAAGCGCCGGCCAAGGCCATTGGCTGCTTTGCTCCCTGGTTTCCTCCCATCTACGTCTCAACATTTCCTGCCCAAAATGCAGGAAACCCCATCAGCTTCCTGAATTGAACATACTCCCCCCAAAGCCTGCGAGCTCACCCAGTGTCTATCGTTGTGGACCTCACTGCTTAGAGAAGCGGAGCAGAGCCTGGAAAGAAAGGTTGCAGAGTTATTCTAATGACTTAAAGTGGGAAAGTATTTCATAAAAAAAAACCCCAGGCTGTTGCCTGAGGGAAAGGAGGAGATTTAAGGAGAGAAACAAACACACACACACTGAACAGACTGCATTTTGATGATATATATTTTTTAAGACAACAGTAGAGCTGTTAAGGTACATTTTGAGAAATGCAGACTTACGTTAAGCTTCCTTGGAGAAGGTGTTAATTAAAATATTTAAACACTTTTCACTTTATGGATCAAATGATCCAAAGCACAAAAGAATGGGCGCATCTACCTTCTGTTGATTGAAAAAAGGGAATCTGAGTTAAATTAACCAGACTTCAGTTGGCTTTCTATGGGCTTCAATAGCTGCAAAGAGTGGGAAAATAATCTAGATGAAGAAGAATGATCTGGAATCCACCTTTTCTCTGAGATGACGAACCAGCAAAGCTAGTTATCAGGTGTCCACCAACCAGAGCAGATGCAGCAGATAGTTTCACAAGTCACGAAGAGTGACAAATACCTGCAAAGGAAGAAGGGGTACTGGCATCTTTAGGGTTTGGGGGAAGAAAGATAACTGCACTGTAATATTTCATGATTGAGGGAATTCCTGCGTTAAGAGCTCTAAAGATAGGTACTGCTTCTGTTGCTTTACTAATTTCGAGCTATTTGTTTCTTAAAGGGCTCTGCTCTAGGCTTAAGTGTAGCTTTATATAAGCAGCCTTACGTCATCTGAAGCAGTAGCTATAGACATGAACATTTTTCATTTTTCCATGAAGCCCTTGTAGAAGAGGCAATGGATTCAGTCACTGTAATCAATAAAAATACTTTACCTAAACATTTTTCATAGAACAGATGCTGACATATTATGAAGCTCTCAGCATAGAATAAACAGATAAAGGCTCCTTTCCACTTTTTCAGTGGGAAGGAGAATTAATTTTAGATTTTAGAACCTAAAATCAAATAGCTGGAACAAAATGTTTAACTGATGGAAACCTTAAACTCTTAACTGCTGTACCTCTATGATGTCTTGAGATTGTTCCACTAAAGTTTTTTTTTTTTTTCTTTTCATTTCTTATCGCAGTACTTTAGTCACCACTTGTACATGAGCTAAAACTAGTGAATGCTCTGAACTGGACAGCTTTGACGCCTCTAAGTTGAGTATCAAACAATACAAACATGTTTCAGGTTCTTATACTTCTTAGCTTGGAAGGTAGATTGAAAGGAGATAAATAAACATTCTAGAAAGGGAGGAACTGGCAGGATAGGAAATGAGATTAGACAAGACATAGGACTGAAACAATTGACTATTAATAAGAAAAAAAAATCAAATCCCTACATCACAACATACACAAAATAAATTCCAGGGAGATTAAAGAAAATGGCCAAAGGATATAAACAGGGAAGTAGTAGAAAAGGAAACTCAAATGGCCAATAAACATACAAAAAGATGCTCAAGCTCACTAGTCTTTGGAGAAATTCAAAGTAAGACCCCATTAATACCTTATCTTTCACTCATCAAACTGGTAAAAATTTAAATGCAGCAAATAGCAAATCCCAGCAAAGCAAGGGAAAAAGTAATCACAGGCAGTTGGTGATGGGTGAATTGGTACAACTATTCTGGGAGGTCAATTTGGTTATTCTTAATTGCAATTTTTAAATTTGCATCCATTAAAGTTGAAGATACACACGCCCTAGAATGGAGAAATCATGCTTCTGGTATAAACTCTAAAGAAACTTAGCATATGTGCCCAAGGAAACATGTATAAAGATGCCCAGTGAAGCATAATTTTCATGGGAAAAATTGGGAAAAAATGCTCATCAATGGGAGAATGGATAAACACACATATATTTATATAATGTTACTCTATATAGCTACAAAAATTAATAAACGGATCTTTACAAACCAACATGATTAAATCTCTGTAAAGTACTGATTTAAAAAAAAGATGCAGAATGAAATATAAAGTGTAATACCTTTGATTTAAATGTTTTCAATCTACAAACAATAATTCCTGTTTATGGATATAGATCATTACTAAAATATAAATATGAAGCATATTAATTTTTGAATAGTTATCTCTGGTGAAGGGGAGCTGAAAACGTAATTGGAGAACATACAAAGAAGGTTTCATCTAGTCAGTGAAGCAGTATTTTTGAAAAGATAGACTTAAAACAAATAAGATAAGGGATTAATAATTAAGTATGGATGGTAAATATATGTATGTTTATTATATAATCTAATTTTCTGTGTATTTAAAATGTTTTCATACTAAAAAATATCCCGATGAATTTCTAATAAGCCTATTGTACTTTAATCTTAACGGAAAAAAGCAGGATGTTGAGTGTGGCCCATGATCTCAACAACCTAAACCAGCAATGGTAAACTGACAGCCCTCAGTCTGACAAGGGCCTCGGCCCTGTTTTGCTTGGCTGTGCCTTAATATTGACCCACACAGTGTTTAAAAAAATCTGTGAAGGATATGTCAACATTTAGAAGTTAGGAGATACCACGTAAAAATCCTGACTTCTGCCTTTTTTTGCAGAATCAGGAGGTCAGGCAATGTGAACCATAGTCCAATGGGGCAAGATGGGTGGAGCTGGGGGGCTGCCGGCTCTTTTGGTCCAGAGCAGTCCAGTAACTGCCCGCAGCACTGCCCCCTCCAAAACTGGATCCGAGTCCCACTGGCCACCTACCACCACACTTGCCCTGTTCTCTTATTCCAGGAGAAAAGCCAAATATTTCACCTGGCCCTCTTTGTTTGTTTTCATTACCTTTCTCCTTCTCGTAGGCATCTAAATTTGTAACCCCTATTTAAAAAAAAAAAAAAAATCATTGAACAGGATTGGAGAGAAGTAAAACAAATATTTTTCACTGTTGTCTTTGAGTTACTGGAGAGCCAGTTTTTAAAGCTTAAAAAGGACTGTATAAAACTGTGAAAACAGCCAAACCCAAAGATCCTTCCATATTCCTACTTCAGGTCCCAGCATGACACAAAACTACCCTTCTGGGATTATTTTCTGCTCCAGATTTTCTCCACTTTCCTGTCACAGGAAAACTCCTAACATAGTTCCCAAGCACACTGAGCCTTTTAAGATCCAGAGTTATTTTTTCCCCGCAGGCCATTCCTTTAAAAACAAAAAAATCCTTTCTATTCCCATGTCATCTTTCAAAGCTCTTACCCATAAATTCAAATATAAGTCCTCTGTGATGCTTTTCCTGATTTCCTCTGATAACAGAATTTTTCACCCACCTTTGCTCACATGACCAGGAATTCTATCTCTGGTAGCAAAAATCATTGGGTACATACATCTATTTGTCACTATACAGTGGGAGGACAAATCTTATCCATCTACCCATTGCTTCCTTCCTAGTGTAGAAAGGGCTTGTCTAGAAAATAGGAGATGCTCAAAAATATCAAATAAAACACAGTGTATTAATTATCATTATACAATACGCTATAATTAGAAGATACAGGCCACTAAATTTAATCTATACTTTCCTTCCTGTGATATATCATGAAAGTTGCTGTCTTGATTCCACTATAACATGCATGTGTTTTTTTCTCATATAAACGCAAGAAATGTAAAATATAACATCATAGTGAAGCAAACATATAAAAATTCCTATTTGGGGGGTTTCCAGATAAGTGAAATCTACTTCATTATAATGCATTTTCAATACAGTAAGGATTATTTGTTCTCATTTCTCAAAATTCTTGAGTTTATAAATTTATAAATGTAAGTTGGATGTATTATTGAGTGAGAATTAGATGGCTTCTTTTTTTTTAACATCTTTATTGGAGTATAATTGCTTTACAATGGTGTGTTAGTTTCTGCTTTATAACAAAGTGAATCAGCTATACATATACATATGTTCCCATATCTCTTCCCTCTTGTGTCTCCCTCCCTCCCACCCTCCCTATCCCACCCCTCCAGGCGGTCACAAAGCACTGAGCTGATCTCCCTGTGCTATGCGGCTGCTTCCCACTAGCTATCTACCTTACGTTTGGTAGTGTATGTATGTCCATGCCTCTCTCTCGCTTTGTCACAGCTTACCCTTCCGCCTCCCCATATCCTCAAGTCCATTCTCTAGTAGGTCTGTGTCTTTATTCCTGTCTTACCCCTAGGTTCTTCATGACATTTTCTTTCCTTAAATTCCATATATATGTGTTAGCATACGGTATTTGTCTTTCTCTTTCTGACTTCCTTCACTCTGTATGACAGACTCTAGGTCCATCCACCTCATTACAAATAGCTCAATTTCATTTCTTTTTATGGCTGAGTAATATTCCATTGTATATATGTGCCACATCTTCTTTATCCATTCATCCGATGATGGACACTTAGGTTGTTTCCATCTCCAGGCTATTGTAAATAGAGCTGCAATGAACATTTTGGTACATGACTCTTTTTGAATTATGGTTTTCTCAGGGTATATGCCCAGTAGTGGGATTGCTGGGTCATATGGTAGTTCTATTGTAGTTTTTTAAGGAACGTCCATACTGTTCTCCATAGTGGCTGTACCAATTCACATTCCCACCAGCAGTGCAAGAGTGTTCCCTTTTCTCCACACCCTCTCCAGCATTCATTGTTTGTAGATTTCTTGATGATGGCCATTCTGACCGGTGTGAGATGATATCTCATTGTAGTTTTGATTTGCATTTCTCTAATGATTAATGATGTTGAGCATTCTTTCATGTGTTTGTTGGCAGTCTGTATATCTTCTTTGGAGAAATGTCTATTTAGGTCTTCTGCCCATTTTTGGATTGGGTTGTTTGTTTTTTTGTTATTGAGCTGCATGAGCTGCTTATAAATTTTGAAGATTAATCCTTTGTCAGTTGCTTCATTTGCAAATATTTTCTCCCATTCTGAGGGTTGTCTTTTCGTCTTGTTTATGGTTTCCTTTGCTGTGCAAAAGCTCTTATGTTTCATTAGGTCCCATTTATTTATTTTTGTTTTTATTTCCATTTCTCTAGGAGGTGGGTCAAAAAGGATCTTGCTGTGATTTATGTCATAGAGTGTTCTGCCTATGTTTTCCTCTAAGAGTTTGATAGTTTCTGGCCTTACATTTAGGTCTTTAATCCATTTTGAGCTTATTTTTGTGTATGGTGTTAGGGAGTGATCTAATCTCATACTTTTACATGTACCTGTCCAGTTTTCCCAGCACCACTTATTGAAGAGGCTGTCCTTTCTCCACTGTATATTCTTGCCTCCTTTATCAAAGATAAGGTGACCATGTGTGCGTGGGTTTATCTCTGGGCTTTCTATCCTGTTCCATTGATCTATCTTTCTGTTTTTGTGCCAGTACCATACTGTCTTGATTACTGTAGCTTTGTAGTATAGTCTGAAGTCAGGGAGCCTGATTCCTCCAACTCCATTTTTCTTTCTCAAGATTGCTTTGGCTATTCAGGGTCTTTTGTGTTTCCATACAAATTGTGAAATTTTTTGTTCTAGTTCTGTGAAAAATGCCGGTGGTAGTTTGATAGGGATTGCACTGAAATTGTAGATTGCTTTGGGTAGTAGAGTCATTTTCACAATGTTGATTCTTCCAATCCAAGAACATGATATATCTCTCCATCTATTTGTATCATCTTTAATTTCTTTCATCAGTGTCTTATAATTTTCTGCATACAGGTCTTTTGTCTCCTTAGGTAGGTTTATTCCTAGATATTTTATTCTTTTTGTTGCAGTGGTAAATGGGAGTGTTTTCTTAATTTCACTTTCAGATTTTTCATCATTAATGTATAGGAATGCCAGAGATTTCTTTGCATTAATTTTGTATCCTGCTACTTTAACAAATTCATTGATTAGCTCTAGTAGTTTTCTGGTAGCATCTTTAGGATTCTGTATGTATAGTATCATGTCATCTGCAAACAGTGACAGCTTTACTTCTTCTTTTCTGATTTGGATTCCTTTTATTTCCTTTTCTTCTCTGATTGCTGTGGCTAAAACTTCCAAAACTATGTTGAATAAGAGTGGTGAGAGTGGGCAACCTTCTCTTTTTCCTGATCTTAGTGGAAATGCTTTCAGTTTTTCACCATTGAGGACGATGTTGGCTGTGGGTTTGTCATATATGGCCTTTATTATGTTGAGGAAAGTTCCCTCTATGCCTACTTTCTGCAGGGTTTTTATCATAAATGGGTGCTGAATTTTGTCGAAAGCTTTCTCTGCATGTATTGAGATGATCATATGGTTTTTCTCCTTCAATTTGTTAATATGGTGTATCACATTGATTGATTTGCATATATTGAAGAATCCTTGCATTCCTGGGATAAACCCCACTTGATCATGGTGTATGATCCTTTTAATGTGCTGTTGGATTCTGTTTGCTAGTATTTTGTAGAGAATTTTTGCATCTATGTTCATCAGTGATATTGGCCTGTAGTTTAGATGACTTCTTACCCACCATATTCAGTGAGTTTTAAGAAAACTCCCCCAGCAAAACATACAGCAATACATATTCCCATAACTATAGTTTTTACCAAATCACTTTTGGATTCAACCTAAAGGATTGATTTCTGTGCATATTCCTGCCATGAGGCCATTTCTCCTAACCAGCCTTCATGAAAATTAAAGTGCTGTTTTAGTCACTCCCTAAGCTCAAGTAACCCTTCATGAGTTATCTCTCCATCCGATATCAGCGCCTGATTCTCTGCTGACTTCTCTCTGATAGCTGGGTTGTTTAAATTTTCTCAAGACACGTTTTACAGAAAATTTATCTGTTTAACAGACAGAAAAATAAGGGATAGAAGAACGGAAAAAAGCTAGTAGGAACTACAATTTTGTATTTGGTCTCACAGGAATAAGCATATTTTTCCTTCCTGTCTGTCACAGGCATATAATCTACCTTTACACTTAAATTGTTTAAAACATTTAGAACTTAGTACGTTTAGTAAACCTTCACAACTGCCACTTTAAATTTGACAATAATATAAAAATAAGGAAAAGTAAATAGATAACAGCTGCATTTAATTCCCACCAATTGCCTACCTGCATGAAGACATTGTAGTCACATTTTGCAGCTCTTGGGAATTCATTGTAAGTTAGCCTTAGTAGAACATGACAGCTACCTTGTTAACGAACATTGTTTCCTGAAAGTGGATTCCATAAGTTATAAATATAACAGGCAAGAAGAATGCCATATGTAACCTCAAAAGTCAAAGATTACTGATGTGTGAGCCAGAAGTAATAAAAATAGCCTGTATGTTGCATGAACCAGGGTATGGTTGCTGGCAATCATCTCAGGGTAAATTTCTCTACCGTGATCAGAGTCACAGCATAAAGTAACTGAAAACCTGAAGCATTTGTTAATAAAGAAGAAAAACACACATTTCACCAAATGTGGCAACAGCACTGACGAATGATTTACACTCAAGCATCATATTGTCTGAAATACTATGCTTTGTACCCTTGACAGTGAGGGGAATAAAGCAGTAATCAGGAGATCATACTTGCAAGGTATTGACTTTGAAAGAAAATGTCTGGTACACAGATTATGCTGATTAAGAATTTAAAAACTATACATTAAAAGCATAGTAATTCTTAAAATTCTTAAAAATGGTGTCATTAAGTAACACTTCTTTTTATCTCATCTATCTAAAAGTTACATATATGAAATACCTAGCTGGTATGCTCTGTATATTGGCAGAGTTCTCTGGTCTCTAGTTTAATATACTTGGGCAGAGTCACCTAGTTAACAAACATGTTCACAAGGGACCTGAAGCACAAAAATTATCTAAAAGCCAAGAGAATAATGTTCCTAGAGTATTCAGAAGAGGGTAATGACTTACAGTAAAGATCTGGGACCAGGTTCCCTGGTTTCACGTTCTGGCTCTGCTACTTCTTAGCTGTGCTGTCTTAAGAGAGTTGTGTGTTTTGGCTTTCTCATTTGAAAAATAGTACTAATCTCATAAGGCTATTGAGAAAGAATGCTACAACAACAAAATTAACAAATGTTTAATTGAATGTCTATAAAAATAATATACTCAAATTGTTTATTTTAAAATCTAAATGTTATTAGATTAAAAAAATTTGGAAAAGAAACAATTTGAGGCTTGGATTCTTCCCATTTATAAGTCCTAAGTATATGATAATTTCTATTAAGCAACCATAAATTTTCTCAAAAATATTAACTGGTTATATATTAAATACAGTCTTACCACCAAATAATTTTATAAACAAATTTAAAAACTATTCCCAAAGCAAAATATCATTTTTAATGTGAGATGTGGGAGTATTTTCACATAGCTGATATGATGAGGACTATAGATTCTAAAATTAAGCATGCCTAGAGTTTATAAATATCTTAAATGGCTCAGGAATTGATTTGTTAGAAAACAATAGGGGAATCTAGGTGAGAATGACGATCTTTTGGCTGAAGATGAAGATAGCATACATAATTCTCCATCCATTCACTTAACTGTTCATTTCCAGTATACATGCATAGCAGTGTCTGAATTGTTAACCCCACCCACCAAGGGAACCAACTTTACCAGCTAAAGTGCTTGTGTGAGTTGCTTTTCTGCCTGTAGTCTTACAGACTCTATTCATTTCCAAAGTAACTTAGGTCAGCACCTTTTCCCCACCCCTTCAGTAAGGCTGTTTCATGCTTATAGTCATACGGAGTATAGATTATTTTGTCACATTCTGCATTTCCTCCTGAGATTTTCCAGCTTCCAAAATGATTATGTAAAATTTGCATACATCAAGTTTCATTCTCTGGTAAAGTTCTCTAAATTTTGCCAAATGTGTAGTGTCATGTACTCACAATTAAAGTATATACAGTATATATTGACATTATACACTAATATGTATAAAATGGATAACTAATAAGAGCCTGCTGTATAAAAAAATCAAATAATATTGAAAAATTCAAAAAAATAAAATATTACAGAGCTGTTACCATCCTAAAAACAAAACCCTGTGCTTCACCTATTCAAGCTCACTCACTTCTCCATGAACCTCTGGCAACCACTGATCTTTTTATTTTCTCCATAATAAAAAATTTTTTCTTTTACAGAATGTCATGTAATTAGAATCATACAGTAGGTAAGGTAGACTGGCTTCTTTCAGATAGTAATATGCATTTAAGTTATCCAAGTTTTTTCACGACTTAATAGCTCATTTATTTTTATTGCTGAATAATATTCCATTGTATGGGTGTACCACAATTTGTTTATCCTTTCTCCTTTTAAGAAATATCTCAAAAAAAAAATCTCAGTTTCTAGATTTTGCCAATTATGAATTAAGCTGCTGTAAGCATTTGCATGCAGATTTCTATGAGGATGTAGGTTTTCAAATCAGTTGGACCGATAACAGGAGCATGATTGTTGGACCTTGTAAGACTATGTTTACCTTTGTATGAAACTACCAAACTGTCTTCCGGACTGTGTACTCCTTTGCCTTCCTACCAGCAATGAATAGCTTGCTGCTGCTCTGCAATCTCATTGGCAATTGGTATTGCCAGTCTTTTTGGATTTTAGCCATACTAAACAGATGTGTAGTAGCATCTCATTGTTATTTTAATTTGCAATTCTCTAATGTGAATTGATTTTTAGCATCTTTTCATGTGCTTAATTTTCTTTCATCTATTTTCTTTGGTAAGATGTCTTTTCAGATCATTTGCCCATTTTTTGATTGGGTTGTTTGTTTTTCTATTGTCCAGTTTTAAGAGTTCTTTGTAAATTTTGTATACAAGTTATCAGATATATGTATTGCAAATATTTTCCCCCAGTCTCTGGCTTGTCTTCTCATTCTCTTAACGGCTTCTTTCACAGAGAAGAATGTTTTTCTATTTTAGGGAAGCCCAGTATATTCATTTTTTCTTTTAAGGATCATGCTTCGGGTGTTGTATCTAGAAACCATCACCAGATGCTAGGTCATGTAGAATTTCTCCTCTGTCTTCTTGCATAAGTTTTATTATCTTGTATTTTTTATTTAGGTCTATGATATACTTTCAGTTAACTTTTGTGAAACATGTGTGATCTCTATCTAGGTTCATTTTCTTTTTGAACAAGCAATTTTTTTGTTATAAGTTCTGTCCTTTGTTGAATTGCCTTTTCTCCTTTGCCAAAGATCAGTTGACTGTATTTCATTGATCAACTGTCTATTTTACCAACACTACACTGTCTTGATTGCTGTTGCTTTTACACTGTCTTTTTTTAAATTAATTTTTATTGGCGTATAGTTGATTAACAATGTTGTGTTAGTTTCTGCTGTACAGCAAAGTGAATCAGTTATACATGTATCCACTCTTTCTACGATTCTATTCCCATATAGGTCATTACAGAGTATTGAGTAGAGCTCCCTGTGCTATACTGTAGGTTCTTATTAGTTATCTATTTTACAGTAAGTCTTAAAATTGG
The DNA here is from genome assembly GCF_011762595.2 of Tursiops truncatus. NCBI lineage: Eukaryota > Metazoa > Chordata > Mammalia > Artiodactyla > Delphinidae > Tursiops > Tursiops truncatus. Next base: position 5,446,633 of record NC_047054.1, read on the forward strand.
GTAATGTGAGTCCTCCAACTTTGCTGTTTTCTTTAGTATTGTGTTGGCCAGTGTAGATCTTCTCACTTTCCGTATAAACATTAGAATAAGTTTGACAACACTTGCAAAATAACTTGCTGAGGTTGTGATTGAAGCATTGTATTGCTTCATCCATTTCATAAGTATTAACATCTTAACAATTTGATTTTCCCAGTCCATAAACTTAGGATACCTTTCTATTTGTTTAGATGTTCTTTGATTTCTTTCATCAGAGTTTTGTAGTTTTCCCCTTGTCAATGTTCTACATATTTTGCTAGATTTATATATAAGTATTTCATTTTGGGGGGGTACTATTGTAAAGTGTATTATTTTTTCATTTCACGTTCCAGTTGTTCACTGCTGGTATATAGGAAAGGAACTGACTTCTCTATATCAACCTTATATCTTGTGGCTTTACTGTACTTATTTATTGGTTTGAGGAGATTTTTTATTTGTCAGTTCTTTGGGATTTTCTACGTAGACAGTAACGCCATCTGCAAACAAAAACAATTTATTCCTTCTTTTCAAAACTGCATATATTTTATTTCCCTTACTTGTATTATTGCAGTAGCCAGGATCTTCAATATGATGTTGAATAGAAGTAGTGAGAAAGGACATAGTTGCCTTATTCCTAGTATTAGGGGAAAGAATCCAGTTTTTCACCATTAAGTAGCTGTAGATTTTTTTGTTGATGTTCTTTATCAAGTTGTTCAAGTTTCCCTATTTTCTTAGTTTGCTGAAAAAATTTATAATGAACGGGTGTTGGATTATTTTCAAATGCTTTTTCTGCTTCAAATATGATCATATGCATTTTCTTCTTTAGCCTGTTGGTGTGGTAAATCACATGATTGGTTGTTGAATGTTGAGCCAGCCTTGCATACCTGGAATAAATCTCACTTCTTTGTGGTGTATTATTATTTTTATGCCTTGTTGATTGATTTGCTAATATCTTGTTTACATTTTTGGGCATAAGAGATATTTGTCTTTAGTTTTACTTTCTTATAATGTCTTTATCTTACTTTGATATTTGGGAAATACTAGCCTCACAGCTATTTAGGACAATTCTATTCTTACTGATGATTTCGCCTGCTTGATCTATCAATTACAGAAAGAGGGTTATTGACGGCTCAAGCTATAGTAGTGAATTTACTCATTCTTCTTTCCATTGTATCAGGTTGTGTTCAATCTACTGATGAGCCTATCAAAGATATTCTTCAATTCTCTTACAGTGTTTTTATTTCTAACATTTCCTTTTGATTCTTTCTTAGTTTCTAATCTTCTTACATTACCAAGCTGTTTTTGCATATTGCATGCCTTTTCCATTACAGCCGCTAACTTATCAACTGTAGTTATATAAAATTTCTTGCCTGGTAATTGGAATACCAGTGTTCTATCTGCATCTGGATCCAATGATTTATTATTTTGCTTCAGTCTATGTTTTTTTTTTATTGCCTTTTATTCTGTCTTATAAATTTTTGTTGAAAACCAGACATTGTATATTGGTTAGTAGTAACTGAGGTAAATAGGCCTTTAGTGTGAGGATTTACATTAACCTGGCTTAGGACTGGGCTTTAGCTGATGATCACCGTGCTTGTAGGTACCCAAGTCTACAGCTAATGTCCTTGTTTTGTTTCCTCTCTTACCTTTGAGCTCCCTTAAGTCGTCCTCCTTGGAGAAAGTCTGTGTCTTCTAACCCTTTCAGCTGTAATTCACTGTTACTTATTATACCGGACCCCAATTAGCATGTCAGTTGTCTGGGAGGAGCATTCTATAATCTTATGAAAATAACTCAGTCTTTTAGTCTGCTGGTATCTCTGCGCTGTGACCTTGGCAGATGTTTTTCCCACCTTCCATAAGACAAGGCAACTTGGGAACAGAGTAGGAGGAATGTCCTTTCTGGCTGTGACATGGTTCAGGTAAAGTCTTTTCCCTGTAGAGTAGACAGTTGTTATGGAGAACATTCTGGGGGTATTTAACATAGGTTACTTTACCCCTCCCCCTGCCAAAACCAGGAAGGGAATGTTTTTGGTTCTTCACCATGAGAACCAGATGAAATTTCTGAAATACACCTAGGAAAGTTCGGAGACCCCTTAAGACTGGAGTTTGTCAGACTCAAGCTAGTGTACTCTTAGCCTCCAGCCGTTCCTCAGAAACACCACTTCGTGTTCTTTCATTTTTGTGGCTCTAGCTGTTTCTGCTTCAGGAAAGTAGATGTTAGCTTGACTCTAGATTCACTTATCTCTCTGGTTTTCAGCATGGTAATCAGTGCCACAACCTCAGTTCTCTAATAGGTCCAAGAAAAGTCATTGATTTTCAGTTTGTTCCATGCATTCTTGTTGTAAGTGTGGAAGCTACAACTTCCAGGCTCTCCTAATGTTGCGACTGAAACTGGAGGTCTGAACTGAATGTTCAAGAGGAAATTTTAAATACTAATTTGACCAACATCTGCTTAATCTGTGCTCTATGAATCACCTAAAAATGCATGCAAGTTTGTATAGCATACATGCTGTGTACTTTTCAAGGGGTCTAAAGCTTTTATTAAATTCTTAAAGAGTTGAATGATATGAAAAACTAAGAACAACACGATAGAGAATAATTCCTTTCATTTCGGTATGTAAAAATACAACTCAGGTCCCCAAGCTAAGGAGTAACAAGAAAAGATAAAATACATTACTTTTTGCTTTCATTTTAATATCTTTTAACAATGAACTTAAATTCCAAATTAAAAGGCAGTATGTGCCATATACATTCAGTTTGTGAGAAGTTACCCCGCTTCAATAGTCCACCAAACAATTTTGACAAAAGATTTGTAATTTCTCTTTACATAAATTCATTCTAAAGCCAGGCAAAATAATATGGTTTTCTAAGACGTAATTGAAGAGCAGACTTACCGAGATGCAGGACTAATATAAGGTTCTAACAAGGCAAAGAAGACGCTCAGTGGTTTTTGGGGGGTTTTTTGTTTGTTTTTTTACTTTTCTAAAAAACAAAGACTTAGCCTCATCTATTCATAGAAGAGAGTAAGCTAACAATTACAAATCTGATGTTGGAGACATCTCTCATGCTGTATGTTACACGAATACTATTAGTAATAAAACAGCAAGATAAAAGGTTACTTTTTAATTTTGTACCACTGTGTAAATCATTGTACTTATTTTCAGGTCTGATTAGATGGCATTGCTGAGAGAATGTAAAAAAAAGAGCTTACATGCGAGCATTAGATTAATATAACTTTTATTAAAAGAACGTTACGGTGGCAATATCAAATCCCCAACTGTTCTCTGTCATCTCTGGGAGATAAAAAGGAAAAGAAGCCCCACCGTTTGCGGGGAGAAGACCCTGTGGCTAGTCCATCACTGTTTTGCTTTTGTTCCGTATTTCACATTACCACTCCACTTCCTAACAGTAGCCTTTGAAAGATGAAAGTGGACTCTCACTGAGAATTTCACACAAATGGATTAATTTGTGTCGCCATTTTTGGCATGTCACCATGGATACGGCCATCTGACGGCCTCAGTGCAGCTGTGAGCTGATTGACGGTCCATTCACAGTTCAAGGCTTTACAAAACCAGTAACAAGAAAGAACGCTCATTAGTGGACAAGGACCCTACTTATGCATGTGGGTGACTAAATGTTATGTCTCAGTAAATCTGACATTCATATCAATATCACCATGGAAGAGTGTATTAAAAACATGCAGACTTAGTGTGTATATATATATATATATATATGTATACTAAATATATACTATATAATACTAAATATGTATATATATATATTTGATACCTCGCTTTCTTTTCTCTTCATTTAAATCTAGCTAAATGACAATGGAATGGAAGCACAAACAGAAGAGTGCTTATGCTGTAAATCCTATATTTTCTAAAAAAAAAAAAATCGAAGGACAAAAAGCCATTTCTTGTTATAAACTTACAGACTGGTATTAGATTAATAAAAGGGAGTAATTTCTGTCACTTACTATGAAATGGGAAATCTGCCTTCTGTACGTGCCATTGTGAAGTAGAATTTGACATTTTACATTGTCACACACCCAGATGTACAAAAATGTAGCTTTATTCCTCTGTAATTAAACTTAGCTCCTGAGACTCCAGGGCTGCTTGGTAGTGAGACACCTTCCTCGTGCACCCAAGGTATACCTCATATTAGTCTGGGGTATCTGCCTGTCAGTTCAGGAAGCGCCCTCCTCACGTCTCTAATTCTCCTCTTCCGGGTGAGATCTGCGTTGCTGACTTGGTTTTTCCATTGCCCTGTTACCAAGGAGGGGAGACTGTCCTGTCTCGCCATGCCCTCGCTGGCCCCTGCAAGACCTGCCCCTCTGGCCTTGAGCACTGACCCCCGTCCTGCTGCCTCTTCTGCTGGTGTCAGCATCCATCCACAGCCTTCCGCCGTCGGGTCCCTGTTCCAATGTGCTCTTCAGCCTCGATGCCAGGCCCTCTCTGTCTGCTCAGCCCCTTCTGTGTACTTCCTGGGGTGTTCGGGAATGCTTACCTGCTTTTCGCATGCTACAGGGAGGTGCCTGAGAAGATGAGGCTGACCTCAGACCTCACTGCACGGACATCCCAGTACCTGAGACACCGAGAAGGAAGTCTTTCAGCTAACGGGACACAGAGAAACTTTGTCTAACTCTGTTGAATCATGACCCACCCTAACCCTTCATATTATGTCTCATCAGAGAAGGGAACTACATGTGAAGCTGATTTTGACACTTTGATGTTCTTTAGCCATGAGTCTCCCTTTATTTCTACCAAAGGGCCAGAAATAACAACTCCTTCAGGACTTTTGGCGCTCAAGATCCCTGCTGTTTTCCTTAGAATCAGAATCAAAAGGCATCGTTTGGCGCGTAACCCATGTATAATATAAGCTAATCCATCAACATGACAGCACAAATGAACCTGAGGTCCTACTGTCCTCTCCAGCACTGATGGTTCAGTAGGATTTACTATTCCACATCCTCTCTTTTTCTGTTAAATTGGGCAGAAACACCAGATCAGAATGAACGTTTTGGCACTGCTTACTTAGAAATATTTCATGTGAATTAAAATTTTAGCACCGAAATGAATCAGCACACTGATCGACTGTGGAACGTGGGAACATTTGCACACATCGTGCAGGTGCATCTTAAATTGAAATGCTCTTTGTTAAAACAGTCTGATGACTCTATCCTAAAGCAGTGGAATCGGGTAAAAATAATGTGCATCCTATATGGGAATAAATCATGTAGATAAAATGTGGAGCTAGATGGGATATACAAGATTTACATAGTATGTCTTTTTTTCTGTCGTTGTTTATAAATTATCCAAGTTCATTACAGAACTTGGTCGTTCAGAAAGACACCAGGGAGGAAGGGGGAAGCAGCTGGGAGATCTAATCCATGTGATGAAAGGCAATTAATGAGGAGAAAAGAACTCGGGAGAGAAAAACTCATACGGCAAGATAAAAAGTATAAGAGAGCAAGTAGTAGGCAGTATAGAGAAAATACAGTACTTAATTTTCAGTTGTCTGGTTTGTATCTGTTGTAAGGGCTGTTTTCTACTTCCTCTTAGATAATAATGATAGTATCAGATCTATTTGCTTTTCTTACACTCGTGTTTGAAATCCAATGGTAAACTTTGAGATGATACTTTGATCAGGAAATAATAGAAGAGTCTCTTTATTCAGTTTTCTGTGAAGCCTCAATCCCAAATCGTTGAAAATGAAATGTGGCCAGGAAAAGGTCAGAAGTTCCAGGCTTTAAAAATATTAAATAACACTAACTAAAGGAAAGAATGAACAACGACCCATTTGGAAAAAGTTATTTCACTTATAACAATTATTGTTATAGATGGAGAGGTAGCTGACACAGGGTGTTTTGGGGGACTGATTTTTCAAATATATGCAATTAGAGAACAGGAATGAATGGGTAAATTGCTCTTAAAAGAGAATTAAGCAGAGTCTTTCATCTTAGAAAATCCAGTTGGAAATCTCAGTGTGTATCTTTTAAAGAGTCTCAGTTCATTTTTTATATATGAAACCTCTTGGGTGTCAAAAGGATTTCAAGCAAAATAAAAATTGAAAAACAAAAAGCTCTGAAGAGAAAGTTACAAATTAAATATAGAGATACATTGATCTGGATTATTATAAGCATGTGGGTAAATAGCTATTAATTTTGCTTCTGGAAATTTCTGAGTGTTTTCACCTTTAGTAAAGGAGCATTTTAGTCATTTTAAAACTTTATATCTATTTCATCTGGATGATGAAAGTCATGACATTTTTGTTTTCTAAGATCTTGAACATGATTTATCAAAATAATACATATTGGTATCTGGCTGTGATATCAGTACTGACTCCCCAATGTCATTAATTCACTAAGAATGAATATAACCATATTATTGTCTGAAATTATAAGTTTAAAGATGACTATAAGGAAAATCTTAGCATTGGTGATGGCAACACATTCAGCAGTTAATAGTAAAGCCTAAATATTTGTGTCAAGTAGACAATAAAATATAAATCAAATTGTACAACTTGATTGTGACCTATACTTATAAAAATCTTTTAAGTTAAAATTTAAAATAGAAATTTAAAAATGCTTTGCAGATATTGAAGCATTATGGGGAAAGAAGCCTGTTTACAAGCCCAGAAATAGCAATGGTGAAGAAGAGTAATTTCAAATGCATGGTTCTGTCATTACTGCCACAGCTGAGGGCCGGCATGGGCAGTGACTGTTTGAATTGTCGGCAGTAACTGTGTCCTTAGTGGGCCCCCCTGCCTTTCACTTTAAAAAATTTCTCAGAAATGCCAAATTTATATTTCAGAATACAATAATACACACATCGTACACTTGAGAGGAGAATTTGACATTGATTTTAAACATAATTATCCATGAATAATTTGAATCCATATAATTAGAATTTATGTTCTATATGTAATTTTATTCTCTGCCCATGGTTTACTCTTAATTAGGTACTTGGCCTGATAACTTTGAATTTCGTGTTTTTTTTTTTTCTCTGCCAACTCCATTTTACTTCCTACTGATATATTTTTTAAAAAAACAAAGAAACCCCAGCAACTATATTTAGTCCAGGCAGAGTAACGTGAACTAAATTTTCTTGAGTAGATACCAGTGCCAAACTCTCTGCTACATGCTTTATGTTCTTTATCTCCTTTAAACCTCATAGCACATCTATACCAGGCACTGTTAGTGTCATTTTACAAATAAGCAACTTGAGGTACAAAGAGGTTAAGCAATTTGCCCAAAGTCTCAAAGCTAATAATTGGCAAAGACATGAATCTAATTTTAATGATACCTAGCACTTGCAGATAAAATTCTTCAAAGTTCTTGAATCCGTGTTGTACACTTTATTTTATTAATATACCAATCACTTTATTGATAAGGAAGTTTCCATAAGTTTGATTTAAGCTAACCTAAATGTGATTAATTTAGGATAAACTAAATATGAAGGTTATGTTTTAATCAATTAAGACCAAAAGGGAGCAAGGGAAAATTTTTTAGAGAGGCTGTCAAGTATCTGGGAGCTGAAATTTAAAGAAATGTAAGTATACAACACTTGGGCTGAGAGTGAATTAAATGTCAGCAAAAGAAACAGCATCTTAAGAGCGCACAGTTCTTTAGTGCTTGTCCTTCATATAAGGCAGCATGGAGTGTGGAATGATTCCATGATCCTATAGTCACCTCTTGTCCCAATTTCTCGTCCTGGTGAAATCTGTATCCTGCTCACATCATGCCTTCTATGCTATCTTTTCCACTGCATTGACCCAAAGAAAGAACACAATTTTTTCTCTTTACTTCCCCAAGCAATCAGTATCGAAGCCCATTGTATGTGATAGAATTCGGCTGAGTATTTGAGAGGATCAGAGAGGTTTAGCAGAATACACAAATAAATAAAATTATAGAATGTGATGCATAATCCGGTTACTATGATAACAGGTCAGACCTAATTACACAATAAAGGGCTCTCTGAGAAGTAACCTTTAAGCTATTACACAGAACATCTAAAGACAGATGTACACATCTAAAAAGATTGAAAATCTATATACCATAATGTTGAGAGTGGTGAAAGATGTTAGTAATGTTTTCTTCTTCACATGTATTGTTAAAATTTTCTATGATAAACATTAAAATGTCTAAGAAAAAAGGCAGTTTTTAAAGTAACTTGAAATCAAGAACCATAAATTAAATAATTGTGACTTTTTCTGGAGGGCCCTTTGTACAACCCATTGGCTTAAACATCAATGTATTCCTCAGTGCCTTTCATATAAAAAATTAATCAGTGAATGAATATAGATACAGATGAAACACACTTTCCCATAGCCCATGTTCACAAAGCATACTCAGAGGACTCTGAGTACTGAAATATCTAAAACCTTTATTCAATTTATGTAATATTGTATTTATATATAAATTTGATGAAAAATACAGAATATTACTACTTATCTGATTTTTTAAAAAATATTACATAGAATTTCATAATTATTTTTAAAATCCTTGGTTTAACTAGGCACTAGAAGAATTAGATTGGTCTCTTTTAACTTATTACTTCACTTTATTTTTATTGATATTTTTAATTTTTTACAAATGTTTTGAATTCATTTCTTTGAAATTTCAGGAAGATATGGACATTGGAACAAACCTTTCACAAATTAGAATAGATTATTTATTTCTAATATCTTTGACCAATGTAAGCCCATTTATGTATTTTTTTCCTTCAAAATATGGAGAGTCAAACATATTACCATGTAAGTAAAAAGATACTTTTTATTAAGTGTTTTATACATACATAAACTGCTCTGTTTTAAGGCTTTTCACTGAGTAACCTTAAAATCAGTTTAACTAACAACAGATATTTTTTATAATTCACTTAAGATAATTAAACATTCTACATCTGAAAAATATACCTCATGAATATTGTCTTTTAATGCCTTTCAGATGGTGTAGTTAAATGATCATTTTAAAAGATGGTGAATTATTTAGAATTTCACATGTTATACTAATATCTCTTCAAATATAATCTCCTGTTAAATAGCCCATGAAGCTTCCAAATAAATTCAATGGGTAAAATCCTAGACACAATAAAGTTCAAATAAATTTCAGCATTAGAGACACATGGACCCATGTAAGTTCTACTTCAAGGGATTGTTCTTTAGAGCAGTAATTGGCAAGTGGTTTAAAGCAATCAATCAGAAGTTTCCATGAGTAAGTAGGAGGCAAAATATTGTGGTCTTGGCTCGAGGATACCCTGGTGGAATGTCCATTCACATCCATCATGAGCAGAGCCCACTTTGTTTTACATGACACTTGTATACTTCATCAAGGGAAGTGCCAATCAACATACAAGAGCTTTTATTTCAACATTTAAAGCGTATAAAGAACAAGTCATGGTAACTCTTCCAAATAATCTTCAGGGCAGGAAAGAGGAGCCAGAATAAGCCACGCAAGCCTGTTGCCCCACCAGTGACATTTATCTTGAGCCTGAGCTACTTCCTGATGTAGATGTTGGAGACACTTCATTTTGTATGTGACTTCAAACCAGCTCCCTAAAATGAGGTGAAAATGAAATGTTCAATCTTGGACCCGAAGAAGGGGTAAGCTATGATGAGTGCTACTGCTAAATGGAGCTCACTAGTGCTTTTGCCAGGATTTTCATTTTCTCCTCTTGTATAAAATGGGCTCATCTTCTGAGAGTCAAATAGAGGAAAAGACTATGTTGCATTTATATCCAAATTCAAATAGCTTCAATTCACATTTGCTGAACAAGGATCATCTATTTCAAGACACAAGAGAACTCTATAATGAGAGACTGCCCGCAGTTTTCCTTTAAGGTCTGGAACAACATGTGTCTAGCAATCCTTGTGCCAAATAGGACAAAGGAAAGATCTGGTGAAATGAGGTCATGAGAACAGAAGAACTTGCTTGTAATTTTATTAAACTTTTGAAGGCCTTAGTTTGACTCTATGATGTAGAATCCAGCCAGCTTGTCTTAGCTGGTTTCCAAGTCAATAGATCCTTGAATGGTCCTGACTTATGGCTTGTACCTCATCTGCCTCAAGCGTCCCAGGAAACCAGGAAATCCAACACAGAGCCCTCTTCAACCACAAAGCTTCGTATAGGGTGTGCCCATGACAATCATAGCATACTGATAGCATCTGATCATAGCATACTGACCATCTGATCAGTAAATCTGAGCCCAAGATGACCTCATTCTATTTTTTATTTCCTCAAAGATTTGATGGAAGAAAGAATGGAAATATGAAAAATACCTCGAGAGGTTTTATTCATTTTAATCATCAAAATAGATAATGGAGAAAAAAAGGAAAAATCATAAATATATCTGAATCTCATTTTTTTTTTCCAAAAAGGAAAGGCTTATCAGAGTTGATTTACGGATTGTCAAGATTTAAAGAAGTTACATTCTGGGAGAATTCACAATTTCTCTTCCCATAATACATCATAGAAAACTACCTGTAAAGGATACTGAAGGAAGAAAAAGATTTTACAATATTGTAAACCTGAGAGAAGGTTTACATACAGAAAGTAGGTGCTTTCAAAAGGGAGTCAATGGGGCTTACCTGGCGGCGCAGTGGTTGAGAGTCCGCCTGCCGATGCAGGGGACACGGGTTTGTGCCCCGGTCCGGGAAGCTCCCACGTACCGCGGAGCGGCTGCGCCCGTGAGCCATGGCCGCTGAGCCTGCACGTCCGGAGCCTGTGCTCCGCAACGGGAGAGGCCACAACAGTGAGAGGCCAGCGTACCGCAAAAAAAAAAAAAAAAAAAAAAGGAGTCAATGCACATATTTTAGTCGAGGTGTGGGATAGACAAGATAAGGACAGGAGTGGTAATACAGTACAGAGAGTTTAAGGAAAACGTAGAATGAGAGGATCCTCATTAAGTAACGTAATAGGAAGCAATAGTAGTGTTTTGAGGAATTTGAACAATCAATATATTCTCTTAAGAACACCTGAGGCAAGGAACTAGGCCCATGTTTATTGATCACTTTATACCAGTTGTTCTGCTAGCCACATCCATCCCCATGAGGTATGGATTAATTATAAATCCACCCTGGAAGGTGTGGACTTAATTCTCTCAAACTCACCATGACATACGAATTTGCATTTTAAATGACTGATATTCAGAGTCAATATCTTGCCAAAGCCCACATTGTTTTTAAAAACATGTTGACAAAAAGGGCAGTAGTGGCCAGTTATGGAAGCATGGATCAAGAGAAGTAGAAGCAACAGAATTTGAATGAAATTTAGGAGCTTGTTTTCATCTCAGATCACACTGTACTGCTTTCTTTCTCTGGAATATACGGTGTTCGGCACCAGTGTCCCTGGGGAAGGGGTTCTTCCGTGAGCTCTCACACACTCTCCCTGAGCTTATCCCAATCACTACACTCACCAGTCCATGTCTTGATGTCTCTTAATACGTCCGTTGACCCCTCTTGGCAATGAACTTCTTAAGAGCAAGAATGGTGTCTTTTTCACAGAGTTAACCATGGAGGCTCATTCAGTGCCTGGGACACAGGACAAGTGTTACACATATTATGGTTGAGAAGGATGTGGTAATAAAGATAAAAGGAAAGAAACTTACTCAAATGGTATTACCAAGGTGTAAAGGCAGACCCTGTTTAGAAGAAGAGTAAAGATATATCCCTGCATGGTTTCTAGGTAACAGGATGGCTGTACCCTTTGAAGGGGGCTGGGAGGGCCTGAAGGACCCATCAACAGCTCAGGAGAGCCATGCTTAGCAGAGTGCTTGGTGGCAGAATGAGATAAAGGAAGCTCTTTGAAAGACTGACTGATTGTGCCTTATAGTGAAGAGAGTTTCCATTACACTTGAAATGATTCAAGCTTCTTACCTTCCCTACCTGGCCCTGCATTAGCTGGTGCCTGTCTCTTTCTCCAGCCTCATCCCCTATTTCTATTCTTCTCATTACCTTTATTCCAAATCCAGGTCTTCTGTCTATTTCTGGAACATGCCAGGTGTATTCCTACCTGGGGTCTTTACAGGGCTGGTTCCATCTAAACATTCAAGTTACCACTTCTTCCAGGAGGGTTTCAATAATAACAGTGTATGAAATCCCTTCCTCCACCCCCAAGCATTGTCATGCTCTTTCAATGCTTATCGATCTCCGAATTTATATTATTTATTCATTTCATGATTTACTTGCTTTTCTTTCATCTCAGCACTGGAATTTTGAGCTACATGAAAGCAGGTGCTTGGGCGTTTCACTTTTAAATCCCCAATGCCTGGTGCCTATAAGTGCTTAATAAATGTTTGTAAATAAGTGAATGAATTGATCACCCACCCTGCCATCTTGCTGGGTAGCATTATCAGTGAGAATGGATAGAAATGAAAATAATAGCTAATAATAATTAACTTATTATTACTATATTCTGGGCACTAAGTGCTTTATGTGGATTAAAATATTTAATCTTCAGAGAAACCTAACATGATCCCAGTTTTGCACATGAAAAACTAAGACCCTGAGGGTTTATAATGTTTAGTATAGAACATAGCACAACGTAGGTACAAGAGAATGTTAAGTTACACGAAATGACAGCATCTGGTTTTCTAACTTATCACCTGGCATATGAAATTGTTTCCAAAATTCATGGCGTACACATCTTTGACCCTCCCACCGTGGGGAAAAGTTATACTTTACTTTCAGGATTTTGCAGCCACTGTGTAGTTTATCTAAGGTGCCACCTGCCACGGTAGATGTGCCAATCCCTTTGTTCCCACAGAGCCCTCTACCTAATTGTATTAAAGCTCATAGCACATTTACATTGCACATGTGTGTTTACTTGCCTGTCTTTCTGATGAGATGGAATTCTTCGAGGGCAAGGATACTGTCTTCTTATGCCGCTATCATCCGTGCCTGTCATAGCACCGAATAGATTCTCAGAAACCATTTACTGAATACCATTGTTCATAAACTGAAAAAAAATTTCAATTGCTTATTCTTCCAAACATAAGAATCCAAATTTTCACTAGTGAAATGTATTTTTTTAACATCTTTATTAGAGTATAATTGCTTTACAGTGGTGTGTTAGTTTCTGCTTTATAACAAAGTGAATCAGTTATACCTATACATATATCCCCATATCTCTTCCCTCTTGCATCTCCCTCCCTCCCACCCTCCCTATCCCACCCCTCTAGGTGGTCACAAAGCACCGAGCTGATCTCCCACTGCTATGCAGCTGCTTCTCACTAGCTATCTATTTTACATTTGGTAGTGTATATATGTCCATGCCACTCTCTCACTTTGTCCCAGCTTACCCTTCCCTCTCCCTGTATCCTCAACTCCATTCTCTAGAAGGTCTGCATCTTTATTCCCGTCTTGCCCCTAGGTTTTTCTGACCATTTTTTTTCTTTTTTACATTCCATATATATGTGTTGGCATATGATATTTGTTTTTCTCTTTCTGACTTACTTCACTCTGTATGACAGACTCTAGGTCCATCCACCTCACTACAAATAACTCAGTTACATTTCCTTTTATGGCTGAGTAATATTCCATTGTATATACGTGCCACATCTTCTTTATCCATTCATCTGTTGATGGATACTTAGGTTGCTTCCATGTCCTGGCTATTGTAAATAGAGCTGCAATGAACATTTTGGTACATGACTCTTTTTGAATGATGGTTTTCTCAGGGTATATGCCCAGTAGTGGGATTGCTGGGTCATATGGTAGTTCTATTTGTAGTTTTTTAAGGAACCTCCATACTGTTCTCCATAGTGGCTGTATCAATTTACATTCCCAACAACAATGCAAGAGGGTTCCCTTTTCTCCACACCTTCCCAGCATTTATTGTTTGTAGATTTCTTGACGATGGCCATTCTGACCGGTGTGAGATGATATCTCATTGTAGTTTTGATTTGCATTTCTCTAATGATTAATGATGTTGAGCATTCTTTCATGTGTTTGATGGCAATCTATATATCTTCTTTGGAGAAATGTCTATTTAGGTCTTCTGCCCATTTTTGGATTGGGTTATTTGTTTTTTTGATATTGAGCTGCATGAGTTGCTTGTATGTTTTGGAGATTAATCCTTTGGCAGTTGCTTCATTTGCAAATATCTTCTCCCATTCTGAGGGTTGTCTTTTCGTCTTGTTTATGGTTTCCTTTGCTGTGCAAAAGCTTTGAAGTTTCATTAGGTCCCATTTGTTTATTTTTGTTTTTATTTCCATTTCTCTAGGAGGTGGGTCAAAAAGGATCTTGCTGTGATTTATGTCATAGAGTGTTCTACCTATGTTTTCCTCTAAGAGTTTGATGGTGTCTGGCCTTACATTTAGGTCTTTAATCCACTTTGAGTTTATTTTTGTGCATGCTGTTAGGGAGTGTTCTAATTTCATTCTTTTACCTGTAGCTGTCTAGTTTTCCCATCAGCACTTATTGAAGAGGCTGTCTTTTCTCCACTGTATATTCTTGCCTCCTTTATCAAAGATAAGGTGACCATATGTGCGTGGGTTTATCTCTGGGCTTTCTATCCTGTTCCATTGATCTATATTTCTGTTTTTGTGCCAGTACCATACTGTCTTGATTACTGTAGCTTTGTAGTATAGTCTGAAGTCAGAGAGCCTGATTCCTCCAGCTCCATTTTTCTTTCTCAAGATTGCTTTGGCTATTCAGGGTCTTTTGTGTTTCCACACAAATTGTGAAATTTTTTGTTCTAGTTCTGTGCAAAATGCCAGTGGTAGTTTGATAGGGATTGCATTGAATGTGTAGATTGCTTTGGGTAGTAGAGTCATTTTCACAATGTTGATTCTTCCAATCCAAGAACATGATATATCTCTCCATCTATTTGTATCATCTTTAATTTCTTTCATCAATGTCTTATAATTTTCTGCATACAGGTCTTTTGTCTCCTTAGGTAGGTTTATTCCTAGATATTTTATTCTTTTTGTTGCAATGGTAAATGAGAGTGTTTTCTTAATTTCACTTTCAAATTTTTCATCATTAATGTATAGGAATGCAAGAGATTTCTGTGCATTAATTTTGTATCCTGCTACTTTACCAAATTCATTGATTAGCTCTAGTAGTTTTCTGGTAGCATCTTTAGGATTCTCTATGTAGAGTATCATGTCATCTGCTTTACTGCTTTAGTGACAGCTTTACTTTTTCTTTTCTGATTTGGATTCCTTTTATTTCTTTTTCTTCTCTAATTGCTGTGGCTAAAACTTCCAAAACCATGTTGAATAATAGTGGTGAGAGTGGGCAACCTTGTCTTGTTCCTGATCTTAGTGGAAATGGTTTCAGTTTTTCACCATTGAGGAGATGTTGGCTGTGGGTTTGTCGTATATGGCCCTTATTATGTTGAGGAAAGTTCCCTCTGTGCCTACTTTCTGTAGGGTTTTTATCATAAATGGGTGTTGAATTTTGTCAAAAGCTTTCTCTGCATCTATTGAGATGATCATACAGTTTTTCTCCTTCAGTTTGTTAATATTGTGTATCAGGTTGATTGATTGGCATATACTGAAGAATCCTTGCATTCCTGGGATAAACCCCTCTTGATCATAGTGTATGATCCTTTTAATGTGCGGTTGGATTCTGTTTGCTAGTATTTTGTTGAGGATTTTTGCATCTATGTACATCAGTGATATTGGCCTGTAGTTTTCTTTCTTTGTGACATCTTTGTCTGGTTTTGGTTTCACAGTGATGGTGGCCTCGTAGAATGAGTTTGGGAGTGTTCCTCCCTCTGCTATCTTTTGGAAGAGTTTGAGAAGGATAGGTGTTAGCTCTTCTCTAAATGTTTGATAGAATTCGCCTGTGAAGCCATCTGGTCCTGGACTTTTGTTTGTTGGAAGATTTTTAATCACAGTTTCAGTTTCAGTGCTTGTGATTTGTCTGTTCATACTTAGAAATGTTGTGCATTTCTAAGAATTTGTCCATTTCTTCCAGGTTGTCCATTTTATTGGCATATAGTTGCTTGTAGTAATCTCTCATGATCCTTTGTATTTCTGCAGTGTCAGTTGTTACTTCTTCTTTTTCATTTCTAATTCTATTGATTTGAGACTTCTCCCTTTTTTTCTTGGTGAGTCTGGCTAGTGGTTTATCAATTTTATTTATCTTCTCAAAGAACCAGCTTTCAGTTTTATTGATCTTTGTTATCATTTCCTTCATTTCTATTTCATTTATTTCTGATCTGATCTTTATGATTTCTTTCCTTCTGCTAACTTTGGGGGTTTTTTGTTCTTCTTTATCTAATTGCTTTAGGTATAAGTTTAGGTTGTTTACTTGAGATGTTTTTTGTCTTAAGGTAGGGTTGTATTGCTATAAATTTCCCTCTTAGGACTGCTTTTGCTGCATCCCATAGGTTTTTGGTTGTTGTGTTTTCATTGTCATTTGTTTCTAGGTATTTTTTGATTTCCTCTTTTATTTCTTCAGTGATCTCTTGGTTATTAAGTAGTGTGTTGTTTAGCCTCCATGTGTTTGTATTTCTTACAGATTTTTTCCTGTAATTGATATCTAGTCTCATAGCATTGTGGTCGGAAAAGATACTTGATATGATTTCAATTTTGTTAAATTTACCAAGGCTTGATTTGTGACCCAAGGTACGGTCTATCCTGGAGAATGTTCCATGAGCACTTGAGAAGAAAGTCTATTCTATTGTTTTTTGATGGAATGTCCTATAAATATCAATTAAATCCATCTTGTTTAATGTATCATTTAAAGCTTGTGTTTCCTTATTTATTTTCATTTTGGATCATCTGTCCATTGGTGAAAGTGGGGTGTTAAAGTCCCCTACTATGATTGTATTACTGTTGATTTCCCCTTTTATGGCTGTTAGTATTTGCCTTATGTATTGAGGTCCTCCTATGTTGGGTGCATAAATATTTACAATTGTTATATCTTCTTCTTGGATTGATCCCTTGATCATTACATAGTGTCCTTCTTTGTCTCTTGTAATAGCTTTGTTTTAAAGTCTATTTTGTCTGATATGAGAATTGCTACTGCAGCTTTCTTTTGATTTCCATTTGCATGGAATATCTTTTTCCATCCCCTCTCTTTCAGTCTGTATGTGTCCCTAGGTCTGAAGTGGGTCTCTTGTAGACAGCATATATACAGGTCTTGTTTTTGTATCCATTCAGCCTGTCTGTGTCTTTTGGTTGGAGCATTTAATCCATTTACATTTAAGGTAATTATCGATATGTATGTTCCTATTACCATTTTCTTAATTGTTTTGGGTTTGTTATTGTAGGTCTTTTCCTTCTCTTGTGTTTCCTGCCTAGAGAAGTTCCTTTAGCATTTGTTGTAAAGCTGGTTTGGTGGTGGTGAACTCTCTTAGCTTTTGCTTGTCTGTAAAGCTTTTAATTTCTCTGTCAAATCTGAATGAGATCCTTGCTGGGTAGAGTAATCTTGGTTGTAGGTTTTTCTCCTTCATCACTTTAAATATGTCCTGCCACTCCCTTCTGGCTTGCAGAGTTTCTGCTGAAAGATCAGCTGTTAACCTTATGGGGATTCCCTTATGTGTTATTTCTTGTTTTTCCTTTGCTGTTTTTAATATTTGTTGTTTGTATTTAATTTTCGATAGTTTGATTAATATGTGTCTTGGCATATTTCTCCTTGGATTTATCCTGTATGGGACTCTCTGTGCTTCCTGGACTTGATTAACTATTTCCTTTCCCATATTAGGGAAGTTTTCAACTATAGTCTCTTCAAATATTTTCTCAGTCCCTTTCTTTTTCTCTTCTTCTGGGACCCCTATGATTCGAATGTTGGTGCATTTACTGTTGTCCCAGAGATCTCTGAGACTGTCCTCAATTCTTTTCATTGTTTTTTCTTTATTCTGCTCTGCAGTAATTATTTCCACTATTTTATCTTCCAGGTCACTTATCTGTTCTTCTGCCTCAGTTATTCTGCTATTGATCCTGTCTAGAGAATTTTTAATTTCATTTATTGTGTTGTTCATCACTGTTTGTTTGCTCTTTAGTTCTTCTAGGTCCTTGTTAAACCTTTCTTGTATTTTCTCCATTCTGTTTCCAAGTTTTTGAATCATCTTTACTATGATTATTCTGAATTCTTTTTCAGGTAGACTGCCTATTTCCTCTTCATTTGTTAGGTCTGGTGGGTTTTTGCCTTGCTCCTTCATCTGCTGTGTGTTTCTCTGTCTTCTCATTTTGCTTTACCTACTGTGTTTGGGATCTTCTTTTCGCAGGCTGCTGGTTCATAGTTTCCGTTGTTTTTGGTGTCTGTCCCCAGTGGCTAATTTTGGTTCAGTGGGTTGTGTAGGCTTCCTGGTGGAGGGGACTAGTGCCTGTGCAGGAATGTCTCCGCTTTTTCCTCCGCACCCGTTACTGCACTCTCCTCCACAGCTCCGAAGCTCCCCCCTTCTGCCACCTGCAGTCTCCACCTGCGAAGGGGCTTCTAGTGTGTGGAAACCTTTCCTCCTTCACAGCTCCCTCCCACTGGTACAGGTCTCCTCCCTATTCTTTTGTCTCTGTTTTTCCTTTTTTCTTTTGCCCTACCCAGGTACATGGGGGAGTTTCTTGCCTTTTGGGAGGTCTGAGGTCTTCTGCCAGCGTCCAGTAGGTGTTCTGTAAGAGTTGTTCCACGTGTAGATGTATTTCTGATCTATTTGTGGGGAGGAAGGTGATCTCCACTTCTTACCCTTCCGCCATCTTGAAGCCCCTCTCTCGTAAAATATATTTTTAAGTAATCTCAAAATGACTAGTTTGATAAAAAATAGTATTTTTTAAATTATGGAATAATTAGGTTAATTCAGTCACAGAGTACATATTTTAATCATGTCAGAGACGGGCATCTTGCAAAATATATATTGGTCTTAGAAACATGTATGAATGTGACTTTTTTGGCCACATTATTAAAAGTATAACTGTGAGGTTTCAGATTCCCTTCATATATAAGTAGTAGTTCATCAGGTCACTCCCCTAACACACAGTTCATTCGAGATAAGAAAACATCTAGCAGTTCAGCATTGGGATTTGGTGAAGCAGATCATCTAAAACAGTGGATGTTTTTCTAAGGCTTACCTGATTAATCCAGACCTCTGGAGTCTACTCTACTGAGCTAGAAATCTTAGAAGGAGAGGTGTTCTCATAATACTTTTCAACACAATTTGTTTTTGGCTTTAGCCAAAAATAATGTAAAAGAGACCTGTCAACACATTAAGGTCCAAGCTTAAAATTTTTTTTTTAAAAAAGACTTGGAGGTTAGAAAAGAAAAAAGTCTTTGAAATTAAAAAAAAGTTCCATTCTGGGTTGCAGTTCAAACAACAATAATAAAGCCACAACACAAGGGTAAATGCATTGGACAGTCATCCTTTATTTTAACAGATTATGATGTGGTCCCCTTTCAGGTAGGAACAGAGTCCATGCAGTCCTTCTCTGCCTCTGGTAAGTTCATCTCAATGAAAAGGATGAGGAGATGATGAAAAGATAAGAGTTCTAAGGAGGGCAGAGCCTATAATAAGAAACACAATAACAGGAAAAAGGTGGGGGACACACAGCATTAAAAGGGGCCTTAAGTGTGAACTTGGGGGGAAGAAAAGTGAAAACAAAGGAACGGCTGAAGCCAAGAAAGAGAGCAATTGATTCTTCTGCCCTGGGGATGAAAGCCTTGCCTGCATATTTGGAGAATGTTGACTTTCCCGTCAGGCAACTTTAATTGAACCCATGTTCTAAGAGTGACCAAAACAAGGTAAGGTACCAACTGGACTTGAACGAAGACTTTAATGTGCACACCTACAGATAATTTAACATTTCCAAAAGCATTTAAAATGGTTTTAGCAACATAGGAGCGATTTTGCTTTTAGTGTCCTGTGAAGCAAAAGCACAATTTAATTATCTTAATTTGATCTATTAAGTACTTGTTTGAAGGGGACTAGAATTCCAGGAATCTTATAAGACCAAGCTGCAGCAGCATTATTTAGGGACATAATTCCATACAAACTGGAGCATAAATAAAACCACAATACATAGAACTTGTGTGAAAAGAGGAAAAAAACCTACCAATCTAGGGTCAGCCTCTTAAAAGAGGCATTTAGTAAGGTTACAGTATGAGCCCGCAGATGCTATAGTGTCAAAAACTTTGTGGAGAAAATCTTTTCCATTTCCCTTTATTTATTTATTAATTTTTTTTTGGCGGTACGCGAGCCTTTCACTGTTGTGGCCTCTCCCGTTGCGGAGCACAGGCTCCGGACGCGCAGGCTCAGCGGCCATGGCTCACGGGCCCAGCCGCTCCGTGGCGTGTGGGATCCTCCTGGACCGGGGCACGAACCCGCGCTCCCTGCATCGGCAGGCGGACTCTCAACCACTGCGCCACCAGGGAAGCCCTCCCTTTATTTTTAAAACTAAATTGGTATCACCTGCCATGATCATCCACCTATTCTCTGGGCTAGTTCTGTCTTTTGGTTCCCTAAGTTAAAGTCAATCCTCAAAGAACAAATTTCTATCACCACAGAAAATATTCAGAAGACTCTTAAAGTGACTTTTTAAATGGAGCCCCAAATCACATGAGCAGAGCGAAATGCATAATATTTCAAGGCATGAAGGAAGAGTGGAGTAATTTGAATGTTGCTAGTGGTGGTGTTTTTCATCTTTCTTAATGCCCCATATTCACGTGATAATTGTAAGGTTGTGTTTACCCCTGATTTCTAAATCAACCACTCCTTTTCCATAGTTCCTAAAAGTATTTCAAGCGAAACGAAATACAGTTATAAAATGTGCATCTGTACGACCCACTGGCCCATTTGTGAAATGTGGTGCTCATTACTGATAGTGGAATTAGTGGGGAATGGGGAACCTATTTAGAAATGTTAGGAATTATCTCAGGAGGAGTGAGAACCTTAGTTGGACTGAAGCTGCCTGGAGAAATATGAAAAGAAAGACTCATAGGCTAGACTGCTATTTGTGCATCTTAATGCATGGTGGCCACAGCACAGCTGGGTGGAGATGGCATTCTCTTCCTGCAGAGCGAGAGAGGGCAGGTCGTAGGGAACAACGCCAAGATGCTCTACCAGCAGCCCGTGTCTCTTCTCTGGGAGCAGCAGAGGAGGTTAAAAAGCCTGTTTACGGTTCAACGATTTCTTCCTATGCAGCCTACACCATACACAAAGTTATGAATCCCACAGAAAGGCTGATTATAGTTCTCTTTTCCATGCTCTCCGGAATCCTAGGAGAGTTGGAAACAAGAATGGAAGACAGAGGACTATTACACTCAAGAGAGTAAGGACTTTCAGTGGAATGGTGCTGCCCGGGGCTCCGTTCAAAATGTAAACCATCATAACCACCCGGGATTTGGGGGCTGCCTGGGAGCCCAGGCTGCCATCACCCATGCCAGACCCGTGGACACTTGATACGTCTCTGGGGTGAGCTGAATCTGGGCCACACATGGGAACAAGCCAGATGATACTGGCAGTCTGCCCAAGCCACACCGGGATGGAAGGCATCCACCATTTCCTGATTCCAACAACAGGTTGGGGATTCCCAGATAAAGAAGTATGTCGTTACAAGCTTGTGGTGTAGACAAAGGTTTAGGCCGACATGACTAATCCATGGCGATTTTTGGACTTTCCCTCTGCTGGATCTGAAGCACCTCTGAGAAGCCTTCCCTGATGGCCACGGCTGGGAATCGGCCCAGATGACAGGGGTGCTTCCTTCTCTGAATTTCTGGATTCACGGTTCTCCACTTGGGATACCCTGGCAACCAAAAATCCAGCAAGGACCCTGAACCAAGGGGTTGGTGCAGGGTGAAGACAAGATATTAAACAAACGATATCCAGATAAGTCCTTTCATGACAATTGTGATAAAGGCTATGAAGAAGTACAGGACACTGAGAAAGCATAGCTCATATATTCTATATCACCGATTCATCACTTAGCATTCAACACTTCCTTGCTTTCTATGGGTAATGAATTCCCCTGTTTCTGATAGGTGTCTAACCTTTCTGGGTAGACTGTAAACTCATGATCTCAGGGACTTGACCTGAGAGAGCATTACCTTGCAGAGATCCTTGTCATAGCCTCTCAAAAACACGTGATGGTTTACTTTTGCTGAACTGAATCGTGTTAAAGAACACAGTTCTGAAACAAAGACAAGGGGGGATGATTAGAGCCGAGCTCATTGTAGCTGCTGCCTGCATTGGGTGGGGCTGTTAAGGAAGGGAAATTGCTCTAGCAGTTGAAGTGTCTACACCCCTCTCAGTTACTACCTGAAATGCGTGGGAAAGGAAAATAAAAAGAATTGACTTTAAAATCCTCCACTTCCTATACCTTTAAAGGAGGGGACCTATAGCCCTTTGTGCAGCAGATATCGATCATGAGCCTTCAAAGGTGCTCAGGTAGCAGTAGAACCGAGGAGGGGGTGGAAAGTGATTGATTTCTTGGAAAATAAGTGAGGAGAATTAAGTTGGGGTGAAGGAATGCTGGGGATATAGAGCAAGGAGGCCGAGCACCCCCAGCTCTTTGTGCTAAACATCAGATGATCAGTGATACATGGAAAGAGAATGAAGGAAGACAGGATGTGCTTAAGTCTCTAGGATAAGGTGATGGATTTGACCATGAAGCCTCCTGGCTCCTCTCACATCGCGTCACATCACACGGGGCCACACCTGCTTCAACTGGAAAGTGCCAGCTCCCTCTCCTTCCTTCCCCAAACTCTGCACTGACTTTCCCAGGTTCACACCAAGCACACTGGCAAAGCCTGGAGCCACCTCCCAGCTGCTGGAAAGAATGCTTCTCTCCTACAGCATAGAGGAGGCTCCACGCCGGCACCACTGTCAGTGGATAGGCACACTTCACGCAGAGCAGCCACACCTACGCTGTGCTTCGCTCTTTCACCGAGAAACACGGCAACAGCCACAAGAATTTTCCATCATTTTGGCTACAGAGCTCTCCAGAAATAGAGTATCTATTAGCTTGGCTTTCAGAATGTAATATTAGAAAGATCAAGTCTTTTTAAAACCACAAAGAGCATATAAAGTTGCAGAGTTCGGGATTGTTAGGGCAGAACTCCAGGCTCCCCACCGGGTCCAGCCCTGCAGTGACGGTTGTTCCTCTTTCCAGCTTGGATCATAACTACTAAGACCTGTGCTGCACACATAATGTTTATCGTTTTTCTCCCCAACTGTTATTCATGATTGGAACAGCCCTTTAAGGCAGGTGTGGGAAATGAAATATTATTGAAATATAAGGTGATGATCACCATTACATTTCAGCTAAATTTTCTAATTAGGATGTAAATCATTTAAATTTCATATAATTTCAGAGACTACCTTTTTATCTTAATAGAAAAACACCTTATACATTATTGGGTGGATTCAAATAGAAAGAACCAGAGGAAATTATCTTTGACCAGCAGCGAAGATAAGTGATTGTATATCTTAGCTGTCAAATGTAACTGTTCTTCATAAATCCTGAATGGCGACTGCTTTCTTCTCCCCCTCCTTTTCTGGCCTTCTATTTATTTTTATTTATTTATTTATTTTTATGCCCAGGTGGGAAATTAGAATATATTTCAGTTCTGGCTTAACTTGTTCAGGTATCAAACAGGATGTACAAGTCCTCTTCAAAGGGGCACCATTACTTGTTAAATAAAATGGCAACACATGGTTAAGAATTCCTTTAATAGCCCTGCAAAATAAAGTAGATCACTGACCATCAATGCCCTCTGCAGCAAGATAAAAATGAACCCGTGACAGTCGACATCTTCTCTTCACAGATTTATAGCTCATGTAACTATGATGCTGTGTCACCCTTGTTCTGCTTACAAAGCTCCAGACTTGTCTCTGTCTAAATCTCCCAAACCTTGACTGACTCAAGCACTTTGTAATGGAGCTACAGTCCGTGATGCACTAAGTTAGTAGGCAAAGAAAGGATCTAAATACTGTTTTATATATAATGGCTGGTTGAGGACGACAGTCCATAAACCTTTCTCCTTCAACGAAGCAGGAGATTCTGAACAACCAAAACCATGGTTTGGCTGCCTTTCCCTTGTTTCAGCCTCTTTTGTCTCTTGGTTTCTCTTACTTGTGGAAGCGAAGGGCTAAATCCCTAAAGCGGAGCCTGTTAGGGATATTTCCAGTCTGACTCAAACAGGAAATACCACAAAGATCGTGAGGGAGCTGGTTCCCGAGAGATTTCTAGCCCAGGTTACATACTCCAGAAGTTGAAATGTGTTAGGTAGTATTCAGAAGGAAAATAGCACTAAATTATGGGGGGGGGAGGTTACCCAAGTAAATCCCTTCCGATAATCTCTTACTGGTAGTTGGATTTCAGTTAAAAACTATTTGCTGTAAATCTGTATCTATCATCCTTTCGTATGATCTTTCTTTAACTATACTCTTGTCTTGGTTAGGAGTCAGTTCTTATTGGATGACCTGAAAGTGATTACCATCATACCAATGCAGTATTAGTCATTAACTTGCCTAAATTGCTAATAGTGTGATTGGTAATCTATACTGAAACATGCTTCTCTTTGGTCGCACTTCAAGCCAGCACAATGCCAATGCAATTATTAGCAAACAATTGACTTGAATGGCCCTTGAAGAATCTGGAAGTATGAAAAAGGAAAAGTTGTCATCGCTTTCTTAAAACTAGAAATTAAGCATGTTTTTTAGACGCTAGAAGCTTTGAGTACACCCTAATTTCCTCACAATCAAATGTAATTTTTAAAATTCTATTCATGGCAAGAGATACTCATTTTATATGGTGCCCCCTAGATTTCTAAATATCCTGAATAAAATAAATTACCCAGTCTGCAGTTTAAAATACATGAAAATAATATGACATAAAATTAATAATAAATATACATGGGAACCTAAAGGAAGTAAGCTTTTGGTATTTTAGAACATGGGAAAACAAGTGTTTATCCAGGTATACACTTCAGTAGTGTTCTCACCAAATTACTCTTGTTCACAGATTGTGTATCTTGGCTAAACAACTTTTGAGAAAAGGAAACTCCCCTTTACCTCTGCATCCAATTTTCCAGTTATAATGCGTAATTCAAAGTACACTAAGGCCGACCTCACCCAGTGCCAAAAAGTTAAAATTATGCTCTTAAGGTTACAGCGGAAACATTTGAAGTTGCTTAGTAGATGATTCCCTTGTTTCCCTTTTTCTCTCAGCAGGAATGAGTACTGCCTTTTGCAAGCTGTTCTCTGAGTTTTTATTAAATATCCACAAAAGTGCAACAGTATGATCACTGCCGTCAGCTAGAATAACAACAGCCCAGGAGCTAGACCTTGGTTTCTATACTAGGTCTTCAAGTCATCCTGATGCAGAGCAGACTGCATGGAAATCAGGATACCCATCTCACTGGAAATTAACGTGCTTTACCTCTCCGAGTCTGCCCCCAATCACACGCACTCTGCTTGGTTTTCACAGGGTTATGTGTGTGGAAGGAATTCTAAATCCATCTGCAGTGAGAAGTTTCTCATACTGATTAACTTAGCAATCGTCAAACATCCTCGTTTTACGGGTTGTAACAGTGACCTAGGCAGTGTTCAACCCTCAGGCAGCCTTACCATGCGGGGATAAAGTGAGCCTCAGGGGAGAAGATGTAACTTTAAGAGTAACTGGGTAATTCCAATAAAAGAAACAAGTTCTCCAGTTCTGGGTCTAGGGACAGGGAGGGGTAAATGGGAGCAGTGAATGGAGCATTCCATGGAAAATTAGCAGAATAAGAGAAGGTCTAGGTTAAGAGAGAGCATAGAACGGAAAGTGGTTTGACGGACGCTAGAGGGTCATGTGCTGTGTGTGGTGTGCATGTTGGGAGGTGGAGGGGAGGCAGGAGGAGAGGGGATGATGGAAACACTGGGGTGGAATCAGGGAGCCACAGCACTGAGAGCCTTGCGAGTTACATGGGGAGGGTCCTAACTGTCTTCAGGGAAGTGAGGTCATTGAAAGTATTTGAGGAGGAAAGGATGGCCACATCTGCATTTAGAACGATAATTCTAGCGGCCATATAAGGAATGATTTGTCTTGGCTGGGACACCATTAGAAAACCCCTAGAAGAGAGAGAAGGGCTCAGCTAGAGAAAGGTAGTGATGGAGGAAGATATCAAGAATGAGCCAATTTAAGATAAAGATGCTCGGAATTGACAGCATTTCAGATTATCTGGACATCGGGGTAATAGAGAAGGAAGATTCAAGGATGGAGCTCCATAACGTTTCCTGGGCTACAATGCGGACGGTGGTGCCGTCCAGTGAGATAGTAAATATTGGAGAAAGAGCAAATTTCTGCAGCAGGAAGTTGATCAAGAGATCAAAAAAGCACTACAAAGTGAGACTTATTAGAAGCACCTTTAGAAAATATAGATAGGATTTAGAGAAATTGCCAAGTCTTTACTATTGTTAGAGCAGAACACATTAATAGTTAATTATCATAGTAACTATAGCCAATTTCATAAGGACAAATTTCCTCACAATAAATATTGTTTCCCTCATCCTCACTTTTTGCTTGTTTCTCATAGTCTCAGTACTAATCATTGGTCATAATGATCTTTCCATCATTCCATCAGACCTTCAGATACTCAAATCTCCAACACAATACCTGTTCAGATATGAAAAAAAAAATCATACATTTTGGCATCTAAAGTACTTTTAAAGGATTAAAGTCATGTAATTATGGATGGTCTCATCAACAGATTCCTTGCCTTATGTCCTAATATCCTATAGAATGTCTTGTTTTGATAGTTAACACTGGGCTGCTGGTTATAGAGACAGAGAGTCTATTGAATGAGGTTTCAGAAAGAAACCAAGTCCTGTGAACTTCAGCCGTTACTGGCATCATGTATAAGCACAGTGCTAGGTTCTGGGGGAAAATGAGGTGTGAGAAGTGCTCCCTAAATCGTCAGAGTCCACCATCTTTCTCTGGATCAGGAGATTAGATAGATAGATACATAGATAGATAGATACATACATACATAATGCAAGTTGGAAGTTGTTTGATTGCCTAAAGTTACATAGTGATATAGAACACACATCATGGAATTAGAGGGGAATGAACTGTCTCTTCATTGGAGAATTTTTTCACTCTGCCACCCACACTAAGAAATTTAAAAATATATATAAAGAATGCATTCAACTTAAATGCTATACATATACAGAATGTTTGGTGTGTAACAAAGAGATGTTTCCAGAGAGTAAGATAAAAAAGAGAAGAGACAGGATTTCTATACCCATCACAAATTCAGTTCAGCTGATAATAACAGATACAAACAACAGCTCGTGATCTCGCGTAAACGTAGTCCAGATGTAGGAGGGCGTGTATACTTAGGCGTAAGTCCCAGCTAAAATTTCAAATCTTCAGTGAATCTTTCCTTCACTTACCCCAATATCGTGGCTCCTTGTCGGTGGCATACAGCCTTATTGCTAGTTGTGATTACTGTGCTTATTTTTCTGTTTTGTTAGTTTCCATCTGACTCTGTTGCTAGAACATAAGATCCATAAGAACAGGAACCAGGTCTGTCGTGTTTCCCCTAGATCCCTGAAGCCCAGCACAGAGTATAGCACTTGGTAACATACATATTTGTTGAAAAAATATTAATCTCATAGGATTTTGACATTAAAATAAAGATTTGACATTCTTTCACATGGAATCATGATTATTCCATATTAATCACTATGCTTTCAACTTCTTATAGATTAATTTGACATGCTCACTAGTAAGGCAGTTCCATCGTCAATGAAACAATAAATCTATAGTTCCTAAGGTTTTTCTTCAACCTTCCTGAACTCTAGGATTTTCAATGGCATAAACTACATTTTATTTGTCTTTATCCTTTCAAAGCTTGTTGCAGCATCTAACACGTAATAGGTATGCAAGAAATATTTATTTTAAAAAGGAGAAAAAAGAAATACAGCTAAGGAGGCTTTTAGTTGTTCTTCATTTAATAGAGGCATAGTATTAAAGCACTTTTTATTTCAGTGCCCTATTGATTATTTAAAAATTCATCATTAAAAATAATATTTAATAATGATTAGTCATTATTAAATATTTATTACTTATACATTTATTATATTATTTATTTATTATTAGATATTTAATAATGATTGGTCATTATACCTAAGCTTTTGGTTTTGGTGGGTTTTTAACTCCCAATATTGGAAAAATGTGTATGTTCAGGGATTGAGATACGTCTCACAATCAAATAAAAGGGTACTTCATGGAAAAGAGTGTTCAACTTTCCTTGATTTTATTCTGAAAGAAGTGACACTTCTTTGTATTTAAATGCCTTTCACATTATTCCCAGGACCAATTTTAGCTCTTTTACAATGTTTATCCTCAATCATTTATCACCTTTTGTCACTAAGCTATTTAAAATCATGTTAGATGCTAAGAGGTAATCTGGAGCTCTTATGCCAAAGGCTACAATGTCTCATACATCTTGAAAGTGAGATATCAGATAAGAATATCAGTCTTAAGTATTATCAGCCCTGGTAAACTGGTGCCTCAGTGTCTGCACCTTATGTCAACTCAGGCTGAACATACTGGACTTAACGTATGTAGTGAGAAGGAATTATGGGGAAACACAGCTATTTCCTTAACCTGAACCCTTAGAACACCAACATACAGGAACAATTATGAAACAATTATCCTAGATATATCTATGGCATAATAAATGACAATAAACCCACTTTTATGATGCTTTAAATGAAAGATCTCAAATTTACAAAATCTACATTAAGAGCCAGTTTACGAAGGATAGCATGGAAAGGAAGATAAGGATAAAAGGATAAGGATAGAAGGATAAAATGGAAAGTTGCATAGATTTCATATTTTAATGAACTTATGTGGGTGAAGAGCTTTGTAAATTTGTAAATCAAAATATATTTTATATTTGTTTTTAGTATTCTTCCTTGAGTTTGAAAGATAAATTTAAGTATGTACATCTTTATATATCTGCAGGAGAAAGTTTATAGTATACTATAATCTCAAGTAGTTTCCTAGAAGCTAACTAACTAAAGACATGATGTATTCTAACTATAATGAATAGCAGTTCATTACAATTTTTCCTTTGGAAAATATATGTAAATCAACTAATATATTAATGATTGGTTATTTTTACCTAAGAATATGTTTCAGTGGCAACTGTATTTGTATCAGTCTAGTGTATGGTAGCTTACACTGAAACAAATTAAATTAATTTAATTGGCATGGGTTAAACTAGGATAAGTATGTGCTGGTGAAGTGAATGTTTGTCCCCTGGGTAAAGGAGACTTTTTCTTCCTAAATAATGATCTGGGCTCAGTGTTAACAAATAAGAGTAAGTCATAGCATAGCATGCTAACCCACAAGAGGTATGTCACAGAATACTAGATCATTTGACAAAGAGCAAACAGAAGCCTGGAAATCAAACTATTTCCCCAAAGCCAGACCTAGTGGAAGCAAACTGCCGGAGCTGCTTGCCTCTGTGTTTTTTTCTTAGTGGTACCCCAGAGAAGAGGGAGGTCCTTCTGAGGGCCGCTGGGGAGGGGAAGGCTGGTGGGTTTTATCTAGTGCTTTCTGCTAGGGTAGTGCATGTCAATTTTAGGGTCACACGGGGGATCTTGTCATTGTACAGATTCAAATTCAGTGGGTCTTAGGTGAGGCCCTAGATTCTGCATTTTGAGAAATCTTCCAAATGATGCAGATGCCCTTGGTCTGTGGAACACACTTTAACGGCTACCTTCCAGGTGAAAGGAAGAGGAAATTCTCTTTCCTTTTTACAAGTTTCCTTCAATTTCCCAGCTCGCTTACCGCAGAGCAGCAGGTCAGTAAAGCCACAACTTCACAATAGCCTAAACACAGAAAAACCTTTGAAAGGAAGAATTAGATTGACTTCGGAGGGATCGCTAAAAGGAGAATGAATATTTATTTTTTAAAAAAAACAAAGCAGACTCATTCAGATTAACATAAAAGGATAGCCAACCTTTCCAGTGAAATTGCCTGCCTAGAAATATAGCCATCACATCTTTGAGGACAAATAAGACCGCACCTCAGGTTTAGACTCAATCTTCTTCAGTTTCTGCAGAGTCCTTTTGGGAGAAATATTATGAAGAAACTTGGAGTCTGAACCCTCCTCCTCCACCCGCTTCCCTAAGTGTCTAATATTTGCATTATATACAAAAGGAATCTTTCTACTCTGTGATCTGTCAAGATTAAAAATTTTCTCGGGCCAGAAACATGCTAAGATGAAACAAAATTATAACTGAACAAATCCTACTCCAAAGCTGTTTCCCAGTAGGAATTAATATCAGAAACATTTACTTCACATATTTTCCATTGGATGGCCTTTTCAGATTCTTGCTACTTTAAATACAAAAGTAATATTCATTGGGCTACACTATTTTTAAAATGTGTTCTTATAATCAATTGTCAAATCTTCTTCAAGCTTGTATATAGGTGTTGGGCTCCTAGAATCTAAGTGGCTATATAGTAAAGCACTACGGTAGATAATTTAACTTTGGACTTTGATAATTTAACTTTGATATAGTTCCTCAAACAACTTAAAAATATGATGTTCTGTTAACAGTTATATGGACATATTTTTATTTAGGTAACTATAGCAAAAATAACTTGTATTCAGTGTAAGAAGAAATTACAGATTTGAACTGTGCATGAATTTTATTTAAAAATTTCATTTTTGCTCCATTTTTTTTTATCAGGTCTATACTTTTAAGAGGGAGAAAGTCACAGAAATGTGTCTATACATTGAGCTTTTCAATTTACATAAACAGTCTTCAACATTCAGAAGAATAGCAGGCAATTCTAATAGATTTAGCATTTGGTGTCTAGGAAAACAGACACATTTGGTAATCACACCTATATACCCTAATGTCTGAGCAACCATTAGAAGGTGTTTACTTTTTCGGTTACATAATTAGAAATCTATTACATTAGGGAATTTTGGAAATGGGAAATTAAGAATCATTTTCTTTGCAAGTGGTTATAAAAGGCAGAGTTGATTGCTGTTGATTAAAGAATCTGTAATGAAAAGCAGTTTTTCCCTTCTTCCAAAAAGTTGCATTTTTCTCAAAGAGGTACTGCAGGCAACAGAAGCAAAAAATGCCACTTTGGTAGACATTAACTTGAGACAGGAATCTAATATATTTACAGCCAACAGCTTTAAAAGTCATATGCAATCCCACAAGAGCAATACTGATTTCACTAACTTTGACATAAATGTCAAACTTGATAAGCACAAGTTCAAAAGATCTATACAAAAGTATACAAAAGTTATATATCTATACAGTAGTCCTCCCCACTTATCTGCAATTTTGATTTCCAAGGTTTCAGTTACCCGCAGTCAACTCTGGTCCTAAAATATTAAATGGAAAATTCCAGAAGTAAACATTGCATAGGTTTTAAATTGCATGTCTGTTCTGAGTCACATGATAAAATCTCTCTCCATCCAGCTCTGACCTGCCTGGGATCCCCAGCCATCGACCTCGTCGATCCAACCATCCACTTGGTCACAGCTGATGATCCAGCGTCACTGGAAGCAGCTAGTTCTCCTGACGTATCATCAAAGGTCAGTACTAGCCTAATGCTGCATCACAATGCCTGTGTCATTCACCTCACTTCCTCTCCCGTTGTTGCAAGAAGAAGAAGGGTGAGTACAGAACAATAAGATATTTTGTGAGAGAGAGAGGCAGTACTCACAATCATAATTGTCATAATTTGCTATTAGTTATTGTTAGTCTTTCACTGTGCCTAATATATAAATTAAACTTTACTGTAGGTGCGTGTGTATAGAAAAACACATAGTATATACAGGGCTTGGTGCTCTGATTTCAGGCGTCACTGGGAGTCTTGGAATATATCCCCTGTGGATAAGGAGGGACTACTGTACCAAAAAAGTGTACAAAAGACATGTATCTGTACAAAAGATCAGAAAGCCTATACTTTCTGATATGAGATATGCTTAAGAATTTTGAAGTAGAGTAAAAATTCCTGTAACATTTGTTACAAGATGTCCTGTTCAGGCATAACTATTTACAGAGAAAATATAGAGTGAATATGATATATTGTTTCAGCTATCAATCACTACATAACAAACCACCACAAATTAAGTGGCTTAAAGCAGCAGTTGTTTTCTTTGCTTAGAATTATGTGGGTCAGTAATTTGGCCTGGCTCAGCTGGCAGGGTCCCCCCCGCCCAGTTGTATTGAGATACAATTGACATACAGCGTTTTTGCTTGCCCAACTCCTGAACTTCAGATAAAAACCATAGAGCTCTGTGGCATCATCAGCCACCACCACAGCAACAACAAACAGAACTTAAGGGCCTTCCATCATACAAAAATTACCTCTAAGATGAACCACAGACCTAAATGTAAGAGTTTCAACAAATAAAAAAGAAAAAGAAGAAAAAGGCAAAAAAACACATACTGGGAAAAATATTTGAAAAATACATATTTGATAAAGGACATATCAGAATATATAAAGAGCCCTAAAAGCTCAATAATAAGAAAACAAATTAAAAATGAGAAAAAGATTTGAACAGACCCTTAAAAAAAAAAGAGAGAGAGAGAAAGCTATCGGATTTGTGGTTACCAGAGATGGAGGGTGGAGGGAGGGCAACTGGACGAAGCCCATCGAAAGGCACTGCAAGCTCCAAGTTATACGATAAATAAATACTAGGGAGTCATGTGCAGCATCATCAGTGTAATTAACACACTGTCTGTGATGTAGGAAAGTTGTTATAAGATAAACAAATACTAGGGAGTAACTTGCAGCATGATCCGTGTAATTAACACGCTGTCTGTTATGCTTGAAAGTTGTTAAGAGAGGAAATCCTAAGAGTTCTCATCACAAAGAAACTTTTCTACTTCTTTAATTAATACATGAGCTGATGGATGATCACTAAACTTACTGTGATAATCGTTTCAGGATGTTTGCAAGTCAAATCCTTACGCCAGACACCTTAAGCTTATACAGTGCTGTACGTCAGGTATATCTCAATACAACTGGAAGAGAAAAACTATAAAATTTCTAAAATAAAATGTAGGAGACAATCTCCATGTCCTTTGGTTGAGCAAAGAATTCTTAGACATCATGCCAAAAGCACAATCCATTTGTTTAAAAACTTGACAAATTGGAATTCATCAGCAATCTTAAAAGACACTTAAAATAGTGTCAAAAGACACTATCAAGAAAGGCAAGTCTCAGACTAGGAGAAAATATTTGCAAATTATACATCTGGTAAAGGACTAACATGTGAAATATAAAAAATACAACTCAATAATAATGACAAAAGCAATTAAATACGGGCAAAAGATTTGAATAGATATTTCATCGAACAACATACACAAGTGGCCAAAAAGCACATGAAAAAATGCTCAGCATCATTAATCTTTAGGGAAATGCAAATTAAAGCAACAATGAGATACCATTGCATATCCTCCAGGACGGAAAAAAGGATGGGCAGTAACAAGCCTTGGCAAGGATGTAGAG
The DNA here is from genome assembly GCF_011762595.2 of Tursiops truncatus. Classification (NCBI taxonomy): domain Eukaryota; kingdom Metazoa; phylum Chordata; class Mammalia; order Artiodactyla; family Delphinidae; genus Tursiops; species Tursiops truncatus. Next base: position 5,480,070 of record NC_047054.1, read on the forward strand.
AACCTGGACCTTCATTCATTGCCGGTAGGGATGTAAAAAGGTGCAGCCACTTTGGAAAAGAGTTTGGCAGTTGCCCCAAATGTTAAACCTATGCCCCAGGACTCGAAACTCCACCCCTGTCTATTCAGGAAAATGCTAACATATGTCCACGTAGACACTCACACGTGAATGTCGATTGGAGCATTATTCATAATAGCCAAAAAAATAAACTGGAAATGCTCCAAAATTACAATCACCTGATGAATGGATGAACAAAACGTGATATATCTATACAACGGAAAACCAGCAACTGAAAGAAACAAACTACTGGTACACGGTACAAAATAGAAGAACCTCAAAACCGTTATACTAAGTGAAAAAAGTGAGACACAGAAGACTACATATTTTATGATACCGTTTAATGTAGAGTCTAAAAAAGACAAATTTACAGAGACAGGAAGCAGATCAGTACTTTCTGGGGCTGGGTGGGGGGTGAGGATTTCAAGACCAGATCTGTAAGGAGTTGTATTTAATGGGCACCAGGAAACTTTCTGTGAGGAGGAAAATTTAAGTGTCTTGTGGTGACACCTGCACAGCTCTATAATTCAGTTAATTTATAGTAAATAAAAGACACGTCAGTAAAGCTATCTAAGAACAGTTAGACATTGAATGTACCAAATTGCATCTTCAGTGCTTCCTGGACTTTAGGACATCTCTTTACACTTAAACACACACACGCACTCACACACACACACACAGGAGCGTGCATATACAAACACATTCAGCTACTGTTCTACCCAGCCTACCTCTCAGATCTTTTATATCTCATCTCATTCTTGTTATTCCATCTATTTATCTTACGTAGCAGATTCTTCCCTAACTTTTTTCGTAATCTCATTGCCTGTGAAGCAAGAGCCTTCTCCTTCATAGTACCTAAAACTTCCTTTACGAGATTCTTTTCAAACAAACTATTTTTTGTTTAAGTAATACATTTGACATCAAACTTTAAGCCGATAAAAATGTTCTGCATTAATTTTATGGAATTAAATGGGTTGTTTTATTTCACATAGCTTGTTCATGGATATACGTGACATTTTTCAATTAAAATGAAAACTATTCCCCAAGTGCTCCTTGGCAGTATTAAACGGAAGTATAATTTAAAAGCAGAAAGTTCAAATAATGATTAAATACCGTCTCAAGAATTTGTTATACACTGGCCTGCTTGGACTTAATAATTTTTAAATCACTCATCTTCATGTTCTCACGTTGATCTTAGCCAAACTTTTTGTTAAGAGATTGTCATTTGTGATTATAATATGGTACTCATTGTTCAGAAATAATTTTCCACCAGCTCACTATCTGTAGAAGTTGTTTTTATTCACACAGCGTAATCTCATAAACATAGAGACCAACCTGGTTTTCGCAAATGTGGGAAAACCAAAACAGAAAGTTCTAGTTTTTAGAGTAAAAATCAGCAATAGAGAAATTTTTAAAGTATCATTTAATTAATTGTTACTACGTTGAAAAAATGTTGAATAGGAACAACGTGTGTGGTTGTATATCTTCACAAGTTTGTCAGTCAAACAGAAGGAATCACTGTTCTCTGCATTTTATACTCTTTTATTTTTCATTTAACACTACTTAAAAAATATTACTCAATTAAGCAATAACAAATTACACAGTTTCCCACTCTGTCCTGTCTTATTACCTAACATCCAAACCAAAAGCAATGGAAACCAGTCATTGATTCTGGGCACCTTGTTGTTTCCATTTTATCATGAAAACTGAAGAGACCTTAACTGATGCTTGGAAAACTAGCTCTCATCACAGAAACTCAGGCTGAGTCAAGGAAACCTTTGAAGACACAGCCCACTTTCCTGCACTTCCTGAGAGCTACTTGAACAGGTTTCCACACTTGCCAAAAAGTCAGATTTATCTCAGGAAGTAAGCTTAAAATGTTCAATCATTAAGATTTATTAAAGTATAATGTTAATACATCAAACTGATAGGATCACTTCATGTTTCCCAATGTGTATAAAATGCACTGTTCCTTAATTACTATCATTTTCACACGTAGAAAAAGAACACATGGAACATGACTATGCTTTGAGGTAAAAGCAGTTTACCACTAAGAAGACCATATTTTCTCTGCAATGAATAAGAAGCTGAGTGCCCCTAGAACCTTTTCAAACAATCCCAATTTGGGACTTAACGTGTGTACTCCTGGACTCTGGGCACATTGATTCTGTGTTTCCTTGGTTAGGAAGTCACTTCCCTCAAGCTGCTGTGTTTCATTTTGTTTTATGTCCTCCACATGCTGGAGGAGTGCTTTCAGACAGTTTTATAATGAGTGTAATAAAGGTGGTCTAGTTGATATCCAAATTTCCTTATCCCTTGCAAATAGGCTATTCAGTTTTGAGACACTCAAGTCTAAAAGTCAAACTTACCAAAATTTCTATCTCCTTTTCTTTTTGTCTAAGAGTATATACCTATATAGTCTCATTATCTTTCTTTCACCTGCTTAAATATTTTCTTGATTTCCTATCTTTCCAATCACTGATATTTGCTATTTCAAATTAAAAGCAGGAAATTGTTTTTCACTGCTAAAAAATATTAACCGCAAATAAACCACTCCTTTGAAACATTTGTCAACCTCAGGGTTGAAATGTCATCTGGCTGAAAGAAAATGTGAAGTACCAGGATTTCTCTGGTCAGCCTCCCATAACATTACCTTGAGTCTTAATTGTACCTGCGCAGACCCTTCTGCAGATGACAACTCAGTGCATAAGACTATCCAACTGGGTATCTTTATATCCCTGTGAGGAAAAATACAGCCATGTTTTCATACCACTCTGTGATGCTTGTGCTCACACACAGGTACCCTTTCATTTGTGATGCTGGAGTTTGTATTCCTAAAAATCAAGCTGGTAGGCAGGTGCTGCACAGAGAAACACAGAGAGAACCACCTTCACTCGTGGGACCCATACAAGGATGGGGTGTGAAAAGAAACTGACAGACTGTAAGGAAAACGAGCCCCATAAGCAGATGAACAGAGAAGCAGAGGGCTTTGTGGATTTGCCAGTGCTTTTGACTAGCAGAGTCCAAATGGACATATTTCACTTTGGCTGAAAATAAGCGAACCAGGGAAAAGAGTTCATGAGAAATGTGCTTCTTGGTCTATAGTCGTATTTTTTTAAATAGTGAATCAAGAAAGCAGTGGCAGCAGCATAGCTTTGAGCATCACAAAGTTCCCTTACAGAGAGGGACAATGAAATAGACAAAAAACAGATCTCAGGGGACAATATTTTCAACAAAAGCAGGTGACAAGATACCACCCAAAACCCCAGAAGCTGAGTAGGTAGGACAAGACTCAGTCCTGTGTGGAGATATAGGTATGGATATATATAGATAGATAGATATGTGATCATATATTGGGACCGGCAGCTGTGCAGAGGTAGAAATAAGAGGAGTTTTGATGATCCTACGAGCCAGACTTAGAAATTGCTTACAAATATTCATCTCTAAAAGAGGAGGACCACATCTTAGTAAAAACATATCAGCAAGCAGATTCGGGGGACAAATGGTGAAAAGAGCAGAAGTTTGCAGACTTCGGAATTGTGGAGAGTGCCGAGAGACCACAGGCACAGGCTGAAGGGCTGCCGAGAGATCGGAGGATTCTGGGTCAGCCTAAGTTCCCAGTAATTAGGAGCTCACAAGGAAAAAACCGCCCTTTGAGTAGGACAGAGCCCACTCTGAGGAAATGCTGCTGGAAGCAGAATCCCAGTGGAGCAGGCAGGAACACAGTTGATGCAGTAGAGAGGGAGCCCTCACGTCAGTGAGCAGGGGCCCGCGGAAGCTGATCTCGGAGAGTATTTTTTAGTGGCAACTTCAAAGATGAACACTATTTTTCACACTTCACAGGACCCACAGGTGGGGGGACACCCAAACACTGAAGGTAGAAAACCATCCTGCTCCATCCAGACCCATCACACATGAGCCACAGGAAAGGGCCCTGATTGATGGCTCGTCAAAGAAAGTGTAAGAAAAAACTGCTCGAAAAATGTAGCAACAAAGGAGCACACCGAAAACAATATGTAACAGTATTTCAAAATTAGCTCAGAGGAATTAAGAAAATGGCAGAAGCCGTGAATAAGCAGCAGAAATCACAAAAAGAAAACTGAAAATGGATGACTAGAGAACAGGAGGATGTACAGCAGAGAGAGATCAGGAAAGGAAAAAATTCAAACTAGAAGAAACACACAAAGAAAGACTACAGAGAACATGGTGAGAAAAAAAGTTAAGAAAGGGGAAATTTTTTAAAAATCAAAATATATGGAAAGGTATAGAAATGGGTTTGTTGGAAAAGGTAAATATGGAAAAGAGGCCATGAAGATGCAGCATGTGTAACAATGGAAACTGGAGAATAAAACCAAAACAATGGGATAAGCCCGGAAAGAGACACTCTGTACCCAGGAGGGCCACTCAGGATAGTCAGCACCAAGACATATCCACGTAAATCAGCTGACCTTTTAGAGAAAGAAAACAACTCTATGGACAACCAAACAAAAGAACCATAAAACTTGCAAAAGAAAGAAAATCAGAATAGCCTCAGACTGTTTCACATCCATACCTTGTGCCAAATGACAATAAAGAAACGTTTTTAAATTCTCAAGGAAAGAAAAGTGAGCCTAGGATTTTACATATAGCTAATTGACCCTCGAACGTAAATGCCAGAGGGGAATAGTTACAAACATGCAAGAACTCGGGGGTATTATTCTATATGGTCTTCCTGAGAAATCGATAGAAAAGCCTCAAACTTGAAATAACTAACTATAAAAGATTCATCCTAAAGAACAGGGTCCTATTGCAGAGAGGTCCGTGGATTTGGTGGTAGGAAGGGTGAGGGAGTAGCTGCATGACGGTTTCTGTTTTCTAAGCGTTTTTCTTTCTAAAGCTTTCTGTTTTCTAACACCGTTCTGATTTCAAGGGAGTATAAAAGGAGGTCATTAGATGAAAATATGAGTTGGAGAGGGTTTCAAGAGATGGAAGAGGAAGGACATGACAAGTCATCACTGATAGTGGGAAAGGGAGTTTAAGAGAGAAACAAAGCGGCAAATAATGTTTTGCCGTAGTGTCGGGGGCTCTTCCAAAGTTCGTGTGTATGAAGGTTTCCACAGAATCACACGCTGGGCACTGTCGATCAGGAGTGACTGTGGATACCACCAGTGACTCACAAACGCCACAGGAGCGGGAAGGGGGTTGGCACAGGAAAGCAAGTGGGGTGCTGTTGGGAGAGGTCCTGGACTCCTTTGGAGAGGTATGGGGGAGGCGTCTAGAAATGGCACAGGTGGGAATTGAGCTGGAGGGCTAGGTCGCTAGTTTACCATGGGAACCCTGTCATATTCCACAGGCTGAAGTGGACTCGAGTGGGATGACGCAGGGCTAATCATCCTCTCTGGAAGGGGACGACGTGAAGGGTGCGAAGCTGATTTGTATTAGGCCCATTTTACAGTTAAGCAAATGAGTCAGGGACCTCCCTGGCGGTCCAGCGGTTAAGACTTCACCTGCCAGTGCAGGGATTGCGGGTCCGATCCCTGGTCCGGGAGCTAAGATCCCATATGCCTTGCGACCAAAAAACCAAAACACAAAACAGAAGCAATACTGTAACAAATTCAATAAAGACTTTAAAAAATACATTTAAAAAAAAAGAACGAAAAGAAAATGAGTCAGCAGAAGGTGATGAGTCATGAGGCCAGGACTGGAATATGGAGGGTCTGCCTTCCAGTGTTAGGCTTGGTTGGATGTGACTGTGACATATTGCCTCACTTTTAGTAGATAGTTATTTTTAATGGTTTGTTATTTTCATTTTGCTGTTACTTCTGAACATAAATACTGAATGTTTACCATCTTACCAACAAAGATCCCATCTATGGTCCTGATATCTCATTCTCCAACCTAAATTAAATCGAATTTGAGAAATTCTGTGTCTCTTATGAGATTACAGAGTTACCTTATTCAGCTTCACTGACCTAAAAACAAAGGCCTTACAAAGAAAAGTATATTTTTTAATTACTAATTTTTCCAAATCTGAATTCTATTTATTTTTTACTTTTGCTGCATTGGGTCTTCGTTGCTGCGCGTGGGCTTTCTCTAGTTGCGGCGAGCAGGGACTGCTCTTTGTTGTGGTGTGCGGGCTTCTCACTGCGGTGGCTTCTCTTGTTGTGGAGCATGGGCTCTAGGCGCGCGGGCTTCAGTAGTTGTGGCACACGGGCTCAGTAGTTGTGACACACGGGCTTAATTGCTCCGTGGCATGTGGGATCTTCCCGGACCAGGGCTCGAACCCATGTCCCCTGCATTGGCAGGCGGATTCTTAACCACTGTGCCCCCAGGGAAGTCCCCAAATCTGAATTCTAAAAGCCTTTCTTAACTTAGACCATTCTACCTCCTGGTTCTAACTTTCAATTAAATCGTTCCAATTTCTGTACTATGACAACCTGTTAAACTGCCATCCTTGAAAACGTTGACATACTCCAGGAGAATGACAAGCTCATTTTCATCAGTACTTAAGTATTTAATATACTACCCAAAAGCCTGGAAGGATTGCTCCAGGAAGATATTATAACTTGAAACCCAGAATTTGCTTTGAATATTATTTATCTGCTGGGAAGGAATTTTCAATAAACCCTAAGGATACTTAAATCAACAAATACTTATCAGCTGTGGTAACTGTAGTGACCTGGTCCTGCTTCTGTCACTGGTGTTAACAGAGCAGCGCTGCTACTCACTGTCTTTCTCCAAAATCTTACTCTATAGCAAAAAAAAAAAGCACAGGATCCCTTGGAAAGACCTGTTAAAATCCCCTCACAAGTGGCTGTGAGCACAGGTGTTCATTAAATTTGGTTGTCAGTTTGCTTGTCATTTATCCACGGAGCTTATTTTCACTTTCTTAGTTTTTCAGGCTCGCAGAAAAATGGCTAATGACTATTCATGTGGTCCCAGGGGAAATTTCTTCTGGAGGAAATGGACGGCAACTTCTAATGTCATAACTCAACAGCGTGACCTTCACCAGGAGGTGGAAAACACCAGTAGGGCTTCAAATCTTGAAGAATCAGTTCCTGAAGCCCAGAATCAGTTCTTAAAATCCAAAATGGGTGAACTTTTAAATTTTACATCTTTAGTTTTGAGTTGAAATTTCACTCTAAGCCAGTCACTTCAAAGTTTTTGGAAAATCACTTTGCCTACTTTAAAGAATTATTTTGAAGAAAAGAAAGTTTAAGGTCTTGTAGGGTCAATCCTTTATAGCATGTTTACAGGCTCCTACGAAAATACCTTTAACTACATCCTCTTCAGGGTTGCCAATAATCACAGTACTTTTAAATTGCAAGGAAATCCTTATAAACATTTACATATCCCAGAAAAGATCTAGTTTAATTTCTATCCAAATAGATTTTTATCCAAATATCCAATCAAGTAAATTATTTGCTATCTAGTACATAAACCCTCCACATATTTGATTTAATGTTTTTTTAAATAAAAAACAAGTAAAACTGTATGTGTATACAAGCCAGTCTTTACCAAACTCTTTCAATTGCTAAGCCAATAGAGGTAATGTCAAAATGAGGCAAAGCTTAGTTAAACATGTTATGTCTTTGTTTATTCTTAGATATTATGGTGTATTCCTCTGATAAACAGTACTAGGAAAAAGGGACTTCACGTCTGAAAAATATTAATTAATCAAAACTAATTGGTTGCCTAAAGTTAGGTTCAAAACTAACTAACACTAAATAGCATATAAAATAATATAAGGGCTATTTCAGGACAAACAAGCAAACAACCTATAATATGGAATGCAGCTAAAGAAGCCTTAGGTAAATTTAATTTTTTTCTTTTTTGCCAACAGTATTATGGTCACAATGGTGACCCTCATGAACTGAGAAGAGCTGATATATTATACCATAAATGGGAAATTTACCCAGATAAATAGATTCTTTGGTAGCACTTAACACTTTCACAGACAGCAAACAAACATTTTTGAACTTCAAGAGCTGATTGGGAGTTTCAAGAGCTGAAGCCCTTTTGTGTTGCTTTATGAATGTTTTCTTTTTTTAATATATAAATTTATTGATTGATTTTTGGTTGCATTGGGTCTTTGTTGCTGCGCACCTGGGCTTTCTCTAGTTGCAGCGAACGGGGGCTGCTCTTCATTGCGGTGCGCGGGCTTCTCATTGCGGTGGCTTCTCTTGTTGAGGAGCATGGGCTGTAGGCGCACAGGCTTCAGAAGTTGCGGCTCGCGGGCTCAGTAGTTGTGGCACGTGGGCTCAGTAGTTGTGGCTCGCGGGCTCTAGAGTGCAGGCTCAGCAGTTGTGGCGCACGGGCTTAGTTGCTCCGCGGCATGTGGGATCTTCCCAGACCAGGGCTCGAACCCGTATCCCCTGTATTGGCAGGCGGATTCTTAACCACTGTGCCCCCAGGGAAGCCCCATGAATGTTGTATTCTGTGGCCTTTCAGGCACTAACATGACATGGTAGGCTCACAAGTATTAGAGCTGGCTCTTTGGGGGCAATGCCTGGCAATTTTTAATTTCTAAATCTTAAAACTGTCAAAGGCTTCAAGGATTAATTGTATACCAGTTCTCTAAAAGTCACAATTTCATTCAATTCTAATAATAGGCCCTCAGAGAGCAAACATAGTGTTTGTTAGTGTTATGTGTTCCCTTATTTCATCCCGTTGTTTAGAAAGCTAAGAATGCATATTTTCATAGACAAAACTTCGTCTGGATCACCCTAATGTTATAACCCAGGCACCAATGTAAAGTTGGAAGTAACCGATTTATGGCAAACACTGTCTTCACAAAAACCAAATGACATAGTTACAATTCCTATAATATTAGCAATTTCAATGAACTAAATCAGTTGCATTATTACTTGAAAGCTTCCTGCAAAAATACCATTTGCATAGAAACTGTATAGAGGAAAAATATTTTTAAGCGATTTTAGAGTATCACAATTTGTGAAACATTAGACTGATTCATTTCTAAATATTATAGCAGAAACAAATATTTTCTTGCAATGTTAGCTCAAAATTTGATGTCTCCCTTTTTCTTCCTTTGAAGTTAAAAAACATTTTGTGTGTTTTTGTATATTTGTTTCTTTGTTTTGGTTTTTGCACAGATTGGGCTAGATATATTGTAGCCGAAAATGAGACTTTGGTTGCTTTACGTGTGTGTGTGTGTGTGTTATGTGTGTAAATATACACAGACAAAAAGCAAGGAATCAAATGGGCAATAAATAAATAAAAGAAATAATATAAAATAATATAAATAAACCTTTAGGTTAATGATATTTGGTTTTAGTTTTCACTCTGACAAAACAATTTAATCTACTGAGGCTTTGGTCTGAAATTATGACCATTTAATTATGGTCATAGATTTAATTATGACCATTTATTTCAAAAGATTGGTGCAAGATGTAAAAAGCATGTATCATCCTCTTACTTTCTAAAGTTGTTAGTTAACAGGATAATGATGGTAAGTGGTCAACAGGTGTCAATGTGAAGGTTGAATGGTGTCCTGCAGAGGTTAGCAAACTTTTTCTGTATAAGGACACACCATAAATATTTTAATTTTGCAGACCATATGGTCTCTGTCACAACTGCTCAACTTTGCCATCTTCACCCAAAAGCAGCCAGAGACAGCACATCACCAGTGAGCACACATGTTGCTCATGGCCACTGAGATTTGAATTTCAAACACTCTTCTCATATGATGACATATCATTCTTTTAATTTTTTTCCTACTATTAGAAAATATAAAAACTATTCTTAGGTAACAAAAATGAGCTGCAGGCCTAGGGAGTGCAAAGAACATTAAGTAAACCAAACCGCGACTCTAAGCTGGAGCTCTCCTGAGCTCTCCACTCTGCCGCCCAGTGAGGTCACCTCCGTGGGCCTCAGCCCCCTCGTCTACAGAATGGGAGAGTTGAGAAGTCCCTTTCAGTTTAATATCTAGGGATTTTAGTGAGATCATCATCCCCTAGTTGATATTTAATAACTGTTATTGAGAAGATATGGAATGGTGTTTTGTAGTTTGCAAACTGCCTGTGTGTCTTATCTTATTTCCTCCTCAAAATTTTCTGTGAGATGGTATAATTTTACCAACTTTTTCAAAAAGGAAATTGAGTGTTTAAGAAATAATCCTAAGGCCACACACAGTGAGCAGTAACAAACTCTCATCTTTTTTTTTTTTTTTTTTAAATGAAAGCTTCTTTATTTATTTATTTTTGGCTGTGTTGGGTCTTCGTTTCTGTGTGAGGGCTCTCTCCAGTTGCGGCGAGTGGGGACCACTCTTCATCGCGGTGCGCGGGCCTCTCACTATCACGGCCTCTCTTGTTGTGGAGCACAGGCTTCAGACGCGCAGGCTCAGTAGTTGTGGCTCACGGGCCCAGTTGCTCCGCTGCATGTGGGATCCTCCCAGACCAGGGCTCAAACCCATGTCCCCTGCATTGGCAGGCAGATTCTCAACCACTGCGCCACCAGGGAAGCCCCCAAACTCTCATCTTGAACCCAGATTATCAGACCACGTCAAGTTCTCAGGACATTTCTGGCACAGCAAATATATATATCCCACTAGATCACTGGTTTAACAAGGGTAAAATTCAGAGCAGCCAGGTGGTTGAGCTGCATAGCACAAGGTATAAGGAAAGGACACACTTCTCCAGGCACCCCATTCTCCCTGAATCCTCATGTTTTCAATATTTTGATCACCTTGAGAAACTAACTGCAGAGCATTCAATCGAAATTACTACTCTTGTCTTATCTTCCCCAAGATACACTCTATAGTTCTGGGAAGACAATGATGTCGAAAGAGAGAGAGAAGAAATTAACTGGAATATGTAATAGCACATCTGTGTCTCTTCTACATTTCTTGTAAAACTGAGACACTGGTAGCTGACACTTACATTTCAAGGTAATAAGCATTACATTTATTTTTATACCCTCGTAAATTCAATGCCTATTTTCAATTTGCCTATCAACATAATGGACTATGTTCTTTATGTAAAGATGGTGTCATCACTAAACAGAAATATCAAATCTCTAAGAATGTTATACTGGGTTGACTAAAGAAAATCTTTATTTTAGGCCTTTTCTTCATCCTTGACCAATTCCTTGACCTTCAAAAAGTTACAAATACTCTGTGGGCCTTGGTTTAACCACCATCTCCTATGAATAAAAGAAGTTTATAAAGTGTTTATAATTATTTGAGGTGAGAATGTAGAATAAATTGAAGGAAAATAAGCCAATAACATCTTAATTCTCTGATCTGAAGTACAGATAATTTAATTTTTGTGAATTATGTACATTCATTCAGAAGTCCTTTTGAATACCTATTGTATGCCAAGTACTGTACTAGGCCTTGAGGGTATAATAATGAGCAAAACACAACTTCTCTCCTTGGGAAGCTTACATTTTGTTCAGGGAGACAGATAAACAAAAGAATATATGATTTCCAGGTGCTAAAAAGGGCTATGGAGAAGAACAAAAGAGGGAGAGAACTGATGGAACGAGTGTTGCTCATAGAGGTCAGGCAGAGAGAACAGCACATAAAAAGGCCCTGAGGTATCCTCAGCTTAGCAGGAGTAAAGAGAGCAAAGAGGCAAGTGATGGGAAATGAGGTCAGACAGGGTTTCCTCTGCTTGAGATGGAGACCCTGGAAGTCTTTTTTGCAGAGTAGTGTCATGATCTGACTTAGGCTTTAAAAGGATCCTTCTGGCTCTGCGTGAAGTATATACCATAAAGGGGCCAGGTCAGATTCAAGGATAACAAGAAACAATTGCAGAAGTCCAAGTGAGAATTTATGATGAGTTGAGAAAAGATCGTAGTAGAGGAAACTGTCAGTGTTGGTCAGATGGTTTGAGTCATAGGTGAAAGGAAGAGCTGTCAGAAGTTACTGACAGTTTGCCTGCAGGAGTGAGGAGAGTCAACAATAACTGAGAATGTTGGCCTGAGAAGCTGGAAGATGAATGTACCGCTCAAAAAGATGGGACGGTGTGAGTACATCCAAGTGGCGGGGAGTGTGCAAATCAAGAGTTAGATTTCGGACAGGTTGAATCTGGGAAGCCTGGTTAGCATCCAGATGGAGATGCTAATTAGGCATTTGGATATATGAGGTCCGAGTTTGGCAGAAGTCCTTAGGATATTAGTCCAACTGGGAAGTAGAGTTAGCTAGAGAAAAAATTTGAATTCACCCCTGTGGAGTCCGCAAAAAGGAGGCTGAAAAGAAACAATGAAGCATACAGGAGGAGGAGTGAGAGAAAGCAGCATTCTGGAAGCTGGGTGAAGGAAATGTTTTAAGAGCTGTGTTGAATACAGCTTACGGGTTGAGTAAGAAGAGAACTATAAACATGACACCGGGTTGGCAAAAGTTTCTGACAACCTTCAAACGAGCTCTTTCAATCCAGTAAAGGACAAGAACTTGATTGGAGTTGGTTCGAGAGAGAAGAAAAGTAAAAGATGTGGGAACCATAAGTATAGTTGTCACTTTTGAGAGTTGCTGCACAGAGAATTAAGGTCACAGGTGGAAGGAATTGTGGTATCAAGGGAAGGTTCTTTTAAGATGGAAGATATTAAATATGGTTGTACAGAAAAAATACTGAAGCAGGAGCAAGGTGGAGAGATTAGAAGAGAGTGATCCTGAAGCAGATTATAGTGGCTGCGTACAGTGCACAAGAAGGGTTGCCTTAGCCGAGAGGACAGATTGTACAGTAACGGTAATAAGAAGGAAGATTACATGGTACAGATAGAGGTAGTTTGGTAGATGTGGTGCTGAGAACACGTGGAACATCTCTTCTGACTGCTTCGGTTTCCTCAGGGAAATACCTAGCAAGATCATTAATTGAGAACAATTGAGAAGGAGGTTTGGGAGTCTAGGGGAAAGTTGTAGAACAATGGCCTAACAAAATAAGAGAACAAAGGAATTAGAGAGATGTAATGTATTTCCTGGAAACGCTAAGAGTCCACTTGAGATTAGTGGTCATTATTATGTTTTTCTTTAAGTTGTCACAATTGTGTGCTTTTCTCCAACCTTGGTCTGTTTCCTAGATAAGAACATTCAGAGTAAGATTTAAGGAAAGATTGAGAGTTTTCTGGGAGAGCACTAGGGTCAATCAGAGTTCCCTGTGAGGTCAATGAGTTCTTGGTGTCTCAGACATTTGGGGAAAATGAATGGGAAACATAAGAGGTAGTTTTCAGAGAATGAGATCCTTGAAGTTAAGATTATGAAGAACGACAGAGATGTTGGTAATAACAAATTCTAGAGTATGACCATGAAATTGGGTATTGAGCAAGGATGGATAAATAGATTTTTGGAGATCAAGGACATGAGAGTCCATTTCTCTTCTGTGATACGTAGGGCAGGGCTGAGGCTGGCAGAGAGGAATCTGAGAGTAAGCGCAAGAAGAATCTGTGGAATCCTTTGGCTGCCCTGCTCATTGTATGAGGACCTACAGAGAATGTTGTTATGGGGCTGGCACAGCTCCATGGGTTTCCTCTTCTGCCATGTCAGTGGCATATCCACACACATGGAATCCTGTGGATACCTCCTGGCAGCTATGACAGTAGAAGTAAGTCTCTATTTAAAAAAGAAAAGAAAAGAAAGATATATTATACCCCAGTTATTGACAATTCTGTACTCTGAAGATGGCCCAGAAAAATTATCCACTTGGACTCATTTAGTGGTCTTTCTCAGAGAAAGAACCATGGCATGCAGCTATGATCATTAAGGACACACAACAATGTCGGAAGGTCAACATCCTCTTTTACTTCCTGATAAGTTGCTTTCTTTGTCCTCTTTAGAAAATAAAGTGGTTTGGAGTATTGCTTCAGTTCTGTAGGCCCTCATTTCCACAACTCCAAACAGACCTAGGGTGAAGTGTGGAAGAAAAATGGGAAATGGACTGCTTAGAAATATTATACTCTATGCATTAAGGAAAAGGGGTAAAAAAATGTTTCTCCTGTGCAACCTAGATCACAGGATAGGTAAGCTGGTTAAAAGTTAAAACTGAGATCATTTTGAATGTCTTCAATATCCTCTTGTTTTTACTAACATTATACCAGGAGTTATTTTGTCAAGGCAAAATAACTTGTAAGAATATAACTGTAATTATAGTATGCCATTATTTGGACATATTGCAATGGCATAACCAATTATCCTGTCATTGAATGTTTAAGTTATAATTTCATAATTATAAATGATACTAAAGAGAGAAATAATTTTACATATGTCTGTGTCTGCATCTCTCATAACATGCTTTGGATATATTCTGGAAGTGAAGTGTATTAACCATTTTAATAAATGTGATATATAGTATAGATAAGATATAGATCTTGATACAGATATAGAGAGAGATTGCCAATAAGATTGTAGCATTAACAAAATCTCATCGGCAATATATAGGAATAGCTCCTCACTATTTTGATATGCTTTTATTGGAACTAAATATTAAATTTAAAAGATTTCTCATGGTTTTAAGGGTAAAGAATTTTTTTAAAAAGATGTGTTGAGTGACAGAGGATGCCAATTAGAAAGTGATAAACTTATGGGAGAAAGAAAATTACTAAAGTACATTTGGGTAAAGCTGAAAGAAGGGAGACACAAACAAAAAGCTGCCATGGAATTAATATATAGCAGTGATGAGAAACTGCATCCATTCAGAGAGCTGACGATGACTCATTGTTCAAAGCAGAGCACCTGTCAAGGTCTGACCTTGCTTATATTTTCATTGATCTGAAGTCAGAAGAAGCATGGAGGGACACTGTCACACCAGAATTAATCCCCACCAACAGGGAGAAATATATTGGCAATGGGAAAATTATCATGGGAAAAAAATAGGTGAGTGGTGTTAGAGGAATGGAGAAAGCTTCCTTTGTGTAATTCTTTGAGACAGACCTCAGATACAAAGGAGAGAATTTGATTCTTTGTTCTGGATCTTTCTTAAGAAAGATGGATTAAGAGGGTTTGAAAGCTCTAAAAATGTAATTATCTAGGCAATAACTAATTATTCTGATGAGGTAGAAAAGTGACAGGTAAATGAAAAAATACTTGAGTTTCACAGGCTGTTCTCAGTAAATTCAGGTCATAAGAGATGTGTACAACAGCAGGATGATTAAGCACATAGCCGAGGACAAATGTAAGATTCTGGCTCAGCCAAGTTAAGGTGAAATCCTCAAAACAGCTAAGGACTTACACTATTAAATGCTAAGGAAAAAACATAGAAGAAAAGATAGACCCTACTTGAAATGATTGTTTGAATGTTAATAAATAATAGAAAGAAAGAAAAACACCTCCTAGATTTTTATTTTATTTGGTGTCCTCTCACTTGTATAATAACATTCAGACTACAAAGAACAAAAAATTTAGTGAAAATAATCAAGTTATTATTGATCGATAATTTAGTCAAGCAATGCATATTAAAGCCATTAGGTTGAGAGATATTGGGGAATAGGATATTTGTAAAGTGCTAAGTATCAGCCCAAAATTATTTACTAGCTGGAAAGGGAAAAATAATCTTTATATCGGAGAGATCTAGTAGTGACATCTTAATAAAGGGGCCAATCTTTGCATTGTGGAACGTTCTGATGTTGTGTCTAATTATATGATTCAATATATGTCAAAAATACTTAACCTGAATATTAATAAGCTTTTCATACTAATTTCCAATTAACAGAAAATGCTAGAGTTCAAAGAATCAATTATATATATTCCAAATTTATGATATTTTACCAAAAAAAAAAAATCCTGATATCCTCCCCATTAATGTTATAAAGAAATTTAAAAGTGTGGGGGAAATGTTCTAGATCAAAAGAGATATAAACAAAAGTAATACATAAACTTCATTTGGATAATAGTTGAATTCAATCATAAGGAACTAGAAAAAGAAAAGGAAATTAAACACAAAATTCGCAACAGGAAGAAAATATAAAGATTAGACCCAAAATAAAAACTAGAAAACAATAGAAAAAAAATCAATGAAACTGAAAGTTGCTTTTATAAAAAGATAAACAAAATTGACAAATCTTTAGCTAGGCTCACCAAGAAAAAAGGAGAGAAAGACTTGGAAGTTTTAGCCACAGCAATCAGAGAAGGAAAAGAAACAAAAGGAATCCAAATGAGAAAAGAAGAAGTAAAGCTGCCACTGTTTGCAGATGACATGATACTATACATAGAGAATCCTAAAGATGCTACCAGAAAACTACTAGAGCTAACCAATGAATTTGTTAAAGTAGCAGGATACAAAATTAATGCAAAGAAATCTCTGGCATTCCTATACACTAATGATGAAAAATCTGAAAGTGAAATTAAGGAAACACTCCTATTTACCATTGCAACAAAAAGAATAAAATATCTAGGAATAAACCTACCTAAGGAGACAAAAGACCTGTATGCAGAAAATTATAAGACACTGATGAAAGAAATTAAAGATGATACAAATACATGGAGGGATATACCATGTTCTTGGATTGGAAGAATCAACATTGTGAAAATGACTCTACTACCCAAAGCAATCTACAGATTGAATGAAATCACTGTCAAACTACCACTGGCATTTTTCACAGAACTAGAACAAAAAATTTCACAATGTGTATGGAAACACAAAAGACCCCGAATAGCCAAAGCAATCTTGAGAAAGAAAAATGGAGCTGGAGGAATCAGGCTCCCTGACTTCAGACTATACTACAAAGCTACAGTAATCAAGACAGTATGGTACTGGCACAAAAACAGAAAGATAGATCAATGGAACAGGATAGAAAGCCCAGAGATAAACCCATGCACATATGGTCACCTTATCTTTGATAAAGGAGGCAAGAATATACAGTGGAGAAAGGACAGCCTCTTCAATAAGTGGTGCTGGGAAAACTGGACAGCTACAGGTAAAAGAATGAAATTAGAACACTCCCTAACACCATACACAAAAATAAACTCAAAGTGGATTAAAGACCTAAATGTAAGGCCAGACACCATCAAACTCTTAGAGGAAAACATAGGCAGAACACTCTATGACATAAATCACAGCAAGATCCTTTTTGACCCACCTCCTAGAGAAATGGAAATAAAAACAAAAATAAACAAATGGGACCTAATGAAACTTCAAAGCTTTTGCACAGCAAAGGAAACCATAAACAAGACAAAAAGACAACCCTCAGAATGGGAGAAGATATTTGCAAATGAAGCAACTGACAAAGGATTAATCTCCAAAATTTACAAGCAACTCAATATCCAAAAAACAAACAACCCAGTCCAGAAATGGGCAGAAGACCTAAATAGACATTTCTCCAAAGAACATATACAGCTTGCCAACAGACACATGAAAGGATGCTCAACATCATTAATCATTAGAGAAATGCAAATCAAAACTACAATGAGATATCATCTCACACCAGTCAGAATGGCCATCATCAAAAACTCTACAAACAATAAATGCTGGAGAGAGTGTGGAGAAAAGGGAACCCTCTTGCACTGTTGGTGGGAATGTAAATTGATACAGCCACTATGGAGAGCAGTGTGGAGGTTCCTTAAAAAACTAAAAGTAGAACTACCATACAACCCAGCAATCCCACTACTGGGCATATACTCTGAGAAAACCATCATTCAAAAAGAGTCATGTGCCACAATGTTCATTGCAGCTCTGTTTACAATAGCCAGGACATGGAAGCAACCTAAGTGTCCATCAACAGCTGAGTGGATAAAGAAGATGTGGCACATATATACAATGGAATATTACTCAGCCATAAAAAGGAACGAAATTGAGTTATTTTTAGTGAGGTGGATAGACCTAGAGACTGTCATACAGAGTGAAGTAAGTCCGAAAGAGAAAAACAAATACCGTATGCTAACACATATATATGGAATCTAAAAAAAACCAAAAAACAAAAGGTCGTAAAGAACCTAGGGGCAAAATGGGGATAAAGACTCAGACCTACTAGAGAATGGACTTGAGGACATGGGGAGGGGGAAGGGTAAGCTGGGATGAAGTGAGAGAGTGGCATGGGCATATATACACTACCAAATGTAAAATAGATAGCTAGTGGGAAGTAGCAGCATAGCACAGGGAGATCAGCTCAGTGCTTTGTGACCGCCTGGAGCAGTGTGATGGGGAGGGTGCGAGGGAGGCTCAAGAGGGAGGGTATATGGGGATGTATGTACAGGTATAGCTGGTTCACTTTGTTGTGGAGCAGAAGCTGATACACCATTGTGGGGCAGTTGTAGTCCAATGGGGATGTTTAGGAAAAAAAAAAAAAAAACGGACCAACTCAGTGAAACCTTGTGAATACAATGTTAAAAAGTATAACTATGAATAATAAAATTTAAATTTAGTATGAAAAGATAAGAATGGCAAATTATATTGAAGCTATGTGGAATTATGTTTATCGACAAAGGAAGAGAAAATAAAAATGTAAATATTGCTTGAAAAGAAAAGAGAAGACAGAAATAAATAAAATTATAAATGAAAGAGAAGACATTTCAACTGATATCAATCACAGAAATATAGAGGATCATAAGACCATACAATGAACAATTATATGCCAACAAATTGTATAACCTAGAATAAATGGATAAATTCCAAGAAACGTACAACCTACCATACTGAATCATGAAGAAACAGAATGTCTGAACAGACCAAAATGAGAAAGGACATTGACTCAGTAATCAAAACACCTCCCAAGGGGCTTCCCTGGTGGCGCAGTGGTTGAGAGTCCGCCTGCCGATGCAGGGGACACGGGTTCGTGCCCCGGTCCGGGAAGATCCCACATGCCACGGAGCGGCTGGGCCCGTGAGCCATGGCCACTGAGCCTGCGCGTCTGGAGCCTGTGCTCCACTATGGGAGAGGCCACAGCGGTGAGAGGCCCGCGTACGGCAAAGAAAAAAAAAAAAACACCTCCCAACAAAAAGCCTAGGACCAGTCGGTTTGATAGATGACTTCTACCAAGCATTTTAATGATGAATGTCCATCCTTAAACTCTTCCAAAAAATTCCACACTCATTTTACAAGGCAACCATTACCCTGATACCAAAGCCAGATGAAGACACCACAAGAATTGAAAACTAAAGGCCAATACCCCTAGTGAATATAGATGCAAAAATCTTCAACAAAATACTAGCAGACTGAATTCAACAGCACATTAAAAGGATCATACATGATGATCAACTGGGATTTATCCCTGGGATGCAAGGATAGTTTAACATATGCAAATCAATAAATATGAAATACCACATTAACAAAATTAAGTATAAAAATCATATGATCATCCCAATAGATATAGAAAGAGTATTTGACAAATTCAACATACTTTCATGATTTTTGAAACAAAGCTCTCAAGAAATTAGGTATAGAGAGAATGTACCTCAACATAATTAAGGCCATATATGACAAACCCACAGCTGACATCATACTCAACAGCAAAGCTGAAAGCGTTTCCTCTAAGGTCAGTAAGTAACAAGACAAAGATGCTCACTCTTTTCAGGTCTATTCAACATAGTACTGGAAGTGTTAGCCAGAGCAATTAGGCAAGAGAAAGAAATAAAAATCAGGTCAAATTGGAAAGGAAGAAGTAAAATTGTCTCTGTTTGCAGATGACATGATCTTGTACATAGAAAACAAAAAATACTCTACCAAAAAAGCTGTTAGAACTAAGAAATGAATTCAGTAAAGTTGCAGGATACAAAATCAACATACAAAAATCGGTTGCATTTCTATACACTAACATCAAACTATCAGAAAGAAAAGCTAAAAAAAATTCTATTAAAATCGCATCAGAAAGAATAAAATACTTAGGAATATATTTAACCAAGAAGGTAAAAGATCTGTACACTCAAAACTATGAAACACTGAAGATAGAAATTAAAAACACAAATAAATGGAAAGTTATCCCATGCTCATGGAATGGAAGAATTAATATTGTTAAAATGCCTATAATACCCAAAGTGGTCTATAGATTAATGCAATCGTCATCAAAATTCCAATGGCATTTTCACAGAAATATTAAAAAATTCTAAAATTCATATGGAACCAAAAAAGATTCCAAATATTCAAAGCCATCTTGAATAAGAACAAAGCTATAGGCAAAACACTTCATGATTTCAAATTATATTACAAATCTATACTGATAAAAACAGTATGGTTCTGACATTAAAACAGACATGTAGACCAATGGGATAGATCAGAGAGCCTAGAAATAAATCCAGACATATATGGTCAACTGATCTTTGACAAGGGTGCTAAGAACACACAGTGGGGGAAAGATAGTCTCTTTAATAAACAGTGTTGAGAAACTGGATGTCCACATGCAGAAAAATGAGATTAGACCCTTATCTCACACCATATACAAAAATGAACTCAAAATGGATTGAAGACTTAAATGTAAGACCTGCAACAGTAAAACTACTAGAAGAAAACATAGGAGAAAATCTTGACATTGTTGTGCACGATTATTTTTTGGACATGACATCAAAAGTAAAAACAGACAAGTGGGATTACATCAAACTAAAAAGCTTCTACACAGAAAAGGAAACAATCAACAAATTCACTGGACGCAAGATTTACATGGTCAAGAATCTTGTCTCATAACAGCTATATCCCACGAAAACCCTTTAATTTTAAAACTTTTATTTATTAATCGATATACCTTCCCTCCAGTTCATTTTTCTGAAACATAACTTTCACCTGTTGACTACTTTCCTTTTCCTCTCTCAGACAGAAGTTGCAAACTTACCCACATCCTCCAAAAGCTCAGTGTTCTCCCTTATGCTCTGCCATTTTCAGCACACTGGATCAATAACACTTCGTTGAAGCACTCCTAGATTTCTTTTGGGCTCTGACTCCGTTTATCATTTTCCTTTCCTACAATCCTTCTTGGTGATTTTCACATCCATGTGAATGAACCACACAAACCTTGATGTCATACTTTCTTGTCCTCCTCTACATGAGTTGCCATCACTTCTATAACCCTCACATGTCACATGGTATATCATGTCATCTTCTTCAGTGTCTCCATCTACAATGGCATATTCTGAAATTAAGCTCTTTTAAAATAACTTCCTTTCCTAATTCTTAGACCCCCCTTGCTCCCTCTAAAGATGCCCTTAAAGCTCCCACAACCATAAGTTCTTCAATGCTTTCCTGTTGTCTCAAGAGATCGACCTCTAGTCATCACTCCATTCTTTTGCAGCCTAGAAGCCATAACCCATTATTTCAAATACACACATAAATAATTCTTGAATGAGCCATAATCTTTCAATATGATCAAATCAACATTTCACCATATTGTTTATCTGAAATAACTTTTTTCTTTATATGGCAAATACCACTTGCCTTTGAAGTTTAATCAACTCATGAAAAGTATTATTTGACTGTAGGTATACGATCTTTTAAAAGTTTAGTTCTAACTAAATTTTGACTAGTGAGTCTACGATGTCAGAAGAAAAGTCTAAAATAAACTGTTGCCTTGTATTTGTCTTTCTATTTAACTTTTGTGAATTTTTAGGGGTAATGTATCTGACTGTAAATATAATCTAGCATTCTCTGTTCTTTTATATGAAGAAAAAGTTGATCAGCATAATCACAGAACTGAAATCAGAAATTTTTTTTAAGGCATGATAAGAAACTTACCCCCAGGGTTGGGTGAATTAATCTGGGATATTAAAACAACCCTAAGCAGACTCCATCTTAAAGCAAAAGCATCAGCTTTTATCAGTGTTTATTGGGCATGTCCTTGGGTGAAGTGGCAATCAGATCTTAATCTTGGCACATTTGTAGGTTATATCTTAACGTTATTCATATAAATTTATGGCATCAATGGTTTTCATTTACTAGTGAGAGAAAATGTGTATGAATATAACATATTTCAGAGGAGATGGGTCACACTAGAAACTAAAATAAAGGATTGAAGTTTCCCCTTTCAGTTGGTGGTGCTGTAAATTAGATTATTCACATGGAGTATTAGGTCACATGAGCAAACCTAATTTAAAGATTACAGAAAACTAATATGGCTCTATTTTTGGTAGGTGCACAAAAACACTGAAACAAATTCTGCTAAAAGGATTTGATAAATTAATTAAAGCTGATTTGAGGATTACAAAACCTCAAGACTGCTGAATTTCACAAACAGCTTTAAACAAAATATAACCTAACCTTTAAAGTCTTAGTAATAACAGTGTTCAGCACAGTTTTGGCCAAAATATTACTCTTTCTTATTCAGTTAAATAATCAAAATTAAGGAGTGACTCCCGGTAAGCCGTGCACTGCTGTTATGTATGCTTAATGTAATCTGCGTTTGCTCTTTGGATTTTATATGTTATAGCATCCAAAGGGGACGATATAGCTTATTTTTGCTCTAAGAAAATCATGTGAAATTAGATCTCTAGAATCATGACTAATCAATTCACCATCACAGGGGCATATAAACAGCAGAAGTAATATCGCATGTGGGCATCTTTCATGGTGACTAAGTGGACATAGCCAAGTTAATTAACCTGTCTGTGTCTCATATGTAAAACATACGCACTCTTTTTTATATTCTTTCCCATTATGGTTTATCAACTGCTTTTAATATGACAGCCACCAGCTATTTCTAAATTCTAAACTGGTTAAGTCTTCCTTAAGTTTTATTCAAGTCCCATACCCATAAGACTTTGTAAACTGTACCTGCAAACTGGTCTTGCTGGAAAAGTAAGGGGATATGATTACTAAGGGGATTACTAAGAAATTACCTCATATGATATCTAGATTTGGGTCACAGCTATAGCACTGACGAGAAGAAAGATACTCAGAAGTCTGTCTAGCAGAAGGAAAATTGTAAAGGTGTGGCAGAGCCCTATTCGGATGGCTGCAATAGAGTTTTCGTTGTCTCTACTCTGGACAAGAAGTATAAAAATATATGACAAGAGTTTATTCACAGCACTCCAGACGAGATCGGGCGCGTTCAGGGTGGTATGGCCATAGACTTCACAACACCACAATATTTAGTCTATAAAATTAATTCAGTTAAAGAATAATGGACTTCATAAAGAAACCCAAACCAACTACTTAGGACAATTCAGTCAAAGTTGCTAAACCAGTTTTTCCACCTTGTCGGCCACAATCATGCACGTAAACGCGCAGTGTACGCATGTGTTGACGTTACACACGTTTACGATTTGAAGCACATAAATTTAGGCTTTTAATTAGATCGATTTCAGTGAGAAATTTCACATGTAGAAATTTTTTTAAACCATTCTATGATATACCAAGATTTCTGAAATACAGTGTTCTAAAAATCAAAACATGGTCTTTAAAAACAGTAGCACTACACTGACTGCCAAAATGTTCATGTTATGATACACACCCTTAGGGAAATAGTTGGGCCAGCCTTACACCGTTGTACTAATCCATCGAATCCACTCATAATTGTTAAATAAACAACTTAGCTTTACATTAGACATGGGAAGTGGGGGAAGTAACAGATACTTGGAAAGACTGGGAAATTATTTTACAGAATTATTACAAGAAAGAGTCTGAGCTAAGGATGAAATAGAGTACACAGGACCCATGTGAATTAGAAAAATTGTGTAACTGCATGAAATGGTTAGTTTACTTACAACCTTTTATATTTATATCTTTTTCCCCTGCATACTACTTAGCTCACTAACTTGCACTTAAAATACTTAAAATACCCTCAGAAATATCTGAGGAAGATGTTATATCAAGAAGTGCATTCTTGTGTACTTAGAGCAAGTCCACTGTAAGAACTACATGGAATTTATTTTCATCTACTTCCCTATGGGAAAGGATAAAACTCCAAACAGCCATAAACATGGAAGTTCATCCTCAGGATACCATCCGAATTTGGGGATTACAATAGAAAGAAGCCATGCGTTAGGAGATAATACTCAGGCGGCAAAATAAACATGGCACGCTTTCATTATAGCCACGGGATCACAGGGGATGCAACCTACATGTCAGCTGACGCCTTTGTTTTCCTGCAGGGGAAGGTTGATTTCTGGAGTACAACCACTACCCTCAACATTTAGAATTAAATGGGTCCCCTATACATGAGTTGCAGGTCATTCAAATTATCTTTCATTATCAATGACAAATTATCACATTAGCCGGGAAGTCACCTGATATCATTTCCATGTTTAAAGTACTCAGGGTACTCACACCCAGCAGTGTCAGGCACAGCACAGATGTTCAGTCATTGTCTTTTACAGGTGGCTAATTGGTTACTGAGGATGTAGAGGCAATATCCAAAAAAGTTCTGTTCTTTGTATGCCAGTCTCAAAAATAGCAACTGATTAGAAAGCTGAATCTGTCATAGAGACGGGATTCATATTTAGGACAGGATATCTTGTTTCTATATAATATCATGTGTGTAGCTACTTATTATATCTACTCCCCTTATCAAAGTAAATTTAAGCAGTATGCTTACCTTATGGTTGTTATTGTATGTTACCAACTCTTCTCAATACAGAATTTCATAAAATCTGTGCAAAAAAGATTCGCGTAACCAGTACTCTTTCCTGGACCCTGTGTCTCCCAGTCTATGACCTCCTAAGGACTGAAGAAAGACATTACCCTCTCTTCCAACTGAGCCCACACTAACCCTTCACAATAATGCTCCAGATATACCAGCTCCAAAACCCCGTCTTAAAGGCTCTAAACCCGCTTCAAGGATTCGTTTGGACCCCGCAAGGGTCAATAAGCCATTGGTATCTACACTCCTAGGTCCTGGGGGTGGTCAAGGGCCATCTGTTTGTTGGATGTGTAACGTTTGGTTGGAGCTTGGAAATGCATCTGGGCTGAAGTATCCATACTGAGGCCTCTCAGGTGGGGGACAGAGCTGAAGATGAGAAAAGAAATGCCCAGTCACTAGCCAGAGGCCAGCTCGAACTCCTGCCAACGATCTCCATGCAAGAACTTGCAATGGTCCAAGACATTTAAATTCAAACTTGCATGTCCCAGTTATAATAAAGGTAAATTTGTTGAGACAGGAGAATAGAACATATTTGATGTAACATGCTATTAGCTTAATTTACAATTTCTAGATATTAAGCCAAATATTATGTGGGCCTACCTCTGTACTTTTGCCCCAGACCCTGCCAATGTTAGAGTCAGGCCTGCAAGCAGTAATATGCCTACAGCTAAAACCAGAGTCGTTTCTCTCTTCTTAAAAGAATCAAGTTGCTTAGTAAGACTGTGAGAGAGTAGTGATGCATTAATAGGAAAATGGCGGGTAGATCTGTATCCTACTTGACGGTAGATTTAGCCAATGTAGAAGGGCAGCCTTGCTCATATGTCTTTGTAAGCACTAGGAAATGACTAACATGAGAAGATAATTTTTCAAAACTCTACTTTTTAGCATGACAGCTATCATATTTATTAGAAAATAAACGTCTTCAATGCTATGCTTCTTCCTGACAAGATCCACATGCAGAAAGGTTAGCCACAGAAAGAAGAAATCTACTTGTCAAGGTCCAGGTTCTCAGAAGGAAAGCCTGCTTTCATTTTGTAGCACAAGGAAATTTTCTCTTTATCATCCGTAGAAGTGCTTGTTAGCGAGGTTGCACTTGCAGAGATTCCTGGTGGAAAACCCTGGTAAACAGAGACTGCGGCTGCGTTTCCACACCAATAAGGAAAAGCCACTTGCCAGTGTAAACTGGGGCTACATTGTTTTAAAGCAGGGGCAGCCTCTCTTATCAGAAACGGACAAGGGAAAAAGGAAAATGGGAAATCTCAAAAGCCCACCTCTGCTGAGCAAAGCAAATGCCGTATCAGTTCGGTTCGTGCTGTAAGGATGGACATTCTGACTTATAATAAATCTGAGGGGTACTTTTGCTCTTTAAAAAAAAAAGGAAAAGGAACTGTGGGACCTGGTAGGAAAGGAAACTGCCAGTGAGTCCAATCTACACAGAAATCAATTTCACACGGCCATAATTCAAGGAAATGGGGCGGTAGGTAATGACGTGGACATTCATTTTGCTTTATAAATTTGAACTTTCTTCTTGGCTACTGTAATATTTTTTGGAAACAGCTGGGATTTTTTTTCCCCTCTCATCTCCCTCGACAAGCACTTTTGCTAAACATGGGAACCTATGAAACCTAGATTCACACTGTGACTCATTACTATTGTTTCCTTTAACTTTCCTCACCATCTCGTCCTGCATCGTTTCCCTTTTCTCAAGAATAAAAAGCAGTAATGAGAAAAATCACTGCTTTAAAACGTACACTAAACACATAGTGAGAAATAGACTAAGGTAAATTCTCTAATTTTGCTTTGACTTTTCCATTAGCACATATTTTGAAATTCATACATAACTGATGTTCAAGTACAGAATTACATTATTCACACAATAAAATGATTAATACACTTTATTTTTTTCCCCCTCTCCTAGGGCTTGGGAAAGGGACTATAGATTTTTCTCTTATTTCTACTCTTACTGAATGTATATGCTTGCGTCTTTTTGTATATCTGCTGTGAAGAAAACTGTTGAATATTTTTAAAATCACAATAGCAGTGATAGCATTGGTACATTAAAAAATGTCCAGAACTTGAAGAGACGGGTAGCCCCTATAACTTGTTTATTTGACTCCCAAATTGTGACAGCTTTGACTTAAAAATCAATAAACCAACAATGATGCTTGGGTTAACTTTTAAAATATAGACACCTATACCTTACTGGCACCTCGTAAGAGAGGAAAAAATGTGTCACTTTAAGTCATATGATGGAAAAGCGGGAACCAAAGTGTCACGCTAGGTGTCAGATCAAAGCCTCTCTGACAGAAGGATGAGGCCCACGAGGGCACGTAGATACACAAGGTCATGGTGAGGAGGTAGACCCGGGACCCCCCGCCAGCTCCTTCCCGGGGGCCACGCTCAGCACCTAGGCCTCTCAGCAGCAGGCCTCCGGGGCTTCGACCTGTGTCTGTGAGCATCTGCGCTTTATCTCCTTTTATTTTGTGCACAGTTAGCAAGGTGGATCCTGAAGTAATTGCTTCGTAACTTTATGCTTTGTTGGCTTAGGAAAAGTTTCACAGGGACACTCTGCTTTCGGAGAGCGGAGGAATCCCGTAATCCCAAAATGACGTGATGGGTGGCCCGAAATGGGATGATAGTAAAGAGTCCACTTCTGACTAAAAATCTATCTATACTCTTTCAAGCGCTATTATAAGTGATTGACAGGTGGCGGAGGGAAGTAAAAAAACTGTTGAATTTAGAAGAGACCCCAGTTCTGATTGCCATTCTTGTTTTGAGCAAATGTCCTACCTTCTAAGTCACCAGAAATATACACTGTATTTGCAAAACACTTGTAAAAAGCATATGAATATATAAAATTTTGTTTTCAATTCTTTAAAAAATGATCATTGTAGTATTTCAAATGAAAAATAACTTTCGTATTTACATACAATACACAAAAACCCATATTTCATGGCATGGACTCATTTGAACAAAACTTTCATATCACTAGCATTTGTAATGTAAATTCAAAAGTCAAGAGATCTCTACATTATTGTATTTTAAAAATAGTCCTGAAAAATAATAAACTATAGGGACCTAAAGTCTCCCACAACTTGATTGAATACCTGACATCTCTTTAAAAGTAGTGATGTGGGAACCTGGGAAGGAGGGGGTTTACTTACCTCTATTGTACGTCTCTGGCATTGAATATTCAAGTTCATGCAGAAAGCAGTGTGCTTACTTCACTGGGCATTGATACCGTGATAGCAGTTGTGACTTTTCATGGGAATATTGCTGCAGAGCAACTGCCTGAAAAGCTCATCAATCAGTGTTTCTCAAACGCTAGCAGCTCATTGGTACAGTGTCCTCCCAGGGAGCATGCATCTCCCCCTCCCCTGCTTCATCCTGCAAGTTGCATCTTGTCCTGGACCGACATTATCATTTCCACAATCTTTTCTTGCTTCTTCCTTTGTTATGATCTGTTCACTTTCCCACCTGGCCTACAGGTTAGAGAACTGAGTACTTGGTCACTTCTAAAGTGGACAAAGTGTGGGACTTCCCTGGTGGCGCAGTGGTTAAGAATCCGCCTGCCAATCCAGGGGACATGGGTTCAAGCCCTGGTCCTGGAAGATCCCACATGCCGCGGAGCAAATAAGCCCATGCACCACAACTACTGAGCCTGCGCTCTAGAGCCCACGAGCCACAACTACTGAGCCCACGTGCCACTACTACTGAAGCCCCTGCTCCTAGAGCCCCTGCTCTGCAACAAGAGAAGCCACCACAGTGAGAAGCCTGCACACCACAACGAAGAGTAGCTTGCTGCAAGTAGAGGAAGCCCGCGTGCAACAGCGAAGACCCAACGCAGCCAAAAATTAAATAAATAAATAAAGTGAACGAAGTGTGAATCAAGGAGAGACAAGAGTGTTGTTCTCGTAACTACTGATGCATGCATCAGTAACGAAACATTTAGGGTATCATTGGGGTCCATGAGGAAACCGCCTGATATAAAAAAGTCTTTAGAAATCTATTCTGCATACTACTGTTATGTTGTAAAACTTTGCATATCAGGTTTTCAAAGTTTAATGATCGCCTATTTTCCTACTCAGATTACTAAGCCGTATAATGTTTTTTCCATAAAGCCATTCAATTGTTGTTCGGTATCCAACTCAGTTCTTCTTTCCTGAACTTTATTAGTTTGGCATTTCTTTCTCACTGACTGTTTCTGTGTTCCTGATGAATAGCTGCTGTTTGATACACATACTTTAAAACTGGCTTTTTGTATTCAAAAGCTGCGTAAATGATAACAGAAGCCAAAAATTTCTAAATAAGTAAAATGGAGAGAAATTGGGTGTTTTTTGTTTTTCTGATTGCAATGACCTGTAGACCAGGATCTATGTCAGGGGCAAAAGCAGGGTAAGCTGAGATCCCCTGGGAAGCATTCGACCTCAAGAGTCCATCAGGAAGAGCCACCAGCTAGGAAGATAAATGCCTATATTGAAGTATAGCATCCAGTCCAACTGTTTCAACAAGCTAATTGAAAGTACAGGAGTCAAAAACAGCCTTGCAGAGAGATGACCCATTCTCCCATAATAAATTCAGCATCTGCTGACAAAGAAAGACTGGTAATGTTGCTCCCTTTAATGAATATACTCTGAGGGTCAACAGCTAATCCCTATTAAAAGGAGAAAGTATCAATAGATTGAAAACACAAAGACAGTTTGAGAAACATCTAAGGATACACAGACTCTTGCTTGCAGTATATATTTTTTTAAAGAGTCACTTCCTCACTTTTAGAAACTAACGAAAACTTACCTTGTATAAGTTAAGCTTGTTTTTATAAAATGTGCCCCAGCTAACAAGCCCGAAGATGGCACCAATGTCTGGATATAATGATTATTTGTTATTGCAACAGGAATGATTAAAAAGCACATTATTTCACACATCTGCACAAATATACACCATAAACCGCATGACATCTTTTTATTCAAAACTATAGAGTGAAATCACAACCTTACATCGGCATCAACGAGGGATTTGTCCTTTCTCATGAAACCACAAATTATTTTACCACAAATGCAAATTTAAATTCCCTGCATGTCTTCTCTGTTTTCTCATTTATCTCCCAGTTACACATTTTGGAAACTGAGATGGAGATTCTTTTTTTAATTAAATGAGAAAATAAAAATTCATCATTGCCTGAGTACAGTGAATCCTCGAGTCCCCGATAGGCTAATGGGGAGAATGATTATCGTTACAGTTCAACAAACATATCACTTTGACATAATAACTAAAGGTGATTTCTCTTCAGCTGGTCCGAGGCAGGTGAGAATAAACATGGACTAACTGAAGAGAATGAGTGACATCTGCTGGATGATAAGAGAAATGAAAAGAAAAAAATTCAAGTATGTAAATGCTCACATTTCACCATCCTAGAACCCACTGATGTCTGAAATCTGTAACAAGAGAACAAAGTTGGTATAAATCCTTGGGAACAAAAGGGTAACGGGGTGTGATGGGAGGAGTACAACGTGTAGGTTGTAGTATTGTGGGTCCAATCAAGGGAGCTTCAGCCCCCGAGCAGCCATGCGACCTCTATAAATACCGTATTTCTGTTGCCTGTGATTTTCTACATCTTATTGTTGATTTCTGTAATCTGTGGCTTTCCACAGGCTTGACTCTGGCTGGGTCTGTGCAAGCAATCACATGAGCTTTGCAAATCTAGGACCAAGAAATTCACCCAAACCAATCATTAGAAGGATCAAAACAAAACTCAGCCCCCAAATGGGCAGACACACGGCATCAGACATTGCTCATTCATCCCTTAAGTTGCGCTTTCTTTTTTCAATTTTAAAAGCTATTTCTTAATGAGGTAACAGGATAACTCTTTATTGAGAGCCTATCCTGTTATTTCATTTAGGCTGTCCTGCACCTCCATGATGTAGGTATTCTTAACTCCTTTTATAGAGAAGCTGAGTGTCAGAGGTTACACAGGCTGGAAGGGAAGGATCTGCCACTCACTCTTCAGTTCTACCTGACCCCAGGTCTGCACTTTTCACTCTACAAGCTGATTCTGGGGACGTGGTATTTTCGTATCTTCCAGTGCCAATGCCATTTCATGCCACTTTTTAACTGTACAGCCTTTATTAAAGACAACAGATAATTGTCCATACACACTGACCGAAGACCTTGATTCTTTACTCATAACTTGGTCCTGCTTTGGACATTGTCTGTAAGCAATTGCTTTGCAAAGACCCTCAGGCCAGTTAGGTCGCACTCAGCATCTTTCTTTCTCAAGAGCATTTTTAAATATGGTCTGGATCCTCAGTTTCTTTATTTTTACAGTGATGGACATGGATTAGGTAATTCCTAAGAGCTCTTCCAGCTGTGTATACACAGAAAATAAACCCAGACCGAGTTGCTGGTTTCCTTCTTGTTCTCTAATCACCCACTCTCAGAGTCAGTACATATACATTGTACTCCTCATTCCGTCGTTGAAAGAAGTGCTTTTTACCTTTTAGAATTTTTATTTTTGTTTACAGTATCTCATGACAACTCAAGTGAAACTATGTACTCAAAGGTAGTCTATTTTTACTCACAAACAAGGCCGCTCAAGATATTTTCTTGCCCGACTAAAAAATTGAAAAAGTATAGCCCCTACTCTTTCAGTCTTCTTAAAATGAAAACTTTATTTCGTCCAAAAAGGAAAATAGCTGTGATCAAAATTCACGACACATGTACAAATGACCCCAAAACTACATTTTTTAATAAAAAGATCCTTTCTATGAATTACAGGAAAAACATCAGATAATAGCATACCAGCTCCTTAAGTAGTTGACAGGGTTTTCTAATTTCCTGAGGTTACAATTGTTATTATTTTACTTCCAAAATGAATAAAAGTGATCTTAATATTGTTTTAAATACTAATGTAGAAGGGGAAAGTAACAATATAAATGTCTTCTACAATTAGTCAAATTCTTGCGTTAAGATACAGCAGGTCGAATCTTGAACTCAATAGCACCATCTAGTGAAGATAAACCAGAAATGCTTGTTTTCTTTGGCTGTTGGTCCCAGTGCCCAGCAACAGCTAATCCAGCCTCGCCTTCAGGGTGGTGGGAGACTCCCTGCAATAGGTACTTCTTAGCAACAAAAATGTCATTTGCTTTAGAATAACTTAAAGTTCCATTTATGAAATATACCAAACAATTTACCTTACTATTTTAAAAATGTAAGTATCTAATTATGAGCTTATTCTTAACAACCTATCTCACATCATAAAAGATGCAGATAAATGATCTTAAAAGGAGTTGAGTGCTATGTGTGTGTGTGCGTGTGTGTGTGTGTGTGTTTAAATTACTCATTCACTCATTTATTAACAGACATACTTAATTTGTAGTTTCTTTTATTTTCTACTTCTGCAATCTTGCATAACTCCCGTGCTGTTTACACTTCTGTGACAGACGTTAAACTGAACCCCATGTTACACCAACTTCCTCTTTCTTGCTCTTGTTACTACTGTTGCTTCCTGAATTATCCAGGCTACCTGGTTGACGATGCAGCCACTTTGCACTGTTACCTGTGTATTGATTACAAGTAATTCTCCTACTCAGAGATCGTCTGAAAGACTGCCATTGCATGATTCACTATGTTCCTTTTTCCCCCTCTTATTTTCCAGCTCAGATATCCTAGAAGCCTGTGCTGCCACTGAGACTCTAGCAGCCTAGGTCACAGAATCTGATTACAAAACCTAGAGCCCCTGCCACCTCCTTGGACCCTGCTGGATCACGAGCAAAAAATAAATATGCATTGTTATTAAGCCACTGAAATTCTGGGATTGCCTGTGCTTGCAGCATAACCCAGCCAATCTTGAGGGAAACAAATGATTAGCTCAATGTGAAACAGATAAGGCAGCTCATAAATCCACTCACCTGGATGAACAGAGACATCTTTACAGGCTGAAAGCAAGTACAGAAGGTCTTGCCCATCTCTCTGTGTTGTGTAATTCCCACTTTCCCTGGGACACCGTAGATGTCATATCCTGGGACACTGTAGACGTCATATCCTGGGACACTGTAGACGTCGTATCCTGGGACACTGTAGACGTCATATGTGACATGAGACTTGCTGGCACATCCACGGAACAAAGGCCTCCCGAGTCGATGCATATTTCCCTCTCTGACCTCAGATTCCTCCCTCGCTTCATCACATTTCTGCTTGATAATTGAGACAAATAATCTCTGTCAAAAGAGGAAACTTCCTCTTAGCTTATGTGTCTAATGGCAGAGACTCTCAAAAGAGCCAGGCTGCTGTTTCAACTTTCAGGTCAGTGGAGCCATTTCTGTTTCTCCTGGAAAGCAAGGTCTTTAGAGTAGCATAGCCCAAGTCACGAGAACAGAGGTGACAAGGACAAAAAGTGCCGGTTGGTCATAAGGTGTTAAAAAATGCCACCTGTGATTTGGCCAGTGGGGCGATCTTCACGGTTGAGCCCACGGAGAACTGCCATCCCTGCTAACACGGCCACTCTGTCCTGAAGTCAGTGAACAAGAACCAGAGGAGGTAAAGACAGAAGCTAACATCTACAGGACAAGTCACCTTCTCCACTTGGTTATTAAGAGCTGCCTCTTCAGGGAGAGCCCTCTGGTGAGAATTTCCGTGAGTCACTAATGTTCTCACATCCTGGGCCCGTTCCTAGATATCCTGTCCTGTACTCTTCCCCAAGCTTACTTGTCTCCAAGGTTACTTCTTCCAAGCGCTGACCAATCACCCAAACTACAAGCAATTCCCAAGAACTGGTGTCGCTCCACACTTCTTGCAATCTCTCTTTCCAGGAAAAGTGAATCCTAAGACATACTACTTAGACACCCGGTCACAGAGATTCCCTTCTCCAGTATCCTGAAGGTCACTATAGTTCTACAGTTCATCACCCCTGCCTAATGCAGAATGTCACGGGGGGCCATCTATAAGCCAAACTCAGTTTTTCTCTTCTTCAGATAATTCCATGTCAGGTCGTAGATGTGGATTGAGAAAGGGACAGGTGCCAATGAGTTTACCAGTGCATTCAGGGCTTGTCTGATCCCATATAATCCCTTCAATTAAATGTTGGAGAGTTGTAACGACTTGAGGCTTAGAGGATCAGACAGAACTTATTTTTGACGTGCCTCTCAAGTTGCACGATTACTGGCATCTCAGAGCCCGAGAGTGAACCAAGAATTATTCTCAAAGCAATATTTACCTTCTGAAGAGAGCATGGCTTTGTTCCAAAACCCTAAGGGTATTCGCTCTGATTCACCCATCAGAGCTCATCACAGACTCCACACAGCAGCCCAGTCAGGTGCAGACTCTGGAAGCACCACTGGATCCACCGGGACATTGTCAGAATTGCTTGCATAGCAAACGTGTTGAACAGAAGGATCTTCTTTTATTCTGGGCCCCATTCAGGCTCTCAGCCTTTGAGTTACCAGGTTATTCAACATTGGGGTTGGAGCAGACACCACAATGGGTTCATGCTGCCTCCTAAGCCCAAGATGACAACATATGAAATGTTTAAAAATAAAAGATGGACCTTAATAAATGAACAAGGACCAAGAGACTTAAAAAGGGGTCGTGGAGTTTATGTTTGTGTATGGTGCTAGGAAGTGTTCTAATTTCATTCTTTTACATGTAGCTGTCCAGTTTTCCCAGCACCACTTACTGAAGAGGATGTCTTTTCTCCATTGTATATCCTTGCCTCCTTTGTCATAGATTAGTTGACCATAGGTGCATGGGTTTATCTCTGGGCTTTCTATCCTGTTCCATTGATCTATATTTCTGTTTTTGTGCCAGTACCACACTGTCTTGATTACTGTAGCTTTGTAGTATAGCCTGAAGTCAGGGAGCCTGATTCCTCCAACTCTGTTTTCCTTTCTTAAGATTGCTTTGCCTATTCGGGGTCTTTTGTGTTTCCATATGAATTGTAAGATTTTTTGTTCTAATTCTGTGAAGAATGTCATTGTAGGTAGGTAGTTTGATAGGGATTGCACTGAATCTGCAGATTGCTTTTGGTGGTATAGTCATTTTCACAATATTGATTCTTCCAGTCCAAGAATATGGTACTTAAATGTAAGACCAGACACTATAAAACTTTTAGAGGAAAACATAGGAAAAACACTCTTTGACATAAACCACAGCAAGATCTTTTTTGACCCACCTCCTACAGTAACAGAAATAAAAACAAAAATAAACAAATGGGACTTAGTTAAACTTAAAAGCTTTTGCACAGCAAAGGAAACCATAAACAAGACGAAAAGACAACCCTCAGAATGGGAGAAAATATGTGCAAATGAAACAACAGACAAAGGATTAATCTCCAAAATATACAAACAGCTCATGGAGCTCAATATCAAAAAAACAAACAATCCAGTTAAAAAATGTGCGGAAGACCTAAATAGACATTTTACCAAGGAAGACATACAGATGGCCGAGAGGTACATGAAACAATGCTCAACATCACTAATAGAGAAATGCAAACCAAAACTACAATGAGGTATCACCTCATGCCGGTCAGAATGACCATTATCAGAAAAGCTAGAAACAATAAATGCTGGAAAGGGTTTGGTGAAAAGGGAACCTTCCTACACTGTTGGTGGGAATGTAAACTGATACAACCACTATGGAAAACACTATGGAGTTTCCTTAAAAAAGTACAAATAGAACTACAATATGACCCAGCAATCCCACTACTGGGCATATATCCTGAGAAAACCATAATTAATTCAAAAAGGAACATGTGCCACAATGTTCATTGCAGCTCTATTTACAATAGCCAGGACATGGAATCAACCTAAGTGTCCATCGACAGATGAATGGATAAAGAAGATGTGGCACATATATACTATGGAATATTACTCAGCCATAAAAAGAAACGAAATTGAGTTATTTGTAGTGAGGTGGATGGACCTAGAGACTGTCATACAGAGTGAAGTAAGTCAGAAAGAGAAAAACAAATACCATATGCTAACACATATATATGGAATCTAAAAAAAAAAAATGGTACTGATTAACCTAGTTGCAGGGCAGGAGTAAAGAGCTAGGCGTAGAGAATGGACTTGAGGACATGGGGTGGGTGGGTGAAGCTGGGGCGAAGTGAGAGTAGCATCGGCATACATACACTACCGAATGTAAACTAGATAGCTAGTGGGAAGCAACAGCATAGCTCAGGGAGATCAGCTCAGTGCTCTGCGATGACCTAGAGGGGTGGGATAGGGAGGGTGAGAGGGAGGGAGGCTCAAGAGGGAGGGGATATGGGGACATGTGTGTGCATATGGCTGATTCTCTTTGTTGTGCAACAGAAACCAACACAGTACTGTGAAGCAATTCTACTCCAATAAAGATCTATATAAAAAAGGGGGGGGGGGTCATGGAAATTATAAAAGAACAAAGTAGAACTTTAAGAAATAAAAAAATAATCATTCTATAAATGGGTTAAATATCAGATTAGACACATCTTAAAAAAGAATTAGTGGCCTGGAAAATAGATCTGAAGAAAATATACAGAGGGAACAAAGAGAACAAAATTTGAAAGAAAAGTTAAAGAGCCTTGAAAGACAGAGTGAAAAGAAATCAATCCACAGACACAGAAAATACAACTTATATCAAACAGGAAAGAAAAGAATTTATCAGCAGCCAACAGAGAAAATACAGAATAAGATAAAATGATCAGACTGATACATATTCTCAGAAGCTAAAAGATGAGGCAGAAGATAGAGGAATAATATGCCTTCGTCCATTCAGCCATCTACAACAAACTATCACAGACTGGGTAGCTAATAAAGAACAAATTTTTACTTCTCTGAGTTCTGGAGGCTGGAAATCTGAGATCCGGGTGCCGGCGTGGTCAGGTAGGGCCGTCTTCCAGGTAGCAGACCTCTTCTTGTGTCCATACCCCTGCACAGGTGTCAGGGAGCTTTCACTGGGGCCTCGTTTATACGGGCATGGATCTCGTTCGCAGGACTCTGCTCTCAGGACCTGATCTCAGGACCAAAGGCCCTACCTCGTAAGGTAACCCCATCACACTGGGCACTCAGGTTTCATCATATGAATTGGGGGCTGGGTGCAGCAGTGCTGAAACATTCAGCCTATAGCAAATATCTTCAAAGAGTTGAGAGAAAATAACGGTCCATCCGGAATTAATCACTCAGCAAAACGTTTCAACAACATGGACAAAGCAACATATTTTTTGATAAACAAAACCTAAGAGCATTACCACCATAATTGTTTCATCAAAGGAACATCTAAGAGATGGACTTCAGAAAGATGGGCAAAGCAGGAAGCAGTGGCAAGTCAGGAAAATGGTACATATATGAGTAAACCTAAACATAGACATTTATAATGATGATGAGGGGTGATGTCAGATTTGTCCTATTTAATTTGAAAAAAGCTAAAATAATGGACCACAGTAGCATGTAGGTCACGAGCAGGTGAATATGGCCCAAGTGTGCCGCCTGGAACTCAAAATACAGCCCAGCCGTAGTAGACAAAGACAAAAAATCCCAGCTCTCGTGAAACTTGCATTCTTAAGAATTAATTTAAGAATCATTAACTTAAAAATGTGTTACACATGTATGGCAATATTTCAAGGTTTACATAAATTTTTAAGAATATCAGTGAATTAAAAATGAAATAAAAACAAACAAGGTTCAATTCAAAATAAAACAAGAAATGAGCATAGAAACAGAAGATTGTATATTAAGTACAAAAAGGAGAGAATAATTCCAAATAAATTGATATTCATGATAACCACCAATTAAAACAGAGATTATCAGATTGGCTTTTTTTTTTTAACATCTTTATTGGAGTATAGTTGCTTTACAATGGTGTGTTAGTTTCTGCTGTATAACAAAGTGAATCAGCTATACATATACATATATCCCCATATCCCCTCCCTCTTGTGTCTCCCTCCCACCCTCCCTATCCCACCCCTCTAGGTGGTCACAAAGCACC
This sequence comes from Tursiops truncatus, assembly GCF_011762595.2. Classification (NCBI taxonomy): domain Eukaryota; kingdom Metazoa; phylum Chordata; class Mammalia; order Artiodactyla; family Delphinidae; genus Tursiops; species Tursiops truncatus. The sequence goes on from NC_047054.1 coordinate 5,517,507, forward strand.
GAGCTGATCTCCCTGTGCTATGCAGCTGCTTCCCACTAGCTATCTGTTTTACATTTAGTAGTGTATATATGTCCATGCCACTCTCTCACTTCGTCCCAGCTTACCCTTCCCCCTCCCCATATCCTCAAGTCCATTCTCTATGTCTGCATCTTTATTCCTGTCCTGCCCCTAGGTTCTTCAGAAACATTTTTTTTTTAGATTCCATATATGTGTGTTAGCATACGGTATTTGTTTTTCTTTCTGACTTACTTCACTCTATATGACAGACTCTAGGTCCATCCACCTCACTACAAATAACTCAATTTCGTTTCTTTTTTGTTTGTTTTTATTTTTTTTTACATCTTTATTGGAGTATAATTGCTTTACAGTGGTGTGTTAGTTTCTGCTTTATAACGAAGTGAATCAGTTATATATATACATATGTCTCCATATATCTTCTGTCTTGCGTCTCCCTCCCTCCCACCCTCCCTATCCCACCCCTCTAGGTGGTCACAAAGCACTGAGCTGATCTCCCTGTGCTATGCGGCTGCTTCCCACTAGCTATCTACTTTACGTTTGGTAGTGTATATATGTCCATGCCACTCTCTCGCTTTGTCACAGCTTACCCTGCCCCCTCCCCATATCCTCAAGTCCATTCTCTAGTAGGTCTGTGTCTTTATTCCTGTCTTACCCCTAGGTTCTTCATGACATTTTTTTTTTCTTAAATTCCACATATATGTGTTAGCATATGGTATTTGTCTTTCTCTTTCTGACTTACTTCACTCTGTATGACAGACTCTAGGTCTATCCACCTCATTACAAATAACTCAATTTCGTTTCTTTTTATGGCTGAGTAATATTCCATTGTATATATGTGCCACATCTTCTTTATCCATTCATCTGTCGATGGACACTTAGGTTGCTTCCATGTCCTGGCTATTGTAAATAGAGCTGCAGTGAACATTGTGGTACATGACTCTTTCTGAATGATGGTTTTCTCAGGGTATATGCCCAGTAGTGGGATTGCTGGGTCGTATGGTAGTTCTATTTTTAGCTTTTTTTTTTTTTTAATGTTTAATTTGTTGAAGACTTCCATTCTTTTTTTTTTTTAACATCTTTATTGGGGTATAATTGCTTTACAATGGTGTGTTAGTTTCTGCTTTATAACAAAGTGAATCAGTCATACATAAACATATGTTCCCATATGTCTTCCCTCTTGCGTCTCCCTCCCTCCCACCCTCCCTATCCCACCCCTCCAGGCTGTCACAAAGCACCAAGCCAATATCCCTGTGCCATGCGGCTGCTTCCCACTAGCTATCTACCTTACTACGTTTGTTAGCGTGTATATGCCCATGACTCTCTCTCGCCCTGTCACAGCTCACCCTTCCCCCTCCCCATAACCTCAAGTCCGTTCTCTAGGAGGTCTGCGTCTTTATTCCTGCCTTACCCCTAGGTTCTTCATGACATTTTTTTTTCTTAAATTCCATATATATGTGTTAGCATACGGTATTTGTCATTTTCTTTTTGACTTACTTCACTCTGTATGACAGACTCTAGGTCTATCCACCTCATTACAAATAGCTCAATTTCGTTTCTTTTTATGGCTGAGTAATATTCCATTGTATATATGTGCCACATCTTCTTTATCCATTCATCCGATGATGGGCACTTAGGTTGTTTCCATCTCCGGGCTATTGTAAATAGAGCTGCAATGAACATTTTGGTACATGACTCTTTTTGAATTTTGGTTTTCTCAGGGTATATGCCCAGTAGTGGGATTGCTGGGTCATATGGTAGTTCTATTTGTAGTTTTTTAAGGAACCTCCATACTGTTCTTCATAGTGGCTGAACCAATTTACATTCCCACCAACAGTGCAAGAGGGTTCCCTTTTCTCCACACCCTCTCCGGCATTTACTGTTTGTAGATTTTCTGATGATGGCCATTCTGACTGGTGTGGTGATACCTCATTGCAGTTTTGATTTGCATTTCTCTAATGATTCGTGATGTGGAGCATCAGATTGGATTTTAAAATCCAGCTTTATGCTATTTAAAAGAGACATCCTTAAACACAAGGACATAATAAGGATGAAAGCAAAATGACTGGAAACTGTCTACTGTGGAGCCACACCATCTACTGTTGCCAGACAATTTGTAGTTCAGATTGCCCAGAAAATACCATTTTTTCATCCTGTTAGTGGGTTTGTTTTTCATCTGGTTTTCAATAACTTTTAAAAATTTACTTGTCTTGTTTCAGCAGGAGTGGATTTATTGGCAGTATGCACACATTTGCGATAAGACTGATTTATTTCCCTTAGTCCCACTCTTAAGAGTTATTTTTTTCCACGCCACTGGTTTCGAGCCTCGTCTGTTCATGAGATTAGATATTGCTTTCTCTTACCTTAACCCTCTCACAGCTTTTGGCAAGTTCTGTGTGACGCAAGACTAAAGGAACCCACAAGTGCACTTTCCTGTGGGTCATTTTTCTTTATGCGTTTCCGTGTTGTAAATCGTACCCATCAGGCCGCAACACGAGGCAGCATGGAATGCGGGAGACCTAGTACTTGTTTTTCTCGGCTCTATCACCAGGGGGCACCAAAGCCCCAGTAATCAGCAAAAGAGGCTCATTTGAGAAAAACCAGGCACCAAGGTGTTGACCTTGCATAGAGCACAGTGCCCAGCTGAAAGCTGTGAAATTACTGGACATGAAAACTTCTTACTGTAAAACATTAACTTTAAAACCAAGAAATTGGGAAAATTGTACTGATGAAAATTACTTCCCTCTCTAGTGATTTCATAGGTTACACTGAACTTAAAATATTTCACGTAGAAGATGAATAAATATATAGGAAATTATATGAATGAGTTATATTAAGTTCTTATATGAAAATATATGAATATATATAGAAAATTATTCTCTTATGCCATCTCACTAAATAATTAAAACAGTGATGCACTGGATATATATTTGCTTCTTTCCCCTATTAATCTTCGTAAAGCTTGTTGGGCCTGAGTGTCTTCTATTAACAAGCTCTTTATTGTGTGATTTCTAGCCAGGGGTACCTGACTCCTGTAGTTCACCAGAAAATGAGAGGCAACCATCACATAGATAAAGCTGAGTAAGAGGATGGATGACACGTAGTAGATGTGCAGTAGCTAGTGTTCTCTGTCCTGGTGATGGACATTGTAATGGACTTTGGAGCCAGCTAGACCTGTGTTCAGAACCCCTCCTAGTCTGACCTTGAGCTAAGTTTCCTGAACCTGTTTCTCCACATCTGTATCCCACATCAGTCCTGTTCCTTGGATGAGCCAAGAATCCTTGTCTCGGAGTCTGGCCCTTGCTACTCCCGGGGTCAGGATTTCTCCTCTATCTGACACCCTGAAGTCCATTCTCTCATCTCCTTCAGGTATCAGCTTGCACCCAAACACGCCTTATCCCCCTTCCCCGATTCTTCTTCTCCATAGTACTTATTATGACACAAAATACATCTTACTTCATGTGTTTGCTAGAGACTCTCCCCACTAGACGGTGAGCTCCATGAGAGCGGACATTGTTCTTTCTGCTTTGATCGCTGCTCCGTCTCTAGCGACTAGAGCAGTGCCTGTGGCCAACAGGAGCACAGTAAATGTCTGCTGAGTGATGAATGACTCCCAGGAATGTTACGGCTGCTGATGATGTTTATAGATCACCTAGCATATAATAGGTAAATTGTAGCTGTTATTATGAAATTCTGTTATATTGTAGACTCAATTTCTTGATTCCTATTACAATTTGAACTTTTTTTAAACAAGGAGTCTTGAAATTGATTAACTAGGTCATGACCATCTTTTTGTTTTCTTTTAATGACATGGAAGGGTAAGTGAGCATATGCCTAGAGCCCAAAGTATTACTTTGTGAAACTTCACTTGCAATTTTATGTGTGGCAGGAGTGTGTCATAAAAGCACAGGTACCGATATAGACCCACTGCCTTTCATAGGTTGCCCTGGAGACCTTTTCTCACGGAATGTGCCTTCCTGGAAGGGGACTGACCAACAGGAGGCCTTGGATTTGGAAGATCGGTCCTTCTGGCCTCCTGGAGTCATCCCAGCCAGATAATACAGCTCACATTTTATCCTGGAAGCCCTTCAGCATCACCAGATTTAGCACTTGATGCAGCTCCAAGACTATGTCACAGAAACAGACAGGTAAGATCACCTGTTGGATAAAACCATCTGTTTTTCCAGAAATTACGTGCATGACTTTACGTTTTCCCTTGGAGTCCGAGCATCTCTCTGGTTGACGGGTCCTACCAGGGTCGGCCGCTGCACTGCAGCCAGCTGCGCTGAGCCTGGACACGGTTCCGCAGATGCAGTGGGGTTCCCGGCCCACTGCACCGCCAGGAGGAGAATCTTGGCTGCGTGATTCAACGTGACGTGTGCCGTGTGCCCCCCACACCCCTCCCCCGCCTCCCACCCACTTTAGTGTGTTTATTCTGTTATGAGTAATCACTGCGATTACAACATTTTACCTCCTGACTCTATAACCGGAAAAATTTTAAAGGCAGGGCTGAGGACTCCTGCCTTTACTCTAAAAACAAAACAAAAACAAACTTCGCAAGAACACTTAAAGTGTTTGAGATGCTGTCTGTATGACCACATCACTCCACCCCCGGGTGTAAGCAAGCGCGGTGTCTGGCCGTTACAGATGCTGCATAATGCACACAGATCAGTGAAGTAAAACTGGTGAAATCTGAATAAGGTCCACGGACTGTGCCAGTTCCCAGGCTCTGATACGGACCTATAGTTATGTAAGATGTCACCACAAGGGGGAGCTGAGATTAAGGGTACAGAGGACTTGTCTGTGCTATTTTTGAAACTTCCAGTGAACCGTAATAACTTTTTGAAGGATTAATAAAGGCCTTTAAACAATATATTTAGCCTCCTTCCTAACCAACACCCTTTGCAAAACTGGAATGACTATTAGGTTACTTACCAGAAATGTATTTCTAATTAGCAGGGATGGGCAGGCAAAGGACAACTTTTAGAACCTGTGAGCAGTCTACATAATGAGAGGAGTAGCTCATTACCAGAAGGGTGATCAGGGATTGTTAAGTAGACCAATGACCAATGGAGAGAAATAAGAATATACAACGCACTGATTTTAAATAAAAATAAATACTTCGAACTTGGTAGAAAAGATGCTGAGTAAATACATGTTTGATTTCTTGATTGCTACAGTATAATCAAGTGTAAAGAGCTGGCGGTCAGTGAACTGTCAATCTTTAAGTTGAAAGTGACAAATAATGGGAGATGGACCTGATTCAGGTTCCGCATCTCTTTGGGGGTGCTTCCTCTCCTGATGAGGCCTCTGACATGTTACCCTGACCTCTGTAACCTCCTGGATACCGACCCACGGTGATGCTGTTCCACTAGAGGACTCTGCAGTTTTCTTAGCTCTCCCCAAACCAATGACAATGCTGAATCCTTCCTGCGCCCTGTGCGCCCAGAAGGAAGCAGTGGTCAAGAAGCCCCCGACCTTGGACTTTCTGAGAGCAGAACCTTGCCCACCAAGCCCGCATGTTCTGAGAAGTAATGGCATCCACCCCACCTCCGCAGGACTCTCTTCTGTCTCTGTCTCTAAGAAACCCAAGCCTCCTTCCTCTTCTGAGAAACCCTTCTGCAGAGATGGACGTTCTCCCCGTTGCAAGGGCCAGAATAAATCCACCTCCCCTTCGTCGTCGGTGCGTTTTGTCTCACACACCAACTTCCAGTCAGCTTTACTCCTTGTTTTTTCCCTGGCCTTTTTTATTCCAGATGGTTAAAATGAGGGTAAAGTTATCTATACTTTTCACAATCATTAATCAACTAATCTTCATGATCAAGCTAAGTGATTTTTTCCATTCTTAGGTGAAAAACATTGGCGCAAGACTCAGTGTTTTGCATCAAATGAAATAACTACCTAAGTTGTCCTACCATTATAGGTAAAGGAAAAAAACCCTGCATCTTTGCTAAGAGACTTTAAAGTCTGTGAACCGTTCGGCCCTGTTCCCTCAACTCCCCTACATGCCCTACATTTCGCAGAAGTAATAAAAACCTGCCATGTGCCGAGAATCCCAGGAGGTCCTGTTCCCACACGTATTTACTTCTCCCAGCACTTCTGGAAGAAAGTTATGATCACCCCATGTTTCTAGCGAAACAGCACAGCCTGTACCGAGGGGCATTCAGCTCCGGTGCAGACGCCAGGGTCTGAATATGGGTTTTACCACTACCTACCTTTCAACACCCAGATCCCTAATCCCAAGCATACTCACCAGATGTACCAGTGGGATATGCATCAACACACATATTCCAACAAGGAAATACCTCTCTGCCCCTCTCCAGTGGGAAGGAAAGGCCTAGCTGAAAGCTACTTGAGGTCAGCTAGACTGAGGCTCACCTACTGACAGGGCCACTTTCCTTCTACAGGGATAACGCACTCATCAGGCAACAGGCTACAGGAGCCAGAATCCTCGCTTTAACACATCAAGCCGAGAGAAAATGTCTAAGGACTGAAGTTCTGACACAGCATTGCCCAGGTTCAGAGAGAACAAAACCAAAACCCAGCTCACCTCTTGTGTCGTCCCAGATAAAATACACGGAGGTTAAATATAACTAAGTTGCCCTCTAAATTCAACTTTGTTCTTTTGAGGGAGTATTTCCATCGTTTCAGTTGTCTGAGTTCACTGGGAAACATTCTTTTGAGAAACAGAAAGAAAAAGCAGGGTTCCCACAACTCAGTGGGCTCACAGGGTCGTCCCAGGGGTCAGGAGTGCGAGGGCAGCGACCCAAAACCGCCGACATGCCCGGGAGGCTGGGAGGCCGGGAGGCCAGGCCCGCCACACTTTCAAATGGAGCCAGCTGTCTATTCTGACCCGGTTCTTCATGAGCTGCACAGGCATCTTGAGAGTTTTTAAACTCAGGTCTGTGTGGTGACTTTCTAGTGTTACTTTATCCATCTTCTCAACCAGTCACTACCCCTTGGCTCTCACCAGAAGCCTGCCACTGGGAGAACCTGGGTCTTGGCAACCAGAGCGGCACTAGCCCGGCCCAGGTTGTCCCAAGGCGTGAAAAGAAGGAAGAAGAATCAGATCTAACGTCACCAGGAGCTCAAGAATGACAAAGGCGGCCCTTAAGAGAGCATTCACTGCAAGGCAGTCCCCACTAGCCTCATTACAGAGACAATGACTTCGTTCACCATCAGCATTTATTGGGCGCCTGTTATGTGCAAAGCACTCTGCTAGGCGCTGGGCAAGATACAAAGATAAACCCACAAGACTGCCCTCGGAGAGCTTACAGTCTAGTATAGGAGTGCAGTCTCTGGAGAAGATCTTTTAGGTGTGATTGACCTCCCCTGACCCACCCCACCAAAAAAAAAAAGAGGGGGTGGGGGGGGGAGAAAACCACCTCAAGGTTACTAGACTTGGTTTCAGCCATTTTCTCTTAGTGCAGCAGCTTCACATAAAAGCAAGCATCAATCGGAAAGTCTTGTAAAATGCATACTTTTACTCATAAACAAAATTCACTTTCATTAGAAAAATGCTGAATATTTATTGCAATTAAGAAAATCCTCAAACATATCTTCAGTATTTTCATGGATTTTTTTCTTATGAATCTGTATTTGTAGTTTCCCAAATTGCATCAAAACATGCAACCACTTTTTGAAACAGATCTCTTTAAACCACTGGCAGTCACATAGAAGGTACACAGACTGCCTGCTAAAAGCAAGGGAAGCATCTGAAATGGACACGTTTACTACCAAAATTCACAGCTTATGGTTTTTCCCCCCCATAAACTCATTTCAGGTCAAGTCAAAGCATTATAAAATAACACCTCCGCTAACCTATACCCCCAAAGACCCAAAGCTTTAGCTCATTAAGCTTTAGATAGAACAGTGAACAAACGTTCCTTGCGGCCTTCAAGCCTCTCTCTTAGTTGCCAGACCCCCCCAAAGAGCTGTAAAACACTTCCAAAATCAGCAGCTCAAAATAACCCCCTTTTCCTATTACACCATAAGGAATTTCTGAAGTTTTCTGTTATCTTCCTTTAAGCATAAAGGAACCAAATGTAATCAACTGGGGGAATAGAATCACTGATACAGCTGCTTGTCTAGGTTAAACTGCTAGAGAAAAGGAGCATGTAAGCACAACATCTTAAAATTAACTCATTTCTAAACATAATTACTTTAGATGAGTGTCTTGCAATTATTCTCTTCCTAGGATCATCCCTGGGCTCCGATGTTTCTAATTAAAAGTGTAAAGCCGGGGGCTTCCCTGGTGGCGCAGTGGTTGAGAGTCTGCCTGCCGATGCAGGGGACACGCGTTCATGCCCCGGTCCGGGAAGATCCCACGTGCCGCGGAGCGGCTGGGCCCGTGAGCCATGGCCGCTGAGCCTGCGTGTCTGGAGCCTGTGCTCCGCAACGGGAGAGGCCACAGCAGTGAGAGGCCCACGTACCGCAAAAACAAAAACAAAAAAAGTGTGAAGCCTTGGGTCTTTATGGAGACTTTCTAAGACTTCTTGAAGACACTGACGCTGAGGTTGATGATATGGTTATCAACTGAATACAGGTCCATCTTCTTCGTGCAGAATTACAGTGAACTTACAAATCTGTGCATACCCAAAAGTGAGTTCCTGAGAGGGAGGTTTCTTATTCCCGTGTTGGCGCATTCTTGTCCTGAGCAGCTTCCCTTAGCTAATGAGTAAAAGCAAACGCATCCATTGTGCTAGGGGGCCTTTCTACTCCCCTTTCTCACTGAACTCCAAAAAGTGGGTGGGCTTGGACTGAACAGGAACTGGAGTAAATTCCCACATTCATCTCCAGCAAACACAGATCCACGCATGCAGAGGCCCACGAACACCTCAACCAGCCCCGGGTCTGGCTAAGGCTGCAGGCTTCTTACGTGTACCCGCCTCAAGGAGAACACACCCAACTTTTAAGCTTTGATGCCGACAGATTTTAAGTTTGTACAAACTATGTAAGAAGTTAAATCTTCTAGGTGTAAAATCTAACAGAAATAAAGTCAGATCAATATGAATTATGTGTTGACTTGTCTTTCAATCATCTGGCTGCCGTCACATTACTGAGGTGCTTTTCTGTTCAATCTCTCTGCCAAACGGATCCAACAAATTTTACAGACGTGTGTGGTATAGAAGAACTACTATTTAAGCTAACTAGTCCAACTCTGTCATTTTACAGATAAAGAAACGGAGACCCTGAAAAGTTTAATGAAAAAGCTGGGAGCCAAACCCAGTCTAGCATTCATGATACTGTACTTCTGACCTTCAACTGACCTTCACACAATACACACCCTTACAGGTAAGAGCTGTTCCAACCAATGCAATTAAACGGAGATGTATTTCATATGAAATAAGTATAACAAATGTTAAGCCACTAATGTAAACTATTCTTAGAAGATATTAGCCCTTTTTGGTTACTGCTGATGACACACCTACGTGTTTGGTCTTGCTCTTAGGGGGACTGATTTGTAGTTGCTTCCCTTGAGGACGCTTATTTGCCCACTGTAGAAAAGAATCATGTTAAATATGATCATATAATCAATCTCTAAATAACTTTTACATACATTTGGATTCTTATACTTTTAACATGAGTATAATTAACTTCTGCAGAGAATGAGTGAGATATTAACCTCTATATAAATTGTTGGCAACTTGAAAATTAGTCATTTCCACACAGGATAGGAAATCTCTTCTAGGTAATAGAAAGGGCATCCAGGGTAATAAAAAATATAATAAAAATTATATAAGTGAATTTTGACTAGTCTGTAATCGGAGGTATAAAAAAAGAATATGCTTAAAGAATCAGATCTGAGTTCAAGGGTTAACCCCCTTCCTTGCTAGCTATGTAATAACCTTGAAGCAATTCCACAAACTTCTGGGTCTGTTTCTTTATCTGCAAAGAGCTAACATTTGCACTACTTACCTCATTAGATTACTGAGGATCACATACAGTAAAATATATGAGCGCCTGTGAATGGAAATGCACACCAACACATATCGATTATTATTACCCCCAATAATTATTCAAATGTGGACCTAGAAAAATAATTAAATAATTACCACTCCGTGGCACTAGGCATGCTCACTAGATAAACCATGCAAACATTTTCAACGTTCAATGGCAATGTTAAAAAAAAAAAAAAAAAGAATCACACAAAGATATAATACCAAGGAACTTTTTTAGAGAAAGCACTGAAAGACACACATTTGGTTAAGAGACTTTAAAATAATTTTAGAATGATTTACAGCATATAAAGAGGTATTTAGTCTTTAGTGGAGGAAGTTGCTAGTCACCTGTCAGAAAAACAAGCATTGTGGGCATTCCTAAGACAAACGGAATAAAATTCATCACTTTTCGCTATTTTGTAAACCAGGCTTCTCACCAACAATTGTATTAATTTTTCCAGTATTCAGACATACCCTAAAAGAGGTAATAGAGAATGTCTGCTTCTAAATCACATCCAATGTGAACTTGCATAAATGCAAGGCATAAATAGAGTTCTTATAACTCCACAGGCACCTGAAAGTTTTAACTACCCTTCATGCTCACTTCATATTCCATAAAGAATAATGGAAATACAGGGAATACTTCAAATATAAATATTTCACAAATCCTTCTCATGTGGCTGTCTTATTCTTATAATACTCCACTCTGATGGCCTTTGTTTGTTTTTGTTTGGAAAATTAAGTGGTACATTAACCTTTCCCTTCAAATATGCCTTTTGATGTTCATTCTTACACCAAAAAAAAAAAAAGTTAACAACCCAAAACAAATAAAGATGCAAGGGAAGAGATAAACAAGATACAATTCATTAGGTACAAAAATATGCTGTTTCAAATTCAGAATAATTTAATAACTCTTCGTTATTTCATATGTATCTGGAAATGGGACAGATACATGTCCTGATCCTGTCACAAGAGGTAGAATTCCAGCATTTGGTACAACGTTCCAAGATAGGGTTAAAGTGACATTCCTGTTTCCCCTATAAAAAGATATAATAAACAGATGTCAGCAGAAACATTTGTAGTTCAATAAAAACGTTTTAATTCAAGCACTGAGGTATCAAATACTTTATTTTTAACCAGCTATTCCTAATTGGAATTCTAATCTACACACAAGTTCTTCTCAAGTCATTTGAGATCCGAGATGATGCTGGGAAACAGCAGCATTCTCACTGCAGGTCCCCCATAATGACCCTCCTCAAGTCACTTAAGTCACAGTTATTCGAGCCATCAACCAAAACGCTTAAATGAGTAAAACACAGAAAACAGAGAGATTTGAGCTAGAAATCAGGAGACGATGATTTGAAACCTAATTCTATCATTATCCAGATGGGCAAACCTGAATCAATCAAACTCTCTCAGGGCTGGAAACTTTTCATCTACAAAACCAGGTTTGGTTAAAATAGCTCTCCCCTAAAATCCTTTCCAAAGTTGACCCACAGAGCTTAAGAGCTAAAACTGACCCAAAAGATCAATCGTTCTAATTCCTTCATTTTGTATAAAAGGAAGCTGAGGTTCAGAGAGATTAAGTGAACCGAAACTAGAAACTTCAGTATCAACTCCTAGACCAACACGCGGCTTCCTCGTTCAGGTTCCCAGGCAGGCTCCTCTGACACCCCCAAAGGAGCCCTTTGACGACAGTCCCACTCCCGGGCCAGCAGCCCAGGCTCCCTGTACCCTTAAGGGCAGAAGCCCCAGGCCCTCCTCGTCTCACCATTACAGTTCCCATAATGCGAGAGAACTGGGCACTTTTTTAGACCTGGGTTTGCACGGTACTATTTCTACCCCATCTTCCAGTTCACATCTGTATAAATACTTTTCTTTCTCAACTTTTCTTTTTAGCTGTTTTTCTTTAAAATAAAAACACATCACGTCTTTCTCTCCCCTTCATGTAACATCACACGTAAAAAATGACAAAGAATTGCTCACTTGAGACCATTTCCATCGTCAAAGAAAAAATACTTTGTTTTCATATCTTTCAGCAGCAGCTTTGGATTATCACCTCTCAGAACAATCTTGTCCCACAGAACAACCTGGTTCAGAGCCTACATTAAAATAAAAATTAATTAGATAATTCAACAGATATAGCATCTCTGTCACTTCAGAAGTATGTTAAGCGAAGAGTTTAATTTATATGAATGAATCCAACTTTGAGGGAACTGCTAAAATCTTAAAGCAGACAAAATGGTAACAAGTGGATAGACACAGGAGTGAAACTTCTGGACAAAAGAAAGATACTTCCCTAAAGGAAATCACCCCTTTCGCCAAGGCAACTGTATTATTTAGAGCCCTCAAAGTTTAATGCAAGGTTTTAGACTTACGTGCTCTCCAGAGTGAGGCCCTAGGAGAAACAGAAGGCACTAGAATCCCTAGAAGGGAAGCATTCTTTTAAATCACTTTTCCCTGTAAAATTTCTGAGACCCTCCAACCCTGTGGACACTACATGGTGCCAGGGAAACAGAGAGAACTAATCCCTGTAGATCACACTGCTAATACAGGTCACTGCTGCTAGATTATCTCATGAAAATTTATGTATCTCCAAGGTTTTTAAATTATCAAGGCATCACTAAAGAAATGAAGACTTTTTAGGTTTTTTTTTTTCCTTTAAGGAAACATAGGCACATTATTGTTTTACTGGCAAAATCCTAGAAGTCAGACAATTCTTTTAAGCCACTGCTTTGACATATCATAAGCAAGTTTCGTTTGGAAAATTAGAGTTACGAAATGGAGAAAAAGCACATTTGTAACCACTTCTAAATGCCAAGAAATGTGTTCTTATGAAGCTACCATCCATTAGCTTGTGAGGCCAACTGCTCAGCATTAACTAAAAAGAAATGTGGAGCAGTTAAGTTCTAAAAAGGGGTTCAAATCTTCACCTTAAACCCTCCAACATTAAACAGAAACATCAAGACTGAAGAACACAGAATCAAAGATATGCCGAAGTAAAATGACTTTTTATGTGTATTTATTCATTCACCAAAGCAGTGATCTGTCAAATTCCCAACTGTATTAACTTACTGGCCACGCTGGAGTAAATCAGGGTGATGATCTGACTCAGGTGTATCCGTCACCAAGAAGGTGACGTATTTATTTGGATCATTTGCTGAAACTTGTAGAATACTTGTGCTTACGGCTGTCACTCTTATCTAAAGAGCAGCTTTTTCTGTTTAACGCTTTGTTGATTCTCAAGGGCAGGGATCAAAACTTATTCAACCCAATATTCTTACTGCCCAACAAAGTATCCTCCATAAGAGATGTGCTCAAAATAAATATACAAAGAATTGAAGTGCTAATGATTCCAGTTAACTAATCAAACCAATCAACAAATAAAGTTGATTCATTTGTCATCCCTTGAAAATGAATATACAGTTCAAATACAATACAGAAGTAGACTCATCTCTTCACTACGAATTACCTCAGGCTATGCTGATAACAAAACATAAGGGTAACTCAGGTAAAAACAACATAGAAGCACATTTTGATTCCACAGATTTCACCTTTCGGAGTTAATGCACATACCAGAATCATTCACCTTACACTTTTAGGACCTAAGAAGATTTCTGTTTTATCAATATGCTACATAAGTATTTTAACCCTTACTCTTATCTTCAACAAAAGCTCTAAATCAGACTGGACTAATAAATTTCAGTCACAAACTAATAGTTTTAATAATGTTATAATAGGTTTTAATCTAACAGTTTAATAGCTTTTAATTATAAAACTTCTAATCAACTCTAATTTAAGATTAAAAAGACTACTTTAAGTGCTCAAACTGATGAGTCCTGTACAACTCAAAACAAAGTAATGTATTTCTCAATATAAATTAATTGTAGATATATGGCTTAATAAAAGACTATCAGAACAGCTCACATCACGTATTAAAAGAGGAAAAATATAAATATTTAGATGGATTTTAAAATAATCTAAGAGACGATTCACAAATTAGTTATCTTTACAGTTTTTGATTACATATCTGGGTAACAGAGTTGTAAGCACAAGTTACAAATTTCACTGATTCAAGTATCTTGCCGTCTATCTCTAATGGTAGCTGTGGAGAGAGTATCTTAGCTTAAAGAGGACTTAGCTGAGGAGTAATTCGACCGCCTCATTTCCTCATAACCCATAGTTCAGCAACATCCTGTTGGAGCTTATCACTGCAAACAGTCTCCGAAGATTTTTGATAATGAATTATTTTGAACCCAAACTACGCATCTTTATTTACAAATTACGTACATGATACACATTACTATTATCGTTAGATATATTATTATTGATAGTGAGTGTAAATGTGCATTTCAAATAGGCTTCTTGACTACTGCTAAATTGTTCTCGGCCAACTATTTATTAGATCTCTTTGATTTTTTTTTTTAATCCTTTAACGTGGCTGTCAGCTCGGCCATTTTCCTGTCGCTCACACGTGTCTGGACCGTTAGCATTCTCTTCAATCTCTAATTTCTTTGAAAGAATTTTTTAACCATTTTTCCATTTGTGAGGATTAGTTTATTTAAAACTAGATGATATAATCTACTCAATTGGGTACACATTGCACAACTTTGCAAAATGCTGAAAGTGAACGGATACATGTATGCAGCAGGCTGACCACTTGCCCTACAGAATTCCCCCTCTTCCTCCAGAGAAGGTGCGTGTTTTAGGAGGCGTGTGACTTAAGGACCCAGTAGAGTATCAGTGTCAGTCCACAGAGTATCAGTAAAATTTCACATCTTTTCCCTCTTACTTTAAATTGAGAAATACATAAATGGACTTTTGGCTTCCGGCGTGGCACACGAGGAGCTTGCAACTTGCCACTGCATCCTAACGCCAAGTAAAACGCTGAACAAACTGAAAATCTGGCAACTCTTCTTAGATCCATAAGAAAAGAAATAGTAGCTCTTAATTGTTTTCCTTATATATCTAGGCATTACCTTGCTTGCACCCCACTCTCGGGAACCACAATGCAGGGGGGCTGTAGAAGCAGACAGAAAAACAAGAAAGACAGAAGCTACCAAAGGAGATGAAGTTTTCTTAGTAGAGTCACCTTTCCATGGGCTTGTGATATTTACTAAATTACTCAGGTCAGATATTTCGAATATATAAAATTTATATTCTTTTCTAAAGAATGAGGTTTTAAATATCTATGAAAATACTTCTATACATATACTTACATTATTTTTTGTTGAATATTCGGCTGATAAATAAAGAAACAACTGCTTAACATTCCAATCAAATATATTTTCTAGATGTATATAAATTAAGGGATATATAAATCATAAAGCAGCATACAACTTTAAAACAGATTTTAGTTATTCTTAAATTAATTATTCATAGCAATACTGATACTAAAATTAAAAAAAAAAAAAAAGGAGAGGTGGCCCAGAAACATACTGGGCCTCTAATTTAATAAAAATATATAGAAGATGATATACTGTAAAATCCAGCTCATTCCAAAGTCAAAAAATATCAGTGAGATTATCAGTATCCTGCCCTGCTCCTCTAAGCATTACTACCTGAGATACTTCAATTAATACAAACTTAACCGAGAAATACAAAATTTCGTTTTCTGTAAAATCAACCCACTAAGTCTAAAAGAAAGAGGACTTAGTATTTCAAGCACATATGATTCCACTGGAGTTCTGAGTATAACCAATCACCACAATATAACTTAATGTTAAGCAAAAGTGAACTAGGCTCAAGTAATTAAACCAAGTACGGTAAATTGTACATATTATTTTTGGACATATGCCAGTAGAGATCAAAATGTCTCAACCCATGAAGTGCTTTAGTAAGAGTACACAGCTGAATACCAATCTGGTTTCATTAGTTTGCACCCGAGTAAAAAAAACTCACCAGGATTAATTACAAGACTGGTGTGTCACTGAGAAATGAACTGAGTTAATGTTTGGATTTCATTAAGCATCATATGTAAATGGTTAAGTCATTTTATTATATCCGTTTATATACTAACAGCTACATGTTCATGACATTCCACTCTTAGATATGTGTATCCACTAAGAATCACTATTTTGGAATTCAGAAGCCTTAAATATCTCTCTATAAAAACAGGTACAATTTCAAGTTTTAGCAGCCATATTAAGAAAATCTAAACTACAAATGATGAAATTAAATTTCACTATAATTGCCCACATACACAAAGTTCCTACTTTCACACTAGCTCCAAACTCTCTCTCACTAGCTTAGATTTTTTTTTTTTTAAGAGATGAAGACTTAAAAGCAAAAGTTTAACACAGGACTTTTCTGATGGTGTACTCTATTTCCTAAAAAAGTGCCTACAGAACTAATTCCTAGTCTACTTCTAAACCTAGTAATTTATTTCTAAAAAACTCAAGTTAAAAATAATTCCAGGCTAGTAGAGACTTGTCAGGTAAACTCCACAGGTAGATAATCTGCTTCCACTGTTCAGATAGTTGCTTTACACAAGTTCAAACAGTTCAATCTCCATAACCAACTTTAATCCTGGGGTCTTAAAAAGGCAGATGAGATCCCAGAAGTGGCAGGTAACAATGCTGCCAAGATAGTAATCTAAGACCCTAAGAGAAGATTAAACTGGCCCAGTGACCAGAGATGTCAAAAGGTGGAAGTTCAAAATAAAGAGAAAATATTTAAATCACGTCCATTTTAAATAACTCTTTTAATTGTTACGATTTCTCTGACTCTTATTATAAAAGTACTTATAAAAAGAACGATAATGCTAATATGGTTTACCAATAATCATTTGACAATGACCTTCTGAATCACAGCAGATGCAATTCACTTTTTCAACATATGTTTCTCTCTGCTATCACAAAACATGGACATATTCTTGGGGATTGTACATGAAACGTTACATCTAAGTAGGCTGAGTAGTGGTTACATTCTTCCGTCTTTAATTTAAATGATCTAATTTTATCTTCTTTCCTAAATACAGATTCAAACTCTCTTATAGCTTTAGATCTATTTAATGTTTCTGTGAAGAATTTAAAGTGTGTTCACACAATAATAACTCATCAATCTATAAATACAAGTTTTCTCAAGGTTGAACGAGGAGGTATTAACACGACTATACTGATGAAAACATAGGCATAGAAATTTCCAAGGTCTGACTGATTCAATGGATAAACATACTTACTGTCCCCCAAATCACTAAATATGTATATCATTGTAATACTAGAGAAAGAGCGATGAAATATTTGCTAAAAAGGATATCAGCAGTTATATCAAATGTAATGAATCCCAGATCACTTCTTTCTCTAGGTCCAGTGAAGTCTTCTACATTTTTTCTAGAAATAAAGATAATAGTTTCACCATCCTTCATACATAACAGCATACAAAACTCACAAAATTCCTTACATACGTGAAAGACAGGGTCTAGCTGTATCCCACAAAGAAAAAAGTAAAAATCAGAGAAACTGGTAAGTGTGACAATAGAAACATTCTAATCCACTATAGAAGTAGGTCTTCAGCTATTTTCATTTACCTTCAAAGAACCCCTAACAAAACCCAGGGGGAGAAAAAAAGTGCTCATAGAATGTGGAAATACTCGATGTCAAGTGATTTGGTAGACTGGGTAGAAGAAAATTACATCTGACTGCAAGGTGGTATGGAAACCAAGATTAAATGAACAACTACTATTCACTGAGCACGTACTACATATGCGTCCGGGTCAGGGCCACTATGTGTTTTTGACAATTATCTCAATCCTCACAACAGGCCTACGAGCTGGGTATTACTTCCACTTCAGACAAAAGGAAATGAAGACCCAGGAAGGTAGGAAGCTTGCTCAAGGTTCACAGTAGCTAACAGCTGTTCAGTGTGTACCATGAGCCACCCTCTTCTAAGCCCTCCCAGAGCAGACAGCGCTCGTGATGTCCAGCCAGAGTCTACCGGAATCTAAAAAAGAGTACCTAACAAACATCAATGCAGGGAGGAAAAAAAAAAATAAGTGGGGAATAGCCATTAGATGACTGGCTTGTTGGCGTTTGTGACTTAGAAATAAAACTAAGGTTGAAGACGAGGGAGCTTTCGTTGGAAGATGGCACAGATAAGAAGGACACGAGAACCAGGGGGGAAAAAAAAGCTACGAATCGAAGAAAGTGCCAGAGAATAAAAATCAGCATAAAAAATGGGCATTAACGAAAGGACAATGTCATTTCAAAATTCTACTTCGGGCATTTTCGCAGATTTATTCAAGCGGCTAGCCCTTCACAAAATTAAAAGCACGCCGCCTGGGAGCGCTGGGAGGCCGACTCCTCCCCGGGCATCCAAACCTCTCTTGCCACCTTCGCAGGCGCCGCGGGTACCTTCGGCGGCGGGACGAGGGGGACGGACCCCGCGGAGGGGCTGTCGGGGGGCGAGTCGGGCCGGGAGCGCCCGGGACCCCGAGCCCCGCGCCGGCGGGGGTGCGGCCGGGCGGGCCGCTGGGCTGGTGTGGTGCTCCCTTATTGGCCGGGCGCGGGCGAGGGAAGTGAGGCACAGGAAGGAAGCGGAGGCAGCGACCCGAGCAACGCTCGAAACGAACATTTAAGAGCAAGCCCGGGAAGGTGCGGCGGAGGGTGGGAGTCGAGGGAGAGCCCCCAGTGGATCCGCCCGGGGGCGAAGGCCGCTCGGGGAGGCGGGGAGGGGAGGGGGTTCGCGCGGCAGCCCGGCCTCGGCGCCCCCCGCCCCGCCCCGGCCCCGCCGCCCGACCCCGGCCGTACTCACAGCATGATCCTCGAGACGTGCAGCCGCACCGGGACGCTCCGGTCTTTGAAGGCGGTGGTGATGAAGCAGCCGAAGGTGAGCGCCGCCATCACGCTCAGCGAGAAGGCGAACAGCGAGTTCGCCCGCGACAGCACCGTGTTCATCGCGGCCGACGCCCCGAAACCCGCTCCCCACGCACACCCGGCACCCCGTTCCCGCCGCGGTCCACCTCTCTGCGAGCCGCGCCGCCTGCGCCGAGCGTTCCGGGGTGGGGGGGAGTGGGGCGCGCTGCCGCGGCCCCGCCTCCTTTCCGGTCCCCGGACGAGAGCGAGCGCGCGCGCTCCCGCCGCCTGGACACACCCACCAGCGGGCGGGACGCGCCGAACCGGAGAGCCGGAGCCGCGCGGGGGCCCGCCCCTCCTCGCGCGGCCTGGCGCCGCCACCAATCAGCGACCAGCAAGGGAGGGGCGGGGCTTCGCCGCGGAAGGCCCGCCTCCTGGGCGCTGGCTTCCCGTCGTTCGGCCCGCGGCTCGCCCACCATCCTTTCCCCGCCCTTATGGCAGGTGCTCTGGCGCTGCGGCTTTCTGGGTGCTTAGGTTCCGTCGATTTGCACTTTAAACCGGCAGCGGGGCCAGGTAGTTTGGTTTGTGTCCTGACGTGTCGCGTTTGGAAACAGAGCTTTAGAAAGCGCCGAGTCTTCCCCTTTGTCAAACCTGGTCAAAGTTAGAACTTCGGCTTTTTCGGAGGGCGTGGGAGCCTTTACTTTACTTTCCACGCCCAACCTTAGACCAGTTCCTATTAATGCTTTGCCTTACAGCGGCCGCTAACGCTGTGTTAGCCGATAAGGATGCTGCTACCCAGTTTAAATAGTCCATTTAACAAGGTGTATTGGGGAGCTGAAAGGATGACCTCACTAGGTCCTTAGGATCAAAGGCGGCGGTGGCTGTGGAATCGCTATGTCTCACGAAGTATAATTTAAGTTTTATTTACATAAAATATTTAATATGTATCATATATAAAGAAGATATGTACTATAAAATACATAAACTTACAATTTAACATTAGGAAGCCCTCAATACATAATGGCCCTTAGGGGCCGTAGGGTTCATACAGTGCCAATCCCTGAGCTTAAATATACCGTCTGCCAACACCTTTGTTCCTTTTGCAACGAGGCTTTTTCGTACTTATAAAAATGGGATTCAGAGGGCCCAGTAATCCGCTGAAATTATTTTTTTTTTAAATTCTCTGTCCGTAAGCCAGAAGAGTTTACGAACACCTGAGATACCTGCAAACCAGAAAGTGATGGTATGATCCTGATGCTGACTTACGTTGTCTATCGTTGAGCCCTTGCTTCTTTGCATTATTCATTAATCACTCAGTTTTCATACAACCATGCAGTTAGAATTATTACTAAGTGCCTACTGTTCTAGGTAGAGTTCTAGGCTTTGAGAGTACAGGACTAATAAGGCAAAGTCCCTGCTAAACTGGAGCAAAGCCAAGTAATGAAAAATGGATAAACTATAAACTAAGGAGAGATCCTTAGTTGAGTTAAAACCCTAAATTTTTATCTTCCAGGCAGCCAGAGGTTATTCAATAAAGCAACGATTTATTGAATACTTAGCACAGTGCATAAACAAAACAATTAGGTATTCTTATTATAGGATGACTTAGAGAAGGGATGCTTGTTGTTACAGGTGTTGATGTCCAAAGAGAGTATTCTAAAAGATACGGGACTGCAAGTATGGGTTTATGTAAGAGATACCCAGCAGAGTGGTCCAGCTGAACAATGTATGTATAAAGCATTAGGTGGAAAAGAGTCTGGAAAGGTATATTAAGGGCCTTTTGTAGAAAACCTGGCCAAGGAGTTAGGATCTTATATCACAAGAAGTTACATGTTAAACAAGAGTGGCATCACTGAACAGACAGCCATTTATAAGTTACATGTAGAGAGTAAGTGTCTGATGTTGACCACAAAGGGACAAAAAAAAGAACGATAGGGACATTTCAGAGTCAAAAATCTATGATTTAGCAATTGCTTAGATAGGGGTGTATGCAAAATATGGTGGAAAGGAGATTGTGAAAGCACAAGTGAAATTAATATTATTATTATGACATCATGGCTTGAACTTGAGTGACTGGAAGTTCCAAAAACACATGCAAGTCCACAATAGGAGCAGAATAGGGATGGGGTGGGGAATTCTCTTATTCTGTTGTAATTCTCCCATTGTTTCTTTGGATTGTCTAGATACTTAATCATACCATGTACATTAGAGAACACTTTACCTTTTCCTTTCCAGTTTTTAAATTTCTAATTGCATTCTCTTGTCCATCACAGTAGCTAATATTTCTAACAAAATCCTCAATAATGGAGATAATTGGCATCCTTTCATTTCTCCAGCAAGTAAGATAGTGGCTTTGTGATGTAAGTGGTGTGTGTGTGTGTGTGTGTGTGTGTATCATATTGATATCTAGGAAATATCCATTAATTCCTTTTTTATTGAGAAGTGTTCTTTAACATGAATGAGTGTTGAATTATTTTCACATGTGTTTTCTGTATCTTTGGATGTGATCGCATAATTTTTCTCCCTAACTCTATGCCATAGACTGAATGTTTGTGACCCCACCCCACAAATTCATATGTTGAAATCCTAACTCCCAGTGTGATGGTATTAAGAGATGGGACTTCCAGTAGGTGATCAGGTCATGAGGGTGGAGCCCTCATGAATAGGATGAGTGCCCTTCTAAAAGAGACCCCAGAGAGGTCCCTTACCCCTTCCTTCATGTGGGGACTCAATGAGAAGACTGCCAGTCTATGAACCAGGAAGCCGGCTCTCACCAGACACTGAATCCACCGGCACCACGATCTTGGACTTCTGACCCTCCAGAACTGTGAGAAATGAACTTCTGTTATTTATAAGCCACCCAGTCTATGGTAATTTGTTATAGCAGCCAGAACAAACTAAGACACAAGGATTATATGAACAGATTTCCTAATATTGAACCATTGCACATTCCTGGAATAAACTCCACTTGGTCATGATGAATTAATTTTTTTTTTTTTTTGCGGTACGGGGGCCTCTCACTGTTGTGGTCTCTCCCGTTGCGGAGCACAGGCTCCGGACGCGCAGGCTCAACGGCCATGGCTCACGGGCCCAGCCGCTCCGCGGCATGTGGGATCTTCCCGGACCGTGGCACGAACCCGTGTCCCCTGCATCGGCAGGTGGACTCTCAACCACTGCACCACCGGGGAAGCCCATGATGAATTAATTTTTAATATGATCTTGGGCTTTCTTTTCTAATTGTTCTTTTAAGTTTTTGCCATAAATATCCATAAGTGAAATTGATCCATGTTTTTCTTTTTTGGTCATAATATTATACTCAGAATATGAATTTGTAAGTTTTCCTTGTTTTTCTATGCACTAGGATATTTAAGTGGCACTTGGATTTATCTGTTCTTTAAAAATTGGGTAGAAATTACCTTGAGATGCTACTCTTCTTTTTTTTTTTGCGGTACGCAGGCTCTCACTGTTGCGGCCTCTCCCATCGCGGAGCACAGGCTCCGGACGCGCAGGCTCAGCGGCCATGGCTCACGGGCCCAGCCGCTCCGCGGCATGTGGGATCTTCCCGGACCGGGGCACGAACCCGCGTCCCCTGCATCGGCAGGCGGACTCTCAACCACTGCGCCACCAGGGAAGCCCTACTCTTCTTTTTTGATGGTTATTGATTGTTCATTGTAATTACCTATATGTGTGCTTTCTCCTTTTTTAATTATTTTAATTAGTATTTTTTCTTTGTTGAATTTTTTCAAAGAACTATCTTTTACATTTCCTAATTAAGTCTACAGTTCTTTGTTTTCTTATTCATTAACTTTTGTTTTTAACATTATCCACTATTTCCATTCCACTTTTCCTTGGTTTTCTAGCTTTAAGGATTAGACATTTAATTGACATATTTTCATTTTTATTGTTACGATAACCACTTCAGCTGTATCCTAAAATTTTTGATCAGTTGTGTTTAAATTTTGTATTTCTCTTCTGAGGGGTAGCTTAATTGTGTGTGTGTGTGCGCGCGTGTGTGTGCATGCGCACACGAGCTACATTTCCAGGAGGAGGGACCTTTTTCCTTTTGATGGTTTTAAATTGATGTCTGATTTTATTTCATGTAGACAGAGAATGTTGTTTCTACTCTTTGGATTACTGAGGTTTTCTTTGTGGCCTAAAATGTCACTTTTGTGAATATTCGGTGTGCACTGGAAAAGGGTATGTATTTTCTGCTAATGGTACACAGAGCTTGATACAGATCTATGAGATCTATCTTATTGATTATGTTATCTGTGTCTTTTATTTCCTTATTAACGTTTTGTTATCTTGGATTGAGAGAGATGTGTTAAAGTCTCCAAATTATTGTGTTTTTGTCTGTTTTTCCTCTCATCTTTATACTTTCTGCTTTATACAATTTGTTAAGTAATAGTATGTCTTCACTATGAATGGTGTCTTTAGCATCATAAAGTATTCTTCTTTTCCTCTTAATGCTTTTCGATCGGAGTTCTAGCTTGTCAAATGCCAAGATTGCATGGGAGGAAATTGACGCTGTTATTTATCTAAAATAATACTGTAGACCTCAGTTAAGGTTTAGCACTTTTTGACTAAATGTCTTCTCCTCTTCGATAATTTCTACTGAGAACCTGATGGCAGTTATGAGAGGAGCAGCTGGAGTGCTTTGTCAGCACTTGAATAAATAGGGAGTGGTCGACTGGGGAAGACATGCTTAGTTACATTTTCCAAGAGTAGGAAGAACCACAGGGTAAAGGTAAAGTCTCCATCTTCTTATTTGCAAATAATTATTCTTCTGTAACACTGAGCCAAGAAGAAGGAAGAGGAGTGACTTAGGGAATACTTTAAATAAAGCTGTGTGCACATGGACAGTTAGGCTGTGGAAGAAGCAGATAAGCCTAAAGAGACAGCATTGTAATCACATATGCTATTGTTCGGGATGTGCAAAGTGCCCCAGAAGCGCCAGGCTACCCAAGGAAGTTGCTGCGGTGGAGTGTGTTATAGGTCTGACCCACTGAGGACTCCCGTTAGAACTATTTTTCATAAAGGGACTATAAATTATACTGTCCATCATGGAGAGTCATACATTTTTCTATCCCTTTCAATGTCCAGGACAGAACCTTGTACCTAGTAGATGCTCAGAAAATTCTAGTTGAATTGAGGTGCCCTGAATCCATAAACTATATTTTTGAAGAATTTTCACAGAAAAGATATACATGTCATACGCAAATAACAAGTATTTAAAGTATAAATTGGTAAAATGGTATCAAGTGAAAGCTAACTTGGATATGAAGGCTGAGGACAAATTGTAGAAGGCTTGAATGCCAGGGTGATAAGTTTGAACATCACCCAGGAGACAGTTGGAACCTTTGGGAATTTTAGTTCATTTGAATATAAAGGCCATGGGGTCTCTAGGTAGATAAGTAATTTCTTAGGGAAGAATGAGACTGCCAGCATGTAGACCAGGTGAGAGATTATCGCAGTAGTTCAGACATGAGATGATGAGCGTGTGAATCAAGGCGATGGCAGTGAAATGGAGGGAAGGAGCAGATGCATCTGTGAATTTCCCTCCAATTTCATCCATAGCCTCTAGGTTTTTACTACATTGAGAGTATTTCCAAGGACTCTGGGAAGTATCCATATCAAGTCATTCAGCCCAAATTCCAGTCCTGGCACCAATTCACTGGCATTTCATGGATGCAGTTTCATGGAGGACTGTTTCACGGGTGAAGTCAGGAGATGTGAGACTCGTGGGTCAGAGACTAAGGACTTTGTTACTGGTGGCACAGCAAGCAACCCGAGCATCACGTTTGAATTGGTTCTTCTTGGCCTCCGAGTCCCTCGGGGGTGACACAGAGGGCCCGGATGTCAGCTGTGCCCACATCATCTGCATTTTTGCTGAGGAATGTTAAGCTTGAGGAATGTACCCTTTTATTGCAAGCAGTAAGCAGGGAGACATCACCTCCTCCCTCAAGGTTGCCCGCTGCAAATACAACTCGAGAGATGGCCTGAGTAAAGAGAAGTCAGGGCTTTGCATGGTTGGCGTACCCAGCAAAACATGCGTGAACGCAGAGGTTCAAAGACTTCTCTCCCAGTGCGTGGATCCACAAGTTGTATGTGTTTCAAATTGCGATAAATGACAAACAGCCTTCAAAAGGTGGTGCCCATTTACCCTCCCAGGCACGGTTAACAACCATGGAGCTTTTGTTTTTTATGCTGAGCTGATTGCCAGTTTGCATTTCTGAATGTAAGGTTACAGATGAAATATGTTTATCGCTCATTAGTATTCTCTGTGAATTGCCTCTCCAAAATTGTCAGCCCCCTTTCTGCTGTGAAATGCTGTCTCTGCCACTTCCTTGATTTTTCTTGCCTGATTTTCAAGACCTCAGAGCTCTAAGTCCAGCCCACGTTGCCAAATTTGTCTCTGCAACACTCACGTTCTCCCCTAGCCCCCAGTGCCTTGATCTGTCAGACTCCTTGTGCCTTAACTCTCGTTCCCTTCACTTAGAACGCTCGCCCCTTCTATTCTCCCCCTCCACTTTCTTCCCATCTTTTAGGTTCCAACTCAGGCTTCCCTGCCTCTTTCAAATATTCCTTGACAAGTTCTACTTACCTGGATTTCACTGCTTTGAACTTTTTCAGAAACTTCTTTACATTAACCAGAATTTATAACTTAATTTTATGTTATAATAAATTTTTATGGTTATATCGTCTATGTCACCCTTACCTCCTAGGTTTGATTGCATGGATCTATGGCTTCTTTTATATCCTATCTAGAGCCTCTTGGAGTACATATTATCATACGTGTATTTAACCAAACAGATAGCTTCAAAACTATTTTTTTCAAGATATTTGTTTAGTTAATGACTATTAAATAGACCATGCCAGTCTTATAATTCTAGTTCTATTCCTATGCATTTCTTTAAAGAGAGAAAACCAGAAAAACAAAAAGCTTAAGCAGAAGGAAAACCACTTACTGGGAATTTGAGGGGACAAAGAACTATGTAATTTAAACAAAACAAAACAAAACTTGTTGCTTTCAGGTCATTTTGTGTCTGTTAAAGTTTTTCCAAGCATGACTCCTATGGCACTAAGGAAATTTAAGAATATGTTTCAATTTTTGTTAGAGTATGTACCTTTATTTTCCTTGTTACTTACATGAAAATTACCCGTTCAGCCCAGGGCCCTTGGAATGAAGCAAAGAAGCAAATGTTTCCACTCAGGAGGCTGTGGGGCTTTTATAAGGTTCATCATCAGCCTCTAGAACATTCCTCCAAGCAGCCACTCATCCATACTTTTGTCCTTCCATTGTTGTCACTCTTTGCATCTTGGCTTTGCACTCTGGGTCTTCGTTCCTGTCTCGGGCCCTCCTTTCTCAGGCTGGCTTTTTGAACCTAGCCTTTCGGTCCACTGTCTTTGGCCCACCTGTGTGCGCTGTTAGCCTGCCTGAGAGGTTAGCGCGTGGGTTCACAGCTGCCTGCCCCTCGTGCACAGGCCAGCATGGTTTATGACGCCTCCTCGGTCGGGGCATGGTGGCTAATTGGAAATTATCCCAGAGACCCTTGGTTTCCGTGGAGCTAAATGTCACCCTCCCAAGGAAAATGAAAAGCAAGAAGTCCTTCCGTATTCTCTAGACAATCAAAGACATCCGGAAGTTATTGGGATTCTTTGGATAGAATAGGCAATTACTATCCACCTTCTCTGCTCGTAGCATCTAGACAACCGTCCTTGCAGGAAAGTGAGAAGCTGCTAGTGAAGCTGAGGCGTTCTCTTAGTTGGAGAGCCTGGGCAGCTCTTCTCTCTTCCTGCCCCTCAGACTCACCCAGAAACCCACCGTTCCAACTGTATCTCTAACATGCTAGACATCTGGCTACTGGAAAATCCAGCTTCTAATCTGTATCACTGCAATCACTGCGCACACATCCCAAGGAAGCTCGTCCCAGCTGAGGAAAAGGGGCCTGAGAAAGGGCTGTCAGCCTCAGGCCAGCTTTGGGGCATCAGGTCCTAGTATGGACTTGGCCCAGGACCCTGCTATAATGAGTGCCGACCACCAAAGCTCTAAAGTAAGATCCAGACATTCAGACCATGCCTGGTGAGGTTTATTACTTCTTGCTCCTTTGCGTTCCCTTTAGTATAGAAAAGTTTTTAGATACCCACTGGCAAACAAAGCCCGCTGCATCTGGGATGGATATAAACGGGAAAATAGTTATGGGAACTGTGTCGAAGGGTTAACCCATTAGGCCTGAGACTGCTGTGCTTAGAAGTGCCTGCTTGCAGGGTTGGCCGTTGGCTGGCATCTGGGGACTCGGCTGGTAAACGGTTCCCTGAACTGGTATAAAACTTCCCCTAAATGATAAAAGCGGCTTACTGTCCCTAGACTGTGGGTAGAACCAATGTGGTTCGTGCCACACCTGCTCTCCTTCTGAGAGTCTGGAGTATTGGTACGTGCTAGGCAGAGGGTGACTTCATGACGATTCCCGTGTAGAAACCCTGGGCACTGAGTCGAACGCCTCCCTGGTGGACAGCACTGCACATGTGGTCACGGTCCCCAGCTGGAGGAATTGAGCACATCCTGTGTGACTCCACGGGGCGGGGGGGTCCTGGACGTCTGGGCCTGGTTCCCGCAGACGGCTTCCCATGCACAGTTGCCCTCGGCTGATTGTGTTTTGTAATCCTTTCAGTGTCGTAAACCTTGGCTGTGAGCATGACTGTATAGTGAGTCCTGTGTGTCCTTCTAGAGAGCCACCAAAACTGAGGGGACCCCGACACAAGGACTATCTCCCATGTCATGAATCTTCACATTTAGAAAGTCCTAAAGGATTTCTACCAAGACATATGGAAACAGCCCCAGTCTGTTTTGTAAGGGGAGCTGCTGTCCTTGTCCGTGTTTTACCCTAAGTCCTGCACGTGCACTCGGTCTTGTGTTCCGGCCCGTGCTGCCCACACGCTCTGACCTACCGCACCGGGCACTTACCCCGCCTGGCCTTCAGGTTCCCTGCCTTTGCCACTCTGCTCCCAGTGCCCGCTTGGGCCCTGCTTGTCGTGCCAACTCACGCGAGCACATCTGCCGGCGTGCTTGACCTTGAATTACCTGCTCAGTCCTGGTTTTCACAGTCTTTTGCCTCCTCTCGTGTCCATGGCATTGGATGGAGACGCTTTCGCTGCTGCTTCTTAATCACTGAGCGATGCAGCGGCCTCATCAGCTCATCTGATCGCCCTGCAAGAGGAGTGAATTAGGCAGAATCCATAATTCCAGCCAAGTTCATCATTCTTTGTGTGAACGCAAAGCACCTTCATGCTCCTTATTTATGTGTGTAAAGCTGAAAAGAATTTAGAATCAACATATATATATGTAACAGAGAAGGTTAGAAAACTCAGGGTAATACCTAAAACTGCTATTTTTTTCTGAGATTTTTTTTTTTTTTAGCTACTGAGAATACCTTAAAAAGTTAAAAATCCATGTAGAACTCTATTATTCTGTCTTAGTAACTTACAGAAAAGGAATAAGGAAATATTTGAATTCTTTACATCCTTACTTTGCAAGGTCCATTCTGAGAAAAAAAAAACTGTTTCAAGAGAACTTATTAGATTTCAGCTTCTGGGTGCTGGAGTATGTTCAGATTTTTTGCACTATTACATTTCTATGAATCCTTCTGTTGGAAGGAAGTAAAAAGTACCATTCAAGGGATGTGAACACACTACTAAAACTGGAATTCGTGAAGCACAAATTCCGCTTCTGTGGTTTAATCGTGAGTCATATTGCGTGAATCAGTTCATACGTGGATGGTATTGTGGGAGCAGGTGGGGAAGCAAAGAACTCGTGACCTGGAATAAGATCCGTTAACAGACACTGAGAAAAGGTCGTGCCACGTGCACTGACGCAACCATGTCAGCAGGCAAGACCCAGCGCCCCAGAGACAGCTGTGGTTCGGGTGACGATCTGCGTACGGGATTTGGGTTGTACGTGAACCCTTTGCGTGTCTTTCTGCCCTTAGGCTGCTGATTTGTATAAGACACGTTTCACTATAAGTTATCATATTTAGCAGCTGGTAGTTTTTGTGACAACCTTCCTGGGAAAGATCCCAAGTGATTCCTGACACCAAGTGATTCTTGACACCAAGATCTCTGGAAAAAAGTGGTGAAAGGTGTCTTCCTTCTTTTCTCAAACAAATATAAAGAAAAAGCAAAACGTCAGTCAATCTGCAAACTACATTTCTTCACTTTCTATCTTCGTTGAGGCTTTGAATGTAGATATGGGTACAGAGAGGGACCCACATGACACTTGTACTTCTCTTTGGTTCAGAGGCTTACAGTGAACTTATAATTCTTCTACCGAGCCTAGAATTAGTGTTTTTAAGGTAAGAATTATTTCTTATGTGTGTAACACCTTTGAAAATTTACTTAAAGGTTTAGGGAGAGAGTTGCTGGAATAAAACATGTAGATGATGGATATCTGAGAATATATCTTGATCATTTACATTAATTCTTAATGAAATAATTCCTGGTAAATCTTTTTTCTAAAGTTGGGTTTTCTAGCCACATAGCCTTGATGTATTACATGTACTCATTGGGCTTGATTTTCTGATTATAAGAGAAGCTTTGCAAAGCTGTACCCGCATTTGCCCAGAACTGTTCTGGTTTAACCTTGTTGTACTTGAAAATTTGTGATAGTATTTCATTTTCAAAAATGTCTTGGTTCATAATAAGTTCTAAGATTATGCTACAAATACAGCCGATGGTAAAGAATTTGGACTTTATTCTAAGTACAGTGGGATGCAGTCTTTTCGCTCATTTTGTGTTAGTACAGCTATAAGGATCTTACAGTTGTCTCACACTTTATCTTCTGCCTACTCCCTTGTTTGTTCTTCTGCGTCAAGCTAGAAAAATTTTCCTGAATCGCTCCCAAGGTCATCTAGCCGCAAAAAACAGATAAAAGCCCATTTCTGCCTTTCCTGGGCCACTTGACATTTCTACAAGATTACTTCTCTCTGCCTGGATTTCTAATCCTGCAGTTCAATTACTGTGTAAGCAGTCTTGCTATGTTGTTATAAACCATATCTCTATGTTTTAAATATTCTTGCTTATGGTACTTCTTTTCACATATTTTCTAACTTATTTTGACTGATCTTATAGCCGTCCAGTCTGCTGAAAATTATTCTGCTGTCCGCTTTCTGACCGTGGGCAGGTTATTGTACCTTTCCTTTGTAAAATGGAGCTATTAACACTACTATCTCATAGGGGTTATATTAGTCTAGGGCTGCCATAACAAAATACTACAGACTAGGTGGCTTCAACAACAGAAATTTATTTTCTCACAGTTTTGGAGGCTTTAAGTCCAAGATCAGCATATGGTCAGTCAGGGTTTGTTTCTGGGGAGGCCTCTCTTCCTGGCTTGTAGACAGCCACCTTCTTGCTGTGTCCTCACATGGCCTTTTCCCTATGTGCCTGCAGAGAGAGAGCTCTCATGTCCCTTGCTCTTCTTAGAAGGACACCAGTCCTACTGGAGTAAGGCCCTACCTTTATGACCTCACGTAACCTTTATTACTTCCTTATAAGCCATATCTCCAAATACAGTTAGTTGCATTCGGGGTTAGAGCTTCAACATATGATTTGGGGAGGAGACCCAATTCAGTTCATAACAGGAGTATCATGAGCAATAAATGAGATATTACATGAAAAGATACTTGGAGTAGAGTTTCATATTTTGATAATTTTAGGATATACTGAAATACATAAGATATTTCTATATATTCTAAATTGATATAATAGTGCTCAATAAATGTTATCTGCTACTTTTATGTTTATTATTTGTTTTTGTTCTTGTCTGTCCCTAAGACTTAGCTTTTTTATTTCATTCCTGCCCTCCTCTCTAAGTCAATCTATAGATCCAGGCTCTCAGCCATTGGGTTGATCATGTACCAAACAGACTTTAATGAGTCGTTCTTCACCAAAATCAGTGATTCTCATATGTAAAATTTGAAACTGCTGTTCACACTATCTACAGGAAAACAAAAACTTGGAATATGAGGTAGTTGCTTCAATTGACCAGGGTGGACTGGGGCAGTATTATATACAAAATTAATTGGGAAGAAAACGGTATCTTTGACACAAGTCATACTAAGTATTATCTGAGAGAATAATTCAATACAAACAATGATAACACTCATGATTCTTGTCATGATCTGTTGACTCAGAAAAGGAAAAGGGTTTAATTTTTAGTGACTTAAGTACAGCTGATGCAATTATGATACATGCAATCTTGCTATTTTATTATCAACTGTATTCATCTCATTCATCACCTCTGGGTTTTAAATGGTAACTGCACTCATAATGTAGTTAAATGCTGTATTAATTCTCCATCAGATATATTACAGATCCACTCCAAGTGCTAGACCAGATGTTCTTATGCCTTACAATGTGAAGCATCAGAGCCAAGGTAGTCAGGAACAGTGGTTCCCAAATGTTGCCTCATCAATTGGCTGCAAAAGAATTATCCGAGATATTTGTTTAGATAAAGCTTTCTGGACCCACTGATTCAAAGCTCTGAGGATGTGTCCTGCAGACTTCTCTCCCAGTCAGACTCATTGCAAGGGCCCTAGCTTTCTAAGCCCTGAAGCTCATGAACGCCACCAGCATGTGTGGTCAGGTGGCACCCCACCGTATTTACTCCTGAGATTCTTAAAACCTAAGAGTTTCGTGGAGAATGATTTGAATGCTGCCCGTATTTGTGGTTATAGATGGTAAGAAGGAGGGAACAGAAGGGGTCTATGAAAGTCATAGTATAGCAACGGAGAGCAAGGAAGCCGATCAGGGAGATCACTGAAGCTTTATTCCCACTGGTTTTCTCAGGCTAAATTGACATTTTTATATGAAGTATATATTCGACCCACACAATGCTTTTGTTTAGTCAATGCATTATGAGAATTAATAAGGTAATCTATTTCAAAGTTATTTGAAATGATAGCATTATATATATATAAAATCTCTAAATCCAATATTTATATATATATATATGTTAGTAGTGTTTTTATTCTTAAATATAATAGTATATTAGACTGTTTAAAACAAAATATAATTCTTTGGTTAAGCCAACCACGGTAAAGAGGAGGAGTCTTTTATGCGTCATGAAACACTGGCTTAATGTTCCCATTGTGGTTTTTTTTAATATCTGATTGTTGTTATGCCAGGGAGATTTTGTCTCTTTAGAAGACTTGCTTTAATGAAAACGTGTTCATTATCTGTTTTATTGCTGCCTAAAACAACAATGTTTGGTGACAAAGAAGAGAGTCTGTTAAAAAATAAAAAAAGTTGAACAATAGCAGGCAGATTCGCTGTTACTATTAAAAGGATTCAAACAGAGCCTCCTACCAGAAACTGTAATAAATAGTTTCCAAAAATCTGCTTTGGAAGGTGCTAGCAAACAACCGATGCCAGTCCGCCTACTTCTGAAAATTCCTCTGCAGAGCGATGAACTCTAGAAGCAAAGAGAACAGAAAACCCTAGCACCAGCATCCTGAGTTTGCCTACTGAGGGTGGTGCCCACGCACGTCCTCACTGCCCCCGATTCACCTAGGAGTAAATTATTTGAAGACCCTGTGGAATTATAAAAGAAGCATTTCATTAGACCCTCAGTCCAATGTTTAGATCTGAGACACTATAAGTAAATCTCTCAAGCGGCAGCCCTCTCCAGTGAACTCAAATAATCAATTATAGTTCCACCGAGAGAAAGGCTTCTTCTGACTTTGCCAAAAAGCAGGCTAACAGCTGATCCATTCCTGAAGATATTCTGCAGATTCTCAAATAATCCCTATTCATAAGGAACATTCTAAGTCAAGCATCCGCAATTCTTTGGTAATTTTTTTGATGACTCCTAGATGAATCGGAGGCAATGAGGACTGACACCCATGTTTGCAGACACGGGTGTCTGACTGTGGGGGTGAGCGAAGCAGCCTGTAGAATCACAGCAGAGGCAGTGTAGTTTGGGTGGTCATTGGTGGCAGCAGTTCCTTCTAGATCATGGTAGAAGGTCTGAGGTCAGATAAGGCAGCTGCTCCCAGGACCCTTCTGTGCTGTTTAATTTCTACTTTCTTTTAGTCCAGTCATTACATAAAGGCTGACCTTGTGCAATGCTGTTTTGCAGTGATTTGATATGATTTCAAATCTGCTTGTTAATGACCAAATGAAGTTGTTTTTACGAGTGAAGTGGTTTTCAAGAATGAAGTTAGTGTTTTGCTGTAAAAGTGAGATCGCCTGTCAGGACGTCATCATCCACATCTGTGGTTGCCAGTGACCACTCAGTAGCTCAGCAGCTGAGGGACAGTGCTGTGGACTTGTGGGTGGGCCTCGAGATTGTTATATTGAGTGAAGTAAGTCAGGGGAAGACAAATAGCATATGACATCGCTTATATGTGGACTCTAAAAAAATGGTACAAAGGAACTTATTTACAAAACGGAAGTAGAGTCACAGATGTAGAAAACAAACGTATGGTTATGGGGGGGAGGGGTAAATTGAGAGTTTGGGATTGACATATACACGCTACTATATATAAAATAGATAACTAATAAGAACGTACTGTATAGCACAGGGAACTGTACTCAATACTCTGTAATGACCTATATGGAGAAAGAATCTAAGAAAGAGTGGATATATATGTATGTATAACTGATTCACTTTGCTGTACAGCAGGAAGTAACACAACATTGTAAATCAACTATATTCCAAAAAAATTTAATTAAAAATTAAGGATGGGTGAAGAAGCAGCTGTGACAAGGGGACATCTAGGTTATAAATACTCAGGAGTGAGTGAGGGCTGCCCGACAGTGTTCAGTCTGGGCAAGGCTGCCATTCGCTCATCTAAACAGCTCTCCAAAGACCTTGGGGCATTAGCTCCTGCCAAGGTGAAGGCAACTCTTCTACCAGGAGTGGCCCCGGGAGGGGAGGTCTTCTTGCCCGCTAACACCACTATGGTCATTCGGAGCTACAAGCTCTAGCAACAGGGGACTTTTCACTTCTGTGCTGGCTGCTGGCCATCAGCTCTGGTTGGTCAACCTGTCTCCCCTGAGAGCCACTTCATAGACAGGTACAAGTCCCCTTGTCTGGAACAATAGCAGAATTTATCTACCGTTGGTTGGGGGTATGTTATTTCTTTACTGGTTTGTGAAGAGACATTATCCTGTATGCTATTGGCTTGTGAAATTATTATAATCCCCGCAGTGAACCTGTGTTAAATAAATGCTTGGCAAAGACAACCTCCGTCTCCGAATGAGCATAATTTGCCACGAAACTAAACAAATACCTATTTCAAAATGACATTTAGTGGCATTTGACTTATCATTACAAGCCTGTCTTCTGGAATTTCAAGCCATTATGGACTTCCGAGCCTATGCTGTTACCTCATAATGAACCACGTTTTCTTACTGTTTTGTCATTCAGTTTACAGTATTTATGCTCAGCTTAGTTACAAAGTGCCAGGTAGCAACCAATTGCCAATAATTTATTAGGCAAACACCACATAATATATAGTACTAGAATATGGAAATCATAGTCATCTGTGGCCATGTTTTCAAATTTATACTGATTACATATTTCTTTGGGGACAGTTTTCTAAAATGAAGCCCAACTATTACCTCACAAGATGTTTAGCACTGGAGTCTTTTCTCAGGACTTCCTTTTACGCAGTTGTATCCAAGCTTCACAAAGCACTGTCGAATTCTGGTGCCCTGAATCTTCTGCCGCTGCACATTCAAAATTGTGTCGTGCCGTCACTTTGATGTTATTCTTTGATGCCCGCCTTTCTTGCACTATCCAGTTAACCACCAGGTTCTGTCAAAATGTATCTTACGTTTATCCACTTTCCTCAGTTTTTACTTCATTACCCTAGTTCCAGCCACCGCCTCACCTGGGCTGCTGTAACAGCTTCCTCACGCACCCTCTGGTTCTATTGCTACTCTCTCGAATTCAGCACACACCAGCTAAAACCACCCTTCCTTGCTTTTAGTAAAGCCTTTCAATCACCTTCCATTTAATTTGGAATTAAATCCCATGGACTTGTTGCCACGTTGCAGTTTGCTCCTTCAAGAGGAAGTCTCCAAGACAGAGCCCAGCACGCAGGCGGGTTTGTAGAGAGCATCATGGGCAATTCCCCAGAGGACTGACAGCCAAGGGCGGTCAGCAGGCGGCACCGCCAGCAGCTGGGAGAAGAAATGCTTCCGTCCTGAAGGGGAATCTGGGTGACACATGACATCGGCCGCTCTCCGTGGCCCTATAACAGCGGTCACGCCCCCTGCGTCAGCACCATCTCATGCCCGGCTTCAGGCACAGCGGCCCTCCGTCAGGTCCTGGGAAACCCGAATCCTGGACTGCCCCAGGCCACTGAGCCTCCTCTTCGGTGCCTGGCCCCATCTCACGTGGCCGGCACTCTCATTTTTCTGGGCTCTGCTTAATCTTCTCTGAAAGGCGTCCCCTGGCTTCCCTGGCTGTAGGTCACCGCCGTTACTCTTCGTCACAGCACTGCCCCTTGTTTCCTACATTGCACCCATTGGCCTATGTATCTTTTAAGTCATTAGTATTCAGGTTCTCCACAAGAATATAAGCTCCATGACAAAAGGGAAAACTGTTTTGCTCACACTTGTTTCCCCGAAATCTAACACGGTGTTGGCACATAGTAGGCATTCGATACGTTTTACTGAATGGATGGATATAAATCCTCAGCCCATGTTTTCTGCTGTGGAAGCTTCGCGATTGCCTAGCTGAGACGATCAGTCAGACGGGCTCCATCGTGCTGCAGTAACATGTTAATCTCGGTGACCCAAAGCCCAGAGGGCCTCCTGCACCCTCTCTGTGTCCTGCTGGGGACACATGCTGTACTCACTCAGGTTCCCAGGCCAAGTGAGGCCTGGTCTCCTGGCTTCGTATTTGCTGAGGCGAGAAGGAGGGCAAATGGCCGACTGGGCACCTCGTCCTGGAAGTGACACGTATCCACTCCCACGTCGCCTGTCAGAGCGAGTCATGTGGTCCTGCCCCGGTCCAGAGGCCGCGTGGATTCCAAATCAGCCCTTGTCTTGCAGACATTGGCCAGAGGCCTCTGTCTGTGGAATCTCATCTGTTCATAGCAGTTAACACAGTTTTGACTTCAATGATGAAACCGTATTTTTATTTCTGGTCAGGTCTTAATATGTATGGCAAGTCTGGGCACATCACATGACAGTATTCACGAGAAGCCATTGTGAGGCACAAGCATTACCCAGCACCGACACCAAAACCCCCATGGAAATAAAGAACTTAAGAAAACCCATTAGTATTTGAGAATCACTCCGACCGAGGAAAAATAAAACCTGCTTTAGCAATCCATTTACAAAGTTACTCCAAGAATTCCTAATTTTATCTCAAATCTGTAACAAATATTTTTATTGTTTGGATTGCCAGAAAATATAATTTGTGGCATTATTTCTTTAGATGCGTTGAGTTTAAGGAATTTGTGGCAAGTATCTTTTCCAAGTTATCAACCAACTGTGTATGTGTGTGTGTGTGTGTGTGTGAGAAAACGTGTGTGTTCACATGTGTACTGAGAGTTGTATGTATTTCAGGGACATTGTAGCGGTGATTAGCACTAATAATGTATCAAAGCAACTTTAAAGTGATTATTGAACATATAATAATTATTACAGTAACTTACTAGAAAGGCACAATATTGTTGCCATTAATTATAAGCACTAAGCAAATTAATGATTGAGCTTTCCCAACTAATGAGTTATTCAGGTACAAGATTGAGAAAGAAGAAAGAAATGGGTTAAAAGCAGAGCTTGAGATATAGGTGTGTGGTTACTGGAAAGCATACCTGGCTGAAGAAAATTTCAATGATAATTGCCTTACAAGGTCACCTCACACAATTATACAAGGCGTAAAACATAAATCTGATTAGGAAACTTTGCCAGGAGTTTATTGATGAAACAAAGCTACACTCCACTAAGGCTTGAATGCATTTTGACCTGGCCGGACATAATTGATAAAGTGGATTATCGTGAGATAAAACTGGAAGCAAAAAGCCTCAAGACTCCATGTATTAAAAAGTTTCTAAAAGGGGATATTGTAGGCTATTTATTCCAATTAAACTGCTGTTGAATAAAGCTGCCCCCTGTTGACTGTGACCTAATGATGGTAATTCTGTGCTAGTGATTTATGATGATGTATTTTTATATCTACATGCAGAAGTGAAAGAGAAAAATGGATCAGCAATTGATAATTATATTTATGACTCATAACTGACCAACAAGTATCATTTTTACCAGTCACAGTCGTCCCAAGAATTCAAAGGCTACTTTTTATCTTCCCAACTTCCTTCAAATAATATTTATTGGTTTTTTTTGTCCTTGGGAAACCTATGGATCAGGGTGTAATTTCTCTTTAATGTTCAAGCCCAGGAACCTGTTTTGTTTTAAGAGAAGAATGCAGGCTCCATACGGACAGAGACTGTCTTGTTTACCACCATCTGCCCAGTTAACGTGTAGAGGCCCTCAGTGAATATATTTTTATTGAACAATGAATATCACAGAGATTTGATGGTGTTAGACCAGGATCTTTCTATAATCATAAAAGGGTAATTTTATCAAAGACTTTTCTTCTCTCTGCCTTGTTTGTTTGTTTACTTTTAGTGCTACTCAACCTAGCAACAGAGACTCAAGTGCAAGGCATCACTTTCCTAGTTTTTATGAATATTGCGATTGTTTGTTAAACTCCAAGATTCAACGCCTGTTCCTCTATTACGTGTATTGAAAAAAAAATGCTTCAGTTATTTTGAACGGCCTTTATTTCAAAGGACTTAGGCGTAACCATTTTACTAAATATTATTGATTTATTGAGTGAGTGACATAGACCTTTACCTTCATTCCCTCGTTCTTCTGCCTGCGGATTACGCTTAAAAAGTCAAAATAACTTTGAGTGTAATTCCTCTCCTATTCTTCCAATCCTTTGAGAGATTCTAAACATGCTTAAAGTTTAACAGGGACTCTTTGGAGGGGAATACTTCTGAACTCCTTATGCCTTTTCCTAGGTATAGACACTCAGGTGATCTCTCTCCCCTCTTTCCCTCCCCTGCACTGAGAGACTATTCCGATTGCTAAGTGTAGGGAGAAAAATCTGGGCATGCTCCCCAGCATTCCATGTTCTACCTCTTGGGAGCTAGCTTCTTACCAGGAGGAGGCATCTCTGCTGCCCCGTCAGGGGCACACTGTTCCCTGCCTTGCAGAGCGGTCTAATTCCATCCAGGATTGCCAGCAGTTGGGTGGATAAATGTTCCTAATTCCTAGAGCAAATGGATGGTATCTTTCAACCTAGCCTCCCTTGGTAATAAAGGTGATACATTGCCCCCCATCTTCCTAACTATTTGTCTTGTTCCTTGGGGAGGGATAAAAGGTGTTATTTACTGGACGCCCTCAAGCCTTCGTCATTTTGTTACATTGGCCGGGATCCCTGAGAAATAAGTGATAAGGAACAAAACCCAACACGGAGTTGTCAGAGCCTGGGCTTGGGGCTTGGACTTCCTGTGGGGCAGGGCGTGTTGGCCTGATGTCAGGGACAGCTCACCCTGTAGACACAGTATGCATGGCGCCTAAAGCCACGATACTTTCAGGGGCCCCTGAAAGTGTTTTCATTTCTCTTAAAATCTGAAGAAAGAAAGAGATATAATCCAGTTTGGATTTGTCTTTATACCAATGCAGTCATAAAGCATAATTTTTGATAAATTTGTAATAATGTTTTTAAATTTCAGAGCAGTGGTCCCTGAAGGCATAGTGCCTAGGGTCCACAAAAGACTTAAAGCAGCCATGCTGGGTGGCCTGCAGGAGCTTTTCTTAGACTGGTCAGCCGCCCACAGTGGTGCACTCAGCTTCTCACTGCTCCGACCTAAGTTACTCTGGCCGTGTGGATGTGGCCCCCGCTGGGGGTGTGCAGCTGTGACCTCTCTATTCTGCCCACGGGTGAGGGGCTTCTCCTAATAAAGGTAGAACTGCAAGTAGGGGAGGCTCTGAGCAAACAGTGCCCGGTCAGCGTCTTTCTGAAACAAAGGCACAAGGACATCAGCACAGGTGCAGTCTCGGGGTACAGGTCACTACAGCTTGCCCCCGAGGTACACCCGGCAAACATTTGCAGAGTGTGCGACCTCAGCGATGATAGTGCGACATGAGCCGGAATGAGCATTCATTATAGAGAAACAGGTCTTTCTGGAAAGAGACCTTTTAGGTACTAGAAGACAGAAGGTATCTGCTGCTTTCAGAAGGTAGGACAGCTGATTGCTGTGCTCCCGCAAAACACTAGAAACGTTTTAGAATTAAAATTGAGATGCCCCCGGGCTTCCCTGGTGGCACAGTGGTTGAGAGTCCGCCTGCCGATGCAGGGGACACGGGTTCGTGCCCCGATCCGGGAAGATCCCACGTGCCGCGGAGCGGCTGGGCCCGTGAGCCATGGCCACTGAGCCTGCGCGTCCGGAGCCTGTGCTCCGCAACGGGAGAGGCCACAACAGTGAGAGGCCCGCGTACCACAAAAAAAAAAAAAAAAAAAAATTAAAGACCCCATTCCTGCTGAGATGTTGTTTGGCATCTGTCTCTATAAGCTTAGTAAAATACTTGAAACATGTTAGATTTCTGGAAACTTCACTATCCCCAATATTTATGGGTCTCTTTCTGTTGTTCTTTGTGCTGGTTCTGATTCATATCGATACACCTTTTTGTGTGTTTCCTTATTTTTCAGTGAGTGCTAGATATGTTTTTAAAAAGATGTATAGAAATAATTTAAGGCCTGTGATACTGTCTTCTTCCAGAGAGCATGCTTTTTGTTGTTTCTTTCTGACAGGTGCCTATGAGTACTAGCAATCTTGAGTCACCTTAATCCAATCTGCAGGGTAGAAATTTTCTAGACCATGTAGGTTGTAGTCCTTGAAAGCAGCTGGCTTACTTCTGGTTCATTCTTCTATACTTTACGGCTTTTGGATATCAGCTCTAAGTGTGAGCCCTGTACCATGGTCCTCGATTTGGGCAGCCCTTGTACTTCAACTTTTGTTTGTCCTTTCCTCCAGAGACTGTTAGGAGGATTGGTTAACCTCTCTGCCATCTCTTCCTGTTCCTAGGGCAAATGTGGCCCCAAACCCCTTGCTCTCCTCTCTGGATTTTCCTCTTGTCCTAAATTCTTGGTCCAATTACTTCTCACTTTCTTCAGAGTTTGTTGATATTACTAGGAACAGGGTCTTAATATTTCATCCAGAAATGTTTGTTGTCTCCACTGGGAGGTCTGCTCTGAATTAACTAGCCTGCAATTACCAGAAGCCAGCATTTATTTATTTTGTCAATTTTTATTTTATTGCATATAATTCACTTAGAGTAAAATGCACAGATCTGAAATATACACTTGAGAAGATTTTTTTAAAATATCTATTCCATGTTACCAGCACCCAAATAAAGATAGATAATACTCTCATCTTCCTGGAAAGATACCTCATTCCCTTTCCAGTCAATCCTCAACTCCAACCCCAGAAATCATGCTTTTAATCCATATCACCATATATTTAAATTGTAGATCTTGAACTTCATATAAAAGAAATCATATAATTTGTACTCTTTTGCTCAACGTAAGTTTTTGAGACTCTTCTACGTTTTGCACACATCAGTAGCTTAATCGGTTTCTTGTTCAACTGTATTATATTTTATACATGTACCACAATTTGGTTATCCATTTCCTATTGATGGACATTTGGACTATTTCCAGTTTTGATTCATATGAATGTATCCATTAGGAACATTTTTTTAGGATTCATCTTTTCTCATGGAAAATGAAAGGGCATTCATATTTATATTTAGGGCATCTCTGGTACTGGAGATTCTTACACCAAGTTACACACCAAGCTAATCTTCCAACCTCATCTTCATCCGTTGTTTCAGTTGCCATAGTTTTTGTTATTTTTAAATTTATTTATTCAACAGATTCTTGTAAAGCACTTAGTATGTGTTAGACATTGTTCCAAATACTGTTAAATAGTAACTTATTTAATAGTCCTGACAACCAGTTGATGTCGTTATTATTACTATTCGCATTCTATGAATGAAAACACAGAGGCACAGAAAGCTTAACTGACTTACTGGCAGTCCCAGAAATGGCAATTCAGAGGGTCAGGATTCAACGGCCCCCAGAGGCGTTGCTGCCTCTCCGGAAGTGTTCATATATGAGCAGGCAATACCTACAACATACCCTCAGATAACCCAAGAATAACTAGGCCCGTTAAATATGCTGCAGATGTTCTTTATGAGAAACCATTGTCCAAAAGAAAGTGGGTCAATATTAAATGTGCTTGTTTGAACAGCCAGATTGTGAAACGGAAGGGACTTATTCCAACTCAGAGAGAGAGGAAAGATACACTTTAAAAACCTATTTGACCCCAATTAGCTCCTCACTGATGTTCCCTCACTTACTCAGACACTGATCTTTCGCTTTCTCCACATATGAGTTGCCAAATCCCCGTGACAAATACGTGAAGGGGTGAAGGGCACCCCGGTCTTGCCAGGACCCTCAGTCGTCTGGTGGAGTCTGCCTTCCCCACCCATCCACAAGAGTAATCTTATCTTGGTTTCGTGGACCTCAGCGTCATACATATTCATCTTTGTTTGTTTCTGCAAAATATTTCAAAAGCCCACTCCTGCCTTTGGTGATATTACAGACTAAGGCCAGTTTGGGGAGCTCCCCAAGGAAGCTGGACCAGGCCAAACTCAGAGGCAGTTACCTTGAAAAAAATCAAGCCACAATGTGACTGTAAGGAAAAACTGAGGGTTGAGAGTGTTTCCTGCATCAAGTGAGAAAGAGAGGCGAGAATATAACACACTGAACCAACGTTGAGGTTGGTGGTCAAACGGAGGCTTCTCTTGACTTTTTGCCCCTTTTACATTCTGGGCCATCAGATAAAAGAGCACAAAAAGTTCCACAATCTCAAGAAAATCTACTGTAAAAAACTGGATATTTTATTTGTTCCGCGTCCAGGCTGAGTCAGCTGATGTTGATTTAACAGTGTGAGAGCAAGGACCTTGTCTGCCTGCTGTGCGTCGTTTCCCAGCTCACAGGACCTGCCCCAGCAGATTGTGGTGAACCGGGAGCCCTATCTCGACCTGCTCAGCAGAGGCGTAGGTTGTGGTTACTTAGTAGTCAGAAACTGCAATTTATTACTGGAGGGTGAGCTTGGTTATGATTTTAGAAACAGTGATAAAATCAGGGGCTCTCAAATTCAGGGGTTGCCTTTATTTAAAAGGAAATTGAACAAAATTCAGGCCAAATTCTCATACACTCTTACAAGTCTGTGATAGCACTATCATCCCATTTCATAGGTAAGAAAATAGACCAGAGGTTTAAGGAACTTGCCCAGGTTCACAGAGTTCACAGCTAGAGCTGGGTCTCTGAAAGACCTCAGCCTAGCACTTTGTGCTGCCTTACCCAGTTTATCCTGGGACATGTGTGATGCCAGCTGACAGATGCTCCTCAGGGTAAATGCCCAGGCTTTCAGATGGCCATACAGCTTCCACTGTCTGCATTCCCCTACTTGTACAACTTTAATTCACGGGCTGGTTTAGGGTTTCTGTAATACATAACAAAATATATTGCGCTGTTACCATTGCCTTATTACCATTGCAATGATCACATCTTCAGATAAGGTTTTGCAGTTCCAGAACCTTGGTTTCTTTCTTTCTTTCTATTTATTTATTCATTTATCTTTGGCTGCATTGTGTCTTTGTTGCTGAGCACAGGCCCCCTCCAGCTGTGGCGAGCGGGGGCTACTGTTCGTCGCGGAGCACAGGCTTCTCACTGTGGTGGCCTCTCCTGCTCCGGAGCACGGGCTCTAGGCACGCGGGCTTCCGTAGTTGTGGCACGCAAGCTTCAGTAGTTGTGGCACACAGGCTCTAGAGCGCAGGCTCAGTAGTTGTGGCACACGGGCGTAGTTGCTCCACAGCTTGTGGGATCTTCCCGGACCAGGGCTCGAACCGGTGTCCCCTGCATTGGCAGGCAGATTCTTAACCTGTACCACCAGGAAGGCCCCAGAACCTTAGTTTCTTAAACGAGGAACCATGGATTCTAATCTGAGATCAGGTTTATTTCTAAGACCTGGAGTGTCTGCTCTCTTCCCTGTATCCAAGACTGTTGAGCATCTTTGTCCTGGGCCTGGGAAAGTGAATAAAATATTCCAAAATATTTGTTATGAACAAATTTCTTAGGAAGTTATAGCTATCCTTCATATCTTGAAGCAAAATATATCATTTAAGAAGATGTGTATATATATATATATATATATACACACACACACACACACACACAGACACACACACACACACACACACACACACAAAGGAATATTACTCAGCCATAAAAAGGAAATAATGCCATTTACAGCTACACGTATGGACCTAGAGATTATCATACTAAGCAAAGTAAGTCAGAAAGAGAAAGACAAATACCATATGATATCACTTATACATGGAACCTAAAATATGACACAAATGAACTTATTTGTGCAACAAAAACAGACTGACAGATATAGAGAACAGACTTGTGTTTGCCAAGGGGGAGGGAGCGTCGGGGAGGGATGGATGGGGAGTTTGGGGTTAGCAGATGCAAACCAGTATCTATAAGGATAGATAAGGAACAAGGTCCCATTGTACAGCACAGGGAACTATATTCAATATTCTGTAATGAACCATAATGGAAAAGCATATGAAAAAAGAGTATATATATCTCTGAATCACTTTGCTGTACACCAGAAAGTAACACAACACTGTAAATCGACTATACTTCAATAAAAAAATTAAATATATCATTTATTTTATATAGAACATTGGTTATGAATCCCAGTTCCAGAAATGGGCCTATTTTCTTTTTTTTTTTCATCTTTATTGGAGTATAATTGCTTTACAATGGTGTGTTAGTTTCTGCTTTATAACAAAGTGAATCACTTATACATATACATATGTTCCCATATCTCTTCCCTCTTGCATCTCCCTCCCACCCTCCCTATCCCACCCCTCTAGGTGGTCACAAAGCACCGAGCTGATCTCCCTGTGCTCTGAGGCTGCTTCCCACTAGCTATCTACTTTACGTTTGGTAGTGTATATATGCCACTCTCTCGCTTTGTCACAGCTTACCCTTCCCCCTCCCCATATCCTCAAGTCCATTCTCTAGTAGGTCTGTGTCTTTATTCCTGTCTTACCCCTAGGTTCTTCATGACATTTTTTTTCTTAAATTCCATATATATGTGTTAGCATACGGTATTTGTCTTTCTCTTTCTGACTTACTTCACTCTGTATGACAGACTCTAGGTCCATCCACCTCATTACAAATAGCTCAATTTTGTTTCTTTTTATGGCTGAGTAATATTCCATTGTATATACGTGTCATATCTTCTTTATCCATTCATCTGTCAATGGACACTTAGGTTGCTTCCATGTCCTGGCTATTGTAAATAGAGCTGCAGTGAACATTTTGGTACATGACTCTTTTTGAATTATGGTTTTCTCAGGGTATATGCCCAGTAGTGGGATTGCTGGGTCATATGGTAGTTCTATTTGTATTTTTTTAAGGAACCTCCATACTGTTCTTCATAGTGGCTGTACCAATTCACATTCCCACCAGCAGTGCAAGAGTGTTCCCTTTTCTATTGGGCCTATTTT
Source organism: Tursiops truncatus (assembly GCF_011762595.2). Lineage (NCBI taxonomy): Eukaryota > Metazoa > Chordata > Mammalia > Artiodactyla > Delphinidae > Tursiops > Tursiops truncatus. Next base: position 5,561,935 of record NC_047054.1, read on the forward strand.
CTAACACCAGAGGGAGTTCAATAGATTTCTTTTATGTGAGTACATGTCTGTAGTTGGCAGAGAGTAAAGTACTGTTGGAATTTGGACATTAGACAAACACACAGCAAAATTGTAGTGTTTATTATGCAATGGATTCTAATTTAAATAACAAAATAATAGGAATCATTATAATAAAACTAATAGTTGCTGAGCTCCTATCATGCACCGTGAATGCTGTGCATTACTGCATTTAAACCTGACAACATGTGAGGTAGATTCTTTCATAATTAGGCTTACAATTGGAGATTAAAAAAACAGATTTAAAAGGAGAGCACACAGGCAGTACACGTGCTGTCAAAGACACTGAAATCTTAGCATCCTAGACAGGGGCACTTGTAGATCCCAGTTTTCTTAGCTAGTTGGCAACATCCCAGGGCAGTTGACATGTTTTAGCTCTTTGAAGAAATGATAACTATTAATTGTAAAAGTATACCTATAAAAGTATACCTATAAAAAAGTATACCTAGGGGCTTCCCTGGTGGCGCAGTGGTTGAGAGTCTGCCTGCCAATGCAGGGGACACGGGTTCGTGCCCCGGTCCGGGAAGATCCCACATGCCGCGGAGCGGCTGGGCCCGTGAGCCATGGCCGCTGAGCCTGCGCGTCCAGAGCCGGTGCTCCGCAACGGGAGGGGCCACAGCAGTGAGAGGCCCGCGTACGGCAAAAAAAAAAAAAAAAAAAAGTATACCTATAAAAAGGCAGATGAGATCGCCACGTTGTACTTGAAAGATCATTGTAACATCATTTCACTGTTCACACGGCCTCATGCTTTGGATCTTCAAAACGATGCCATAAAGTGAAAGTCTTCCCTTTAAATCGTCTTGAAAATAGGTGGTTTGTTAAAATGAGAAGGTTACAACAAATTCTTAATCATCGACGATTTGGGCGGGGCCTGTCAGCTTCAGCCCAACCATATACTTGAGTATTCAGTTAAATACTATTTATAACCCAAATATGGCACAAACGTGCACTGTAGCTCAGGCCGAGATAGGGTGGGAAGACAGTGAGTACCCCAGACAATACGAATGTTGCAGCTCTAACCTGTGAGTGATAACATGAGAAGAGCTGCGGTGACAGAAGCTCAGGCATGAGTCCCAGCACTTCCACTTGAAGAGGCAGAATCTCAGCAGATTGCTTGGTCACTAAGTCTCTGCTTCCTCACCTTGTACGGAAGGGATGAATGATGCCTATGGTGTATTTTCTTTATAAGGACTCAAGAAAATATAAATATATCAGGACTTTTCCTGTAAATGTGAGAGAAATCCCAATCCACATGGGTTTAATTAACAACCAAAAGGAATGTATTATTTCATTTTACTGTCAAATCTGTATTACCATCAGATCCGGCTGCTTCAGGTGCAGCTAGATCCAGGTATTCAGATAAACGTGCCATGACACTACCTCCCCATATCCTGACTCTGCTTTCCTTCCCATAGCTCCTAGCATCTCTAGGGTTAGATCTTGCTGTCTTAACTTTCCCTGCTGAATAAAAGCATCTTTCCCCAAACTCTAGCAGCAGTTCCAGAAATATCTTCATTGGCCTAACTTGGTCAACTGTCCTTTTCTGGAGCCAGGAGGTCAGGAACATGGACTGAGGTTGGGTGAGATATGATCCTCTAAACAAAAGATGGGTTTGCAGAAAACCAACCAACAAACAAAAACCTCCATTACAACAGATGAAATATCTAGAACAATGAGTGCTTGGCATGTAGTAGGTGTTAATAAGTATATATTAATTTAAAATTAGAATATAGTTTTTAAACCCTCAACTATGTAGAGCTGCCAGCTCTCAGCCAGGTTTTTCTGGACCCCATATATGACTAGAATCTTTTTAACCTAAAGGAACCTCTACTCAGGGCTGACCACATAGGTCGATTTAACGTGACTCAGTTTTTAGGATAGAGGCTGTTCTGAGTTTTGGAGAAAGCCTGCGATTTTTCCCCAGAGAGCCTGGGTGAAATCCAAGTCAATCACAACTTTGTGGATAGTATTTTATTCTTCTTATGGATTCTTCTAATGCTAGCAGGAATTACTCTTTTGTTCCATTATACTGGAAGTATGGCTAGAGGCCAGAAGCAAGAACTTACCCCCCAAAAGTACAGTCAAACAGAATAGAACACCTCTCATCCCAACTTCCCCCAACTAACAACATAAATAATTAATATGATGATTATAATCTTTATGAGCATTTATCCTTCATCAATAATCAGAGATATCTAATAGGAACCCAGGGCATCAGTATCTATAGTTCTGCTGTGAGTACGTTATTTTTTTAGGACAGAGGCATTACATCACAGTGCCTAAGTCCACGCCAGGAGTTTTGACAACGTGCTTTGTGAAGTATCTATTTCCATGATTACAGCTTTTGGGTAAGTGTAGATAAACTAATTAAACAGAACCTACAGAATGGAGATAAGGCTAAATTCAGTTATTAATTCCCTTTAAGGATTTCAACTTCAAGTGTAAACATTTCTGTTTTTCTTCAGATTCCTATGTATACAAACATGTAAAGCTCCCGTGTATTTTAACCATCTCAGACCTTTATTTTTTTCCTCGTGAGATTTCATAAAATTAAAAAACAAGAGCTATGTTTTTAATGGTGTCTTAAGCACAGCAGTGACCTATTATCCCACCAATAGCAACTTGCATAATTTTTTCTCTTTCATTTTATCAGCCCGGCCACCATTGAATTTCAGATTTATGAGCAGATGACTTTTCTCAGTTTGTATTCACCGTGCACAGACCCTCCTCAAAATCCCTGTTCCGGAGCAGGGAAGATGACTGCCATTGTACTGAACATTAGCAACTTTGCTATTTGAAATGTAGCCCTGTCATTTTATTTTTTGGAAATTAGCAATAAAAAGTCACTTAGAGCCTTTAGATTTCTACCAGAGAATATGGGATCACATTTTTCTTTAAAGGAAATGGTTATTTCAATGGGGTCACTCTATTTCCTCTACATAAACATCTTAAAAAAAAATCTTTATGCTAAGATCTATCAACTGGAAAGCACTAGAAACAGGCAATTTTTGTGATGTCCCCTTGACATTTTTAGTATAACAGCTTGGGTCAAAACTGCAGTTAGGTCAAAACAATTTAGCGCCATAATCTCTGGAAATGAAATTCTCTCTTCTATGAGAATTGGAAGACTAATCTGGCCACATTTGAAAGTCATTATGATATTCAGCATCTGAATGACATGAAATTAAGTCTCTGAAGCGCGTGCGCACGCCCACACACACAGACACAATGCCAATTCACATAGTACCTGGGATGCTAAAGGAAGCTGATCAAGAACCTGGAAAGGCGAAAGATTAGGGGACGCAGGGGGCGCCTTACAGAGGAACTGTCCTCTGACAGCTGTACTGCGGGGAGGAGCAGAGACAATACCCAGAAAGGTGACAAAAGGAGGAACCCCAGGGGCCCTTTTTCTCTGGACGTTGCTCTGAGGATCACCCCTGATCACCGGAGTCCTAATTCCCATTCCATTATCCTGTTGAGATACTGAGTTGAAGGTCACCAGCGAACGCCTCCTGTCCTTTCCATGATCCTCATTCTTTTTGTTTTTACTCAGTGATTTGACCCTCTTTTGAACATTCAGCGTTGTTTTCAATGAACTAACTCTCGACTGCCCTGTTCTTTGGCCCTTCTATCGGCTTCCTCTCTGCTGTTTTAATGGGAGCTGCTCACCGACTCTTAACCTTGAATAATCGAGAAGTATTAGCCCAGTCACCAAACATTCCCCTTTTCCTTGGTTCCCAGGTGTCAAGCACACACAAGATTCCATCTCATGTAATCATCAGAGCATGAATAGCTGCCCCACTCATTTAGGTGCTAATTTAGGTACCTGATTAAATGCAGTCTTAGACCGACCTCTCCACTGTGTGTGTAAGTCTCTGTGACTCTGTCTCACTCTGTATGTACAAATCGTACTTGCTCGTTCAGACGGTAAGTGCTTAAAAATAGAAAATATGGGCAGTAACTTGAGCACGTATTTTAGAGTCATAACTGTGTTCAAATACTCTTATAGGTCACTAACTCCCTGAATTACACTTTCTTCATCTTTAAAATGTAAATGACAATAATACCCCTCCAGGATAGAATAAGATAGTAAATGAGAAGATTTATGTAAAACATGTGGCTTATAGTGAACTCTCAATAAATGATTTCTGAGTTTCCCTGGTGGCGCAGTGGTTGAGAATCCACCTGCCAATGTAGGGGACACCGGTTAAGCCCTGGTCCTGGAAGATCCCACATGCCGCAGAGCAACGGAGCCCGTCCACCGCAACTACTGGGCCTGAGCTCTAGAGCCCGCGAGCCACAACTGCTGAGCCCACACACTGCAACTACTGAAGCCGGCGCGCCTAGAGCCCATGCTCTGCAACAAGAGAAGCCACCGTAATGAGAAGCCTGCACACTGCAACGAAGAGTAGCCCCCGCTCGCTGCAACGAGAGAAAGCCCACGTGCAGCAACAAAGACCCAATGCAGCCAAAAATAAATAAATTTATATAAAAAAATGATTCCTTCCTGTGTTTTTATCTCCTCTCACATCGCCCATTCTAGTAACAAAACTGTTGAGCTCAACTTTGGTTTGACTGATCAAAACTAACAAGATCAGTTGGGATATACTGGCTAATCACCAAATCACTCTACCACATCCTCTCAACATGGTAAATGATAAAAGTATTTATCTCAATAAATCCCTTAAATTACTAATCAATATTTTATTTTTTAAGAAAACACAAATGCCAGGAAAATAGGTGCACAATATTTTTCATGTGTCTTTTAAATATTAATAAAATATGATGTTGCGTGGAAGGGTCTATAATGTGAAAAATACAGCATCTAGTTTATATTTGATGAGTTCACTTACTATGAGTTATTTTATTTAGCCTTAATTTTTATTTAGTGATACTAGAGCTAGAGATGGTAAAAGTTGCCAAGGGAGAGTTTGTGCTAACGAAAGAAATAGAGGTGGGAAATCAAGGAACTCATTAACATAAAGCGTGACATCTTGACCTAAAATCCTAAATACTGGAGAGCAGTATTTTTCTACTAGTAAAAGTATAAGGAGTTAAACTTACTGCTCCAATGATAGCAGCCTTATTGAAATAAAAGTGTTCCTCAACCCAAAAGAATCCAGTCCCCTGATGAGCTGATGTGGAGATAATTATAATAGCTCTTACTGGTAGAGAGGAAAGAGTGAAACCTTAGAAGACACTGAGGCATGACTTAGGTGGGTTTTATTTCTGATTCTAAAGCACTGAACTGGATGTGGGTGCAGTGACTCAGAGTATTGTGATGGTCCAGCTGTCCACGGGGCATGCCTCTCTGGTGCGTACTCATGCATCGCCACGCCTGGGGAAAGACTAACTGGAGGGTCATCTCCTCCAGTCACTTAACTAACACAATCTCACATTTAGTTACTTCGTCTTCTATACTCTGCAGTGCATTTTGTGTGTGTGTGTGTGTGTGTGTGTGTGGTACGCGGGCCTCCCACTGTTGTGGCCCCTCTGGCCGTGGAGCACAGGCTCCGGACGCACAGGCTCAGCGGCCATGGCTCACGGGCCCAGCCGCTCCACGGCATGCGGGATCCTCCCGGACCGGGGCACGAACCCGTGTCCCCTGCATCGGCAGGCGGACTCCCAACCACTGCGCCACCACGGAAGCCCTGCAGTTCATTTTCATTGCTTCCCAAAGCACATGTGAAATGGCACACTGGAGCCAGTGGATAGCTGCTTAGTCTAGTTCTCTGCCTGAGAGAACAAGACCAAGGGGCATTTCCAGAAAGAGGGCAGTGACTGCTTTCTAATATTTTATTTTATCTAATTTATTTTTCTGGGAACCACGCAGTCACTGGGGAAAGAAGAAGCCTGCTTTATCTGACACGTTTACTTTACAGCAATACCTCCTTTGTCTTAGGGATGTTTCATATAAATCAGTGCAAGAAACACGGCATGAAAAGCATGCAGCACTGACCACTATGACCAATCACTGATATGCTCCTTTATTCCCAGAAAAGCCACTTCTGTTTTCTTATGTTTTTGTTATTATTTGTGATTCCGGAACTTCTCGGAAGAATCGGGAAGCAGTACGACAATTAACAGGCCCCAAGCCTGGTCATGTAAATGTATAAACAAGCCCCCTGTATAATATGTCATTTTGTATCTTGGCGTATTCTTGTTGGCTTAAATGCCAAAATACTGTCTGTCACTCTACATTATTGTTCTTAAATAACTTACTCGATTTCTCTTCTAAACAGATAGCTTGCCTAAGGATGCCCTTATAAACAGTTGCACCTCATTTCTAAACTACATCAGATCGGGTTTAACAAAGATTATGGGGCTAAAAAATATATTGTTTTGCTTGGTTTGGGAGAGTCAAGATGAAATACTTACATTTACTTGAAATTCTCTGGATATTATATGTCCTCCAGGAAGCCTTTCTGGACTCTTCGCTACCAGGATTAGGCCCTTCCTCTTTGTGCTACCCTGTCCTCACTTGTATTTATTTTATGGTTGTTTCCTCCTCTAGACTCTGAGATCCTTGTGGCAGGGATTGGTCTGCCAGCATCCAGCAAAATACCTGACATATAGCAGGTGCTTAAAAAAGTGTTCAGTGGATGAATAAACACTCTAAGGTTATGAGCCTGTGACTTTCCAGTCTATCCACTTACACATTTTATTTTTCCTGACAACGGTGGAAGCCGCAATTTGGCGAATTTGATGAGTGATCATTAAACCATCAAGTCTTGGACTATTTGGTAATTTAGCTCATGGCCTACAAATACTACCATTTTCAAGGTTTGAATTGATGGGCGTAATTTTTCCTTGATATTATGAAGAGCACTTACATTAACACCAGGAACCCCTTTTACGCAAAGCCTTCAGAGTGCCGCTGACACTGACCCCCCCCCCCCCCCCGCAAAGGGAAACAACAATCTGTATATAAATTTCAGTACCTGATTCTGAATTTCAGGGCAGGGGGGCGGGATGTCATTTTGTAGCCAGCACGGAAAGTCAGGAGTGTCGGGAAGCGGCACGTGTTGCCATTGCCCCCGCGGAAGAGTGTCAGACCAATAGCCGTGTGCGAAGCACTTTTATGGACGGTATAAATATTTTGAGCTGGAGGCATCGTTACCAGCTGCTATTTTCCTTCCTCAGGACCAGCTGTCCAGGAGCATCCCGGACCGGAGCCAGGCACATTCGGGACTTGGATCTGACCAAGGGCGGCAGCAGCCGGGCTGGTGCAGCGATGTCGGTGGTCGAAGAAAGCCGGCCCTTTGCTCAGCAGCTCTCTAACGTCTACTTCACCATCCTCTCGCTGTTCTGTTTCAAGCTCTTTGTGAAAATCAGCCTCGCCATCCTCAGTCACTTCTACATAGTGAAAGGCAACCGCAAGGAGGCGGCCCGGATAGCGGCTGAATTTTACGGAGTAACCCAAGGACAAGGTATGTGCACGGCCTGCGCTCGTGTTTCGTGTTGACTTTATCTTGCACGCACAGTCCAAGCAAACATCCCATGTTTCCCTTAGGGACTGCTTCAGAGCGAATATTCTGCCAACTTCTCATTGCGGGAAATATTTAACTCCCTTCATGGCCTCATAAAAAAGAAAATTACTTTTTCTGGGTTAATGAAATCAAGGCATCATTGCAGAAGAGCCTCACGGAAGCATAGTTTTAAATATATATCAATATTTTCCTATTCATAAATATTTCCTAACTTTTAACATTTCATGGGCCAAGCCATGCATTCACAGGCTTCAGTTACTGATTGCACTTCAACTGGCCTTTAATATACCTGAGATTTTATAATTTTTTAAATCAAGTCTTTAGTTATATGGAAAAATAATTGTTATAAGAGAAGATTTGAAGGTTTTATTGGTTTCTCACAATTTTTATTTGACCAAGGTTAACCGCTTCATTATAAAGTAAAGCACAATGTGGTGAATGTTAAGATTTATGGCATATGTTTTCCTGATGGAATTGTTGTTGCCTTTGCTCAATTTGTAAAAAATTGATTATATGAGGGTAGGAACATGAATTAACAAATGTTAACATGTAGGCGACCAAGTACATCCATCATGCTTCCTACAAGAAATTAAAGTGTGAGACTAAATGAGAAATGATCATTTTGACCCTCAACCTGAAAGGCTGCAAAACCACTTCCATTCTATTGCACTGATATTCTGTATAATAAAAGCAATTCTTAGGATGGGCTTCAAGTTGACATTTTAATTTCTTAGAGCCTTTTGGTTAATTTCTGGTTTGAAAATCATCAGGCAAGCATGCACATTTTACAGCCCTACCTACCTCTAAAGTAACTTTAATTTTCAGAATCAAAATACACTATCACATAATTAGAGAGTGTAATTTATTTTTTTAAAAAAAAAGAACGCTTAGAGTAGAAAGCTTGCCTTCTTAAAATCTGTTTTTCTACATTTTTCAATGTGTGGAATAACTTATTTTAAAATCTAGGCGACTCTGTAGATACATGGAAAGTTGAATAAAGGTAGAAAATCTTTTTTGGTGTATGAGATAGATAAGGAGAGTACATTTTTCCTGAGGAAGATTTTGTTCTTATGCAAAGTGAGGAACTTAATCTAAATGCCAGGATGAAACTCTCACAAGGAAGATGGAATCTAGAGAAATAGACAATATTTAATCCTTCACCCACCAGCTCTGCTTCAGACCAGGTATAACTATTTAAATGTGGCATACACCATGTTGGGAAATGGAATATTTTGTTGTTTAAAAACCAGCAAACATAGGAGACTAGATTTTAAAACAAAATCCATATTTTAATTTTTTAAACCCGTATTTTTAGATATAAGACTAAATAGGCTATGTGATCATAAGGTGAGAAAGTTTACTGTCACGGGCAGCCCATAGCTCATTACCTTATACTCAAATCTCGTCTACATATTGTGAGAATTGCCGTGCGTAAAAACTGAAGTATTGGCTAAAAATCCACCATTTTTGGTGGATTGAGAAGGGTTTTAGAGGAAGCTTTGGAGTCTCCTTTTGTACTTATTTACCAATATAAAGAAATACTTGTCCCCTCTTTAGCCTGATCTCAGTGTGCTCATGCTGGGAGGTCATGGGAATATGTGAAATGGCTTCCATGTTCCCGCCTACTTTTATGAGTCTGTGTTAAGATATATTAGAGCTCTAGGATTATATCCCAAAAAGGAGAGAAAGAAATCCACACTCACTAATAGAAAATACTTTTCCTGGGAATAAAAATGGGGAACATAGAGTTTTCAAATGTTTGTTTTCTGTTATTTTTAATTTTGTATCTGTTTAACAAAATTCTCCCTCCCTATAGCTTGCATTAGTCTATATACTAAACAATACAATATATTATTATAATTTTTATTCAGTGTAAGCATAGTTCGTCTCCAATTTTATTTTAATATTAGGAGGACAGTCAGGAACCTTACAAGCTCTTTCTTGGTCTACCTCTAAGAATTAATTCTTCCTTGCCTAGGAAATTATTACTGTCTCTATTTTAACATAGCTTTTTCTTTTATTTACTACTACTAAACTTATTTTTATTTTGTTTATGTTTTTATGATTTATCAGGCTTAATCATCTTTGTTTAATCTAGCAATTTCCTCCTTCCTAGCAGAGATTATCACCTTCATTCCATTCTGAATTAGGTTTCTCATTCCTGCTTTCAAGAATTATCACCTTCATTCCATTCTGAATTAGGTTTCTCATTCCTACTTTCAAGACTTAGCCAGATCATTCCACAACATTTCTGATGTGGAGCTGCCAAAATCCATGAAATAGGAGATGATGTGTGTATTTTCACGTCTTTCATAATCATGGAAGACCCTGTTGACAACTTTCTGGATGTCCTCCCCATGAGCTGTAGTGCTTTGGTATGAAATAAAAGGAACTCTGTCTTCCCAGATACGGTTGCAAATCAGCTCATTGTATTAGACAAATATGGAATGAGCTTTCTTAATGCACTTTCCAATCAGGCTTGAGACCAAGGTATGATTACACAACAAGAATACTGAAAAGCAACATGGTAACTAAAATCGCTTAAGACTGTTCCCTTCTTGATCCCTTTGCTATGCCTATAAACCTTAGAAATCTGCCTTTTCATCCCTTTATTAACTCTGCCATCGTACTGAAGGGGCTCGATAGGATTTTCTGTGTATCTGTCTCCCTGTATGGTTCTTGCTGTTAAGTGTGCTGGTGATAGTGTCCACATAGCAGAGGTCTAGTCTGTGTTCAAAGCTAACACTTGACTTTGAGACTGAGTGAGACTAACGAGTGGAACGATGTCTCTAGCTGTAACATCAGACAGTACGGAGAGCAGGGGAAGACGCAGGGGAGAACACTGATCTTCTGATATCGCTCCAAGGGCTTGGAAGAAGCCATGTGCCACTAGTGACCCACGGACACTTGGAGAGAGAGCTCCCCTCCTCTGCTAAGGGTCGTGCCTTTCAAGCTCTATCTTAGGCTCTGAGGAGAGTTCAGTAGTTTTACCTACATGTGGACAAGGTCAGTTCTAAGCGCCTGTTTACTGAGCACCCCTGGTATGGAGGCATTGAAGAAACAGGATATAAAAAAGGGAAAATGTATTGTTCCCAACTGTAAGTAGGTTATTCTAGTTGAGGAGATGGTATATCTACATATAATACTTACTTTCCAGATACACTAAATACCAAATGAGCCTAAAGACCGGAAAGGTCAGTTTCCGATTTGGACCTTCAGAGACATTTTTATGGAGGAGAAAGATCTTGAGTTGACCCCAGGAACCCAGGAACGAGCAGAGGCAGGAGTTGGAGTGCACCTAGGATATTAAGAGACAGTAGATTTGACTGGAGTCGAAGTTTCATGCAGGAGAAAAATGGTAATAAATTGGGCACAGATATGAAAGAATTTGAACATCAGGCCAAGCAATTCAAACTCAACTTCGAAGGCAGTAGGAGTCACTGAGAGTGTTTGGTATGAGTGAAGGTAGGAAAATGGGAAGAGACACGTACAAAACGCTAATTTAAGCTTGATTTATATAGTAGTGATCTTTGGAGTTGGGCAGTGGGACAGGTTTGAAGTAGGTAGACCAGTTAGGCCCGTGCCCCTCATAAAGAGATGAGGACCTAGACTTGTTTGGTGGTGGTGGTGGTGTGGATAGAAAAGAAAGGATGACAACAAAAAATAAATAAAAAGGAGAAAAGGAAAAAGAATGAATCTGATGATACCTTAAATAGCATTGGCAGAGAGAGTAAATGTTACCTTAGGGTCTCCCAGAATTAGTTATAACAAAGGAAAAGCCTGTCATCCAGAAAGATGAATTACCCACCCAGGCGAGCCTGCAGTTCCCAGCCTCTGCCACCCCAGAGAGCTGGGTCTTCAGCGGCTTGGTGAGTCTGGTGGGTCACCTGTCTCTAGTGTGAAATGTCAGTGTGAATCAAGAAGTCATAGAACTAGAATCTGAATTCCAGCCTTGCCCTTGATTTATTTACTGTTTATTCCCTTTGTTCCACCTTTTTATCACCAAGCGACATTCTGGTTATGACTTGGCTCTCCATCCGTGTCTGTCCACAGAGAGGGAATGTGCTGGCTTTTGCCCCTGGAGTGTTTCAGTCCATCTGACATTTATGGTTCTCGCTGTAAATTACTATGTTTGCATCTTGACATCACTCTTTAGTGCTCTGTGCTCTTTGAGTTGTAAGTCCACCTCTGAGATGTGATTTTGCTCCAGCTTTGCTGACAGATCAGGTTTCCAAGCCTGCAAGGCCATGGGCCAAATGTTAGAGGGTGGAAAATTCATCGAGGTAAGGTCTCTGTGAGGCTGCTTGAGAAACAATCTAGGGACACCCAACCTCTTTGGGTTGCTCCTTTCAGAGTTGAGGCTTTATATAGACTACAGAATGTATGTAGAATCATCTGGTAGAATATTTGTGCTTGTGATTTCATAAATTTGATTTCAGGGTTGCCATTAAGCATGCTTTGTTTGTTTTTTGGTGAGTCTGTTGTTGACACTTGGAAATAGGATATGGGGTAAACGTGCACCACTAGTCAAACGGCAAAAGGACTTGTCATTCCAGAGAATAGTGTAACCTGGGTAGGAAAAGCAGCTAGAATTTTGTATGATGTAATATTCTTTCTCCATCGGTAAAGTCCATCCCAGGTTTAAAAACAGCTTTAAGAATTTAACTTTACAGCAGACGCCAGCAAGTGCAGCAGTCATATCCATTATACCTGTGCCCAAGGAACAACTTGTTTCATATGATTTTTCGTGCTACCATGTTGGTTGTCTATGAGGTTAGTTATGTTGGGAACATTTCTCAGAATCTCAGCAATGACACACTTCAAGCCAACCTGTAGAATGACTTCTTTCATGCTGTTCATCGTATAAAGGTGTAAAAATACCTTGAAGATGTGAGAGTTTGGGGACACATTTTCTATACTTAGGTGGGAAAACACCACCTGAGAATAACTGGAATCAATGGAACTGCTCTTCTATCACAACAGACACGACATTATAATCAAAAGTGCTACCAAAAAACATTTTAAGAGACTTTAATTCTGCCCATGTTCTGCTATTTTTTGGAAATGCCAGAGCACTTTTTCTGGAAGGAACCATTATAATACTGTGAATTAGAACAGGAATCTGGGAACAAACTTTCCAAGTTTACAAAAGACTTTGTCATAGTTTAATGTATTAATATTGTTCCTCTTCCTGTATATTTGGAGAAATGCATGGAGTTTTGGAATTAAAGAACTCGGCATAGCTCATGATAGCTTAGGAGGGATGAGTTTTCCTAGGGCTATTCTTCCCATACCTTTTACTTGTGTGTCTTCTATGTCAAAGGCCTGTGCTAGGCATGAAGGATAAAATATACAAACAAACCACAGTCCCTCTCCTAAAGATGTGTATAGTGTAGTGGGAGAGACAGAGAGAGAAAATCAAGTAATTTAAAGCATGGTGAGTGCTATTATACAAAGTGGAAGAGGTGCTCGGGGAGCACGGAAGAGCAAGTATGCGGATAAGAAGAGCTCTGCCTGGGGTTCACCAGTTAAATAAAAGCTGTGCTAAGCCCATGCATATTCTCTCCACAATCGTGCATGTGTCCTTATTCATAATGCTTGAAAGCTCCCCTGTTCCCCATTGTTACTCTCTGTTCTTTCCATCGCTCAATCTACTATTATTATTATTTCTAAGAATTTGTTTTTTTAGGAAAGAGCAAGTGTGCTCATTGCTTATCCACTAAGCCTTTTGAAGAATGACAAGTATTCTGGGGAACAATTTCAAAATGAAGTTTATATATAGGTGACATTGTGATAGTCAACTCTTAAATTTTTATATAATGAGGACAGTTAAAGGATGAAAACTAAGTCTCTGCTTTCCAATCTGCTATCTTTTTCAGAAGGTGGTAAATTATTAAAATAAGCTGCTTTTCTTATTAATTGACATAACTGATACAATTTTGAATTTAATTCAGTTCAATAAATACTTGGATACCTACTCTGTTCCTGGCACAATATTATGTGCTACATGTACGTGGACGGATACGTATATGTGTATATATGTGGGTGTACATGCAAATAGTTACCATATATAGTGTATGAGTTGCTTTTTGAGTAACAGGAGACTTGGGTCAGCGGAGCCAAACCTTGCACATATAAAACAAGCAAACAGCAAGCAAGTAGAAATTCATGAGGTGCTAAATTGAACACAGTGAAGTTCTGCAATGAATGTTCTCTAAGAAAGTCCGTTGGAAGTATCAGGCCCTTCCTGAGAGAAGGTGCAGCTCAAGGTGAAACTTCAAAGGCAGAACATATCTGGTTATGTACAAGTGTGGATGGAACCAAGCTGACTCTAAAGAAAAAGAGAACTTTTAGTTGTGGAACTGAACAAGCGTGGCTCATGGGGGCAAATGTTAAAGGATAAATGTTAGGTGAGGAGACAGAGACAGATGGTTGGTGCCAAAGTGAAAAATAAATACACATGTTCTCAAATCACACATCCAAAGTAAAGGGTTCTATTAAGAGTTTTCTAATGGCTTTACTGGATTCAGCCTACAAGAAAGAGTCACTAGGTAATGATGAAAATCAGTGCCACCATGAGTATTTTACAAAATCCTGTGTGTAATGAGTCAACATGTCATTACATGTGTTCCGTGAACTACATCTCAGAGAAGGTCGAATACCTCCTGGGCGCTGAGTCAGCTGTGCACATCCTCAGGGTGGCTCCATGGCAGCTCCTTGGATTCTGGCTTCAGTCTCAGCACATTAAGCTCATTTTCTAACCTGGGGAAGAGAGAGGAAAGTTTATCCCCAGTAACACATGGACCATGTCAATGAAAGCAGGGGGGTTATTTGGAACGCCTCTTCCTCCAAAATCACCCTCCAATAGATTTTTTTTAAAAAAGAAAGTGTTTGGTTACAGGCTATGTAGAACTTTTGGCATTTCTTCTTTACCAGCTGCATAAAGAACAAATCATTCATTCTCTCCAGCCCTCTCACAGCAACGCTACAAAGCAGACCACTGGCTTTTGAGACTGGAAGTGCCCCAAGAACATCAGCTCAGGGAAGGAGAGGCTTACAGAGTCTCATAAATTGTTAAATTGTTAGCTCTTCCAGGTGGCCTGTAATTAAGCCAGTCCATTCTGTGAAATTTAGGTTGAAGAGGACATATATTAGAAGGGTCTCTTCTCTCAATCCTGTAATTCTTCATTGGCTACTGTGGGATGAGATTTTAAAAATCTGTCCCCTAAGTAGATTTAGGAGTTTTCTAGAAGAGCCTCAGGGACTGAGAGACTAGGGCGGTGCCTGGGGACAAGTTCCCATGGGCCCCCTTTCCCTTCCTGAACAGAACAACTCTACTTCCGTGAATCTTCGGACGTTGGACTTCAAGAGACATTTTTCCTTAAAGAAAAGAAGAAGATAATGTTTAAAACTAAACTGTCCCAGTTTATTTAAAATATTATGTGAGTTACATGCATCTTTACAGACCCTAACCACCCTGTAAAATGAGTCATAACTGAATATCCGTTCCACATTCTTTCCTAGGGATTAGAACAACAGCAAACATTTGGGGCCCGTCAGGAATGGACATAACTATGTCAGATGGCACAAAGGCAAACTTCTCTCCATGCGAGCAGCTAAAATTTCCATGTCACCATTACTTACTGAGCAAAATAGAAGCATTCAGAAATACATAAACTCTTTCCAGAAGGCTCATGGTCTTAAACTATGGGCAGAGTACAAACAAACTGAAATTCAATATGGAAATGCCATTGATGTTCTTAAATAGAAACACCAGGTCATCTCCGTCCTCAAGTGTGCAGCTTGATTTAAATGAAAACTGACAATGATGCAATTAAAGTTAAGGCCTGTGCGTTGAAACTCTGCTCCTCGAACGTTCCTCGTTAGTTGATCGAGGCAGGTCGTCTGCTGCCAAAGTGCTAAAGGATGCCGTTCTTCCTCTAAAGAGTTCTCAACACACTGTGATAGCAGTTAAGTAACGAGCATGTAAGTCCTGATGACGCTGTGAGTGAATTCCTCAGGAACAACCCCACACATCTTTGATTAACCGCTGGAAGATTGATGAGCCACTTCTGTTTTCCAAACTCGACCTCCTTCACTAGAGAAATGATGATTCCCCGCATCCATCAAGAGAAAGCAGTAATTTATAGAACGAAATGATGTCCCGAAGGAATTTCTGAATTTCAGAAAGCTTGGTGTCTTATTTCCCTCGTGAGCCGTGATCCAGGATGGGGAATTAGGACAAAGAAAAGAGCCAGTTCCTTTAGAGTGCAAATACATAAAATCACAGATCTGTTGAGTCTGGGAAGGGAGTGAATGCTTCTTCATAGTGACTCTCCAAGAACTAAAAGAAAAGGAGCTAAAGGAAAATTCGAGCATTTATCTCTGTGTCTTTTCCCTGTAGTTATGATGAAACTGCTCATCCAGTAAAATCTAGTAGGGGAGTGAAGTTTTAGGGCTACTTACCATTTTTCAAAGAAATCAACAAAATGAGACTGGTTGGCGTTGGAGAGACTATCTCCTGTATAGTGAATATTAAGTCCTAAAACGATGCTTGCGTATCTAATTGGTGTGACATTCCAGGAATGTGAAAGAAAGGGAAATCTGTTTAAGTAAGCTCAAATTTAGGGTCCATTGGAAGTAACGAACATATTTTTTAAATGATTTTTGTTTATGAAAGTTAATTAGATTCAATGATTGAGATTTTTGTAATCATCTGAAGTTTAATTTTTAAAAGCACACACATGAGCAAAAACCTGATTCTATAGCATTATAATGAATACTTTGATTATTTTAAAAAAAATAAGATTTTCAAAAGACAAAGTATTTAACTAGAAGGAGAAAAAAAGTTTGTAATTATCTAAAGCTCATGAGGCAAACTTGATTCCTGCCAAAAACTTGGACATTGAATTGTAACAGGACTACAGGGGGAAACTGCTGTTATTCTAGAGAAGGAAATTATAATTGACTAAGCGAAAAGTCAATTGGTCCTTGAAATAACTGAAATGGCAAATAGGAAAAACAATGCCTTGAATATTGAAGAAACTCAGCAAATATTTGTGGAATGAATAAAAGACCCCTGCGTAAATCACACTGCTGGTAACATAGCGATTTAGTCACATATAAATTTTTCTATCATGGCACTTTCGAGATGTGTGGTCTTAGGAAAGTTGTTTAAAGTCTAGCCTCAGTTTCTTCATCACTAAAATGGACATAATGATATTTATTTCAGAGGGTTACCGTAAATTTTATACGGGATATAGTGTATTACCTAAACCACATGCCACAGTGTCTGGCCCCATGAATGTTAATTCTTTATATTGTACTTTAAAAAATTTTAAAAAACAGTACAAAAGTTCCCACAATTTAGTAACACAGAGAAGCATCAATAAGAAAAGATGGTGGAATTATCATGTTATATCTGCTAAACAGTCGCCATAAGCAGGTAATCACACTAGGACAAGTAAGTGTTCTGTCCCAGCGTCATGCTGGCTCTTCAGGTATATGATTTCAGAACTTACGTGGTTGGTTTTATTTAAATGTCAATTTAAGAGTAACAAGCCGGAGCCCAGTGAAAGTTTAAGTTAAGTTGTCAACTGTTTCCAGTTAGTAACGAAAAGCATAGAATTTCAAGCCAAATCCAACCGGCTCCTGAGATTTTTCTCTCAGCCACGTGGCTCTCCCACCGCTGGTCTTTCACATGGTGTGAACAGCGGCCTTGACAAAAGCAAGCCTCAGGCTCCCCAGGTCTCTGTGCCGTCCACGGGATTTGTCTGCTGGCCCCTTCCAAACAGAATTTTAACTATTTAATATGCAAAATTTCCCCTAAATACAAGCAAAAAATGAGAAGTTGGTTCTGTGTCTTGAAGACTCAAGATATTCTTGTGATTCAGACATTTTTCTCTGACAGGCTTCACAAAAAAGAAGATTTTCTGAGCCATCACCTGGGATCGGAGCAAAGGGAGATAGCAGGCTTGGTTAGGATGCCGAGGACCTGGAGGGGATGCTACGTGGGTGGGCCAGTTCACAGCACGGGGTTTGTTTTGTTTTGTTTTGTTTTGTTTTTTGCGGTTCGCGGGCCTCTCACTGCTGTGACCTCTCCCGCTCCAGAGCACAGGCTCCGGACACGCAGGCTCAGCGGCCATGGCTCACGGGCGCAGCCGCTCCGCTGCATGTGGGATCCTCCCGGACCGGGGCACGAACCCGTGTCCCCTACATCGGCAGGCGGACTCTCAACCACTGCGCCACCAGGGAAGCCCCAGCACGGGGTTTTAAATGACTTGCACACATTTTTTCTACCATCATATTACTCTGTCTAAGAAACTCCTCTTGCCAGAAATTCTTTGGACAGAAATGTTTTCCTGGGCAAACTGGTCAGGTACCTGGTTATGAGTAGACTGTAGAAAGCCTGGGCTTTTCTGGAAGGGCTTTATGATGAGTGTGTCACGGCGTGTGACAGTGACATGGAACAGCACACTTCCAGCTGCTCTGTTACCGTGGCCACCAGAGAAAGGGCTGAAGCTTCTTAACCTCCAACATCTCAAAGCCCGGGATGTTAACTTCCTCCGCCAAACTGTCCTCCTCACCCTTTTATTTTTTTCTTTAATCCCTGGCAGCTTTTTGGAAAGGGAAGACAAAAACCAGTACTGACAGCACTAACAGTGAAGAGCTGAGCCAGCCTGTTCAGGGATTTGGCTTTTTTCCTTTATTTTCTCTGTTTTTTTTCTGCCAGCTGGTCTCTCCAGGAAGCAAGCAAAACATAGTTTTTCACTGGACATACCTTACAAAAAAGTGTTTTTTTTTTTCTTATGAAGAAAGAGGGAAAAAACCCTTTTTCTTAAAAAAAAAAAAAAAAGCGGACTATATCTGGGAAGAGGATGCAGAATTATATCATAGAATCATTGAATAACCTCAAAGTCTATCAGTATTTTAAATTATCTGGGAACCTAGGCACAGGTTTGCAAAATAGCCCTCCAAGAACTTTTAAGGAACCCTTGCTTCTTTATTGGGCCACGGCAAGGATTATCTGAAGCTGACTAAGCCTCTACTAAGAGAATAGTAAATCACAAATAGTGATCGTGTCTTCTTTCTTCAGCAAGAGACCATTAAGCTGTACATAGTACCACGGGGGAACAGGAATATTAAGGCTGTTCGTTGGCAGGTCTCGGGCTAGCGTCCCTCCTGCAGCGTCCATGACCAAGCTCAAGCGCAAGTCAGAAACCAGCTTTACTACTGAAAGCTTGGCAGGAACATGGTGATGGACAAGGAACTTGCTCAGATCAGAATGTCTTACGGTGACTTCACAAACCGGAAAGTAGCATTTCTGAGATCACAGCAGTAAGTGACGATTCCCCCAGATTTTCGGAAGGTAGCCCAGACTAGCGTAGTCTTCGGTAGACTCTTAAGGAATAATGCTGCAGATAGAATACTGGCCATTCGTTTTATGAGGTGATAGAAATCCAGCTCCGTGTTGTAATATCAGAAATTGAAATATTCTGTAAGATATGCTATCTTTCAAAATAGCCAAATCTTAGGAGCTTTTAAAGCTATGTTTACAACTTGCTAAAACACCAATCAAATGTATATACACCAGAATACGTGCACAGTTTTGCTTCATACATTGTGTATAAAGCAGCTTTTGGTAAATTACTGAATTTTTATATGATCATGTAAACTTGTTACTTAAAGGAGTTCCTTTGGAAATAATCAATTCATTTTGTAAATATACATTTTTATGTACTACATTTTCTTAAATTGAGGTACATCTGTGTTGCTTCTCTAGTAAATATTCTGTGGTTAATAATGGTAGAAGGAGGAGAAAATGAGAAACGGAAAAAAGTAAACATCCTCTTTACCATAAAGTGAACCCTTAGTTTCTCAAATTCTCGGCAATTGAACTTAATAGGGGGTGGTCAGCAAGTGTCTTTCTATTTCTAGCTTTGACTCGACCTACCCCACACTTTCTAGTGATGATGTCATATTTTTATTGTAATCCACGAAGTCTTTCCACATACACGATCCCTTTTCATCTTATCACTGACCTCTACAAACTACTAGATGGTATTATGCTTCTCTTACAGAGATGGTAACAGAGGCTTAAATACATAGACTTGCTCAAGGTTATTGATCAAGTTAGAGGAAAGTGAGTCATGAGCCCTGGTCTTCTGACGTTGCCTCTGACATCGCCCATCTTGACCATTTGCAGCATTTTGTTTGTTTCATTTATACTATGAAACAAGCAGTGTTCTTTTTCCAGAGCTATCTCTGTGGCGGGTTGCAGTCTTTGTAATAATCCTTCCTAGACCCAGAATTACTTAATACTTTCTGTGCTGTTTTTTCCCCATCTGTGTGGTATCCCAAACAGATTCAACATTGACTGTCCCACCAAGTCAGCTCATCACCAGCTTGTGTGTCTCGTGAAGACAGAGGTTCCTTTCACTCTCAGAGGTTGGAAAGATGCCTAGCACATGGCGGGTCCTAAGTAAATATCCAAGGAAGGAAGGGAGAAGGGAAGAAGGGGAAAAGGAAGGGAGAGGGTGAGGGGATTCAAATTTAAAAATACGGATCTTACTACCACTTACCCCGGGGCATTGCCAATTCTAACCTTGCCTCGGCCAGCGGTGTGGCCCCTCTACATGCTGAATAAATGTTAACGGAGGGACTCTCAGAGTTAATTCTCAAAGAACAAATGAAGACCGAAAGTCAGTACTGCCCAGAAATTAAATCTATCACGAATGCCCCCACTCCTTCTTCCTAATCAGACCTACTGTCCCTTTTCTCTGATTCCTTTCAACTTTATGCCTTGGCATTAGCCCTCCTCCCCAAATAAAACAGACCCTCCATGTACATGTTTTAACAGGAATAGTTAATGGCTGTGAATATCTTCAAACATCTTCTTCATTTCATATCAACTCAAAGATCTCTTGCCTTGTGGTGAGGAAAGCTAGTTGTTTACCTTTTGATTTCTCATTTTAAGTGAGTGCATTTTTATTATTAATATTTTAAACTCTCTGAGCCAAACTTCAACTATTATGAAACGTTTTCTCTCTGTTCATTTAAAATTGAATGCTCAACATGGTACTTCAGAGTGTGTATCGTGAACTGAAAACACACCAGACACCAGATATCAGAACTATAACTGACAGGGGATCGCTCTTTTTCTGTCTCTACAGCAAACCAGGAAATTGTCAAGTCTTAGAAGGTGTTACAGAAGGGGTTTGGCTGATGTAACACTTGTTCTCAATACCTGCTGAGAACAATTCCTCTGGACTTCAGTTCTTCATCCTTTAAGCCACTCTGTATGTTACTCCTGGACCCCAGATTCTTTCTTTCTTTATTTGGCTGCACCGGGTCTTAGTTGTGGCATGCGGGTTCTTAGTTGCGGCATGCGAGCTCTTAGTTGCGGCATGCGAGCTCTTAGTTGCAGCATGCGGGATCTAGTTCCCTGACCAGGGATCCAACCCAGGCCCCCTGCATTGGGAGCGCGGGGTCTTAACCACTGGACCACCAGGGAAGTCCCTGGACCCCAAATTCTTTAGTACCTGTTTAAGTTAGCAGAGTGGTAGGAATAATAAAAATAAGTAAAATTTTAAAAAATCTTACTTTTGCCTATACACACAACTGGCTCCTCATACACGGGCAGCTAGAGGATTGCAGTAGGAGGAATGGTCTGTTTCAGTGTCAGGAGCTCTCTTCTCTGGGGTTAAGGTAACAACAGAGCCGTAGCCCCCCAGCGTGGGGTGGGCCTCCTATTGGGACGTAGTTGGGTGAGGACAGACTGCCCGCAGGACACTGGGCTGCTCTGCCTGAGTGTATGGGACATCGCCTTGCCAGGCAAATTTGGGGCTGAGGCCAGTACCCCTGGGACTCTTGACTTCCTATGCTCTCTGCTCTAAGACCTACTTCTGCAAGCATGTTCACATGTCAGAAACACACATCAGTGTGCCCCCTCTTCACTTTTCATGACAAATGTCAAGATAAAACAAACTAGCTGCTGCCAGCGCCTAAACCTACCCTGAGCATGTGGTTAGTGGTGATAAAACTATTTGTGGCTAGAACTGCGGGGAGGAGATGCATTACGTGTAAACTGTTCGGCCATTAAGCCCTTGTCCGTGGCGCATATCAGATTTTCCTCCCCGCAGCTGTCGTCCTCTGACTGGAGAAGACGGGTTGCTAGTTTCATTCCTTGTATGGGTTTGTGGCCTTTTTAAAACTTCACGCTGGCATTTGGGAGAGCTAGAACAGTGTGATAACAAAGTGTGTAAAGAGAAGGAAAGGACAAGAAAAGTGTCATTTATGAGAAGAGTAAACACTACCCCAGTTCTTGGTTACTGCTCCAGGGGCTGTTCTAAACGTGTACAATTATAACCTCATTTAATCCTGACGAAAGTCTGATGACGTAGGTGCCATCGGTTATTAGGTCTGTTTTCGCCTCCCTTATTTTATGTTCACTGGTTTCGATATGTCTGCCTGTGGTTAAGGAGCAAATGTCACGCGTTGGAAAAGCACATGCAGGAAGCAGACAGTCTCCGTTCCAGTCTTGCTTTGCTGGTAGCGCTCTGGGTTGCTCTGAGGACACCCCTACACTCTCTCAACTTCAGTTTTTTTGTGTCTTCAACTTCAGCTTCTCTATCTGCAAAATGGAGGAGTTGGGCAAGATCGGTGGGTTTGGGACCTTTTATTTTTAAGCCATTGACTGTGTGTGTGTGTGTGTGTGTGTGTGTGTGTGTGCGCGCGCGTGCGCGTGTGTGTGTGTGTCTGAATCTGGAAGCTCAAATTGTAAAGCTGCTGGAGTGGAAGCTGCATCGTTGGAAGAGAGAACCCGTGTTTTACAGATGCACTCAAGGTAGCTCTGCTGAACTCATAGGGCTTTTTGAAGCCATCCGTAAATCACAGAAGTTGATGGTATCTGAAGTCCACTCTTTGCTCTGAAACACATAGCGTTTCTTTCACGTTACGTTAACTACTGGTGAATCCTTTTTGTACCAGAGAAGCTTTTAACACTCAGAACCCAAGCTACTCGTTGTGAATTTATCACCCCCGTGACGTCACCTGCCTTAATCCAGAGCACGTAGAATGTTCTCACCTGAGCTGCTCAGAACAACTGTCGTGAGTCACCGAATACGTGTAACTGCAGTGATTTGCGAACAGTCCCTGCACTCTTGCAGACGAGTTTTCGCGTTTTTACTCTGAGGATCACCCAGGGTCATTTGACGCATGCTGTTGGCAGTTTTGCCCTCGAGCCACGCTTGGGCACTGTTCCATCCTCCCCACTGTGCACACTTTCGGTGCTAAGAGGCAGTCCCTGGGTCATCTTGGGTGCTCTGTGTGTCCCGTGGAGGTGAACAGTAACCCCTCTGCACATCTGGGAGAAGGTCTGAAGTCTCTCACTGCCCTCAGTCGTAGAGCAGGTGTTCGGCAGATTTAGGCTGTCAGGGTGAGCAGGGAGGCCCCAAGAGTAAAGGACATCAGGGTAAGAAGAGCCAAGTGCTTCCTTATCTCTTACTGGGGTGTTATGTTTTCTGCTAACCTCATCCTCTATTTTAAAATCTTTTTGGCTGCCCTCTCTTTATTAATTCGCATCTTCTTAATCAAAAAATAAACTACATCAGGAAAAAAAATGAACAGAACTCATTTATAGAATTTAATAAAAGACTGTAAAGCAGAAATCTGTTTAACCACGACCCAAGTCAAGAAGTGGAGCATGGAGTCTTTGTAAACCTTTATAACCACAGGTAAACCTTTATAACCACAGGTAAACCTTTATAACCACAACACCCTCCCTGTCCCCAAAGAGAGGGCAACTAACTTTTATTGTAATCATTTTCTGGCCTTTCTTTCTGGTTTTCACTCCTCTGAATACATCCCAAATTGATAAGGTTTCATTTGGTCTGTTTTTGTTTTTTTAATATTTATTTATTTAATATTTATTTTTGTCTGCGTTGGGTCTTCGTTTCTGCGCGCGGGCTTTCTCTAGTTGCGGCGAGCGGGGGCCACTCTTCATCGCGGTGCACGGGCCTCTCACTGTCGCGGCCAGTCTTGTTGCGGAGCACAAGCTCCAGACGCACAGGCTCAGTAGTTGTGGCTCACGGGCCTAGTTGCTCCGCGGCATGTGGGATCTTCCCAGACCAGGGCTCGAACCCGTGTCCCCTGCATTGGCAGGCAGATTCTCAACCACTGCGCCACCAGGGAAGCCCCTGGTCTGTTTTTAAATTTTATATGCGTTGAGTCATCCACTAAACACTCTCTCATGACTTGCTTTTTTTCACTAACTGATATGATAGGAAGATTGATCTATGCATATATGAAGTTCACTCATGTTCAATGCTATAAATTCCATTCCCAAGTTAGAGTAATTACAAATGATATTGCTCTAAACGTCCAGTACAAATAAGTTGGTATAGCTCTAGGACTGGAATTGCCAGGTCAAACAGCATGAATATCTTTTGTTTTTTTACCTAGTGTTACACTGTTTTCCAACAGGGTTGTATCTATAGTGAAACCAGCAGCATATAAGAATTTGTGGTGCTTCCCATTGTTGCTAATATTTGGTATTGCCAATAGTCTTAATTTTTGCCGATCTAGCGAGCATGTAGGGATATCTTGTGGTTTAATTTTCATTTCTCTAATAATGCCATTTTCATGTTTATTAGCCATCTGTACTTCTCTTTTGTCATGTGCCTGCCAAATATTTTGCCATCTGTTCAACTGCATCATCTGCTCCTTTTTTGTGGGTTTTTAGGAGTTATTTTTATATTCTAACAATTAGATAGAAAATGAAAAAAACACTTGAAGGAGCTCCTTATAAATATCCTTTGTGGCTTGTCTTTTCGCTTTTTATGGTTTTTCTTTTGGTGAACCGAAGTTCTTAATTTAAAAATAGTCAAATTTATAAATCTTTTCCATTTTGGTTCATATTTTGTGTGTAATTTATTTGTTACAACCCTGCTGTATTTCAAGATAACGGAAGTATTTTCCTGAATTCTCTTCTTAAAGCTTTCCTTTCCAGTTCTCCACTTGGAATTGAGTTTTGGAACGGTATGATGTACAGTTGCTGCAGACCCACTCTGAATAAGCGTAGGGCCTATCATGGGCTTTCTAACTGGTTACGTTTCCCCAGGCCTAAACCACATTATATTGGTTTCTACAGCTTTACACTACGTCTTGATACCTGGTAGAGCTATATCTATTTTAGAAGCAACTTCTGTGATTCCCAGAACACTTGTTGAGTTTATTGTTGGAATTCATTTAACCTGTCAGTCATTGATTTGAGAGAGGATTCACATCTTGGCAACACTTGACCTTCCAATGAATAAACATGATATGTTTTCCCATTTATATACATTTTCTTTAATGTCTCTCAGTATTGTTTTATTATTATCCCCTGAGAAGGTCTCACATATTTTTTGTTTAATTTATTCCTGGGTACTGAATTGTTTTATGCTACTACTATAAATAGTATCTTGTTAGTTTTTTTCATCTTCCACCTATACGTTGTGGGTTAATTTGTACAATTAATACAAATGAATTGTATTTACAATTAATTTTTGTATATTAATTTTATACCCAGAAACTTTGTTAAACTCTCTTATTAATTCTAATAGAAATCTGTAGGTTCTGTGGGGTGTTTTCAGTAGAAAATCATAATATTTGTGAATAATGCCAGGTTTCTTTCTTTCTAATTGCCATGCTACCATTTTTTAATTTCTTCTTCTTCCTTCAGTCTATGGATTAAAACCTTCAGCACAAAAATTAATTGACTATGATTCTGTTCTAGGTCCCCTTAAAGCTTGAGTCTGAATAAAATTTAAGGCACAGATATGGTAAAAAATAAATACAATATATAACTTTCAGAGAAGAGCAGGAAACAGAATTATAAAATTAATCAAATCAAAAGAACTAAAGAAGGAGAACAAAGCTACAGAAAAGGTGGAGAAAATACAAACTAATATAGGAAAAATAAATCTAAATATATTAGTAATTTAAATAAGTATAAATTGAGTTCTCTAAAGATAATTTTCAGATTGACTTTTTTGAATGGCCCTTCTAAAACATAAGGATTCAGAAAAGTTGAAAATAAAAGGATCATGAGAGATGTGCCTCAGGAAATAAAAGTGTTGTCACTATATTAATGTGAGATAAGTAAGATTTTTAGGCAAAAAAAAAAAAATTACTGGATGCCACCATATAATGATAACAGGTTGAATCTACTAAGAAGCTGTAACAAGTCTGTGTATTCACCCAGTAAAATGGCTTCAAAATAGAAAATTGAAATACTGGCATAACTACAAGGAGAAAGAGAAAAATATATATATATATATATATTTTTTTTTTTTTTTTGCAGTACGTGGGCCCCTCACTGTTGTTGGCCTCTCCCGTTGCGGAGCACAGGCTCCGGACGCGCAGGCTCAGCGGCCATGGCTCACGGGCCCAGCCGCTCCGCGGCATGTGGAATCTTCCCGGACCGGGGCACGAACCCGTGTCCCCTGCATCGGCAGGCGGACTCTCAACCACTGCGCCACCAGGGAAGCCCAGAGAAAACATTTTAATAGAATTATCTTAGTAATTGATAGATTATGGAGACAAACACTGCTCACTATATAAACATATAGAAGAAATTTAAGAGGTAGCTCTTATTGGTAAATGGAACTCTAAATTCACATTCTTTTCATGTAGCTTTTGAACATTTACGAAAATTGAGCGTACACAGGGCCATAAAGCATGTCTTAAGAAATTTCAGATGTCTGGTATTATACAGACCAGAGGTTGGCAAAGTTTTTCTGCAGAGGATCAGAGAGTAGATATTTTCGTTTCTGTGTGCCATGTAGTCTCAGTTCTGCAGTTATAGTCTCAAAGCAAACATAGATGATGTACAACAGAATGGGTTTTGCTCTGTTCCGATAACAGTTTATTTACCAAAACAGATGGTAGGCCAGATGTGGCCCAGGAGCCATAGTCTGCTGACCTCTGATGTAGAACACATCCATTCCTCTCAGTTAAATTAATGTAGAAATCATTCACAAAATGCAATGAGAAAAAATCTCTTTATGTTTGGAAACTGAGAAAATATCTTTAAGTAACTCATAGGTCAAGCAATCAAAATTATGAAAAGAGCAAAATCAACTTCCACAGACTGAAGGAAGAAAATAATAAAGCTGCAAGTAGAAATTAATAAAGTAACTTTTTATCAACAAATTATAAACAAGCTAAAAGATAACCTGTTGAAAAACTAGTAATTAGTATACCTCTGTCAGAACAGAGCTACAAATAAACAACAGATGGAGTCAAAGAGAACATAATAGCAGACGTTGCTGAAATTTTTATAAGTGGTTGTTATATAACAACTTAATGCCAATAATTTTGACTATTTGGATGAAATAGACAATTTCCTAAAACATATAACTTATCAAAGCTGAGTTTTTTAAGAAAGAAAGAACCTAAGTAGTCTGAAAATCACTAATATAATCATTAGTTTTTAAACTTCCTCCGAAAAATCTCCAAGAGTAGGTGATTTTACCAGTGGCTTCTACCAAGCACCATAGGCAGAAATATTTCTAATAGGTGAACTATGACAGTAGAGAAAACAAGAGACTAGCCTCTCTCATGTCACGGAGTCAGTGCCCTGTTACCTGTGGCGTCTTTGTACGGTGTCACCTTAGTTATCCTGAACTGCTTCCCAGAATCCCCTCTCCTCTGTTGTTCTGGGTTGGGAGCAACCAGAAGAAAAATATGTACAGAGTGAAGAGCCACCATCTTTACGCTCTGAAGTCTGCTGTGGACACGGCCCCACGGCTGCTGGCACAGGCCACTGCTCATCCAGCAACATCCAGACCCACGGCTGGTTCAGCTCCCCCCCGACTGCCTCTCAAGTGGTGAAGGGTACCGGCTTCTCCTCGGGTCACCTGCATCTTGGAAGTTGGAGGTGATGAGAGACAAACACCATCCAGGTTTCCTTCTGGGTTCCAGTACATCCTTGCTCTCCCCTACTTCACATTCAGCTCTCACTGCAGACCTGCAGCCAGACAGTCTACAGTAAAGTCAAGCCCAACATACATGCGAAGACAACAGCCTTGCAGAGACTTCTTAACCCGCAACTGTGGAAGGGCCCACTGGTGTAAGAATTCCCTCGTTCTAAATATTACATTCAGAGGGATCGAAATTTAACTGATACATTACCAGAACTTGAGAAGGTCAGTATACGGAGAATCAAAGGCTAATCTCACTCAGGAGTGTAGCTGCAAAAATCTTAAGTGAAATATCAGCAAACCAAAACTAGCGTGAGAAATCATCTTTCTAAGAAATCTCTTATGGTAAGGTTTCCTGTTTTAAGTAACATCCTGGCCCGTAAATTGAGCAGAAAGATAACATCCTATTAGGAGATACAACCTTGCTTTTGCAGAAGCACACAATCAAAGCTGCTAAAGTTACCTTGGGACTACTTTGAAGCAGATCCCAAACATATCACTTGATCAATAAAGAGAAAATGGGTTGAACGATAGCCAGAATGAATGTAAGCAGAACAGGGAATGACTATTACAGTACGTAACGTACAGTAGCTCAGGCTAGGCCTTTAACTACAGGGTGGCAGTGTTGGAAATGAACGTATATGGACATAACTAAGGGAATTTTTGTGGGGGGATTGGCGTGATGAACTAACAGGTTGGTTTATGCACAGCTTCACATCAACATCTGGGGTAGAAGCCCTGGGGTAATGTTTAATGTTATTAAAAAGTTATTAAGTTATTAAAAGTTATTAAGGCACTTCCGGTGTAGGACGTCATGGCGCATTATTGCACATTTAAGAACTGCCATCGGTTCTTTGTCTGTTCAGGAAAAAACTTAGGTAAAATCCCACTTGATGTGAATTCAGTTCAACTCGGCAAACCTGGGGACTGTCCAGATCATCTTGGCTTCATCACCACTGGCAAAACCTTCCGGAACCAAGGGGCTGTTGATAAGGATATTTGAGAGACTGCCGTCTTCCAGAATATTATTACCTCAAAACATGTGGCTTCTTCCTCTTTTAAAAAATTTCCTCATTTCTAATATTTTTAGTGTTTCCTAAATTTTTGACTTTTACATGAAAATGGCTGGTCTGTTATATATCAATGAGCGTTTCTTTCTTTGCAACCAGTAGACTCACCTGTGACATAGGATGGATGTATTTTTGAGCCTGCAACTTTTCTTCGGCCGTGTTTTCTGTTGCTTCATTTTCATGGGCTGTCTTTGTTTGGTTGTTTGTTTTGTTTTGTTTTGCTTATGAGGTAGCAAAGTCGCATCTAGTATACCAGAAACTGTTTTATATACACCATAGTCACTAAACAACTAATGAACCATGAATATCTGTAGGGTTTACCAGTAACTGAAGTACTTGAGGGTTTTGAATTTGCTTTTCAACTTTGCCACTAGATAGAAAGACAAGATTTGATGAAGAAAGCATGAACGATGCATTTATATCTACATTATAAACAAGTAAGAATAATGCCATAAAAACGAACATTAATAGGGGGCTCACTGGGTACCAGGCATTGTTCTGATGTATGTATTAATTCATTTAATTCTCAGAGAAATCCTGCAAGGTAGGCTTGTTATCCCATTTTCCATGTAAGGAAATTGAGGCACAAAGAATTAATTAATTAAGACACTAATACTGGAACAAGTAGGGTTGCTGAAATCCGGCCTCTGTGCACCGGTGCCGGGCTAAATCTCGGAGACAGAGTTTGGGGTGAAGTGGAAAGAAATAGCTCTATTGCTTTGCCAGGGGAAGGGGGCCACAGCGGGCTACTGCCCTCAAGACTGTGTGTCCCACCCGGAGGGGGTAGTGAGGAGTCTTACAGTGTCCAAGGAGCAGGGCGTGGTCAGCTCGTGGACATTCTTCTGATTGGTTGGTGGTGAGGTAATGGGGAATCAGCATCATCGGCCTTCTGGCGCCACCCGGTCTGCGGTCTACGTGCTGGTGGGCAGCATGCGGTTAACTTCTTCCATCTGGTGGGAGTTTCAGTATCTGCCAAACAGCTCAAAGGACATGGTTCAGAGTGTTATCTACGGTCCTTGAGGAAGCGCTAAACGTCCTTGACTTTGTTCAGTGGCTAGAGTATTATTATTTCGTCTTGCTTGACTATTTTCCTTTCTTTCTGCGTTTTCTCACTTCTCTGATTAGATTTATTCTTTGACTGAAGCTTTTCTACAGACAAAAGGCAGGTGGAGGACACAGGTGGGGGTCTGTTCTGGGAAGGCCTCGTAGGGTCCTGCTCGGTTACAGGAGCTCCATTAGAAAGTGGCTCTCCTGACATCTATCAAATCAAATGTAGATAAATTGCTGATGTAAGTAAAATTGGTTAAAAAAAAAAGTCACATCGATGAGAGTTTAAAATCTTTTTTTCCTATGTATTGTGATAAAAAAATTAAGAATTTTTTAATGCAGTATGTACTTTATTTTAAATATATGCTTAGCAGAGGTCTGAAAAATGTGGAGTCCTGCTTTCAAAAACAGAATCGCTCTCTTTGGTTAGATCTTCCTTGTTTATTTTTTCTTTTACAATAGTATCCTTCATTTTGCTGTTTTTCCAGTGATTTCATAGCTTACAGGCTAGCCAAGTGCTTTCAAAGATACCACGTTAAGAATAACAGCAACAGCAAAAATTGGTTTTTCCTTACTCTTCCGCAAAGATCTGGGCTTCACAGAAGTCCTCGTGATGGAAATATACCATCTGTGATAACGTCGTGTCTTTATTGAGAATCACTGTTTACCACTTACGATTTATTAAACGTCGGTGAAAGTTATACACGTAAATCAGATAATTTATGGAAATCTCTAGCAGTTAAGGGGCACTGCTGCAACCTTGCTGTGGGAATTTCTGAGTTTGGCATGACTTGAAGAGCCTTTGATTCCCAGACATACAAAGGCTGCTTAGGTAGTGATCGAGGTTCACTCAATTCTAAGATGCCTCTGTAGAGTTTAAGGTTCAAGTGGGCAGTGACCACCTTTTCACTTTGTGTCCCCAGGAAGTAGCACCTGGTAGGCACCTAATAAATATTGAATGAATGGGTGAATGAATGAGTGAATGAATGACATCTCACTACCTTTATTCATTCATTACACAACTAGGAATTAATATACTTAGTAGTTAGAGTTTATGCTAGTCTCTCATGGCTTAAGCATTCAGGTATTTTGAATTAAAATTGTATTTTATTACTTTCTACATACAGGGATTATTTGTGTCTCTTAAAAAATCATTTGCGTCATTTGGTATAATTTGAAATATTCCAAATTCAAGGGCATGTTTTATAACGTTATACAAGATGTTTGAAACATTTTGAGATTTTAGCTCTCAAAATTAACAAATATTTGAGTTTGGTGGAAATCACCTGTAAGAACAGCTAAAGGAGAATGACTCCTCATAATTTAGTTTCCTGGACAATGCAGACAGGTATATTTTCCTCAACAGAAGCCCCTTACCATCTTGTTTCAGGATCTACCATGAAAACGTGTTTTGTGTGGACATATATATTATTATTTCAAACTATATTGAACCGGAATTTTTTATTATGCTTATAGTTTTTTTCATCCTACCCCCCCAAAGTTGGTAACATTGGAAAGACCTTCTTATGTGACATTTATTCTCAAAGGCTTGTGCACGCAAGCTAATAAAATACCCTTCATCACATGGTTTGGGCACCACCGTTACACGTGTGGTTTTGAAATGATACCAACCGTACTTTCGTTAATTGGGATTTTTCAGGCCTCTTTGGCCTCTCCTAACCACTCGGTTCCAACTAAGACAGGAGCTGTCATGGACCACAAGATGTCGCTATAGGTTTCCCAGCAACCTTTATGCAAGAGGTAGATAACCTTTGAAACAAGGGTTAACTGTTTGGTAACAATCCCTCTATTTTTCCCAAGAGACTTCGGTCAGGTTTGCCCCCAGACCCCATCTGCCCTCACTTCCCATCACTAGGCCAATAGATGTAGGTACTCATGTTTAGACAAAACAATAAAAAGTAAAATGGACCAAGGACGGGGCTCAGAGATGATGCTTAAGAGTTATACGTACACGTGGCTTTGTAATGAGGCGCACAGCAAGGCAGCCACCAAGACCTGAATAATGGCCTTTTCCAGATGAGGCTTTGCAAGGGTGGAAATTTGGGACTTACAGGTAAAGGGGCTCTACCTTATCTTCGCGATGATTTAAGACAATGATTGTGTCTTGTACTTAGTGAACCCTTGGTAACAGAGAAAACAAGCAATCTTTTGGGGGGGGGACTCTTAACGTTTTTTAAACAGACATTTAGAAAAGGGAGAGATCACTGATTTTTGCCCCAAGATAAAGGAGTTAACGGTTATATCAATTTAGGTATCATTATAGAAGGCAGTTTATGAATTGAGTGTCTCTTTAGAAAATAAAAACTACTGACCTGTAGATGCTGATATATTGGAAGTACTGTTTTTGTGGGATTATGATATAGTAGTTATGACTGCAAAGAGTCTGCATCTTTTTTTTTTTAAACTGGGATATAGCTGTTTTGCAATGTTGTGTTAGTTTCTACTGTACAGCAAAGTGGAGTTCCCTGTGCTATACAGCAGGTTCTCATTAGTTACCTATTTTATACATGTTAGTGTATATACGTTAGTCCCAATCTCGCAATTCGTCCCACCCCCCACCTCGCCCCTTGGTGTCCATACGTTTGTTCTCTACATCTGTGTCTCTATTTCTGCCTTGAGTCTGCATCTTTTAGAGGTCTGTACTGAAATATTTATGGCTGGAACAATATGATGAGGTTTGCTTCAAAATAATCATAGGAATAGGGGTGGGGAGAGATGTGGGTAGGCTGTATATGAAACAAGACTCAGCCTCAGTTGGTAACTGTTAAACGGGGTGGTGGATGGCATATGTGTCGGAAATATTCCATGGTCATAATGGGGGAAGGTGCCAACCCAGATCCAAGCAAGAGTCTGTTCATCTTGATCTTCTTTTTCTGACAGTGGAGGGACTCCATGATCAAGTCCCCCACCTCAGGCACACACCCTCAAAAACCTTCACCTATGGGTTATTCACTCATTAGTTCACCTAAATACCACCTTTCCAGGGCAATGAGCTCCTGCACTTTGTTACTGTGTAAACTAAAAATAAATAAATAAAAAGAATTTACTTTTTAAAAATCTAATTTAATTTAATTTTTTATACAGCAGGTTCTTATGAGTTATCTATTTTATACATATTAGTGTATACATGTCAATCCCAACCTCCCAATTCATCCCACCTCTCCCCCACCAAGTTTTCCCCCCCTTGGTGTGCATACGTTTGTTCTCTGCATCTGTGTCTCTATTTCTGCCTTGCAAACTGGTTCTTCTCTACCATTTTTCTAGATTCCACATACATGTGTTAATATATGATATTTGTTCTTCTTTTTCTGACTTACTTCATTCTGTATGACAGTCTCTAGGTCCATCCACGTCTCTACAAATGACCCAGTTTCATTGCTTTTTATGACTGAGTAATATTCCATTGTATATATGTGCCACATCTTCTTTATCCATTCCTCTGTTGATGGGCATTTAGGTTGCTTCCATGTCCTGGCTATTGTAAATAGTGCTGCAATGAACATTGGGGTGCGTGTGTCTTTTTGAATTATGGTTTTCTCAGGGTATGTGCCCAGTAGTGAGATTGCTGGGTCGTATGGTAGTTCTATTTTCAGTCTTTTAAGGAACCTCCATATTGTTCTCCCTAGTGGCTGTATCAATTTACATTCCCACCAACGTGCAAGAGGGTTCCCTTTTCTCCACACCCTCTCCAGCATTTGTTGTTTGTAGATTTTCTAATGATGGCCATTCTGACTGGTGTGAGGTGATACCTCATTGTAGTTTTGATTTGCATTTCTCTAATAATTAGTGATGTTGAGCATCTTTTCATGCGCCTCTTGGCCATCTGTATGTCTTCTTTGGAGAAATGTCTATTTAAGAGTTTACATTTGTGTCCCAAATTTAGCTTTTAAAACTGTCAGAACATGATCTAACTTCCTAGTATTTCAGAATGTCTTGAAAAGTTTATTCACACCTGTGACTTGTATGATTATGTAGATTTCGATCAAATTCCCTCTTAGATGTCAACTTTCCATTTTGAAGTATCTGAAAGTAATAAGGTTTCTCTCCTGTAGAAGTGCTCTGTCTCTCCAATGACTTCCAGTGTCCTTCTTTGAAGCTTTTGCAACCTTAGTATCACTTTATCACTGAGGATTGGCAACCAGACTAAACATAGATCCCCGTGTTTTCAGATACGCTAACGTTGTTAAAACGGGAATAGAATGGCTCCTGGGAATAGAATTACCCTCTTTCATTTCCCATGTCCTTCTTACAAGGGTTCAAACTTCATTTTAGCCTTTGTGGGTAGTAATAGCATGCCATCTCCAATCTGTAATCTATCTCAGATACTTTTTCTGAGACATGTTTAGAGTTCATTATCTTCTGTGAAATAATTTTTCTTTTTTTCCTTATTGTTTTACCAATACCGCTTTCTTTAAAACTTCTGCCTACTCGCAGAGCCCGATGATATCCCGCAATTGATCTAATCCACCTTTTTATTTACACTAGGCAAGATGCTAGATGCTTCTATATGTCTGGAGATTTCACCATGAGTTCTTATTTATACAATCATAGATACCCAGCATTTAAATGATTCTGTGCCAAACATATTCACTTCACTGTGCATATGTTAATGAAATCATACAGCTGTGCATAATCGATGCAATCTTTCGTCCCTTATTTTCTCCAGTAAATAAACTGAAACATTTTCTTTCAATTCCATAGAGTCACTTTAGAAAACTACTTATACTTTTGATGTATTTAAAATTTATGTGTTCTGCAGGCCACACACACCTCAGTTAACTAAGTATGTGGTTATGGTCAAATGCAATGGCTTCTTTTCCCCCCGTTGCGCTGGAAAGTCGCTTATTACCCCCCATGGACTGTAGAAAGCCTTCTTAAAGTATTCTTGGGAATTCCATTTGCAAGCTACATTTTAAACTAATAAGTTTTTCACTGCCCATTGTAAGAGATGCAGTGGTGGACCTGTTGAATAACAGGTGTATGTACTCAGAGTACATGACATAGTGTAGGAGACAGACATAGGAAGAGGCCATTAGAAGACCAGAGGTCCAAGATTGTTAAGACCAAAAATGTCCCAATTCTTATAAGAAAGCATCCCATGTTTATTTTACAATAACAAGAGAAAAGTGCAAAGCCAAGAATTCAAAAGTTTAAAATTGAAGTTTCTTTTAGAAACAAAAATTAGTGTTTACTTTCACTGTGTGGCTCGTGTAGGTCCTTGCACTCCCCTTATGGGTACCAGTGAGGGCAGAGAGCCAGTGGTTCATGAAAGTTGGCTCCTGTAAATATGCTGGACTCCATAAGCCCCTTCCTGGACTACCTTTAAGGTTCTCTCACCACCTAGGAATGTTTCCCCCGTACAAATAGCCTCGGCTAAGTGTACCCCGAGTTCCAGGTTTACTGGGAGTGTCTGGCCTCCTTTGTGGTGATGTAATATGCCCAAAGCTCACATACCACCCTGCCCTTTCATGTTAGTCCTAGACTCTGAATCAAAGAACGCTAGAGCCAGAAAACAACCATCTTCTCCAAGCTCCTCATTTTATAGAAAAGGAAACTGAGTTATCATTGTGCTATTTGCACCAGGTCACATAGTTCCAAGGATTAGAAATCAATCCAAGATAAGGAAAAGATATTCCCGGTATTCATTCGTGATAACTTTGAAGTAAATATTGGCAATGAAATGCAACAGCAGATATGAACACGGGAACTTATCTTACTCATGAGATGTTTTCTTCTCTTACTCAGCTTGTTATAAGAAGGCAGTACCCCCAATAATTTTTTTTTCTGTGTATACCAACAGAAGGTAGACCCTGGTAAGAGTGATTGAAAAATATAGATAATAGAATCTGTGACCATTTTTCCTCTAGACCAATCTCAGTAGGTTAATACCATGTAACAGGATCACCAGCTCAGTTAATCCCTGGTGCCCTGGCATGGTTCAGCCGCTGCTCTTGACTCAGTCGTGGACCACGTTCCCAGTTCAGTTTTACGCGCCAGGAAAAATACCAGGCACGTGTTTGGTTTTTCCTCTCTTCTCTCCAGCTACCCTTTCCTCTGCCTTTTAGGGTGAAAACTCTCCGCTGTACTTAAATTGACTGCTGACGTCTTTTGGTCTAGAAATGACCTCCAGAAAAACTCACAATGGAGAGCTATGCCTATATAAATAGGAAGACTGTGATTCTGTACGGAAGCCAATTCTAAACTTAGATCCTTACAAGATGAAAACATGAGCTAGCTACCAGCTGACCCGAAGGCACACACACTATTTCTGAGAATGGAGGAGACAAGGCTCTCTGGTCACTGGCCACGATTGAGCTTTCTGGCTGCAACGGTGTTTATTGCTATCATCGACAGGCGATTCTACTTTGGATTGATTCGTATCAATAGATATTTCAAATAGGCTCTCATGTTTTAAAGACAGGGCTGTTTCTATTCTGTTTCCGACTAGGAAAGGCAATTTAACACGTTATTACTTTCTGTGTCACTCAGGTAGTTAAATACTCAGCTGGCAGCAGCCGAGTTTCCACTTTAAAAATAGAAAAGCTACTGCCTTTCTGACCCAGTCCCACCCCTACCGGCCCTGCTCCCCGTGTTTCTGAATAGAGTTCAATGTGGAGGCCATCCTCCAGTCAGCACGCAGGAATCTCTGTGAAAGCCCAAAGGGAAGGGAAAAAGTAGTTAGAAATCCAGCCGCTGACCTTTTTGTTCTGGCTGGAGCCCTTGCACTGTGACATCTGGTTGTCTGGGCAGAAACGTCGTCCCCACTATGCCCACAGACAGTGCTGTTGAAGGGAACTGCATTAAGCAGACCCTCCCGAAAAGAAGGCTAGCGAGTGTAGAAGGATGCTCTTCTGAGCGAAAAGCTAGCTGGAGTATTCTGACCAGTCAAGGTTAGTAGAGCAGCCATTGCAAGTCTGTTGGTGTCCTGAAATAAACGATATTGACCTGTTTTTGCAAATACTAACTTGAAGCTGTGGGTGCTTTCCAGAATGCGGACTCTGACATGTAAACGTATGGCATGGCAAAGGGCTGCACTGTATCTTCACCTTTTAGCGTGTGGAAAATGCACCCGTGGACTCTTCCTTATGACTGTGCAGTAAACACTCTGGGTTGTTTGCCTTTCTGGTTCAGCAGGTGTTTCTAAGTTGATGTGGGAGCAAGGAAAGCTGCTATTAAGCAGGAAAAGACTGTTGCCAAGCAACTAAATCTGGAAATTTCGAATCATTTAAATTGAACTATAAAGTAGGAGGGTGATGTAGGCAAAAAAAATGAATAGAACCACTTCCCTAAAGCGCCCTGGGGTGAAGCTTTTAATTTTAATACTAGAAACATAGGAAAGCTATCGAGGAGAATAAGCACAGTACCAAAAAGCAGCTGTGTAAGGAGATTCTTTTTCGAAAGAATAAGTGTCAACTTTTGTAGAACATCAATATGGTCGATGATAGACTTAAAGGTTGGAAATACAGGTTTAGACATAAAAGTGACCCCCTACTCCCCACAGTGTAAGAGCTGTATTTACTATATAATGGTTGGGGCCTGATGAATATTATTTAGAAATTGTTATAAATTTAGAAAACATGCAAAACAAATTTTTAAGTAGGATAAAACACTGTCATTCCTTTAAAAGACCGAGAAAGCAACTTGATTCTTCCTCCTCACCCCGACCCCAAAGTACATTTCCTTTTAATTTCTCTTTAACATTAAGATTGTCAGTAAAGATTAAGAACAAATTAGCATAGATAAAAAGCAGGTGACTACAAAGACAAGTTAATGATTCAACAAGTGTTTATTGAGTACTTACTATGTTCTGGGCACTGTGCCGGCTGCAGGGAAGCAGTAATAGTCTCATCATTCTCGGACTCTTTAAAGATCCAGGAGGAGTGCAGGCAATTATCGTAGGAAGATTATTCTGCCATTTCCTACGTGAAGAGTCAGTTATCTAAATATGTGCTTGACCAGAGTTATGAGCAACAGAGTTGGATACGGTGGTAAAAAATGTAAAACTAAGTAAACTCATTCACCTGGATGAGCCTCACATGCCTTCACTGAAGATAGACTCCAGAAGAAGTTGAAAATAAGCTTTAAAATTATGTTAAAAATCTAATTTTCTGTAAAGGAGATGTAGTTTTAGACAATCCTCTTTGACACAGCTTAAATATATTGAAAATAGAACAAAACAAGAAATGGTCCATGCTTCAATTTAAAAAAAAGGAAAATGTCTTGGCAAACATTCATTAGATTTAATTCAAATTTTTCCAGCCTGTTAATGAGAATGTAAATAGGTCCAGTCTTGCTGGGGGTAATTTGATGACATGTATAGAAATTTTAAGAATTTACCCTAAGAAGATAATTAGACACATTCACAAAGATAAGAAATAATGTTGATTCCTCCAAACTAAAAGCCACCTAAACATCATTTAGTAGGGGATTAACTAAGTAAATAATAGTGTACCTATACAATGACATACAATTCTACAATATTTTAAATGACTAATTTATATCATTTAAAATATTATAAAATTATATTTTGTGCAGTGGAACAATGACGATGTGATATCTATAAATGAAAACAAAAGGTTAAAAGCAATATGAGTAGTATGGTTGCATCTTGATTAAAAATTGTAAATTTAGAAAAAAAGTTGGGAAGGATGTACAACAAATGTTTGTAATGGTTATATTTGGAAAATGGCATTATGATTTTTTGTGTGTTTTACAATGTATTTATTGTCCTATTTAACGTACCACTTTTATAATTAGATAAGAATACAGCTATTGTTGCTGTATTGCTATATTGTTGCTACTACTTCAGATATACATTATTATTATTATTATATGAAAATGTAGAAAACAGAATTCCACAGTTCTTTTCACTCTCAGGAGGTAACTCTTCGCTTGTTGAATTAGTTCGTTAGTTATAATATTTCTTATGGGCTCGTTATGGATTAACAGCCCACACAGTACACTATGAGTTCTGGGGTTGAAGAGAAACTGTTGTATCCTAAAATTTCATTGAACATTCCAAAGAACCAAATGTGTTTCCTGCTTTGTCAGTTACTGATTATAACTTGAGGCAAATCATTTAATCTCTGTCTTAGTCTGCCCAGGCTGCCATAACAAAACACCATAGACTGGGTGGCTTAAAGAACAGAAATTTATTTTCTCACAGTCTAGGGGCTGGAAAGTCCAAGCTCAAGATGCCAGCATGGTCAGACTTCGGTGAGCTCTCTTTTCCTGGCTTTAGAAAGCCACCTCCTCACTGTGCCTGATCATGGAAGAGAGACAGAGACAGAGACAGAGAGATCTTTCTTTTTTTATAAGGCCACCAACCCTATCGGATTAGGGCCCCATCCCCATGACCTGATTTAACCCAATTACCTCCTACAGCCCTATCTCCAAACACACATTGAATGTGAAGGCTTCAACTTAGAAATTTGGGGCACACAATTCAGTCCTGTTTTAATCCATTCAGGCTGTCATAACAAAATACCACAGATAGGGTAGTTTATCAACAACAGAAATTTATTTCTGTCAGTCCTGGAGCCTGGAAGTCCCAGACCGAGTGCCTGCATGGTCATGTTCTCATGAAGACCCTCTTCCTGGCCCATTGCTGGCACCTTCTCACTGTGTCCCCACATGGTGAGGGGGCTGAGGATCTCTCTGGAGCCCCTTCTGTAAGGCACTGATCCCATACGTGAGGGCTCCACCCTCATGGCTTAAGCACCTCCCAAAGTCTCCATCTCATAACACCATCACATTGGGCACTAGGGTTTCAACATGGTAACTTTGGGGTGACACATTCAGTCCATAGCACTTTGAATCTCCATACAATGAAAATAATAATTTTATTAAGTTTTAGCAAGTTTTATTAAGGGCA
The DNA here is from genome assembly GCF_011762595.2 of Tursiops truncatus. Lineage (NCBI taxonomy): Eukaryota > Metazoa > Chordata > Mammalia > Artiodactyla > Delphinidae > Tursiops > Tursiops truncatus. The sequence continues at coordinate 5,601,458 of NC_047054.1, forward strand.
TGCTTTGTGTCAAACACTTCTCACATGGGGCCCATTAACCCTTACAACAACTAGAAAATGTAGATATTATTGCCCCCATTTTATAGATGAGCAAACTGAAATTTAAAGAAATTTACCGAGTTGCATTAGCAAATATGTGGTGGTCAGAGGTCCAGTCTAGACATTCCTTCCTGCACAGCCCGTTCTTTAACCCCACTACACAGCTCCCCATGGCCTCTCAGACAGGGTTCTTGTGAGGATCGATGTGATTATGTCTGAGAAAGCAGAAAAAGCCCGAAGTAGAACAGCGGTGAGTGAGACCCTGATTTAAGAAAATCCGAGTTTGCAGACTCTGTACTAGCCGTGTTGGAAGGAGCAGAGGATTACAGGAGGAGAATGGGGCACTCTTGTTGGGGCTATCCGCGGGATTTGGGGAGGAGGAAGCTTGTGAGCTGGGTTTTGCAAGATGGGCGGGATGGAGCTTAGGGAGAAGCCCGTTCTAGTCTGGGGAGAAAGAATCTGACTCCAGGAGCTGACATGGTCGAAAACGGCAGCCTTCTGTAGCTTCCGGATTAAATCTGGCCTCAAACTCCATCCCCCAAACTTCCTTGGGATGCCGTCTTTGCAGCCACATCTCCTGCCATCCTCTCCCTTAGACCTGGCGCAGAGGCTGGAGCTGAATCCAGCCCCATGAGGGAGGCACAGCCGGCCTTCAGCCCACGCGCTTCCCCCAATGAACCCATTGTTCAAGCCCCTTGTATCCCTTGAAAAAGGTCCAGCAACTCAGCTGCCTCCACGCCAGACTAAAGCGTGTAACTCTGTCCTGAAGGTGGGGACACAGGAGCTTAGGGCCCATCTGGTTCCTGTGTCTTATCGGCGCTCGGGCGCAGCCAGGGCGTGGACCTGGGTTCCTGCCCTCACTCAGGGCCAGCACAGTACACTCTGTCTCTTGCCCTCTGCCTCTCCCTCTGTCTATTCCTATCTCTCCTCGTTCCTCACAAGCCCCTCCCCCCTCTTTATTCTTCTTCCTCTTCTTTTCTCTCTCCTTCTCACCCTAAGGTACCTCCCCCCTCCCACCCACCCACCCAGGAGCCTAACTCTTCACTTAAGAGAAGCTATCTTCAAGCCACTTCTAGTTGGACTTAACCAGCCCCTGGAAGCAGGGCAGGAAAAACAAGAAGCAAAGCACAGATACACCTCACAAGTCACTCTGCGATATGAAAAAGAATTGAGTTGGGGGGAAGATGATAGAAAAAGGAAGGAAAAGAAATTGTTTGGGGGAACATGCACAACCTTCCAGTTTAGCTTAAATGAGGGTATGTGAAGGTCAGTGGTAGAACATAAAACAAAGGGGAAGATCTAATCCATATTGTAGGTAACCTTTACTTCCAGGATCAGAATGTTAGACTATATTCCGTGGGGGACAGGGGGCAGTAACGTTCTTGAGCCTGAGAACGACAAGATTCCAGAGGGGTTTTCAGGGCAGCCACGTGCTGCTGTGAAGATGGAGCATGTGTGCCCAGAGCAGGGGGGCTTCGCTGCCCCAGGAGAGGGGCGCTGTTTTCAATTTCCCAAAAGGCACTCTATGGGCTAGCTAGCCAGAACTCTAGCGCTTTTGGAAGTTTAATTCTGTGGCAGCATTCAGGCAAGATTGGTGAGATAGAGACTGGTGTCAGGAAAACCATCTGCAAGGGTAGAGTCCAAATGAATTCAGGAGGACGCGGACCATACTTCATTCATCTCTGTGTATCTCCAGCACCCAGAAGGGTCAGAATTGCCTGGTAGGTGAATCACCATTTAATGAATGAATAAATGGCGGATGAACGTGAGGCACAAGATTATTGCTTAAGGAAGTACCCTCAGGGCCCATTGATGGGGACAGCAAGAGGCCTGGCACGGTTTAAGAACCAATGAATTTAGGAGTCAGAGCACCCCAGCTCTAATTTAGAGCCTCTACAACTCACATGACTGTGCACATTCACCCATCAATAGATGTCATTAACGTGGCAGGTACTGGGCATACAGCAGTGAGCAAACTGCATTTCTAAGATCTGGTAATAAGCGCTATGAAGAAAGACACAGCAGGGAAGTGAGACAGAAAGAGTGCTGGAGAGGGGCCGGAGAGGACATTCTCACAGTCAAGGAAGGGCTGTCCCACGAGGCGCTTCCAGCGGAGAGCAGAAGTCAGCGATAAGCCATGTGTGTATCTCAGAAAGAAGCCCGCAGGCAGAGTCGACAGAAGCACAGATGGTCTGTTTGTTCAGGGTGGCTGAACTAGGACCACGGACACAGAGGACGTGTGGACACATCCTTGTAGGTCATAAGTCCCTTGGAGTTTACTGTGGGTGAGCAAGGAAGCCATCGGCGTCTTTCTGACTTTACAGAGATCCTCGTGTTTCGGACAGACTGTTGGAAGCGCATGGGTGGAAACACACAGACCAGTCAGGAGGCTTTTGCAGTAAGTCAGGCGAGGGTTATGGTGGCTCGGACTAGGGTAGTAGCAGTGGAGGTTATGAGATAATAGTCGAAGCTGGGTTATATTTGAATGGCCAAGGCCAACGGACTTATTGGTGTTTGCCTGTGGGGTGTGAGAAATAGAGACAAATTCAGGGTCACACTAAGGCTTTGGGTCTTGAGGTACCTGGATGATGGAGTTGCCATTTACTGATAGGAGATTTGGGAGGACCACAGCCAGAGTTCAGTCTGGGGCATGTTAAGTTGTATTGTCTGTTTAGATATCTAAGCGGAGACGTTGAAGAGCCAGCTGGAAATACACGTCTTGAATTTAGAGGAGAGAGCTGGTCTGGAGATATAAGTTTGGGATGATCACCGTGTCGATAATATTTTTATCAGTGGGACTAGAAGAGATCCCCCCCAAGAGTGAGTGTAGATAGATGCCAGGACTGAGCTTGCAATGAGGATCCGTGAAAAATAAAAGTACTACGAAGAAGTACCTTGTTTAATAATAACTGCCTCCCTGCAAAAAAAGCACAGGAAATAGTCAGTACATATGAAGTTCCCCTGAAAACTGCTGTACTTAAGTTGAAGACCATATTATTAGTGCTGGGTGACAGGAGGAAAGCTAACACCGTTGAAAGCAATCGAGAAGCAAAAAGGAATGGCTGGTTTTGAGAGAAAGGTGATGAATTTGCTTTTAGAAATGTCTTGAGATGCCATCAAAATATCTACGTGAAGGTCAAGTCAGTTCTGTAATGTGTCACTAAAGTGTGTAGGGGAGTCCAGGGAAGAGCTCTAGTTGGGAGCGCTATCCCTGTGCATGTGATGATTGTCTCTGAATTGTGACCATTTCCTACCCACTTATATCTCCTACAGGTATATGTAAGAGGAATAAGGTGAGCTAAAGCTTTGTTAATCTTAAACAAGGTAAACTGCTCTATCTCCTGTTGAGAAGATGTAATGAAAAGCTCATGGGACAGATATACGGAGGTACCTGTTTATATAGAATTAGGTTTGTCATATTTGAAACGTGTTTAGTACAAACGTGCTAAGTACTTTCACGTTCATTACAACCCTATGATGGAGATAGAATTATCCTTCCCTTTATGGTTGAGACATCTGAGGTTCAGAAGCTTAAACAACTACCAAAGCTCCCATAACTAGTGTCTGTGCTGGACTCTGAACCTTCTCTCTTGATTTTGGATATTCATGGGGGAAACCACTATCTTCACTTTGTTGAAAATCTAGTCTTTTTTCTTGAGATAAACCACAGCGATGTTTTCACTTATCTGTGTTTTTTTTTCCTGTTCGGGCCCACACCCTGTCTTCTTATAAGATCAGGAGGGGCTCCTAGACCGTGAACAGGAAATCAGTCAGAGCAAGTGGTGTATCCGTGCAAGTCAGTACATATACCTGGGGTTCCCAAGGCACAGCTCGCTCTGGTGGTTTCAGATCCGGACTTGCACTGTTCTTAGGAAATGAAAGACAAGCACATGTTCTGAGAATGGAAAGACAAGGACGGTCTCAATCTCTGAAGAGACGGGTTTTGGCAACATGTTACTTCCCCACTAATCAACCACGTCCTCCAGAATTTATGTGGCTCTGTTAATCTGCTAGGGATGGGTCAGATGTTGTTGAACCTGAAGCTTAGCCACATCTTCGGATCTTCTTTAAGACAAATAACGCAAAACTGCATACAGAGTCCTAGAAAGTGGCCGCGAAAGTGATGGGTTCTGAACTTCACGGTAAATCCAGGTCCACCATGAGGAGGACTGTTGATTTAAGATCGACAGTCTGTCAAGTGTATTAGCGTTTTGCACTCTGATTCATATACGAAGATGTCATTGCTTTTCACCTCTCCTTGTAATCCCCTATTTGTGATAACTGTCCTGACTTTCCCGTTTGGGACCACTGAGGGAAACTGGGTGTGACCCAAACCCAGAGTGCCATCTGCACCACTGCTAAGTCTGCTTTCCTATGAGTCTTGCTTCCACTTCTGCAGATAGGGCCAGGATGGAGAGAAGGCAAAGACTTTCTGAAAACTGAAATGGTTTCATCATAGCCCCGAGCAGAGATCTAAGTGTAATGTTTTTATTTCATTGCACAGCACATACTGTGAGGAGAAAACAAAATGAGTTAGGAACAGCCAGCTTCTCAAAGAGCAGTGAACAATAAGAAAAGGCAATTTTGAAAAGAAATCAGATTTTTCAGAAGCTGTTTTTCTTTTTGGAGGTGAAAGGTCATGTTACAAGGAGCTTAGAGCTCCCTAAAATGGCCGAACAGAGCCAGCACGTGGCAAGTGATTTTTTTGCTGTTGTCAATGCTGATCGGAAAACGACATGAGTTGGATTTACCTCAACAGTGGCTGGCTTGAAGTACCGTGGGGAGATGGTGATTTAGGTATGGTACAGACCCCCAGCAATCTGTAAATACCTAAGAACGTAAATGTTTTGCTCCGGTAAGGTGATGTTTACAGAACAGGGCAGGCTCTCTCCCTGTAAATGATATACCAGATGCCTGGGAGCCCGTGTTGTTTCTAAATATAGGCGGTCACCTCCACTGTTGCTGCAGTGAGACCGTAACCGTAGACATTAGATTAGCTGGTGAAAGTGACAGGTATTTTGTAAAACAATTTTCACACTGGATGATTTATCCTAAGGGGTTAAACTTTATCCTAAGGAGTTAACCTGAACATTTTTTTAAAATCTTAGATACCCAATTTAAAGTCTAACAAGACTGTAAAGTTAAAAAGTTGCTGCAAATGAAGATGTTTATCTTCTGTTTGGTCTTGAGAAAGCTTATAAATCTTTCTACTATAAAGCATATCCACGTTGAAAGGTAAGATATTTAATATTGAACACATTTGAATGGAAATTTGCAGTTGCTAACTTTCAGATATTGAAAGGGAGAAACAGGGAGGGGTGAAGATTTAGTTCAGAGCGGAAACTGGAGCATGATGTATCCTTTGATTCTCACATGTTACCAAATTAATTATAGAAATTCATCTGAGGAATTATAAGGAAGAAAAGGAGAGGGGGGTGCTTGGGAGTTAAGCAAGCAGAATTCAAAACAAAAACTTTTTTTTTTCATTGACCTCAAGCATGTACTAGTAAATTGCTAGTAAATTACTCCTTTACTGGACTGATAGGACTTTATTTCTTATACCTTACTTAGGAAAGAAACATACAGCAGCAGTGTTGACTGTTGGCTTAAAAACATTTATAAATCATTCAATCGCTTTATATGGTTTATTTAATTAAGTCGATAGCACTGACAATCATTTTGGTCAATAGATGCTGTTATCTATGGCTTGAGTTTCCCTACTTTTGGAGAAAAAAGGATTGTTCCTAAAATGCATATTAAAATGTCCCCGTCGATCAGTCCATATTTAACGAAGAACGCTGGGTGTTATTTGTGCATTTACACGGCAGGCACGCACTCGGCATGCTCATTGCTAGTCTGCCCTCAATCCTGTCTCATAGGTAGTGTTTTTCCTATTTTATGGGCAATCTGACTCGCAGAGGGGTTAGGTACTTCCCGAAGACCACCGCCCCAAGCTGGGCTGCAAAGCCAGGCCTTCCCGGCCCCTCGGTCTTTTTCCTGCGTGAACTTCTGGGCTCCGACCCGCACCCGGTTTCTCACTTCCTTCTGGTTTCCATTTCCTTCTCCTCCTCTCCTGCCCACCTCCTTCTTTAAGGCGCCACAGGCAACAGGGGTCCTGTTTAAGGCAGGTGAGCAGAGCTGAGTTCACCCCAGGAAGTAGCAGGGCGGTGGCTCTCGGAAGCCTGGTCCCTGCCCGATGGGCCAAGGGAGCCCTCATCCGACACTGTGTGTTCTCGGTGCTTCTCTCACTGACCACCACCCGCCCTCTCCTGGAGACTGTGTGACACTTAACTCCTTGTTCATGCCAGTGAGGTCATAGGACGAGAGATAACAGCAAATGCACCTACAAAAGTCTGGCTTCAGTTTTTCTTCTTCCACTCTAAGGGACTTAAGTCTTGGCGATCAAGAAGATGACAGCGGGGACAGAAAGCTATGTGACAGTCCTGGGGGAGAGCCCGGGTTGTGACGGGATAGTAAATTCAACGAATACTTGCATTTCTTTATTTTGGCCCTGGAGTGGCCTGGTTTCTAAATGGCCCTTTTCCTGCTTTTCTCTCTTTTGAACATCTGCAAGCAATGCTGAAATGGTTCAGAAGACTAACGCAGTCGTTTCGGTGGATAAATTGTATGCAAAACAGGAATACCTAGTACCCTCAGCTGCAAATATTGTTAGTTTTGCTGCCCCTTAAATGTCTTCATGATGTACTAGAAAGAAATAAGTCCAAAATGAATCCAAAGGGCCATTTCTATAGGCTTTTCCCAGTCCCAACATCTGGCTAATTGCTATATTAGCCAGTGACAGCGGAAGAATAGGCGGTGATAGCAAATCGGCATCGTCCAATTCAGCAAACAGCTTTCAGAGGTAAATTAAGGATAATGACATTGATTAACCCATTATACAGGAGGGAGCACGTGATCATTATAAATATTATAAATGAATATTTAACTTCAAACATATATTTAAGCGTTGATTACTTAAGACCTTATCAATTTACTACTGCTCTGCTGACTAAACTGAATATAGAGGTTTCACACATGCAGTCTGTTTGGAAAGTTAATATTATAATTTTCTTATTTAAATAGTCGCAATGAAAACTGATATATGTTCTGAACTCCTCTAGAGTTTCACACTGCCATCAAGTTGTTTAATGATAAAACAAACAGATGTGTATGATTTTTAAAGCATTGAATATTATCTTCGTAGGTGGAACTTGAAACACAGTTGTTCGCCAAAAGAATATTATTTATGATGGTGACTTTTGCATTTTATTTAGTGAGAACAATGTTTCAATTTCTTATAAATTACTATTTTGCTGCCAAATTTTGTCCTATCAACAAATATTTACTGGGGTGCATTAATTCAATTCTGCTTTTAATAAAGTACAGGAGTGTTGCCCACTGGAAAGAAATAATACACAAAAACTAGTAGCAGTAACTCTCTGTTCAGTTGAGAATTCTAAGATCTGGACGTTGGCTTTATTAATCTTCTGGGCAAGCAGGAAATACTGCTTGATTTGAAGGCGAAACAACGGCAGTGCAGTTGGAACTATAGGAGCATCAGCTCTGCAGTTAGACTATGTGACTCGTTTTAAATGTTTTCATTTCTTCTACAGCTCTCATTTCCTCAACTTTAAAACAGAAATATGAATTATTTATTAATACATTATTATTAATTAATGTACCTCAAAGAGCTGTGAGAACGAAATGAGATTCATACACACTGCTTAGACCAGTATCACACACGTAGTAAACACTATTCAACGTCAGCTGTGATTTCCGTCACTCGAAAATCAGCCGTAAGGAAAAGAAATGTTCGTATTTTCAATGATCCCCCATAATATCATTGGATATAAAAAGACTGATGGTTGTCAGTTGACTTCTGCCCTCTATACTGGGTTCACTGGGTCATTTCATTAACCTTGTGATATCTGTCCCACGTTTTAGCCAGTGGAACTGTTTGGACCTCACTTGTGGCAAAGTTCTACTGTAAGACCATCATACAGAAGCATAGGTATATGTCTGGGCATTTTCAACGGTACGAAGTGTAGGAATAATGAAGTGGTTTCCTGACCTATATAAGCAAGCTTTACACATGCTTTTCATGAAATTTATGTTTCTGACCAACAGCTAAGTGACTTTATTTAAATTGCACTAGGACTGATCAGCAGTTTATTTTTTTTAATTATTTATATTTATTGGATCCACAAAAAGGGTAGTAGACAAGGAGACAGGTATTCGCAAACCGTCACATTACATCGGGAAGATGTTCTGTCTTGTCAGCATTGCTTTACTTTATCAGCCGATGATACCCTGTAAGTGAGTATTTTTCTGATTGGCATAGTCTGTGTGTTTAATCACTCTAAGGTGATCTCTCATGTCCGTTAAATAAAACTGACAATGCTGGTCTTGCCTACAAGAAAATCACTGTGCACCAACCCAGTATCATAAAGTCACCTGGGTGGACCACAGCGGGGGAGGGATGGGAGGGGCAGGTGATGGATGGGCAGGTGCTGGCTGGGTGCTGAGAGGGGCCTGGGAGAGAAGGAAAAGGGGGCTTCTACATGGGAGGGCACTGATTTTCCTAATGGGGAGGGGCCAAAGGCCTGTCAGAAGAGGGGTCACTCACGGGGCGCATGACAGGTCAGGGCTTTATCCACAAGGGCACACGGTTGGAGGCTTTGGTACCTCCGTCCGTCCACTGCTGGCACAAGGAGAATCAGTGACCCCGAGCAGGCCCTTGGTGCTCTCAGCACCATTTCAGACACCGATGAGAAATATCGTATGATGTCAGTTATATGCGGAATCTCAAAAAACTGATACAAATGAACTTATTTACAAAACAGACTCAGAGAACGAACTTATGGTTACCAGGGAGAAGGGTGGCGGAGAGGGATCTTTGGGGAGTTTGGGACTGACATGTACACACCGCTGTATTTAACATGGGTAACCAACAAGGACTATCACTATTACGTAACAGCCTAAATGGGAAAAGAATTCGAAAGAGAAGAGATACATGTATACGTATAACTGAGTCACTTTGCTGCACACCTGAAACTACACTCCAATATAAAATAAAAAGTTAAACCAAAACCCCAGCGACAGTCTGCCCCTCCCAGCTTGTGACACCCCCTTTCTGGGACCCGCCTGGTGTATTGCAGTTTCAGGACTTGGAGCTCAGCTCCTTGAGACACTTGCAGCCCCTCACACCGAGGGCAGGCCACCGTCGGGGTGCAGAGAGCAGGGGGACAGCAGGGTGGGCAGGGGTGGGGAGAGGTCGGTGTGCCCACTGCCATTCCTGCTGATGGTGCAAAAATTGTTTTTCTGGGGTCTGCCTGAAAAACCATGAAACGGGGGCTTCTGGGCAGATCTAGTGACTTTAATCCTTCTCTTCTTTGGAGAGTAATGCAAAAGGTACAGTAGGTCTGGGTTAGGCCTATTCCAGAACATGCATCACAGCCCTCTGGGTTTGGAAACTGCCCATCGGGGTCCCTTAGATCAGCATGGAGTGTCTGGGACGTGGTGAATCATCCTGGTCACTTCGCTGAACATGGAGCCTCAATAATGTCTCTTCCGCGTGAATTAACTGTACCTCTCAGGGTTTACTCTGACTCACAGATTTTTGTTTTCTTTCTTTTCCGGCAGGTTCCTGGGCAGATCGGTCACCACTTCATGAAGCGGCAAGTCAAGGTCGTCTTCTTGCTCTGAGAACATTATTATCGCAGGTAAAACATAACGTGTAGTTTAAAATATGCCCTCGTCCCATGAGCGCATGAACATTCGTTGCCAATAGTACTCAACTCGAAATAATAAAATTGCTTAATAAATTTGACTAGTCTTTTTAACTCATATTATTAGCCAAGTTCACAGTTTCTCACTTATCTCCAAAACTTCTTTTTCAATATTTTGGTGTCGTCTTAGGTCTTACTGTTTCAGATTTCTCATACCGTATATTTGTTCATTGATAGTCATGTTTAAGCAGGAAGTACTTGGAGGTATGTATTATTCATTACACATTTGTAATATGCTTAACTCAGTACGACGTGTACAGCTAATTGCAGCCTTAGTTCAATCATAAAACATCCAGGAGGAGGTGATCAGACCGGATGCCTAAGCAGTCTTTTTTACATTATGGTGATCTGTAGTATGTTACAGGGATTTGCCTATGAAAGCTACAAAACAATCATTTTTACACCTGTCTGTGCATCAGACTCACCTGAGGAAAAACTGAAAAGCACAGATTCCTTATTGAAGTAGAAGGGACTGTGCCTTGGCCAGCGTGATTTAAATGCACACCCAGATCTGGAAGTCCTTGCCCTGGTGCTTCCCAGTATCAGGCAGACAGGAATTTTCTCGGATGACTCCAAGGGAAGGAAGGGCTGTCACCCACTTTAAGCAGCGTTGCCGGGGGCTTGGAGCACCTGGATTCCAGGCTGGCACCTGAGGTGAATCACAACCTGTCTGAGCCTTCTTTTTCTCACCTGTACAGTGAGGATGCAGGTACCCCCTGTGGCCTTCCAGTTCTGGGATAACCCTGTGACTATGTTGTTTGCTCATCACTTGATGAAAAATACAATAAAAACTGCAAAAACGTCACTCACTTCTAAAGGGTAACCTCCCTGAAAGGGTCGTGCAGTTCTCGGAGAGGAGAGGAATCTTAGGATATTTCTCAACACGTAGCTCATGTCCATGGATAGGCCAGCCGAGAGGAGTCAGAGGATGCCCCCAGCCAGGCTTTGTGAGGCGGAATCTTGACCTTCACAGAAGCTTCTGTCACGGGTCACCTTAGTGGGCAGCAGCGGGGAATGAGCTCTCCAAGTCTGCCTGCGGGCTAGCCGATTCAAAACCCCCCAAAGGATAAGTTAAGGGATCTTAAAAAGTGCCACTTGCTAGTGACAGAGATTTGGGGTGATATTTATTTTCTTGCCTTCATTTTAAGATTCTTCGTGTCCATTCTGGTATTATCACAGAGCATGGTAATCTATAAGATGTTACGGGGGTTTGGTCATGAAAATCTTCCTATTATATTGCTTAGAACGATTGTCAATAGACAATGAATTACCAAAAATAGCAAGAAGGCTAGGAATCTCATATCCTAGCAATATTTGATTATTTTAGTCTGATATCGTTAGTTTAATTGGAATAAAAATATTTTAAGTTGTACTTAGTTTTCATTGAATAATAAAATAAAATCAAACATTTCCCATATGCTGGGCATTGTAATCATTATTGCTTTGCATATATCATCTCATTTAATCCTCATGGTAACCCTAAAATTTAGCGTTAGAGTAGTTGTCCAAATTAAAATAATTACTGCATTATGGAGCTTCAAACCCACATCTAACTGACTCTGTATTCAGACCTCTTAACCGCTGACATACAATCTCGTTGATGGGGTTCAGAGCAGTCTGCCCCAAAATACACCCAGATAGCATATTGATTATTTTGAATTAAAGCTATATGAGAAACAGCCAGTATAAAGAAGGACACTCTGCCTCTCCTTTGTCCCCCTGAAATCGGGAAACAAAGCTCCCAGGGGAGGTGTCCTCCCCATGCTGGGCATCCTTGTCACCAGAGAAGGCGAACTTGGGGTGGAGGAAGCTGTATAAACAAACTTTACTTACTTTTAAGTTGCTACTCCAAAAGCCCAAATCCTTTTGTCTCGTCAAATCTTCAGAAACAATTGATTCTTTGTTTATAAAATTACGTAAACAGCCTACGTCAGACAACTTCTAGGTCCTATACCTAATGGGGCCTCCATACATATGAAATTAAACTTGTTTTTCTTCTGTTCATTGGTCTTATGTCAATTTGATTATTAGACCAGCCAAAAGAACCTAGAAGAGTAGAAAAAAGGTTTTTCTCCCCTACGTAGTCATACCTATTTAGTGACAAAAATTCATGGAGCAACTTAAGACAATTTATTTTTACCCCAGTCTAGGCTGACCTGAAATTTTATATCCCCATCAAAACAGGCGATCCAAAAAAAAAAAAAAAAAACAGGCGATCCAGCCTAGAAACAGTCTTCAGTTCTACAAAACAAAAGACAAAATAGCAATAGCAGCCAAAACAATTCATAAAGACAAAAAAAAAAAAACATTAAGGAAGCAGAACTTAGAGAAAACATTCAGAATCCTTTGGGCGCACTACGTAAGGCAGCGTGGGGTGCAGATAGGATGGTCACAACAGTTTGACTCAGGGGATCTGACAGCCGACTGGCTGTGGGCCTTTGAACTGGCCGTTCCTCCTAACTAAAACCTGACGTGCCTGAAATTCTCTGACCTTTGATATCGCCCTCTAATGACAATTAGAGAGAGGATTTTTTCTGACGTTTCGCTCACATTTCAAAATTATTGATGTCACATTTAGGGCTATAATGTCAATGCAGTAACCATAGACCACGTCACCCCGCTACACGAGGCCTGCCTTGGAGATCACGTGGCCTGTGCCAGGACACTTCTGCAAGCTGGAGCTAACGTAAGTGCCTCTGAGAAGCGTTAGCCGTTTCCACATCACCCGGCTGAGAGAATCAAGCAAAGTGCTCAATTTGCTTCTCTTTCCTTCTTCGTAGTTTTCAAAAAATAGGAGAACAAAAATAAAGCTCTCAAATCGCCCCCTTGCCCTCTAAGCGGGCTTTCCAGTCATTGCAGAGGAATGGGTAGCGTGCTGCGTGATACGGAGTATTCTTCAGGCTATTGGCTGCTTTCGAGATTTTAAATAGCCGTAGATGAACATCGTTATGCCTGTAATGTTTGCTCATCTTTTCAATGATCGTTTTAAGATAAATTCTCAGAAATGGAATTTCCAATTTCAACTGCTATGAGCAAAATGGCTTCACCACAACTGTCATCACTATTACATTTGTACCTTTTTTTCCTAATTACAGAGTACCTAATCATTGAATCCTTTTTTTTTTTTTTTTTTTTTTTTTTGCGGTACGCGGGCCTCTCCCTGTTGTGGCCTCTCCCGCTGCAGAGCACAGGCTCCAGATGCGCAGGCTCAGCGGCCATGGCTCACGGGCCCAGCCGCTTCGCGGCCTGGGGGATCTTCCCGGACCGGGGCACAAACCCGTGTTCCCTGCATTGGCAGGCGGACTCTCAACCACTGCGCCACCAGGGAAGCGCTGAATCCATTTTTGTGTATTTGATCCTCCGGTGTTTTCTTTTTCATGAGTCCCCTAGTTGCGCGCCCACTCCTGTGGGTTACCTACCACATCATATTTCTATTTAACCTCGTAGTGTTTAAGCTTTGCTTATGGATATGTGTGAGCTGAATAGCCTTTGTCATCTTCACTGGCCACATGTTCTCGATGATCTGTTCCCAGGTCACGTACCTGTTTTTAAATGCCTGACAGCGAGTGCTGTATGATTCTGTGACTCTCATTCTCGGAGCTCTGGTTTGGTTTAGGTAAATGCGATCACCATAGACGGTGTGACCCCGTTATTCAATGCGTGCTCACAAGGCAGCCCCAGCTGCACAGAACTGCTTCTGGAATATGGTGCCAAACCCCAGCAGGAGTCCTGTCTTCCTTCCCCTACACACGAGGCCGCCAGCAAAGGTACCCGTGACCCCAGCTTAAGTGACAAGGGGAGAAAGCTCCTTTGGCAACATGCGGTGCCCTGTTTATAGCGAATAACTGCAGGGAGAAACCTAGGTGGAGGTGTACGTTTTGCGGGGGGAACAGGTATTCAGGAAACATAAACTCACCTGTACTTTGTGTTGGCAGGTCACCACGAATGTCTGGAAATCCTCATATCCTGGGGCATAGATGTTGATCAAGACATTCCTCATCTGGGAACCCCTCTGTATGTAGCTTCTATGTCTCAGCAGTTCCACTGCATCCGGAAGCTTCTTTACGCTGGTAATTTTCTGTACAACATCTTCCATTCTGTTCGTACACACAAGCAATTATTCAGCTCCCTATTGATTTCTGTAAATAAGCATCTTTAAAAATTACATCGCATGGCTAAAAATGTTCTTATTCTAAGCATTCTCACATATAACTATAAAACCCATAAAAAGAACCTCATTTATGGTAACTCCACTCCACCTCAAAACTCCAAAAGCCATATAAAAGGTCATAAAATTAAAATCCTCAAGGGTGAATATAATGGTGCCAAGTATGTTTACCTCTGTGAACAAACCCATCAAAAGAAATGTTAGGGATTATAACTGATTAGATACCTTTTCTTCCAAGACTTTCCCAGACTTTGTAATCTACCTGAAAAGACTTAATCCCTCTTCACTTACTTGAAACAAACCAATTCCTCAAGGTTCAGCTTTAGCCCCTGAGAAACTACTCCTAATCTTTTGAGACCATAGTGATCTCTCCCACTATAGAACTGGGAGCCCTTTTAGGATATAAATTATGTCTTTTTTTTCCCATCATCTCTTTTCCGTAGCACAATGCCTCTCACGTGGCAGGTGCTTCAAATATATATAAAATTAGTAAGCGGATTTCTATGGTTTTTATTGTCTATGACACTCATTTGGCCTCTGATATATACGGACATATATTTTTAGTAATCCCTTTCTGCGTTACTCACATCATCTTGGCAAAATTATAAACTTCTTCAAGCAGTGTCTGCATCCCTTTACATCTAGTAAGGGTCTTAAACGTGAGTTCTGCTAATAACGGCTGACAGATGGTTATTTTCTGGTTATATTCTCCCATACATTTGTATAACAGAAGAGTTTATTCTTTATCACCTTCTTTTACTTTGCTAGCAATATTCTTTTCCAAATATTTTATATTGGGTTAAAAAAAACTGGAAAAGTATTGTTAGTAACTGTGGATCGATTGTTATTCTCAGGCTCTGTTCTCCCATAAAACTGACATGACCAACAGAGTTTATGCTTTCTCTATGGAGATTTTGTTATGGAATATCATTTTTCCACTAACTGTTTTACATTTGATTTGAAAATGTTGAAAACAATTACATTTATTGAAACTTGACAGTAGCAAGAGGGCCGTAAAGGGACTATTAAAATATACTGCTTCTCATAAGCATCATTGGTTTTACCGATGGTATCGGACAGCAGAAATGAGAAGGACTTGATGGATTTTTATTAATAGACATGTCTTGGTGTTGTAACTATTTATGTCCTGGAAAATGGGATTATTATCGTTTACAGTATTAAACAGTAAGTATTCATTGCACATGATGACCCCCGTGTACCAGGGGCTTGCACTAAGATAAAACAACTATGGAATAGATAATTTAACATGTAAGAGTATTTTAATATAAGCATTTAAAAACTTGCTTTGCATGCAGAAATATAGTGTGCCTTTCCGTTTAAGAGGCTCAGTGCCCTTGTATATTTATTGAATTAAACTACATGAGTGAGAAGTAAGGGGAAAATCTATATACATTTTACCCAAAGAGCTCACCTATCTAGATTCATGAGTTTTCCAAGAAACCAGAGTGCTCTATTGCCTTAAAATAAATGAAAAGAATAAGAGCAATAAGCTCTTGAATAATCCTAAAAACTATCCATGATGATGAAAAGGGATATGAGTCAGCCTAACTGTGCGCTCTTTGTAATACTAATTAATATGACTCCTTTGGGAACTGTTTAAAATTAAAAAAAATTTTTTTTTTTATTATGAGATCTTTCAAGCACAGAGAAAAATGTTAGAGAATCTAACAGAAGTGTGCATTCTGCAACCAGCTGTATCACGTTTTAAGATGAAATATGCATGTTCTTGTATATTATACATAAAGAAAGAACTCCTTGCAGAAAGAGTTGAGGCCCTCTTTGTGGCTGACACACCTGCCTCGCCTTGGTGAGGTTAAGTGACTCATCTAACTAACTCTGTTTGTATCTACCATCATTCCTCATTTCCATGTAGGCGCTGACGTACAAAAAGGCAAATATTGGGATACCCCGTTACACGCTGCTGCTCAACAGTCCTGTATAGAAATTATAAACTTACTGCTAGAATTTGGAGCGGACGTCAATGCCAGAAACACAGAGCTTCTGAGACCTGTCGACGTAGCGACCTCTAGCAGTTTGGTGGAAAGATTACTGCTTCAGCATGAAGGTAAGAAGAATCCATGTGGGCATTAAAAAAGTTCTGTTTGCCTGAAGTAGATGAAATTTAAAGACTTTTTGTTGGCATGTAAAATAACAATGGGGGCTTCCCTGGTGGCGCAGTGGTTGGGAGTCCGCCTGCCGATGCAGGGGACACCGGTTCGTGCCCCGGTCCGGGAGGATCCCACATGCCGCGGAGCGGCTGCGCCCGTGAGCCATGGCCGCTGAGCCTGCGCGTCCGGAGCCCGTGCTCCGCAACGGGAGAGGCCACAGCAGTGAGAGGCCCGCGTACCGCAAAAAAATAAAAATAAAATAACAATGGCATAACATTTGGAATATTTTTTGAAAGAAGGTAATTTTTGACCTTGGGCTCCGCCTGTAAAGAGGGATCATCTTGATTTCCTTTGTGCTCATCTTACCTAGATTCTATGTTCATTTGGTTAAGTTAAACATAGTGTTTCTTTTGACAATAAACAATATGTAATTCTGTTTAATATTTTAATAAATATTTGGAAACATGCCCCATTTTATAAGGGCATGCATTATCTATAACGTGTTATAGAAACATAATCATGAAGTCTTTTTGTTTTAAAACAGAAATTCTAAAGCCTGGTCCAGACACTGTAGTAAAACTTGCTATGTCTTAAATAGTAAACCTAATCTGAGAAAAAAATAATTAAAAAAATTCCCCTTTTAGTGCATAACACTTCTTGGGGCTTTTGATTTATATCTCCTTCTAAAAGCAGAAATTTTTTGAAGGTTTACATGCAACAATAATTTCATAAGCCTGAAGATTATAATGTTTTAAAGAACATGCATGGGCATAGACTATACCTCAATTATAATAAAGTGTTATAAATAAAAGCATTACAAGTGCTTATATAAATTCTCCTGGGATAATGGTCATACTCCCCTAGTTTACTGCAAAGCACTGTAGTTTTTTGTGGTTTGATATCATATATGTTACAACATAGAAAACTCCATTTTGATTTTAATGAACAAATACTTTCATGTCTTTTGCAGCTACCCCAAGCTCTCTGTGCCAACTTTGCAGACTCTGTATCAGAAACTACATTGGAAGACCAAGATTACACCTTATCCCACAGCTCCAGCTGCCAACATTATTGCAGAATTTCTTACAGTATCGATAAGGCAGTAAAATAATTCTAAATGTTTGAAAATCAAAAATTTCTATTTCATCTGCATAGTGTATATTTCATATTAAAATATGCTAAAGATAGGGGAAAGAGATATGAGAACACCCTGGAGAAGAAGTGAAATAGCAATTTTAGTTAAAGTGTACTAGTACATACTATTGTTTTATGCATTTTTAGTTTCTGAACTATAGTATGTTTAAAATATCTATATATTACTAGCTATTCCCATATATCCCTTTGTTGATTTAGAAAAAAATGAGAAATTCACCATTTCATTTTTAGAATGAAACAGAAAAATGTGAACCCTTACTAAAAGTATTTGTATATTATATTTTTAAAGGTCTATATTTTTCAAATAATGTGTTAGCTTTTAATTTTTGGCCTCTGTAATTGACTATCTCTGTATTTTTTATATTAATACGAAATATGAGTATGGTTTAGAAAAGAGTAAGTCATAACCTTTTTGAAATAAAGTTGACTCTCATTCAGGAAACCCACCCTGTTAGATGTACACTTGTCCTTGTAATGATTAATTCCGTAAAGAAAGGATAAATTGCCCCTTCCCTGCAAAGATCCCACTGGTCACTTCACCGCTTTAAATGGACCTATTTCAGAAACTGGTAGGACTAAAATGGTCACTACTGCCCTCTCACCCTGAGAACTCTGGAACATTACACACCTGCTCAAACCATCTGAAGACCCTCTCCTTCTCAAGGGTGGCCTCTCCAGGTTTCCCTTCTGTGCCTTTACACGTACCACTCCAGCCTTCCCCCAGTTCAGAGACTGCTGACAGCTGGTGATACCTGGACCCAGGAAGATGAACTTCATATCTAGTTGATAAAGAGGCCCTGGGTCACACTTCAGGGGTCAGGGCAGTCCAAGGCTATAGAAAATGGAAGAAGAAAAATGCCTTAACTTGTGGGGTTTTCAAAGAAAGGGACAAGGGGGTACCACTTAGCAAATGTAGAAAACTCAGAAAATGTACGCTATCTGTGGACCTTCATTGTGGTGTTCCTAACCCTTCTTACACAAAGCAAGGGTTCTGCATAGACTGTACTGCAAGGGAATGCGGTACGCCAGAAGGTATTAGTGTAGCGGTGTCCCCTGCAGGCGTTTATTCTCTTCTGCTTCACTGTACTTGAGTGCGATGTAAAACATAACTTAAAAAATTAAATAAAAATTTTTAAAAAGCCTTTGTGCCTTCTTTGTAATTTAGACTATATTTGAGTTTATTATGGATTTAGAAATAAGATAATCAAGATACTTATAACACTGTGTAAACTAGAAGAAAATATTTTGATGAGTTTTATATTATAAATTTATCAAATTTTGATAAAATATTTTGACGACCCAGGGGCCTAGTAACTTAGTTCTTGTTTGACTTTCAGAGACCCACGGGAAATAAACTATTATTGTATGTAACCCCAAAGTTACTAAGATTTGCATTTTTTAAAAATCATTTTAGATTTTCGAAAGTAGAAATAAGGCTGTAGCATGTTTGTTTAAAAAATGTCTTCTATGTGGGTAGAGACTTTTAACTTAGTCTGTTTTACAAAATATCTCAGTTTAATAAATTTGTAGTATCCTCAGAAGAATATGCATTTAACTGTTGTTTTATTATAGAGTAACCCTATTAAGTATAATTATGTATTAAAACTGCTTTTATAAAACAGTTTTCTACTAGAATTTTCCTGAGCTAGAGGTCATCTTGGAGTATAAGAGTAATGCAGGCATCCCTCTTAATTGATCTTGTGCCAATAAGAGAAGTAAATATCAAATATTAAAATAAAAATTGACACTTGAAAATTTTAGTATGCTGGTACCTTGTGTCTTAGCTTGAGTACAATTGTCTTATCAAAGATGTATTCTAATTTAAATATATCATATTTGTTAATATATTAAAGTGGGATGTTTATCCCTGGAATAAAGCACTTTTTTTTCCTCTTCTAATTAGTATTTGATTTTATAATGGAAGATAATGGGAGAATATGACTCAATTGCCCTAGCTTTGTTTACCACTGGTTTTCAAATCACTGTATCACAGGCAGTGAGAGTAGGATGGTGCAGATTGAAAATTATACCTGGAAGGTCCTCTAATCCAAATCTTATAATATATATGTCTGTAAAGGTGCAAGGATAACATTCCACAAAGACAAAGACAAAAGAAAAGAATACTACAGATCTTCCTATACTTAGTATGAGGTTACCTCCTGATCAACCCACCTTAAGTTGAAAATACCGTTTGTTGAAAATGCATTTAATACACCTTCCCCACAGAACATCAGAGCTCAGCCTGGCCCACGATGGTAAAGTCAAAAAACTGTTAGGTCGAGGACCGCCTGTATTTGATATGAGATTAAAGAAATATAGTGAAATAAAATACTGGAGTAAAGCACTGTTGAACACATTTATTTTGTAGGAAAACGTATTTAATTTCTATGATTGTTGTAACCACAGAGTATATTTGATGTTTCTGAGTCAGTAAACGGAAACACAATGTAAAAGGATGGCCTCTTCTGAAAAGGTCTAAATGTATCCATGGTGTTTCCCTGGATGGCCCTGAACCCAGATGACTGGTTCTCCATTTACAAACAACTTAAAACAGTATCCTCTCCCTTGGGTTATTCCCACTTTTTCACTCTAATTTCTCTACTTTCCTATTCTTTATAATTGGTTTATTTTAAGGTTTGCCCTCTCTCTTAAAAACCTTAATAATCATTCTCAGTCTTTTTCAGGAGGAAAATTTATTCAGAAAATTCAGGCCTTGCTACCTTTCCATCTGCTCTAGGATTTCAACAAAAAGGGGTGCACTCCAGAGAATATAAACGACCTAAGTACATAAAACAAAACATCTCCTGGAATTGCTATGCTAAACGGAAACATTCACTCTGTGTCATACAAGCACAACTGATTAGGTCCGGTTGCTAGAAATAGGAGATTTTAGTGTTTCTGAGCCCAAACACGAACAGATCAGGCTGGCGAATCATCCGCCAGACAATGAAGGTTCCCAAAGGCTCAAGGAAGGAAAGGCTGGGGTTCTGGGGGGCACAGGACTTGATATCAACCAGGAGAGGATCCGCCGGATGCGGGGGAGGAGAAGTGAGTCCGCATGCTCACGGTCAGGACAGCTCCCACCACGGGAAGAATGTTCCCCTTCCGCAGGACTCTGCAAACTCCTCCCACGTGAGGACTGTAGGCGGAGAATCTATGAAACGTGAGGAAGAAAGAACAGGGTTACTTCCCTGCAGGAATAGCTGGGCTGGAGGGCAGGATAGGCCCTCGAACTTCCTTTATCCTGGTGCCTGCCTCCTGCATTAGACCAAAGGGATATGGGGATATATGTATACGTATAGCTGATTCATTTTGTTATAAAGCAGAAACTAACACACCATTGTAAAGCAATTATACTCCAATAAAGATGTGAAAAAAAACAACATCAACAAAGGGATAAAGATGTGGAGAAAACCCTGTTTCCGATCTTCCCTTACCATAGACAAGAGAGAATTAGCACCTTACACCAGACTTTTAAAAAGAAAAGTTTGGGGTTTTGTGGGCGGTGGTTTTCAGAGTAGAAGCGTGCTGTGGACATGGAAGGAGCCATGACTTCATCTCTCCGTGTATTATTCTTGTGCCCGAGGCAGGATCCTTAGTTTTTGCCCTTTCCTCAAAATGGGCAAGCTAGGGGCTTCCCTGGTGGCGCAGCGGTTGAGAGTCCGCCTGCCGATGCAGGGGACACGGGTTCGTGCCCCCGGTCCGGGAAGATCCCACGTGCCGCGGAGCGGCTGGGCCCGTGAGCCATGGCCGCTGAGCCTGCGCGTCCGGAGCCTGTGTTCCGCAACGGGAGAGGCCACAGCAGTGAGAGGCCCGCGTACCGCAAAAATAAATAAATAAAAATTTTTTTTAAAAAAGGGACCTCACAAGATTTCTTCTTGATTTGTGTATGCAGAGGAAAGTTACATGGTCACCACAGCCACATATGCTAGTTCTAGTAACACTGAGTTGAGCTCCGCTCAGAGCCCTACACTCAGAGGGCCCCATGCTTGACTTCATGGTGGTCTTGAAATGCTTAAGTTTTGAACAACGGGCGCATTTTTATTTCGCACTGTGCCCTGAAAATCATGTACCTGTTCCGATTCTGCTGTGACCCTCTAAACACACCAGTGAGTACCATCCATCTGGAGGGGATTCCTCCTCTTTGGGTAAGTCACACGGAGCTTTCTCAGGTAATTCCTTTGCCCCATTAAAAGAACTAGAGGGAGAACTTGAGGTCTCTTTTCAAATACCACCTCAATATGGACATAGTCTAAGTAGAGGGACGTGGCTCAGTAGGAGGCCGGAGTGAACTTTCTGTCTGATTCCAGAATCAGGGAGACCTCCCCACCTCCCCGTGGGCAGAAGCAGGCGGGGGCAGGTTACGTCCATAACAGCACAGATGTCCCTGGTTGAGCAGAGCACAGTAGGTGCTCACCCTCTGCATCCCCCCAACTCCAGCGTGGAAGAGAGGTGTGGTGTTGAGAAATCAAAACTGAGGCCACAGTTTGAAAATGCCCCTAGACCAAGTACCCGTAGCCACTTAACTAAAACTTGAACTCTCCAGACTTGCCCAAATGCTGATGCTGACCTGAAATAAACTTTAAGCTTGCTCCCTGTCGGTGTGACCTTACAGCTTCCTAGCTAGTTGGCTACCTGTGAGTGAGCTTATACAATGAGAAGGAGTGTACGTTTCCAGTAACCAATCACAATAGAAAAGAGTGCACCGTCGCCCCTTAGTATCTGTGGCGGATCTGGTTCCAGTCCCCCTGGAATGCCTGAGGATGCCAAAATCCCGGGATGCTCGAGTTCCTTATAAAAAATGGCGTGGTACTTGCTTATAACCGATGGACACCCTACTGTATACTTTAACTCTAGATTACTTATAATTCCTAACACCACGTAAATGCTATGTAAACAGGTGCTGGCAGGAGGTAAATTCAAGTTTTGCCTTTTGGAACTTTCTGGAATGATTTTTTCTAATATTTTCTATCTGAGATAGGTTAGATCCACAGATGTGGAACCCACGGGGCCAGAGGGCTGAAGGTCCTCACACGTTTACACTTTATAAACTGCGCTGTAATTGCCGAAAGCCAGCTTCTAGGCACTTTCTGTGGGAAGTCTCCCTGTCTGACATTGGCTTCTCAATCAACAAAATACTCATATCAAGTAAAGCTCTTCTGAATTTTCTCATGTTGACATAGGGCAACAACAGTTACTGACTGCAAGGGCTGTTTGGCTTGTGCAAAAGTTGGCTGGGTCTTAGAGGATGACTGTGGATTAGTGAACTTGTTCAGGAGGCAACTTCGGTTATAGCTGCTTTTCCATTTGAGGTATTGTAACTGAAAGCGGGGTCCGGCTGCTCGCCGCTCCAAAGCCAGTGAAGACGCCAGGCTGGTGGAAAGTTTGCTTTATTTTGGGTGCCGGTAACCAAGGCGGGGAGGGGAGGGCGGACTCGTGTCCAAAGGCCAGCTCCCCCCAGTGGCAACCAGTGGGCAAGTGCTTTTATGGGCAGAGAGAGGGGGCTGCCTGCAGAAACAGCACAGGCAGCTCTGACGGTCATCTTGAAATTGGTCATCTTGATTGTTTTAAGTACAGTTAATCTTCGGTTCCAGCGTTGGTTTGTTTCCATTTCTTGAGGCCAGTTCTCGGAATGCGGCAGCTTATGTCATGGCTACAGCCTGGTCACCGCGTAGTTAACTTCCCCACCTGGTGTGGGTTTCGGTATCTGTAAGACAGCTCACAGGGCACGGCTCAGAATATGATCTATAGCCCTTGAGAAGGAACTAAAGGTCCTTCATTATGCTTAATGACTAAACTAGTATTATTTGGTCTCCTTTGCCATTGTTTCTGCATTTTCTCACTTCTCTGATTAAACTTATTCTTTGGCTATAGTTTTTCCACAGACAAAGGGCAGGCGGAGGACCTGGGGGACAAGGACCATAGGGTGCTGCTCTGTTTCAGTATCTTTACTGGAATAAATCGGCACAACCCCTAGCAGCTGCTATGCTGCTACTGATCTGCAAAGTGTTTTTTCTCCTCTCTAAGAGCCTGCAAGAACCACAGAAAGCCACCTGCTTTTTTTGAGCAGGACAATAGTGCACGTTCATCCTCCTGCCGCAGGTCAAATCAATTTTCTGGCTCTCTGCCACGAGATCAGCAGAGGCTTCTGAGTGTCGTATCATCCCACAGAATACCCGGCTGGTCCACTCTATTCGTGATACCGTGGATCCAGTGAACGGGAGTAGCAGGTTCTTTAGCTGCCCTGGTAACATGTAGATGAGCTACTCCGAGTATGAAGCAATGTATGATTCAGCAGGAAAACAGAGTAACTCCACGAATTCAACAAGAATTTAAGATAAGGAAACGGTCAAACGGAACAAAAATGAGACCATCAAATGAACAGAGATAGACCCCTAGGGCTGGAGATTCTGAGAGTCTAGAACTTGAAGGGAAAGCCCTACAGACCTTTGCAGGGGCAGCGTATACAGCAGATGCTGATGCCTAAGGAGCTCAGAGGAGCGGTCCTAGAGTAAAACCTGGGGCTTGGAGTTCTGAGCGCTTCTCAGTGGTCGCTGAAACCTCTGAGGGAGTACGATGAAACCTGCTCCGGGAATGGAAAACAAAAAACAAAAAGCAAAAAAACAAAACAAACAAACAAAAAACCCAACCTGGACGGTGGCACCAACTGCCCCTGCCCGCTGGAGTCTTGTTGCCATGGCAACCGTCATCCAAACAGCCCTTCTCCTTTCCTCTGGTCTCCTGGTTCCTCTCTAGTTCCCCCTAGTGGCGGGATTTAATACAACTCAGCAAAGGAGAAACTACAGTGCCGAGTTCCAGCTCCATGGGGCAGAACCTAGAAGGGTGTATTTGAAACAGAGACCTATTTGCTTCACAATTGGCACATTTGCTACAGGAAAAAATTCTAACTCCTCAGCAAGACTGTTCTCAGTCAAGCCCCAATCTATAGCCTTAACTTACCTCTCTAGCCATCATCACCGAAATCTTAGGGTAGCCCCACATGCCAAAGCCTAAACACTTCCTCTGACCTTAATGGGTTATTTGTTATTCCTTAAAACTCATAAAAAACTATCATATCATAGATCATGTCTGCTTCTGCTCACACTAGTAACTCTGTGTGGAAGTGTCCCCTCCCCTCTTCATTCCACAGATTTCCATGATCGTCTTAGAAATATCATTTAAACTTACTGAGCCCTATGTGTGTACACTGTTCCAGGCTCTTCACTCATTTAACTTAATTTAATCCTTCAACACAACCCTGTGAGGTATATCCTATTTATTTCCATCTTTTACAAATAAATGTGGTTAAATAACTTGCCCAAAGTCACATAACTAATAAAAAATAGACCTGCTGCTCCAAAGCCTCTGACTTAACCCGTTCAAAATACCGCCTTATAAGATTCACATCAAAGGTCACCTCCTCTGAGAGGACTCCTACACTCCCTCAGGCCAAATTATTTGCTTCCTCCCTGATACTAATATATTTTTACCATGGCAGAGCTTTTCAGGGTGCGTGATCTTTTTTCAGGTATTTATATCTCTGTACCTTCTATAAATAATCTAGTGCACAGTTGCCCAATAGATCTTCCTGCAGTGATACTGTGGTATCTGTGTTGTACAGTGTGGTGGCCACAAGCCCCATGTGGCTACTGAGCAGTTGAAATGTACACAGTTACTCACTTTATTTTATTGAAATTTATTTAAAATTCAATTGGAACAGCCACGTGGGGCTAGTGGCTACCATATTGAATAGTGAAGACCTAGTGCCTAGCAAAGCACCGAATAATAATTCCTCAAAAAAAAAGGTCACCAAGTGAATGGATCATCCGTGAAAGACACATTGGGCAAAGTAAAAACACTTGTAGAGCTCCGTTTTTGTTTTTCTTTTTCACCACATACAGACTCACATTGGTTTACTTGATTAATAAACATGTCTATGAATACACATTCAACAAAATATTATATAGCTCCACTCTCAAGACCTAGCCCATATTTTATCTTGCACAATAATGTGTATTACGAACCACATTTTTTTTTTTTACTGTAAGACTTTTTAAAGGATGTTAACAACTCTGCTGTGTAAATATTTAATTTATAATTGTCTGTCCCTGCTCTGCAATCCTTTTTTTTCCCCTCTGTACTGTTCACTGATAAATCCCAAGTGACTAGCTCAGGGTCTAGTAGGGACTCAATAAATATTTTTCGAATGAATGAATGAATCATGCCTACTGGGGCATCTTTGTGAAGTGTGAAAATCGAATTTACAAATCGCTTTCGAATATGTAATTTTTATGAACGCAGCGTAATAATTAAGGAAATAGGTACGTTAAATTTTGTAGCCATTAAGCATCTATTCATTGTAATTTTGAAGATTTTTTTCATTGGCATTTTGGAACAAAACCCTATCGTTTCCAATTTCCAAACAAAAACTGTCTTTGTCCTCTGAAAGGTCCTCACAACCTCCTCCAAATGCTTGACTGAAACTAGGCCTTCGACGGGGCAGAAACCACGATATTCAAAATGTCCATTTCTAAGGGAGGGCCCTAATCGGTTATTCTTCACACCAATTAAAACGGAGATTGAAAGCTCCGCCCAAGGCTTAAGCTCCCGGAACCGAGTCCTCAGTGAGGCCAGGGAAGCGCGTCCGCCAACCCGGAGCCGCAGGACCCCAAACTGGAGGACCCGCGAGGCCCAGGGCGCCCGCGCCGAAGCCCCAGCCCCACCGAAGCCCCGCCCCGCCGAGGCCCCGCCCCCGGTGCTGCCATAGAAACCCAGAAAGCGCCATGGCTGCCGCCGGTCTGGGAGGAGAGCTTTTGACACTGCCGACGGTACCCAAGTCACCGTCACTTGCGCCACGTCCAGCCGCTCCCATGCGAGGGAGGCCTAAGAAATGTCTGGTCTATCCGCATCCCCCGAAGAGGTCCCGCGTGTCTCCGTCGGTTCTGCGCTGGCTCCAGGGCCTGGATCTCAGCTTCTTCCCCAGAAACATCAACAGGTGCTGCAGCAGGGCCGGCCCCCGCCGCCTGGCGGGAGCCTCGGTCGGAGCAGAGCAGCCCCGGGGTCCGCGCAGGGGCTTTCTCCTGGGATTGCCCCCGCCCACTCATCACACACACACACACACACACACACACACACACACACACACACACACACACACACACACACACACACACACACACACACCCCTTGCTTTCTTAGGGAGCTGACCTAAAAAAAATAGGATGGAGCATTTCACTCAATCGGTCAATCAGTCAATCAATCATTACATAGACTTGAGCTAATACAGACTGCTTTGGTGACTACAAAAAAAGTAAAAGAGTCCAGGCTCTTTCTTCAGAGACACTGGACATTAATACTAGTGGCAGTTAATATTTGCTCTGGGCGTGCAAACTAAATTCCATAAAAATAATGACTTTGTTGCAGGCAAGGACTCTGGTTTACTAATTTCGGTATTCCTCAAGAAAGACACGCCTGAAAATTTCAGTGTACCTAGGTATCACATGGGCATCTTGTTAAAATTCAGGTTTGATACAAATGAATAGTTTGGGGTTCATAAAAAGAACACCATGGCCTTCGGTGTATGTCATCTTACCCAAAGGTTATTCCATAGCAGGTCCTCCTTGGAGCAAGGGTACAACAACATTCTGTAAGTTGCTGCCAGTATAGTATATTAAATTGGTGTTAATGAACCATAATCACAAACTGTGTAAGTAACTGCATTTTATTTCCTTATTTTTATGGATCAGGGATTTTTCAAATGGCTTCCTGATAGCAGAAATATTCACTGTACACTACCCCTGGGACCTTAAATTGTCATCCTTTAAAAACGGAACGTCTTTAAAAGTCAAGTTGGATAACTGGGCGCAGTTGGAAAAGGTAAATTAGCAACCAATGACACTTTTAACTGTTGAAAAGTTTATGTTTGAAGAAGCGTATTCTTGAGGTCGTGGATTTCTCTGTATATGCGTGTGTGGCCGTGTTTTAGGACGCAATGCAGCTGGGTAGGCAGCTTGTTTCCTTGTATTGAAAAGAAGGTTATTAAAGTTTATGTCATGAGCCACCTGTGAAACTGAGCATACTCATTTCAAATTGGAGTGGGATATAATGGTTGATTCTCTTGCTGAGTAATAACTTAATTAACATGTTAAACCTCAAAATATTAGTTGAGGATTAAAGGGGGATTAAAGTGAATTCACAGTAATTGGAGATTTTTATAGAACTTCTTATGGTGAAAGTATTCTCTTTCTACTATTACAGTTCCTGGCGAGAAAAAAACTTAGATTACCTAAAGAACTAATCCACGGAACAATTCATTGTAAAGCCGGAGTACCTGAAATACTGATACAGGAGGTGTACACCTTGTTAACACATCGAGAGTGAGTTATTTGGAATTTTCTAGTAATGTGAAACTTTTGATAATATAAATCTTATTACTAAAATGGGGCTTGTCAACAATATTTATTTTTTTATTTCCAGAATTAAAAGTATCCAGGATGACCTTGTGAATTTCACAGACTACAGTTACCAGATGCAGTTGCCCCTGGTCTCCAGATCGACAGCTTCAAAGTCTATTAAAGATAACATTAGGTTATCAGAATTAATAGGCAATCCGAACAAGCTCAATAATGAACGTAAAGTAGAGTTCCTCCTCCTTTTACAAATGTTGCAAAGAAAATTGAGCAGAAAACTGAATCCAAGTAAGTTTTCTTGGAAACAGTCAACTGGGTTCTTCCAAGCTTAAAAGGCTCTTCTTGAGCACAGATGAAAGAAAAGCCTGCCACTGTGCCCTGATTCGTAGACTTGTTGTAATTTCATCTACTGTGACTTTTATTGTTATTAATTCAGTCATACTTATTACCATATATGTATTCATATCTATCATATTATTTTGTGCTTTTAATTTGTTCTCTGTTTCTTGTTTTTGTCTTACCTATTTTTCTTCTTCTTTTGGACTGAACTTTTATCCAAAGACGTTTTTCCTCCCTACTAATTTGGAAAATTATAAATTTCTATTCTCTTTAGTGCTACGCTAGAAACTTTAACATGCCTATTTATCTTAGTCTAAGAGTAATATCTTTATTCTCTTCCTCAAACTGTAAGGACCTTACAACACTAGGACACTGACCAATCCCTACCAGCCCCCTCCCCACTTCAGTTCTTTTGTTCAGCATTTTCGTTTTGTCAAGTTATTTTTTTAACACTGCAAAATCAGGTATCATTATTTTTTATACCGAATACTTGTTTACATTTAATCTGTCTCACTATTACTTCCACTCACTGGGTCTTGTCGGAATTCCTGGATCGAAACACAACCATTCCATTTAGTCATCAGTTTAAATGTCCATCTTAGTGCAGAGCTAACCTCTCTCTCTGCTGTCTTCTTTGGAACACATGTTCTCTTTAGCCACGGACATACCTCAACACTTTCGATTCTTGAACAGAATTCTGTTATCACCGGTGTTGATTTTTGAGAATGCTGATTTCAAGCTGGCAAATAATTAATTGTGATAATCACAGTTCTGGGAATGACCAGGGTGGTGTTTAAGCATAAACAGGGCATGGCTGATGAGCAGAAATGACCTTAGACACGTCTTCCAGCCTCGGTGAGGGTGAGCTGCTGAGGCGTAGGTGATCTTTAGAAGCACAGTGAAGCTGATGCCCAAGTGCTGCAGTTGACAGAATTAGTTAATAAGACATACGGGAAACATGGAAAATAATTTTGTCACTATTTTTACAGTATAAAAATGTTTGCAAAATGAAATAGATACTGTATGGTTTTACTTATATGAAATATACAAACATGTAAAGCTAACCTATGATGATAGAAGTCAAGACAGAGTTTTAGTTTTAGGGTACTGTATGGGAGAGACAGGAAGCGATTTTGGGGTGCTGGCACTATACTATTTCTGGATCTGGGTGATGGCATCCCAGGTATGTATTCACTCCAAAAATTCATCTGTAAACATAAACAAAATTCAACTGTAAACATACGATTTGTTCATTTTTCTGTACATATATTACTATTGAATGAAAGCTTATTGGGACTTCCAGTGGTTAAGACTCCGTGCTTCCAATGCAGGGGCGTGGGTTCAATCCCTGGTGAGGGAAATAAGATCCCACATGCTGTGTGGCCAAAATATTTTTTAAAAATAAAATTAAAAATAAATTGGCTGAATTAAAAAAAAAAAAGCTTAACAAAAGACTAATAGGAACATAGGGATACTGTCTTTAAAGTAACTTTTTTTTTTTCTTTTTTTTGCGGTACGCGGGCCTCTCACTGTTGTGGCCTCTCCCGTTGCGGAGCACAGGCTCCGGACGTGCAGGCTCAGCGGCCATGGCTCACGGGCCCAGCCATTCTGCGGCATGTGGGATCTTCCCAGACCGGGGCACGAACCCGTGTACCCTGCATCGGCAGGCGGACTCTCAACCACTGCGCCACCAGGGAAGCCCTAAAGTAACTTTTTTAAAGCAACTATTTTGTGCATCAGAGATGTGAACCATGGTGGAGAGGGTTATTAACCTACATATCCACACTGCTCTCAGGAATATGATACAACAGATGTCTAAATAATTTGCTTAATTTCAAATTGTGGTGTCGTACTTTGACCATGGCCATAGTGAATTTTTAAGAAGGAATTTTTGTTTACATTTTATAGAATGGTTTGAGGTCAAACCAACACTGGGAGAATCGACTTTCAGTCATGGTCCTGCCCAAGCCTGTGGGTGCAAATGTAATTCAGTCGTTTCGAAGGAAAGAGTTGCTCCTGTGTGTAAGTTTTTTAAAAGTTTTTCCACTTGTTAAAAATGATGTTTTGGGGTTTTATTGTTTGTTTAAAATTTCAAAATAGTTAAAATGTTGGTCTAGGCATTCAGTCTAGGACGGTGCGGTAGGTTGGTGTGTGTGCTTTTGGATAGGTGGCGGGAGCATGCTGTCCGCTAAGAACCAGTCACAACGGGGGAAAATCCCAGGCCAGCGCTGCCCCGCCTGCTACTATAGGAGCCATTTCAATTCCGATTTCAGCTTAAAAAAGTGCGCCTGAAACAGGGGAAGCTCGTTGGCAGAGCTCAAAACTCAATCCTGTAGCAGCTGGATGATGAATCAGTCCTAAGGCAGATACAGACAACCTGCACACCTAGACGTCCCCATCACTTGTTTTACAAGAAGCCACGAGTTTAAATCCTGTTAATTCAGAAAGCACTTAACACCAAAGCAAACTGTAGCCAAACGAGGGCCGAAGTCAGCCTCTGCCTGACTTTTTGGTACAGCCTGCAAGTTAAGAATGGTTCTTACATGTTTACATGGTTGACAACATACACCAAAATTGCACATAATGGTACTGAAATCACAGCCTGTTCATCTGAGAAGCTTCTAATTATCAAATAGAGTGGGAACAATTAATTGTAAGAAAGGTTACCTTTTTTTTTTAACACTTAAGTTCCTCTCTTTGTTTACCTAAATCTAGCATCTAGCAAAATAGTGCGCCAAGGGAATGTGGATTTCTTAGTTGCCACTGGCCCCTCATGTTAGAACTGAGTCACCTAAAGAGTCTGAGTGGCCGGCTTGGATGCCTCAGTGCAGAATTCTAGAAACCGAATTCTGAATTCTGCATAGTTGCCAAATCTAAGCACTATTAAAATCGCGGCACTGTTGCCTCACCTGCTTTCTGAAGCAACATCTAAAAATAGTTGAGTCATATTCAGTATCAGAGGCACCAAAATAAGCCCTGGGTATTTTTAGGCTCCACCGATGACTTTTGGAGATGGTGGCATTCAGGTGTTGTATTTCCAACTACTGTCATGCATGCTTTAAATATTCTGTTTACCAGGCATTTAGACTAACCTGTGCTCAGCCTGTTGCCAATCGTTCTGCATATGTCTAGTATGTTAGAAACACAGATGGTCGTATACAATAGTTAGTAACCACAAATGGATTTTAATGTTGTTTATTTAAATATTACACCAAATACAGGTAATGGTGGCAATCCACTTAAAGAAATTCACATGAAGCGAGCTGGAAAACATTCTTCTGACTCTATGAAACCTATCAGATCAGAAGCATGGAAAGGGGACCCAGAAGAGCGCCTGTCTGATGGGCTTTGAAGA
Organism: Tursiops truncatus; assembly: GCF_011762595.2. Classification (NCBI taxonomy): domain Eukaryota; kingdom Metazoa; phylum Chordata; class Mammalia; order Artiodactyla; family Delphinidae; genus Tursiops; species Tursiops truncatus. The sequence continues at coordinate 5,632,840 of NC_047054.1, forward strand.
AGCAATGCCACCACCTCTTGCCACTCTGAAGGGATACCGTCACCTAGTCTTGGATATATGTCAATAATAAGTAAATTAAAGGGGTGTCTTATCTATAGTTGGGCTGAAGAATGTATTTTTTAATTCAATTCAACAACCATTTATTCAACACCTGCACCTAGTAGTGTTGAAAATACAAAATCAGTTTAATTAGTATAGAATGAACAAAAATAATTTTAAAGGTACAGTTAAACATAATTCACCAAGACGGGTGAGAATTCTTTCTCATAAATTTTGTAGGAATGGCGAATCTACTTTGTAATATGTTTTCCTCACTAGAAAGAGAAGAGTCATGCTACGAATATGCCTGATAGTATTTATTTACAGGTCATGTTCATCAACAAAATTTATTCTGAATGATTATTACTGTTATACATAGGCCCATAGAAAATCTTGCCCACTTCCATAAATAACTTTACTTAAGCCATCAAAAAAAAAAAATAGTCATCTTTCCTGTTGATACTGAGTTGTGGGGAAGGAAAATCATGGTTTACTTGGTGTTTAGCAAACAATTCAGTTTGATTTTAAAAAATGCCTCCTGCTTGCTGCCATGCCCCATATTTTTACTGAAGGGAGACAGAAGCAGTGATATACTGACAGACTGATGATCGTTCATATATTCTCGGTAATTTAAAATTCATATTTGGTAAATTTCCTTCAAGTGGAATTATTCACATTTTTATGCTATCTCATTAATAGTGTCATATGACTTCCAAGATGAGTATTACTAATGCTGAATCCCATGATATGCTTGTCAATTTCCAACAAAACTCTATTCGTCTTTCTGCATTTTTGAAGCCTTAGAGAGTTTAATTCGGATTTCTACCTCCAGAGACTTCCTTGTTTAATCTTACCCTTCTGGATAGGTAACATTTAGTAAAAGAAATTAACGAGAGCCCTGATGAAATCGATGACTTCTTGGGAAAGGTTTAGAAAATTATGAGAATAATTTTTAAACCATAAAATATAGTTCCTTAGGAAAGGATTTTAGAAACAAGTCTTCTGAAGCTCAGCTAGAGAAACGTCCAGAGAAAAGGATTAGATTTGGATAAACAGTCAAATAATAGGTTTCTTTATTCTCTTGACTCTGTTCAATCTCCTGAAAAAGCTACTCACTCATGGCCTGACCCTGGTTAAGTTCCCAAGACCCCTGTGGGACCTACGGAGAGTTTTGAAAATACAGGAGAGTCTGGAAGCTTCATATCATGGTTACTAAGGACATGAAGGAAGTGGGGATATGGTGAAAGTAGGTAACATCAAGAGCTTCTTAAGATGAGTTGTGTCAACAGAAGCCAACACTTCAGGCAAATCTAAGGAAGGTCATTTTCTTCACAAAGATCTTTGACAGAAGGAAGCAGTGAACTATTCTCGGAGCTACAGCTGCCCCTATAGGAACAGAACCTTTCAATCAACTGGCAGAATGCTTATCACGGGAATGGAAGCTTCTGTGATATGCTGTTTCTATTAATTAGTAAGCCTCTTTTGTCTCTCTTTTATACTAATTCTCTCTTGTATACTAAACACTGTAGTCAGTGTTTCTTACAAGTGGAGAATCACCCTCCTGAACAGCCCAATCACATGATTTTTCTATGTTTCTAAGCAAGGTCATAACCCAGATGGACAGCGCAGCCCTTCATACCTCTGATGACTTTAACCCAGAATTTAGCGAGAGATGGTGTCCTCTCACTGGTGGTTCTAGGGACAAGACTGATGTTCATCTTAGCAGTTAACTGTGTCGTATCTGGCTTTAACTGCGGTATTTATTAAAATCATTGTCTAATGAGACTTCTTTCATAAAAGCATACTTAAACTTGCAAAATAATTGGTCCACATTATCAGTAATGTCCACCTTATCAGACACCTTCAAATAAAAACAAGTTCATGTTCTTTGTTTGGGTTTTCATGCATACTAAATATAACAATGAAATTTAACTTTATAAATTTGTAAAACTTTTGTTTTTCATATTAAGACACATACAGATCAACACAGTCAATGACATTTTATGAAGAATTAATAGTCATAATATTAAGGTATAGAACATTGTTGAAGTCAAGGAATAATAGAATTGCATTTGAATCAATCTAATTTAGGCTTTAGACAAATACTGGGTTATACCTCAATGGTCTTCATGTGCTAAAGAGTTGTAAGGTCTTTTTCATACTTTACACATTAAAATATTATTTCTTGCATTCATTAAAAATACAGAAGAATGTAACAATTGTTTATATATGTATAACTTAATACGTTTGAAGTATTTAAAGCACAGATTAGGGTTTTTAATCTATTTTAAAACAAAACAGAGAATGATAGCAGGATTTAGACTGCCACTTTTTAAGTGAGGAGATTTCAGTGCATATATGCCAATTAATAATACCTCTCACCTAAAAAAAAAAGAAATCTGAATTACACGTATCACTAAGGGTTAAAAAGTACTTCTCAGATACGATTTACATTACCCATTGCATCTCTGAGTTGTATACATTCTCTTCTATAATATTAACTATTTTCTTTATAAAATGGAATTTAAGGCTAAAATGCTTTTTTTGTGGAGTTAGAAGTAGGTCAGTGTGATAGACAGGTACATAATACATATTGTTTTCTGTTTTAAGAAGCTTAAGAAAAATTTTAAAGTATTTTAAATGCAACAAGTTTAAAGATAATAAAAACCACCATTATTCTAGTTATATGAGCTCACTCCCTAATTAGACAAAACACCTGTATTATAAATCTTGTAAAACAGCTTGAGTGTCAAAGTACTATTCCTCCTAGTGTGGATTCATTTCGTAAATTTTGAAGTCAGAATTCTAGTACAATTGAAATACTTGTCGTCACGCCTCAGGCTTTTTAAAAATATCGACAGATGCACTATTTTAATAAATATTTTTAAAACTTGAATTTACATAATATATCCCAAATTTCAACTAACATCCTATTTACTTACAGAAATTTATTTGAAACTAATTTTCATCAAATAAATTGTTTATTATAACTATATTATAATGTAACTTGATTAGCGATTATGTGACTATTAAATACATTAATCAAAATTAATATTCATAAATACCAAATATCTTTTTAAATAGTGAATTATCATCAAATGCAAATTTTCACATAGATTTCACTGCATTTTGTGTTTTTCGCCTCCAATTTTTTTCATGCTTATATATAGCCTATTCCTTTATAATTAGACATTTGAGTTTCAGCTACAGAACTTGGGAATGTTTTCTCTTTAAAAAAATAAAACTCAAAAGTACTTTGCGTACCCATTTATTGATATATATTAAACTTATAACTGAAAACTTCGATTAAATATGAGCTAAAACTAGTGGTTTACTATACATTTTATAGAGGACAATACCAGTGTTTGTTAACTTGAAGATCAGTTGTACACACCTTACATTTCGACACTTCAAGATATTCAGTCACCCAAACACTCTAAGCACCTACTGCACGTCAAGCACGATTCCAGGTGTTGCACTATTTTATGTTTCAGTGTTTCAACAACAGAATATTTGGTACCTTTCGTGCTTTGTGAAAAGTTGATATGCTCTTTTAGATTTGTCAGTCCTTCATAATTTAAATATTACCTTCCTCCCAAATAAGGAGACACCTATTTTTCCTTGAAATTATATAAATATTTTATTTGTTGAAGTTAACGAATAAAATCAACTGTGAGTCCCCACTTCCCACCTCCTCCTCCAGACCTTTGGCTCTTGGACAACAAAGGTTAAAGGTAATACTAACCGGAAAAAGGTCTTTAAAAAAACAATTAAGTGTGAGAAAAACCTTCTGTCAAAATGGGTTGAGTCGTATTCCAGTCCCCAAAGGTGAGAATGGGTTCACCTTTGCCCACATCAGAGCGTCATTCAAGGAGATGGTGGATTTCCCATCTTCAAGGAAAAATACAGGGCCCTGCACAGTGACAGTTAAGGGAAGAGAAGATGAGATTATGAATTTGCAATATGCTTTTAAACTTCCAGAAACAGACTCACACAGATAAAAAGCACTGGTGATATTTAAGCAACACTGATAGGAAATTTATAAATAAGAGAAAAATTAGATTATTTGAATTGCCACCAAATAGAGAAACATTTTAAAATATCTTAACATTATGCCCTGATGTCTTTCAAAATAGAATTTAGTTTTATAATTTGAATTCGTTAATTACAATGGCGCTGTCAGTGGCAATAGGTATTGCTAACCTATTAATTACTACAAAGTTAACATTTATAAAGGCATATATGCCTAATAATAGACTTTAATATACTTCACTCTTTTAATCATACAGCCTACATCAATACAACTGGGAAAATTATTTAAGCCAGAAATTCAACCTGCTCTCCAGAAGATGAAAAATACACTGCTATATATGTGTATATATAATTCAAAGTCCTGTCAACCCTGTGATTTACTAGCATATCTATAATTTAGTTATATCAGCTATTTTGTATGTCAAGGGTAGTTCTGAAGAACAAATCCAAAAAAACCTTTCAATGTGTATCCCCAGCTCTTAGAAGGAAAAGCATGATTTTACAAACACAGAATGGAATAAAAACTTACTTTCTTCATTACTTTCTAAAGTTATCAGGTTTTTTATCATGATTTCAAATGATAACAGCTTGTTGTTAGTAAATTATTTCTAGATATTAGGAAATCTATTATATGAAGTAGGCAGCTTCCTATTCACAGGGACTTGAAATTTTAGTTTTAAGCAGAACACATTGATTTTCTGCAGGAACAGAAATATCCTAGGAGGGTAGCCCCCCTCCCGCACCTCTGAATAAGTCATTTGCGCCCTAGTGTATGTAAGATAATGAATAGATCCTTTCCTAATGTGTGTGTGAGTGCAGAGAGGTTAGCCTGTGGAGTAGGTCATCTGTCTGTCTCAGATGGAGAAAAAGTCCTGAAGAGGAGAAAGAAACAGGAAAGTGTCCACTAGAAGTACATGCAGGGCAGTGAGTGGCACTGAAAATGTATTCTGAAAACTGCATAATGGTTTTTGCTCTTAATCATAAGTTCTTGAATTTACTGCTTTGGTTCTTTATCTCTGAACATAAGTGGATAAGCACGTATACAACTAAGTGTTCTGTCTGTGGTTTGGAATATATTGCTGTGTCTGAAGACTTAGTTTGTTTCTGGTGTCAAGTCAAGCTATAGATAGAGTTTACATGAGCAGCAAGATATTTAATTGGAGTGATTATCCCCCCACGTACCTTTCTCCATTGACCTGGCATGTCAGTGTTAGAAATGTAATTAGCTACGTTACATTAGAAATACAAGAGTCCTCTTAGTAAAATGTGAATGTGCCCAAGAGGTGGCGTTCTTTTAGTCCCACCTGGTCTCCATTAGCATTTCATTGGGATTCAGCTTGGTTTACTTCTTGGGGACACCTACAACCGGTCCTGGCTCTGGGATGATGAAGGCTCCTCTATTTTCTGGAGATAATGGCACCCCTGGGTCACACTGGGAGGCTCTGGCATCGTTCACCATCATTACTTTGATTGGGCATGAGGGACCATTCCTTGGGAATTAGCCATCCCTCATGATTGATCCCCGTAATTTTTAACTGCTGAAAAGTTCCGTAAATCAATGTAAGAATATGCATAATATATCAATGATATATTATACATCTAACAGTTGTTAATTGCTTTCTTTGTGTTTATAAAATACAAATGGAGACTATAAAGTTAAATTTAATCTACTGAGATATAATAATTTGTAACTGTGTTGACTATTGCTTTGTCTTTCTTATTTAATTTCCCTAAGGATATGATCTATATGTATTTTAAAACATTTGTTACTAAGTATATCTATTATATGAATTGCTTTTATGATAACAGTACCATGACTATGTCTCTGAATTTATTTCAAGGAGAGAGAAAACATTTATACCAAATATGGAAGCATTGAGGGCAATACTTTCTCACTGGGCCTCAGGTCTCTTTATAGGTACCTAATTTTATTCAGGTTGTGCTTATTTTAAGATCACATTTCAAAAAATAATGAAACAAATAAAAATGATGAACATGCACAATTTATGCCTGACATCATGCTGTACCTGGATTTTTAATCCTGTAAAACAAGAGATGTGAATATCAGAATGACTCGGTAGGTTTGACCCGGTCACATAATCTGGTCCAATAATTCCTCTGAGCGGTTCTTCTTTTAGTCTCTTCAGTAAAGTTGCATAAACCATTCTTTGTGAATCAGAAGGGGGTGTATGTGGAGCTTCTTCTGATGATCTGTATTTTCAACAGATATTCCATTTTTAGTTTTGCAGAATCACAGGGTTGTTAAGGTTTAGATTAGAAAACAGTCCCTGATGATGATTTAGTTCTCCTTTATGAAACATGGCAAATCAACTTTAGACTCAAAGTATAGTAAAATGAAGGACTTAAAAAAGGCAGGAAAGAGCGTTGTAAATTATTACTGAATATAGGCTCAACGACACAAGATTCATTATCCTGCCAAGATAAATAATGAGACAACCAAACTGTCAATAAGTCTGTCTGTAATATTAAGTGATACCTTCTGTATCCCAATTTTTATATCAGCTTCACTCACCGGTTGATGGATCGTGAGCAAGCTCTCCACGCATCCAATTCCTCAGAAAGGTGTTCGATTTTTATAGGCACTGACACCTTCCGACGTTTCAATAGCTGACTGAAACATGTGAAAAAGACATTAACATCTACCATCCAAGACAAAGACAGCAAAAGAGCAAATGAACTTTAAATAACTGCAATTTCAGATTTAACAACTGTTGTTCACAAATCTATGTGTATATGTAAATATATACATGTAGGGGGGTGTGTGTGCGTGCAAGTCCCTGGCAGGTCAAAGATATCCAATAAATATTGGTTGGATGACAGGCCGGGTATTGCTGAGTAACAGCCATGGCCAGCTACAGTGAGGTCCAGTGTGTCTCCGTATTAAAAACGACTCTTAGAAAGCAAGTGGAACAGTAAGAAAAGAATGTCAATTAGCGGAAAGCAATGGAAATGCTGATTTCAATTCTTTAAAGACAAGGATGTGTGAAAAAAAGCAGTGAGACAGTGACAGCAGTGATCCATCACATCTGTGTATAGAAAACTGGAAAACAGATACAATGTTGTTAATTATGAGGCTGTAGGTAAGGAATTACTAGTCCTAGTTTCCATAAGTTACAAACTCAGTATGTTTTTCAAGGAACTAGTTGGTTGAAATTTAAAAGTAAAAGCTGTTTAGGAGATAAAAAGAAAAAGAACATAAGACCTTACAGGTGATATAAGACTAAAAGTAAGCATTTCTATACTTTATATCTTGTGGTTAACTCTTGCTGGTTTGTCATCATTCTGCTGGGACATGATCAGAATTGGTGAGAAAAAATATATAAACACACTCCCCCCACACACATACCCCTAACATTTCAGTAATATTATCTCAAATCAGTTGGTAGCTTGTTTTTTTTTCAACCTCAAATTATTGACTTAAAAATTTTTTATTGATAATGTAGCTTGGCTCCAAAACAAATTCTTTAAATCATATGGTTTCCCTGTCTACAGTTCTGCACTTGGTAGTACTTTGTCTGCCCAGTGGGTTTTGATGATCTACTGTAGATAGAGCACTGTTAAAGAGTGAGGAGAAAAACCCAGGTAACTAGGTGGACAGAGCACTGTGAAAATACCAGAGAAAAGCTTACATGTGTAGACGGGGAATCACAAGGGTTTCACTTTGGCTGGAGCAGAGAACACGTAGAAGGACACAGTGGGTGATAAGGATGGAATGTGACTTCTGTGGAATTTCAAAGTAAGACTAAGGATCTAAAATGTTATCTGTTCACTAGTGGGGAGTCTCACCGTCAGGGTGGCTAATGCAACTGTTGTAGGGGTGACAGGAGGAGCGGGGGTAGGGTGACTAGAGGAAGGGCTACCACAGGGGACAGTTAGTGAAGACGGTAAGTGTGGGTCCCAGAGAATGAGAAACGTGCGGGTGTGGGAACTTACTGCATAATTGGATGTTGACAGCGAGGAAGACCACCTAACCCTGAACCTGAGCGTTTAATTCTGGACGACAGAAGTATAATGACGTCATCAGAAGAAAGAGCGAACCCAGGAGGAATAGATGTGAGAAGGAAGATGGCTTTAATTCTGAGCGCACTGAGGTTAGCGAGCTGCGGGGCGTCCAGCCAGGCGCTGTACCTGCCTACAGAAGGGTGAGTCGTCCGCACAGAGGTGAGAGGGTGGGTTCTGAGGGACAGAGTACAGGCAGGTCCCAGAGCTCGCGTTCCTCTCTCTGGGATAACACGTTTCTAACCCAGCCACACTGTCGCAAGTCTCTCCTGCCTTAGGAATAAAATGCCTTCCTTGCATTGGTGATACGTTTTCAAGGGACCATTTTCTCTTTTTCATTACCAAAGTCATACAGAGCTGAACATAGCTCATTAAATAATATTAATTCCATGTGATACATCCCAGTGTTCTTACAATATATTTTCTAAATATTGTTAAAAGTTGCTTTCGAATTGTGGTCATGCTGCCTGCGTAGATCTCTCCTTGAGCGCCCTGACAGCAGGAATGTCTGCTGCCCCCTGGTCAGGCCCACAGCTACACCAGACCTCCCCCCAGGGGCAATGGATTTTATTTTCGAGTACGACAAGCTTTAAGCGCAATGGCCGATGGTCAGCAAGCTGTGAGAAAACACAGGAGTTTGGCAGGTAGGTTATACCTGAATACAATATGCTTCGCACTTTTGTACCGTAGAGATGGGAAAGCTAAAAGACACAGTTTTTCATCTTCTTTTGAAAGTAGGGTTACACCGTCCTGGCCAGTGGGTTGCAGATGCACAGCCCTAAGGAAGACTTTCCTTCCTGAATCCAAGGGTCCTGCCCTCTGTGGTCTCCATCCTTTCACCCTTACCACTCCTTCTGCTTCGAATGTAGACCTAATACCCAGAGGGCTGGGAACTACCTGGTAACCTTGGGTCACTCAGGCAAGAGGAAGGAAGCCAAGAATGTCGGAGTTGAAAGCAGCGAAGAATCCAGATCCTTGATGGAATCTGCCTGAGAATGCCTACCTCGAGTGTCTTGACGTAAGACCAGGAACCCTTAGTGTTTAAGCTAGAATTAGGATTTCTATTATTTACACCCCAGTTCACTGCTAATTCATATCGTTTACTGCTGCTCTATTATGAAGCACATGCTTAGTAAATAAATACATGGATGAGTGCAAAATGTATTCGTTGCTTCTATGATGCACTTAGACACTAACCATCTCAGTGAAAGGTACTTCTCTAATTTCACAGTAGAAGAGAACCTGCTCTTACCTCGTGTACTCATAAAGTGCCGGGACGATGCTTTGGTACTGTCTTCTGATAGCCAGCAAAGCACCAACGTACCCACATAGTATCAGCAGTTCATTTCGCGCTCTAAAAGAGAATATATTTATTTTGAAAGATTCCGTAACTTGAGGTAAGAACATTGCTCTCATATACAGTTATTCTACTTGTGGCTCTATATTTGGATGGGTGACATTTATAGCAAAATATGCTTAGAAAATTTTCTAAACTTGAAGATGTTTTATTCATCAGCTAACTCCTATTCAGACACGTACACAATAACATAAATTGTATTTTGAAATAAAAGTCTTTAAGTAATATTTAACTCTGCCTTCTTGTTTTTCTCTCTTCCTTGTCTCTTCCTTCATGTAATTTCTCCCCGAGTGATGCACTGGGTCGGACTGACGGATTCCTGGCATACTGTACAGACTGCAGGGGACGGCAGAGAACACCTCCTGCACACCCAGCTGGGGAAGTTTGCCAAAGTTTCACAGGCTCTGCACCATCTTTTCCACACAGCATTGCCACAAAAATAGCCCAAAGCCTCTAGTATAAATATATGTGGTCTTGGGATTTTAGTTACATGGATAACAATGTCCTTAAATGATACTTGAATTCAAGGATAGTGTCTATTTTTTAATTTCTAGCATTTTCACTTCTTTCCCCAACCTAGTATGCTTTGCACACACGGAGATTTAAGAGATATGACCACTAGACAGACCACCGAGGACATGAGGTCCAGAACCACCCCAAAGCTCCGAATTGGCCCTATTTGAACCAGGCGTGTATGTGTGTGTCTGTGTGTACATACACATAACACACTAGATATTAGGAAATGGGACCACTAAGATTTACTATTTGTTTCAAACTGACCTCTGTATTTTTACTTAAGGATAACACAAATTAAAATGTAATTTTTCTACACATGCACCTATCTGTCCAAGATGATCTTATTTCCTGATCTGAACACCAAAAACAATACAGCCGGGACCTTCCCTGGTGGCACAGTGGTTAAGAATTCACCTGCCAATGCAGGGGACATGGGTTCGATCCCTGGTCCAGGAAGATCCCACATGCCGCGGAGGAACTAAGCCTGTGTGCCACAACTGCTGAAACCACGTGCCACAACTACTGAAGCCCCTGCACCTACAGCCCGTGCTCCGCTACAAGAGAAGCCACTGCAATGAGAAGCCCACGCACCGCAACGAAGAGTAGCCTGCACTCGCCGCCAACTAGAGAAAGCCCGCGCGCAGCAAGAAAGACCCAACGCAGCCAAAAATAAATTAATTAAAAAAAAACAAAAAAACAATACAGCCATTCCGAAACATTACGTAAGCTCAGTTACGCATTTTGGAGAAAAAGTACTCACTCAGTACATGTATGAAGGAGTAATTTTTCAGTACGAACATAACTCAGTAGGTCAAGAACGGGGTAAATGGTATCCAAAGTCCAATTGGAACTACTGATGGATCCTGGCAAAATAAAACCAAATAAAAGATTCTCTAAATAATAGGATTAAACCTTGTTCATCCAATTTTTAACTTATGTAATTGATTCTTTTCTGGTCAACGCTATCTACTTCTTTATTTTCTAGATCACAATCAGGTCCCGATACCAAACACGCAGCAATCTCTTTCCTCTTTAAATTCAGGACAGCTAGTGCTTGGTTTTAAGCCTTTTTATCGATATGAATGAAAATACCAAATAAAAGAGTAGATTTTAAACTATACTACCAACTGAACACGTACCTTTGATGAAGTCAATACCAATAGGAAGGGCTTTCTCAGGTTCTTGACTTAACAAGTAATACTTTATACTTTCAAATATATTGCCATCGGCATGGGCTGTCTCAGCTAATTGCATACATTCTTCTACTGTGGGTAGCTTGCACTAGAAAATAATTGGTTTGATGACACTGTTACTAAAATTTATAGGGATAAAAGCAATAGTATTAAGTGCTAAATGTTTCCAATATGCCTCCTTATTAAAGTTGCTGAGAACAGATGTAAATGAAATAATTTGTACTAAAAGCATACACTTATGGGAATATCTTTAAGATCTAATAACAATAAATAGGGTATTACCTAATGAGTCAGTAGTTTTAATCACACAAATACCTAATAAAAGAGGTGAAAGTAGGGCTTCCCTGGTGGCGCAGTGGTTGAGAGTCCGCCTGCCGATGCAGGGGACGCGGGTTTGTGCCCCGGTCCGGGAAGATCCCACATGCTGCGGAGTGGCTGGGCCCATGAGCCACGGCCGCTGAGCCTGCGCGTCCGGAGCCTGTGCTCCGCAACGGGAGAGGCCACAGCAGTGAGAGGCCCGCATATCGCAAAAAAAAAAAAAAAAAAAAGCTACAAAAAAAAAAAAAAAAAAACCCCAAAGAGGTGGAAGTAAATTTGTCCTGATTGTGATACTAGAATTAGTACCTGCAAATGTAATTGAGCAGGAAACGCTGAAATTAGTTACTTTAGAACAAATATACTGACCAGTCTCAAAAACTACATTAAATGTAGAAAACATAAAAGGTGCATGCTTACGTGTTCCCTACACAGTGATTTACTTTCACTTGGCCTTGAGACAAAGCAACTTTATTTCGAGTAGGACAAGCTCTCAACGTTTTTAGCTTTGACATTCCGAAATGCCACAAAGTGGAGATCTGAGTCTATGAATTCATTACTGTAAAATGAAAAGCAACACTCCCAATCTTTTCAAATAATGTTTTCTTCTGTTAAAACTGAGAGTCTACTCCACCTTCATGTAAGTTTTTCTGCTTCCATAACGTAGACAGGAATTAAGTTATAAATTAGTAACTTAACAACTCAAATCAATATTTTAACTTAAGTTATAAATTAATTTTAGATAAAATTCTGACTTGTTCATGATATGTGCAGTTTAGGTGTTAAAGTTTGTTGGTTTGTTTCTAAGCAACACAGGCATAGTGTACTGCTGTCTTACTAGTCTTTGGCAACCACTGAGACGGAGCTTCCGCCGCAAAAAATATTTTGTGCTGTGACCGCAGATGATGTGGTTCATCCACAGTTAGGTCATCTGTCTCCTCTCCTTGGAGATTTGTCACTCTATTTCCTTCTCACTATTTTTTACACCCCCGTAAGTTACTAAAATGGTTTATTCAATTTGTTTATTCCACAGCTTCATATTTTCCGTTGTTTAAAATTTAAGTAAACTGAATATTTTAGATCCCTCAAACTCTCTCAAAAAAATTACAACAAACTAAACTAAAAGAGCTCTCATGTATGTGACATTTCATATTGTTTCCCCATCTTTATTCACTGAATGCCAGTTATTTACTGAGCAACTACTATGTGCTAGGAACTGTGCCTGGTTAGAAAGAAAAAAGTTTCTTCACTTTGCTATATGCTCTGAGAGTAGAGGGAATTAGCAAATGGTTCCCACTGAAATTTCATTCTGACACATAATATGATAAGAAGGGTAGGTTGATCATTCCTGTAATTCTTATCCTATCTTAAAATTCCAAAAGCTTATGACTTAATATTTAAATATAATTTTTAGGGGAGTTCCCTGGTGGCCTAGTGGTTAGGATTCTGGGCTTTCACTACCATGGCCCGGGTTCAGTCCCTGGTTGGTGAGCTGAGATCCCACAAGCCACGTGGCACAGCCAAAATATACTGTAATTAATACAATCTCCCTATTGTTGAACATTTTGATTGCTTTTGTATGTAATCTTGGTATATAAATTCCTGTATTCGTAATGGAGCATTTTTAAAAAGCACTTCAGAATAAGCATGCCAATTTTATTATACTTCACTGATTCTTTTAAAGATCTTAAACTGCCTATTTTTAAAGTTAGCATACATGTACCTTAAGATGCAAAGTGGAAAGGGCTTGGGATGTGAAGTTACAAACGTTGAAGTTCTCACCCCACCGTTAACTAGTTAAAAGTTCCGGGCTTCCCTGGTGGCGCAGTGGTTGAGAGTCCGCCTACCGATGCAGGGGACACAGGTTCATGCCCCGGTCCGGGAGGATCCCATATGCCGCGGAGCGGCTGGGCCCGTGAGCCATGGCCGCTGAGCCTGCGCGTCCGGAGGCTGTGCTCCGCAACGGGAGAGGCCACAACAGTGAGAGGCCCGCGTACCGCAAAAAAAAAAAAAAAAAAAAAGTTCCTTACCTTCTCTGAGTTCACTTTCTTTATAAATTAGGAACAGTATCCCCTGCTTTTCAGAGTTTCATGAGAATTAAGTAACAGATAGATAACAGATGTGAAAATTTAGAACAGTTCCAAACGTATAGTAGAAACTCAATAAATGTTCTTCCTTATTGTTATAATTTTTGTGGTATTTATGAGGGGATTCTGACGGAACCGTATATTCATTTCTCTGTGTGCATCACTATTTGACCAAACCTAAAGCTAATGAAATCACAGCACTGCACTCCAAAGTAGAATACTTAATATCGTCAGCATACCTTCTCATGAAGATCATTTATCTCTTCGATACACCCCGGGTAGAAAGCACAGAGTTTTACTAACTGTAGTTCGCTGTCAGGAGTCATCAGGAGAAGATCAACGGCCAAATTCCTATTCACATAACAAAAGGGGAAACTTCCATGAGGAAGAAAAAGCCTAAAAATAACATTTTAGAACTATTTCGAAGGAAGAAGGCTCATTACACCTCCCTTGCTTTTCTATTTACATAAACAGTACTAATTTCCTACTTAGTGATGAAACTCCTCTAAATGTAGATTACAGAAACCAGAGGACGTGAAGAAAAAACGTATTATGAAATTCCTAAATACTGAGCCCTTATATATTTACAATTAATTTTGTTATTATAGAATAATTCTCTAACCAAACTAAGTAGTATGAGACGTGTTCTTTGGAGCGAATTGTAAGGCAGACTCTGTGAAAGCTAATTCTCATCAACTTTTGCTACACTTGCCAACAATGGACAACTGCATTTTCCAGCGCATTAAAACTAATGGATATTTAGATATTTTAAGTGTAGATGTATGGGTATTCTGCATATTTCTTAAACTTTAGGTGGAAATCAAAGACAGAAATGCGGTTTCCCGATTTGCTTTCTAAAGATTTAATCAATGGAATAGATCATCTTGAAATCAGACATTTAAAAAATGTCTGGACTTTCACAGCTTTACATTAAAATATTTTGTATAAAATCATTCTTAAAAATCAGGAAGTGAGGAGGTTTTGGTTTCACGCCTCGTAAGAGAGAAATCACTAATTTTTAATAGCTTACGATATTATCATTCAATTTTCAAGAAAAGGATAGACATTCCGCATGACTTTAGAAGAGACAGTATTCCAAATGTGAAGTTACCACGGCTGTGCTGTGGACTCTGAGTAAAGCCCCCTCCACCTTCTCTGTGCAGCCTTCAGTAAAATCTAAATTGGTCATTCAAGTGAATAAATTATTTTAGAAAATATTAGGGAGATGTTTCATCAGAATACACTGAGTAAAGAACAGGAATAGGGATAATTTGTACGTGTCAAATTCTCTATCATCATTGGGCAAGTAAATCTTTGAGTGTTCTTACAGGTTCCAAATTAGAGTAATTCATCTGTTCTTGATAAAAAGTATGACTTTATGTTTTCTGATACTAACATTTAATAGCAGTTTTTAATAATGTCCATGAGAATATAGAAATTATCATTTGCTTTTATAGTGTTTTAAAAAGCTGTGCTAAAATTCTACTTTAACTTCTATGAACTACAGACAAAAGTCTGACTTTCTTATCCTAGAATCATATCCTGACACAGAGAAATTTACAGCAATTCTAGCTAATTTTATTTACTTTTTAGGCTAGTTCACTATTTATTGAAAATTCAGTATGCCAGTAGGGGAAAATGTGTGTCTATATTTCTATATACTGATATAGACCAGCGAAATGATCCAAACTCTTAAATTTCACTATAGAACAGGCATCTTAATTTGCTTAGTTGAGTTAATTATTGTTTTATTGTAGAAAGCCACAGTTCATTTTTTACACAGGTTTAAAGTATAAAATCATGAGTGATTTTGTACCTAGGTTATAGGAACTGTTCTCATTACTTTGTAGTTAGGTTTTATATAAACTATATAAATGAACTGGCATTCTGCAAAGCAATAAACCAAAAACAGTTAGTGATCATTTCTTAGTAAAGAGTTGGTATTCTAAAAACAAAATATGTGAATTTTTAATTGAAGATTTTAATAAAACTCGATAATACCTGTATCCAGTGGATGGAAAGCTAAAAAGAAAATAAATTTGAATACCGTGAATAGGCAATGACAACCAAGAAAAAGCAAACTTTTACCAGTGACTGTAAAAAAAAACACGAAGTGTTCTCGGTTTATAAAATAACATTAGGATTAGATTTCACTCGGGAAAAAAAAGCCAGATGCATGTATTTCAGCGTTTGAACTTTATCCTGGTTTCTGGTGCACAAACCTATGGCTATATTAAGAAAGGACTCTTGGAGGGAGTTAAAAGGAAGGAGAAGTTTGTTTTATATTAAAAGCAATAAGACATAGAGTCAGGTGGAAGATTTTGAAACCTCTTTAAAATTTAATATCCATGTTTCGCTACTTTTTTACCTTTACTTTAGTAATCACATTGTATTTGAATTAGATGATGACTTTTAGCACAGCGTCAGTCAGTCACCTTTGTGGGTTAAGTAGTGTGAGTTAGACCTCGTGCTTTCGGTTGGGTCTGAGCCAACGACCATAGTTCTCGAGAGACGGAACTGGGTCCTCTCGAGGGATGGCCTGCGTTAGGTACACTTAAGTCTGAGACTGATGGTGGGGCACCACTCCATTCTGATGGGGGAGGGAGCTCTTACATCACTGTAAGATATGGGTAAAAATTAGAATAACTCTGAGATTCCCGAATCTCTCTGAAGCCCCCAGATCCAACAGGAAAGGAGTCCGGGAAGCACTGCTCTTTTTCTGACTCAGCCCTGGATGAGGGGGCGGTGTAGTGTGACAGCTGCCATAGACTGAATGTTTGTGTCCCCCAAAAGCCCTATGTTGACATCTAACCCCCAGCGGGATGGTATTAGGAGGTGGGGTCTTTGGGAGGTTATAGGGACATGAGGGAAGAGCTGCGATGAATGGGATTTAGTACCCCGATAAAAGGGGTCACAGGGAGCTCCCTCACCCCTTCCACCACGTGAGCACAGCAAAAACGCAGCCAGTTACGAAACAGGAAGCCAGCTCCCATCAGACACCGAATGTGCCAGTTTATCTTGAACTTCTCACTCTCCAGAACCATGAAAAATAAATTTCTCCTGTGTATCGGTCACCCAGGCTGTAGCATTTTGTTACAGCAGCCCCAGCTGACTAAGACAGTAGCTAGGAGTGCAAACACTGGAGGCAGTTTATGTAGCTTTGAGTCCTGGCACGACCAATTACTGAGACCAGAGGCAAATCAACATCTACCGCATAGTTCTGAGTGAACTGTCGCATGTGGCACGTAAGTGCTTACGACGGTGCATGGCGCACAGTGAGCGGTAAGGAAGTGTTAGCTAGCGATGACTATGATTCTCATCTGTAGTGTTCAACAGTGGAGTCTGTATAGCTCCATCGTAAGAGTGGGGGCCTGTGTGCAGGGAGTGTAGAGTGGGGAGACGTGAAAGTCCTCATAAACAAGCTTATGTAGAAATTTCCCAAGGTTCTACGTGAGAAGACAGAGGTCTAAAATCATCTTTATTCAACAAACATGTGAGTGACAGCACCATCTCCTTCCTCCACGATGAAGGACTGTCTGCCCTGAGAAGTGAGGGAGAATTGCTGTGAGCTGGAGCTCCAGGTCCCCCAGGGACTCTCCCGGGTCTGCCTCTTACAGCACAGCCCAAGTTTGTTCCAAGTGTCCGGCTATATCATCTTTATTATTACTCTCCATTAGAAAAGTGACTTTATTTTCTAAACCTCAAACTAAGACCCAAGATCTGACAAGATTGAGTGTAGACATGCAGAATTTAAAAAGTGGGAATGTTGGGCTTCCCTGGTGGTACAGTGGTTGAGAGTCTGCCTGCCGATGCAGGGGACGCGGGTTCATGCCCTGGTCCGGGAAGATCCCACATGCCGCGGAGCGGCTGGGCCCGTGAGCCATGGCCGCTGAGCCTGCGCGTCCGGAGCCTGTGCTCCGCAATGGGAAGTGGGAATGCGTGGTCCTGATAATCTTAAGAAGTGCACATTTACTGTCTCATGGTGCTTTATGTGTTTGAAATATTACACGTTACAACTGGGCTACTTTAGAATAAGTGATGGCAGATTTCGCTACATAGCCACGGTAGTTCTCACTCTTAATTCGTGCTCACATCTTATCTTTATCTAAAAGGGAGCTCCTATATTCTCCCAACACACATCTTATCAAGAGCAACTTACCACATTCAAAAAATGCTTCCATCACTAGGAAACTATTCTTTGACTTTAGAAATGCTCACCACATTGGAATCATCATGCACTTTCTCGCCAGCAGCTCGAGGGCATAGTGGGTTGCGGGTCCTGCCAGCTCTCCAAGCACTGTGCCCACAGAGACTGCCAACTCCAGCTCGTTTCCGCGAATCAGGTACGCCATAGCCAGCTTGCTCAATGAGAAAAGAATTCCTTCAGTTTCATAGATGCTGGGCAGCCTCATCATTCCCCTACTTCATCTCGTGAAGCAGATAAAGTTGTATTAACCTATAATCGATTATTCTTATAAAATACCGAGTGTAACATTTGTCTACAGTACTTATGTCAGGGCAACTACAGTTTTCAGATGGAAAAGCTGATAAAGGGACACAGAGCACATTTTATAAGGTCAGAATTTAAGAGTTTCGAGCCTTTGCTCACATTTTTGTAATTAATAACAGTCTCTCTGCAGTATCCTCAACATGTCCTTCAGTCCCTCTATCAGAAAAAAAAGTAAATTCGTAAAATCTTCCTCGATACTGTACAATGACTATCAATTATCCCTTAAGGCCAACATAGCTAAGGATACATGCAAAATAGAACCCACATCTTTACTTAATGGTTTCCTATTACATTAGAGGCTCAAATGAAAAATACCTCAAAAACATAACTTGCGAAGAATATACTAAAGTATTTATAAAAATAACTGCTTTCAAAAGTCAGGTATTCTGAGTCCAAGTCCAGTGACTCTTCCCTTTACCACACTCCTGCTTCTCATATATGATGAAATACTTAAAGTAAGGTTTTGACAAGTATGTCTCTTGTAATAAAAATAAATAAACAGGTAAATAAAAAGATCTCATAGTCTGTACAGTTTATCTGTGTTTATTGGGCATGTAATCGCTCAGGCTTGGAGAGCATGCAAAAACCAGATCTTACATAGAAAGTCACCGTATTATTCCCCCTCAAACATCATGACGTATCTTAAGAGCTTTTCATTCACATGAGCCACTTTGAAATGTACCTCGATATTATCCACAGCGAGGTGGCAACACGCGGCTAGGACTGCCCGGCCATCCTGAAAATACCATTCCGCCAGCTCTCTGCAGGCTTCCTGCAGGAGTCTAGGAAGAAAAAGTGTACGTACTGGATATAAACACAAGGACTCCATCATAAAAGTGAACTGATGCCTTTTTATAACAAGCTGCTTAAGGGATCCAACAAGATTTAATTTTATATCCTTGGTATAGGTAGAAAGCCTGATTTGGGGGGAAAATCAGGAAAGCAGTCTTTCTTAGCAGATGAGCTGATAAGGCTACCTGCTCTCCCCTGCAATTTTTCTTCTTTTCAGAAGAAAAGCCAAATTTTCAGAATTTCCCATCCTACCTCGAATAATTTATGCCTCAGCTATAGGGGCAGTTAACCTTAGAAGAATTACAGGTTGAACAGAAACTTTTCAAGATTTAGGTGATGACTGGAACAGGGGTGGTGTAATGTTAGATCTTTAAAATGCCAAGTTTAGAAATGGCAGAGAATAACAGCAAAAAACCAGGAAGAAATGCGTTAGTCCCAACACATTATTTGCCTAACATTTTGTGATCATTTTTACTTGTCAAGTGTCCTAAAAGTTTAAATATCCTATTTCCTAGGGCCATGATAGGAGCTAAGAGAAGACGCAGAGGAAGGTAGATTACTAGACTTGAAAAAGGTCAAAAGGCTGGAGAATCCTAATTTCTATTTCTTTTAAAAATGTTAGTATTTGGATTTCATTTTTTTTTAATTTTTAAAAACATTGGTATTGGAGTACAGTTGGTTTACAATGTTGTGTTACTTTCTGCTGTACAGCAAAGTGAATCAATTACACATATACATATATTCACTCTTTTTTAGATTCTTTTCCCATAGAGGTTATTACAGAGTATTGAGTAGAGTTCCCTGTGCTCTACAGCAGGTCTTTATTAGTTACCTATTTTATATATAGTAGTGTGTATATGTCAAGAGACCTAGATGTTGTTCCAGATGCTAATACCAGGGTGTCATGGATTTTGAGTGATGTCAGGGAGATGTTATCCACACTGAGTCTAGGGTGAAACATTAATAAACAGCACATCTTACTTTTACTGCCTCTCCTCCCCAGCAGGTTTGATCAGATTTTAAGGATTTAGGTGCTTTATATGCAATTTCTGTACTGAAATGCAGTTTGCTTTTCTGGAAGCTACATAAGACGTGTGGCGGCTGTGTCTATGTGCCTGACATTTCCCTCCTTGTCTAGGGACGGATGCTGTGACGGAACATGACTGTGGTGAGAAATGCAGTTGAGGACACGAGACAGACAAGTCCTCTGCGTGCCAAGAAGGATGAACTGCCTTAAAGGGAAACCAGCCACAAAAAAGTATTGATCCCCAACAAAGAATGAATCGCTCACTCGTTAAAGTCTTCCTTGTAGATATCATCAGAATAAGAAGATCCTTTAGGTGTTGAAACATGGAAGGTTTGCATATTTCCCTCACAAGCAGCCTGGAATTTAATGCAATCTTTAGTTAATCTGTAGCTAACTGCTGATAATGGACCGATTTCAGAATATTCTTTTGAACAAAGTATATTTAAATGATGTTTGAAATTTATACTACGATTTGGAGATAGGCTTAGAATTAAAAAAAAACCAAAAAACCAACCCATGAACTCTGTTGTATCAACAGGAAGCTTCAAGTGAATGATTACTAGAGTTGTTCAAGTGTATACGACATTCAGCAGCGTAGAAAAGGCCAGAGTTCAGAGACGCCTGCATGTTTAAAGATCTAAAATAGGTTCAGTGTGGCCAGAGCAAAGAGAGGGTGACTGAAATGTCCAAGAAAGACGGTCAGGAGGTGGGCAGAAGCCAAGCCATCTACAACTCTGTCCATCACGTGAACATGACCTTCCCCCTCCCACACGCCCCTCCCAGCGTGTCCAGCCCGTGTCGTTACGTGTTTGTACCTGTGCAACAAGCAGAGCTTCTTTAAGCTGACCTCGTGACATAAAAAAATGGACTAATTTTTTCACATCGCCAGTGGCTATGCAGTATGGAATGACATCATCCTTATCTTCCTGGATCAGCTGATCAGCTCTCCTAATAAAATAACAACAAAGCTTTTTTTTATATAACATAGTAATTTCAAGGTTCTCAGTTTGACTGAGATTCTCTGAAGTCTCTAAACTTTGCATCAGAATCCACAAAGACTTAGATTTATAATCATATCACATAAGGAGGACAGAAGTTTCCTGAAATAGTAAACACTGTTAGTACTTGTTTTCCCTTAGGAAACTACAAATTTTCATATTTTAAATGCAATGAACATTTCAGGTCTTAAAATTAATGTAGCTTAGCTATTAAAATAAGGAATATATCTTTCTGATAAGTTGTTACCCAGATATGTGTGATGGGACATCCATCTCAACTGGATTAATGCATATGTGGGTGTCTACTTCACTAAAGACAGAGAATTTTAAGTGTTTTACTGAGCACGATTGGCGAGCCTCTAAATGCAAGTAGCCGAAGAACCATTAAAAAGGATAATTCAAGAAAAAAAAAAAAGGATAATTCAAGAAAATTTTATTTCACTGTTACTTATATTTAACAGACATGAAATTTATTTGTTTTGATTTTTTTCCCTACTCACTGTCATAACTGGCTATGTTTTTGCTGTGCTCATATGCTGGAAAGGGTTAAGGAGCTTTGCCCCAGGCAAGGTAGCTTAAAGAAAAATAATGTTCCCAATATGTGAGGGGGGAGCGGGGGCCTGATCTTGAAGATTATGAAGGATATACATGTGTCTGTCTCTGTCTCTCTACATCCATCACTGTCTGTCTGTCTGTCTCTGTTTCTCTTTTCCTGTTTTATGTCCCCATTACTTTCTCAGTGACCAACCTCGTTAATGCCACTCTTAACGTTCAATCTCAGTTTTACTGAGAACTAATCTGGTATATTTAATTTACGCTGGCACCTGCATTAAACTCCATTTCAATTGCCAACCTTTGGGTGGGTGCAGTAGACACTTTTTTATTTAATAATAAAACAACAATTTTATTATTGTTTGCCTAGATCACTGTTAACAGTCTCCAGTTCATGGGGTCACTGGAGTCTTCCCTAACAACCAGGCTTTTACCATCTGACCCTGATTTCCCTGTTATAGCTGTTTAGAAACAATATTCTCTTCCTGGGCATTTAGAAATAGGACTGAGAGACTGCCGATCAATCTTTCTGAATGGCTGCATGCATAAAACATGAACTTAGGAGTTGCAGGGAGATGATTTTCTGGCCACCATGTGAACTAAGGAGCAGAGAAAATCAGGTGTTGGTTTTCAAAGATAAATGAAAAAGACTGTTGTTTCTTAGGTTGAAACAAAATTGTTTTGTGAAATAAATACCCTCTGCTAACCTGACTTTATTAAGGTTTCAGTGGGAGCAGTGACATTTACAATCGTGTAGTAATTGTACACACAACAGAAGACACATGAACTTAGAATTACTTTGGATTCTCAGAGCTTAGTCTAAGGAGCCTGCAGTCTGAGGGCTGGAGCTAGCTAATGCTTAACTTATTTGGGGAGAGTAGGTGCTGGGGAATGGTCCACTTTCCCACGGCTAATGCGTTAATCCTTCTGTATTTCATGCTTAGTCTCTGATTGATTTTATGGGTACACGTGAGTTACAGTTGAATTTTTTTCTAAACCCTGTCCCGTGAAATGAAAACCAAACTTCATTTTTAATGCCAGAAGCAAGGTAATTACTCATTAAATAGTCCTCTACGGTAACTGGCACGTAGTGAGTGCTAAATATCTGTGGAACGAATGAATAGAACAGAACAGAGAGCAGTCTATGTTTCCCCCTCAGAAGATACGTGGTGGAAGCCCTAATCCACAGTACCTGTGAGTGTGACTTCATTTGCTGATATAATTAGTTAAGACGGGGTTGTACTGGATTAGGGTAAACTCTAAATCTGATATGACTGGTATCCTTATTAAAAAGGGGGAATTTGGACGCAGAAACGCACGGAGGATAATGCCACGTGAAGACTTAGCAGAGCCTGCAGTGCCAAGGGCTGTCGGTAACCACCAGAAGCCAGGGGGAGAGCACGGACCTGATTCCTTCTCAGAACCTCCAGCAGGAAGCAACACTGCTGACAACTTGATAGCCGGGAGAGAATACATTTCTGTTGTTCTAAGCACTCGGTTTGTGGTCCTTTCTTATGGCAGCCCTAGGAGACCAATACACCTCAGAAGAAATCTTGTTTGTTTATTACATTCTAGAACAAGGACATCCGGTTAACCTTGTCCAGTGGTAAAACGCTTCTTCATCATCAGAACTACCTTGTATACATGCAGAGGACATGGCAGGAATTAGTGTCCACAGAGAGAATTTCTGAGATTATTTATAGAATGGCTATTTCACGAACTTTGCTAACCTTCAAGAAATCTTACCACTTATATTTCAATAGCAATACATTAACCAGTGAGTATGTTGACTGATCTGTCATTTCCTCCATCAACATGGGGGAATTTGCCTTCTACCACTGTTCTTATCAGATGTCAGCTCAAATATAAGAACGCCAAATGATTTATAACCGATTCATTTAATTTACTGTATCAGGAGACATAAAATTCAGTTATCATTTAAAACAACATAAAAGTAAAAAATCTCAAAGGCTACTAGCATACTTATATATTGCTTCTATTTTAACAAAATGTAAAACATCTGTTTGGACACAGACTCTCTGCCTCACCTCTGCATCAACTTCTTCCAGTATTTCACAGACACCCCTGGCGCAACTGACAAGGCTTTGTCCCACTAGAACAGGAGAAAAGAAGAGCAGAAACATACCCATTTTGATTGTACGGGCTAACTCTTAACAGACTTTTTTAAAAATGAACTCATATTTATAACACAAGTTTTTATTAGAGCGTTTGGATTTCCAGGCATATTTTTTGTATACTATCTCATGCATTCCCTAGGGTATAAGTATTACCATAGTTTAAAATAAAATAAGATATATAAATTCCCTGATTTAGCAGGGAAAATCCCAAGCCTACAGAGAAAGAAAGAGAGGTGGAGGGAAGGGGGGAGCAGAGAGAGAAAAAGAAAGGAGGTTGGGGGAAGGGGTAGTACATAAAGTATGGAGTTTGAAAAATATACTAACTCACCTTCGCACACAACACCAGAGTAATCTGGTCTATGGTATTCTATGTTCTATTTTCAAAGTCATATATACACTGAAATTTTTATTTCACTGTTACTTATAGTTAACAAACATGGCATTTATTTCTATTTTTATTTTTTCCCTACTCATTGTCATAAATTTTATTTATTGTCATCTCTCCCTTTATAATTGATATTCCTGTCTTCATATTTTAAAAATGAGACTACTACTAAAAGAAGCTCGCTGTTCAATTAAGGCTGATTGTGACTGTTGTTTGAAGACACAGATTTCACTGAATTCAAGTCTAGAAGGGAACTGAGGAGAAAATATTCTGAAATATCACTACAAAAATCAAAACTTCATTTTAATTAAGGCTCTCCGAGACAGGCAAGTTCTACTGCAAATAAAGCTAGAAAATTGGTAATTAGCCTGAAAATAATAGGTTAGGGAATTTTTAACACTACATTATTTATAATCATGTTTTTTGGGGGAAATTCATCTTTATTATAGTAGGGATGAATGGAAGAAAGAAATTGAAATGTAGATTAAATTAACTTTAAAATCACCAAGCTCTTTCAATAAAAACATGTGTTGCAAGTGAAAAGAATAAATGTTTTCCTAATCTCATACTATCAATTTTACAGAAATAGAAGCTATTTGTAAGGCGGTGATCATGAACAATTATAAGGACACCTATATTTCTAAAGGGTTGTAAGCACAGTTTTTTGGATCATTAAGTCCATTGATGAAACTGCACAACAACAAAATTATTAGCTCCATAAGTAAATGCCTGATTAAATTATCTTGAATTAAATTGGAATTAAATATAATTTAAAATTATATACACCCAAATATATAACTCAGAAAGATAAAGAATTACACTGTTCTACCAAATTTATTTATTCTTTTTCTCCTTCACTTTTGATATTCTTTCTAGAAGTGCCCTGTTAAAGAAGTTACTTTTAAGTCATACCTTTATTTCTTCAAAAGAAAAATTTCACACTGCTCCTAAGTTAAACATTTTTTTAGTTTGCAATTCCTTTTAAATAACATTTTTAAATGGTACACTTTATTATCTTAGATCAAGGAGTAATTCATTGTTTTTCTCTAATGTATGGGGAAATACAAAGGTGAGCTAAATTTAATTTTGATACAGTTTAATGTAATGTTACTGCTTAGTTTTACTTCATATTATTTATAAGTATTCTTTTTTTTTAAGTTAGTTTTTTTAATAGATTTTTATTGGAGTATAATTGCTTCACAATACTGTATTAGTTTCTGTTGTACAACAAAGTGAATCAGCCATTTGCATACATATATCCCCATATCCTCTCCCTCTTCAGTCTCCCTCCCACCCCTCTAGGTGGTCACAAAGCACTGAGCTGATCTCCCTGTGCTCTGCGGCTGCTTCCCACTAGCTATTTTACATCTGGTAGTGTATATACGTCAATGCTACTCTCACTTCGCCCCAGCTTCCACATCCCACCCCCGTGTCCTCAAGTCCATCTTCTATGCCTTTATTCTTGCCCTGCCACTAGGTTTGTCGGTACCATTTTTCTTTTAGAGTCCTAATATCATGCTTTGTAATTATAAAATTAATTAACCAAGAGCTTTTCAGAAATTATCAACCATGGAATGAGTCCATGTCATTCTAATCTTTTATTTTTCATGGGTAGGAGAATTTCTGTTGACCTAAAAGTACACATGCCAAAAAATGAAAGGCTCAATAAATCTTCCCAAACTGAATACTAATGTAACGAGCTCCCAGATCAAGGAACAGAAGCCCCTCCTCTCTTCTGCTCTATTTTAGTCACCAGCCATTTCCCAAAGGAAACCACCATCCTGAATTTTAATAGAATGGATTCATCCAAACCTTTTTGGAAAACTGTTTTGTTGATTCCGTGCTCTCTAAAGATCAGAATGCGCCTTCACCAGCTGACCCTCAGAGAGGGTCAGTGTGGGACTGACAAACAGTATTAGCAAGGGGAATTCACTGGGAGCAGATTAGCCAACATAGATTGTTTTAGGAATCAAAGACTAGAGTCGAGGACAGTGGTTCTCACAGGTTAGCTTGTTGGGAAGAGAAGCTGGAGGGCTTAGAAAGGCACCTGTCATTGGGCTCCATCCCCCGAGTTCCTGATTCGGTAGGTTTCGGTGGGAAATGCACGTCTGAGGAGTTCCCAGGCATGCTGATACTGCTAGCCGGGATCTCACTTGGATAGCTACCGCTCTGAGGTATACCCCTGGTATCAGATTGGCAGGGAACCAACCAGGCCTGGAAGAAGACAAGCTTGATATTTAGTATCTAACTGAGACTCGGAACACTGTGTGAGACTCCTTGGTTTTGCTGTAACAGCACATTTTACCTCTCCAAGTTCCACCATCAGCTCACAGTATCTCCGGATCTGTCCTAATCGCAAGTGTATTTCAGCAGCTTCCTTCAGTCTTTCCTCTTTAGTAGGGACACCAATACCACCACCAAATTTAGACATCTTGACTGTGGTTAGCTCTTGGGCTTCAGACTGGTTAAGAAGAAAATGAAATGATCTAAATTTTGTTATGCAACAGTTCGTGATAACAGATCATTATAAAAGCATTATACAGACACATATTTTATAAGCATATAGCACTGGAAATTAAATATTTTTTTAAATCAATGCTTTTTATCTATAAAATATAACACCTCTTTAAACACAATATTTTGGTGTGGTGAAGAGTAGGGCTCGGGTATGCCTGGTGTGGGTGGGAAGAAGCTAAATCCCATTTTCCTTAAAACTCACCAGAAGTCCAGAGGCCAAAAGGTAGTGAGTGATAAAGTGGTATATAACTGGTGAAAAAATATATAATAAATAAATAAATAAAAATAAAAACTAAAAATTATTCTAATTGGTTTCTATACTATCAATAGGTAACTGTTACAGTCATTAGGTGTTTAGTTTGTGACTTAAAAGCGTACTTCTTTATGAAAATAGCTGCTTCCTATCACCATCAAATCCACATCCCTGGCATGATTCTCTCCATGGTCTGACAATTAAATAGTCACCCGCTGATACTTCATTGCAAATATAAAAGCTTTTTCTTCTTTCTGGTCTCAGGACTGGTTTACTGTTGGAACTGCATATCGCTTCATGTATAAGGTGACTAGTAGTTTTGTACTGAAATTCATTAAGGGATAAAATATGAACAGTTTTAATAAAATATATCCCAGAATACAGCCTAGTAGGACTCTGAGACAAAAATCAGAGTAGCCCATACATACAATCATCTGGTAAGAGGGTAAAGGTAAAGCATTTCAAGGGCTTTCCAGGTGACCTTTGAAGAATTTCACGAGATTCAACCTATGAAAACCATGGCTGCCTTAATCTGTTCCCCAAATAACTGATACTCTCGTGATCAGTTTTTACTGAAGGTTTATGTCCTCAGTGTTCACTTACTTCAGTCTACCAACTCTAATTATATATGCAAAAAATAATTTTCCTATTTTAATAGTGAAAAGGCAAAACAATTTTGTGTTTGAGTACATCACATCTGCATACTTTACTTACTGTTCGGAATGTAATCAGATGTTTCAAATGCATTATTCCTTTACAGTAGTTCTGAGGAAGTAAGCTATCATCTTGCCCTTTTATCACAGCAACTAAGTCCCATAAATTGTCACTGCCACCTGGAGGCTAAAAAGTTGATACAGAACATCCAAAGATAGAATAATGAATTAAAAACCCCACAGCATTTTGCACCTTTAAAAATATAATGCAGGCATATCTAACTTGAAAAATTACCAGGATAATAACTATACTCTATCTTATTTATTGTTTCTGGTTTCCATTTGCTTTTTTTGTTTGTTAGGCCCTCTGAGATCCTTGTTGGATTAATGCATGCACCCAAATTGTCTACTGAGGACCAGAGGGGAAAAGCTTTGTTCGTTGCAAAAGATCCTTGAATCACCCACAGTCCCAACAAATAGCCTCTATATATACAAATGTGCGTGTATAAGCGTGTGTGGTATAATATGAAAATTTTGGATTCAAATGTATATAGTAGAAACTTATAATTTATAAAATAACACTAAATTTAAAATCGTTTAAGGTCGGTGGCAAACTTTTTTGATTACATATTTTGTTAGCTCAGAAATAATCTCAGCTGTCTATTACCATGTGGAAGATCACGAATAGTTCTTGAGGTGAAAAGGGTCTTCAAAACAAAACACGCGGTTCTGAAGTGCAAGTAATAATTAAGAAGGAAAAGTTGATTTATTGCCAATAATAAAAGATAGTAATATCAAGGCGAGGGCCAGAATAGAAGGTAAGGAAGCATGCTGCTATAAAAGCAGACATGGAGACCACACAGCCGCAGCTGACAAGTTAGGAGGTAGATCGGTAGCTGAAGTACCCTAAAGGCTGTCAGAAATGCTACTGATTAGTCAATGATCGATTTTATCAGTGTTAGTAGGGTGGAAACAGCAAATTGCCTTCTTCTGTCTCTTTTTTAATGTCTCATTGCCCTCACAACTTATGGACCATTTGCTTTCTTACACTGGGATAACACATGTAAATATGTGATAACTTAATGACAAAAAGTTGTCATGATTCACTTTGGCAAAGGGGAAATTTTCACATTTAATTCCTCTAATACTTACTGATAAACATTCTGAAAACCATCTTAGTTTTTTCACACGAGGGTTGCCACTTAGTTTCTCTATCTCCTGTTTGATGTCTCTTGACACTTTGCCACACAGCAGAGGGGGCATGCCTTGTTCTACAGCACAATCTGGAGAAGAGACACAACTCAGTGAGAAAACAGCGCTTATAAAATCGTATTTAGAAAGAAGATCTAATACATGCAGAGTTTCCATACCAGTGTTCCCGATAATTTCTTCCCAGGATCTATCTGCCAGAATATTTATTTGTAAAGGAGTGATTAACGGCGTTAATGACCAGAGTCTCACCGTAGAGTCCCGGGAGCACGAGGCCATAGTGAAGGGGCGACGTGGGTGGCATGTTAAACCTGATGGAAGAAATAAAGCCGTTTACTAAAGGAAGCACTGAAAAATATGTTTTATTGATGTGTACCTCCTAACCCTTCCACAGAACTGAAGTTGTGGAGAAGTGTTTTAAATAACATTTCTGTCCTGGCTGAAAACAATACACAGATGTAAAAAAAGTATTTAGCATCTTCTGTAGATATGAATACAGAGTTGAATAATTATTAGAAAGCAGATGGTCCTGGATGAAAGTGTTGGAATTACATTTCATTTGGTATGTCAGTGAGCTGACTGTCATACCCATGGAATACACAGTGATCCATGGGTGGGTGGATGTTCTCATTACACGATAAAGAAAGGCTTGAGGACCTTTCATTTTAGAATGTCCAGAAATGGGATTCTCTCCCACACTCAGTCCCACACTGCAGTAACTAAAAGGCCATTGGCGTAAAGCATATGGATACAATGACTAGGTTAGGGTTAACTGCTCTCAATAATCATTTTTGCATTCTTAATTTACCTACTCAACCCCATCAAGGTTTGGGTGCTACAAATGAGGGTAAAATCATGTGCAAAAGGTAAGGAATCTGATTTTCCATTCCCAACTCATTTATAGTAAAAAACTTTGTACTATACTAAGAAACAAAACATTGCCCCAAATATCCAAAAATAGAGGTAAAGGAATGGCTAACTACGTCATACCTAAGTTATTAGGGACTTCCTGTTTTACAACTTACCTTTGGGGTGATGGTAAGGTAACGGAGAAAAATCCAAGCCATACATGAGAATATGTGCAAGGGTATATGTGTGCGTGCGTGCATGCGTGCGTGCATGTGTGTGTGTATGTTTCTGTACAGGGATAGAGAGAAAGACACCACGGTGCTAACAAGAGTTAGTTTCTGATTATTTTTGATGACATTTTCTATTATAGTCTGTGTACCCTGATATTTAAATAGTAAGCATGTATACTTTCTACTAAGATAAATGTTATTTCAAAATGAAACCCTGTAAGACTTCTTCAAAAATACTGTCTTGCTCAGAAATTATAATCATGAATATAGCAAAATTTAAAAGTACACGAAAAACACTTTACCGTATACATCTGCGCCATGATCGTACACGGTATCCAAACAAGCTCCTTCCCGAGTGTCCCACACTTTTATAGTATAGTCCCAGCTGCCAGATATTAGTAGGTATGGGATCTCAGTATTCCACATTAATCCCCGCACAGGTGCCGTGTGTCCTCTAAGAACGTTTACGCATGCATCTTTAGTATAATCCCAGATTCGAACAGAACTGAAAACAGAATATTATGTATATAATACAAGTTATAATTTATCTGGAGTATCAGCATGTTCTTAATGGAACACAATGATTATTTCTCAGTATATTGAAAAAACATTTTATGTTTCAATATATGTTATGATTCTCTTCTTTTTAGCAAATAATAATGAATTTTATTTATTTTAAAATGAATAACTAACTAGGCTAGAGCCATCCTATTCCAATATTTTTTCCTTACTTTTACTGGTCATTAACCCCAATACTAAATATATGATTTCGCAGTTTATGTGTTTAAAAAATTGCTTTCTTAAAATAAAATATCCAGAACAGGTAAAGCCAAAGAAAAATATGACTAACAACATGTATACGATAACTTAAGAGCACTCAAATTATTTGTGTAACTTGAAAATACAGCATGTATGGTGACGGGTATTATTTGAAAAATCAATTCGTATCTCTGCTTTTATCAATACAGGAAACACTTCATGTTTTTGTCAGTTAAATAAGTTTCTTAGTCTGTGGAATCACTCTCAGATCAAGTACAAAATTTAAATATAAATGGGTTCATAATATTACTTGAATCTACTGACTGTGTAGAGTACAAATGTTACTGAAGGACAATTTGAACTCAAAATCAATTTAAGACCTCCAAATGTCAACTCTGCTTGGACAATTCATAATAATCTTTTAGTTAAAGATTTATATAAACCTGAAAAATATCAAAATATTAATATTCCAAAGGTTATATTACACAATTAGGAGACATACCACATATTTTATTTCTTAAGGCATATCTCTTTCTGCTATATATAAAAGACTATATATAGTCTGCTTTATATAAAAGACTATATATAGTCTGCTATATATAAAAGTAATGTGGTTACTATATACCACAACTTTTACTTGCACCAAGTAAGATTTTTCTTACCTAAATTTATCTCATATTCAAACAGCCCAAACTGTACCATGCAAATGTATCTTGTCTGGATATAAAATATAGACAAGATTTCAGAAACTTTCATAAACCCAGAAAAAAATGTTATGTCACTCTCATTTCTAAAATATCTTTTCATGCTAACATACATAATCATCTTCTTTTATTCCATTCTTAATGAAAACAGAGTACAGCTGTTTTCCACATTAAATATGGGAACATTATTAAAAATCAACTCGTCTCTACATGTTACAAAGGTTTATTGTTTCAGACGTTTTTCCCTTTCCCAACAGATTTCTGTTAACTTTGTTCCTAATAAGAGAGAAATAAGCACCTATTGCAAGTACAATAAATAAGGAAATAGAAATCATGAATAAGATGCTAAGTATGGGAAAATTTAATTTACTTTTAGTTGGATGCAACTAGATACTTGTTAACTGCCTACTTGTTAAGTACATGTTTAAAATAGTTCCACATACACGTTGGATCATATAAATAAGTACACTTCTAGAAAATTACAAGCTTATGAATTTTAGGACTAGAAAATTAGAATCCAAAAATACATACCCATCATCAGAGCCACTGCAAAGAATTCCCTCCCTCAGAGGAGACCACCTAACATGGAACACCTTCTCTGTATGCCCACTAAACACTTTCAATGGTTGATCCGAACTGGTGGCCACATAATAGACACGAACATTTTTGTCTTCACAGCCAGTGGCTATCATGTCTCTGAAATATCACCCACGGCACATAAAAAAATAAAAAGTTTGATATTATTTGTTACTGATAGCTTTTAAATGCACACAGTTCTAACTTCTAAAACGAGAATTTTTTGCTTCCTTAATGAAGTTACACTGAAAACTTACAAAAGTAAAAACATCATTTACAGCAACTGCTCTAGTACAGAGTTTCTCAATGTTTCCTTTCAATCAGTTGTGTTTTTTATTTATGAGAGATAATGGCACAGTCATTTCTATACATTCTTTTTCAAGATGTCTAGATTCATAACTTTAGTATTTCTCAGACCTTTATATTTTGCAACTACTGGGTCTTAAGAAGGGTCTTGAATGGTCAGTGACTGAGATTTGCTTAACTGCTGGTAGGCACGTTATTAATTACTACATGCCCTGACCGTTGGTAAATTTTGTTGTGGTAGGGATATAAATAGCAATGCTTCCCCCAGAAGTGTGCTAGGAAAGCTCCCCGCAGAGCCAGGGTCGTCTCATCTGACAGTAAGTCACATTCCTGGTTTTCCAATTCTCTCTGGTGAGATGCTTAACTGTTTGATCCAACAGAATCCTCTGGGAATATAATACGTGGATCTGATCTTTTAACGATCTTGGCTCTATCTCTAAGAGAGTGAGAGAGCTAAGCAACTATTTGTACCCTAGCCGTCATGCCTGGAATACTGTTCCCAACGGAATTCGAGTACTAGGCAGACCTGTGGCATCAGGTACCAGTCAGAACAGTCTCCCCGAGGAACATTAACAACCGTATAAACAGTCCCCACACTTTAAAGGTAAAGAGGGGAAGTTACACGTTTTGGACCCAGCTGTTATCAAAACCTTCTCCAAACTTCAAATTGTTGATTTTTGTCGCATGGGTTGTAATACCTGTATTTATTTAACCTTACATGCATAAATACACCAGTTGGTAAACTGCATGCCAATCTATAAATGTGTCGATTACATGTGCCCAAGGCCCACTGATAAACAGCCCGTTCCTCCATGTGGGAAAATATATTTTGCATAATAC
This sequence comes from Tursiops truncatus, assembly GCF_011762595.2. Classification (NCBI taxonomy): domain Eukaryota; kingdom Metazoa; phylum Chordata; class Mammalia; order Artiodactyla; family Delphinidae; genus Tursiops; species Tursiops truncatus. The sequence continues at coordinate 5,665,697 of NC_047054.1, forward strand.
AAATATTTACACGTATACACGAGCATATTTCTGTATATATGTCTATGCAGATACATAAAGATAAAATCTTAGAAGTGAAAAAATATTCAAAGAAGGTACATACAGATATCCAAATCATAAATTCAGAAATATCTTATGAATAAACTTTTATAAGTTCAAGGTGTTTTTCACTTATCTCCTAGGATGCTAAGTGGAATATAAATACAGAAATTAGAACATTTAGAAAAGATTTTTAAAAATAATAGTGAAATTTTAAAAAAATAAAAAATGAAATTTATTAGGTAGGCTTGGTAGTAAACACAATAGTTAAGTATAAAGGACTTTTTTTTAAAAAAAGTTTTCTTAACCAATAAGGCATACTGCATTAATTTCTAATTTTTATTCCTACCGGTCAAATTCTTATTAACCCTATAAAACAGAGAAATAAGAATGTGGAACTGTTCTGTTGATCATATGCAAGGTAATTCTACTCATTTTTATATTCAACAAATATTTATTAAACATCTGGTTTTTTCAAGGCATAGTGAGGGTCAGAAGTACAGTGTCTTGCTGATAATATACTGCTAAAAACAGATAACCACTACTGATCTCATGGAGCTTACATTTTACAGGGTGAAGCAGCCAATTCACAAACAAAACTTAATTGTATGATGTCAAGTGCACCCAAGGCTTATTATACCATAGGGGAAATTTACCTAATATGGGGGTCAGGGAAGACTTTTCTCCAAAAGTGGTTTTTTGAGCTGAGAGCTGAAGGATAGGGAGAAGTTACTTATATCCGGCCCAGGTTGGGAGGAGTTGTATGCGGTGGGATGGGAAGTAGAATCCTAGATGGAAGGGGAAACAGGAGTGAAAGCCTTGGGGTGAAAATGAGCTGGCTGGTTCAAGAAATCGAAAGCCACTGTGGCTGGATATAAGGAAAAAGGGAAGCAAGGCTTGTAATGTGATACTAAAATACAAAGGAATGGGATTATACAGGGACTCCCTTGTAGGACTGGCTAAGATTCTGCACATTATCCCAAGATCAATGGGAAACTGTTGAAGGATTTAAGCAGGAGAATGCCGTGCTCACATCTGCGGTTTTAAACGCTCACTCTGACAGCAACCTAGAGAACACAGAGAGAGGAAGTGGTGACGAAAGGTGTGAATTCTGGGATTGATTTAGAAGACTTTTACAGAAGTCCCCAAACAGACAAATGTCATTAGTTTAGTCGCTGGAGGGATGGTTGGGTAAAGAAGGATATTTAGATGGAGGATATGACAGGAATTGATGGCTGGCTGCAAGTGAAAATTGAGAGCTAATAAGGTCTAAAAGAAGAGGGCTTCCCTGGTGGCGCAGTGGTTGCGAGTCCGCCTGCCGATGCAGGGGACGTGGGTTTGTGCCCCGGTCCGGGAAGATCCCACGTGCCGCGGAGCGGCTGGGCCCGTGAGCCATGGCCGCTGAGCCTGCGTGTCCGGAGCCTGTGCTCCGCAACGGAGAGGCCGCAACAGTGAGAGGCCCGCGTACCGCAAAAAACAAAAAAGAAGAGGTCAAGGATTTGGGCTTTAGCAGTTTGTTGTTTGCATTTTCAGGCCACTGAGGTGGGAAATACTGCAGAAGAGCTGGTCACGAGCTCATTTTAGAGCCTCTAACCGGGGACCTCCCTGGCAGTCCACGGTTAAGACTTTGCCTTCCAATGCAGTGGGTATGGGTTCAATCCCCAGTCGGGGAGCTAAGATCCCACATGCCTCGGGGCCAAAAAAACCAAAACATAAAGCAGAAGCAATATTGTAATAAATTCAATAAAGATTTTAAAAATGGTCCACATAAAAAAATTTTTTTTAAAAGTACCTGTAACTGTGTAATAAATGCTTCTGTATTTACTGGAAGAAACTCATAGATCCATCATTTTGTATAATATGTGATTTGACTCAGAACACAGTGTAATAAGGGTTTAATATTTTAGTATGTATATTTTACGACTCTAATATGGAAAAGCATAATTCACATTGTTTTCACAATATTTAAAGAAAGTTTGAATTTTTAAAGATAATTTATATCCCATCAAAGAGAGGTTTGAAACACAAGATTCTTGGAAGTGCAGGGGCTTAAAAGATCAATTTTAGTGGAGGTTTGACTTGGATTAATTTTTAAATCTAAGCTGATCTTTAATGCCAGGCTCTTAAGCAAGGTTGACCTTTCAAAACCATTCTAAGTTCTCTGTCATGGGAAATCACCCAAGGCCGTGGCATTTGCATTAGGTGGAGGCAATGGAAAGTCACGGGGAACAAAATACCATTGCACAGATTCCTAAAAAGGGTTCAGAGAAAGGGCCACGTTCCTCAGAAGACACACAAAGATTGGACTGATTTCCATGTTTCATTAGTTAGTCATATGCTTTTCCTTAAAGCAGCAGGAAATAGCTTGAAAGTAGGAAATCAGTATTTCTAAATCATATAAAAACCTCACGGAATAAAAACAGACGGTTACACATGCAATTACAAGGCTAGGCAAAGGGAATATTACCTAAAAAGAGTCATGAATATTACCTATGGAAATAACCTTAAACTTTATGGCTATTCAAAATCTCTGAAATGTAATTATTACTTATTTCCGGAAAAAATACTTACCTGTTGTTTTGGCTCCAATCACAACCAAACACTGCAGCTGGATGTTTGTATTTGTGTAGTACTTTACCATCAACTGTTCGAATAATACTGAAATTAAGTATAATATATTAATAGAAAATTACAACAGTCTAAATACATCATTCAAGGGAAGAAAGCCAGAACTGTAAAATTTGAACATAAGTGTTTTAGGAAAGAGACCTTGTCTGCAAAGCACAAGGAACATTTAAAAGTACTGTGTAAATATTACCAATGATGAGTACGGATATTTATATCACATAGTATTAATTATGGTAACCCACTGAAACCAATTTAAAGGAGATACATTTTTATTTAGAAACTATTTCTTATAGTTTTAATTAGGGAAATACATAGTTTAATACATATATTTTAAAATATATGCATTAGATTTCAGCTTCAAAATTTAACAGTTCAAAATGTATGTTTAAAACAACTCATTTATAGTGTTGGGTGCATGCACTATTACACCAACTGCAAGACATATAATATTTTCATGGCATATTTTAAGTGATACAACTAGAACTTCAGAGGACCCCTTCTCCCAAAACAGATCCTATATACTTTCACTGCAAAAACAAAAGCAGCTCTAATACCCTTCTATTATATCGCCATAGTGCAAGGGCTACTGATTCCATAGGGACACAAAGCTGTGTATAAATTAACGTATTGCAAAGTTTTAAAAGTCTTTGGAAAAGACCCTTTTAAAACATCACTAGGCCCACCAAAACTTTGAGGTTACTGGAGAGTGGTGGTGATCTACGCTTCCAAATATTTAGTCATTGACTGTGGTGTTTATCAAATAAGTAATGCCCTGAGAATATATGGTAAAGCTAGTCATGTATCACCTAGTCAAAAAACTCTTACGTACATCTTTCGTATTTTGGTATGTATCAATGAGCAAACAGTCATTTTCAAGGGAAAAAAATCACTAACTGTCGTTTCTGAAAATTTTAACTTCTTGGTAAAGATCTTTGGTTTCCATAACTACTGTATTTTCCACTGAAATTAAAAAGTGAGGATGAGAAGGTTTTGGGCTGGGTATAGCAAAACCTAAGAGGAGATAAACTTTACTACTTCTCAACAACCATAAGTGCTTATACTACCCGTCAAAGATGACAATACCTATAGCTATAGGGTAGCACCACTGGATTAAAAACATTTTTTTTAACTCAAAGGCAATTCTTCCCTTACATATATTTCTTGGAAGCCTCCTTTTTCCTGGGACTCAACAGAATTAAGAAAGCACATATTTCTGAGAAGTTAGTCACTTTCTAAAAATAGGCATTTCCCACAGGCATGGTCTTATTGCTCCTTACAAAGCCTTTTTTATCCTTTTAAAAATAATAACACCTACTGTGAACAAGTTTCTAGAGCACTTGATACCTCTTTAACCACTTGCGAAACTGAAATACCACGCCCTCAAAATGTGATGAAAATTAGACTCTGAAAGTCCTTTAAGTTTCTTTGAGGTAAGTCACGGTATTCTAGTTAAAATTCGAGTAGCATTTTCATTTAGAAAGAATTAGTGGTTTGTTTATTTTTAAACATCATTGCATTGTTATTTATTACTGATATATCATAGCAATGTAGCATGTGCCTATGCGGGCTTATAAATAATATTTATGATAGTAGGTAGAGCTGTACGAATGGAATCTCATCGAACATTTTAATGTATGTGCTAACATGATACAATTGATATTATCAAATGTATCTTTTATAAACAGTGTAATTTCATACATAGTACTTACCAGTAACCATCACCACTGCAGGTTGCTATTCTTTTGGAATCTTTATGACTCCAGGCAATGCAGAATATTCCATTTTTTCCATGCTTCAAAAAATGTAAAATACCTATCAATAAGAAATAATTCACCCCTTTTTCCTCTTATTTATTTATTTCTTCTAATATTACTTTGCTATTAGGAACTTGCTCTAGATGATGCTACAGAGACACTACTGTCAACAGCAGAAGGCTGAATACATACTTTAAAGAATGTGTAATGCTGTCAACACTTAAGAAACAAAACCATTGTTTTAAGACATAAATGGGTGGCTCTATTTCCTTTTTGTGGACACTGGTAAACACCCAGAATCTGCTTCCTCAGCCATCTGTAGAATTAAGCTCTGCTTAATAGCTTAATACCTTTTTCTGTAAAAGCCCTTCTGGAGATGAAGATATTTATCTATCTGCTTTCTAACCCAGTTAGGCTCCTAAAACTACAGTATAAGAGATGCTGCAAGCAGCTGTTATTACTGATTGTTCTTCTAAATTTCAAAATTTTATTTTTATGAAACAAAGAAGGTTTAAGGTTATTATTAAAACAAATCACTCTGTATTTACCTGTACTCTACGTTTATCTGTATTCTTGGACTGGGAAAGGGTAAAGGAATACAGTCACAGCTGTATGATGAGAATTTTTAAAAACACAAAGAATGTATTTTATACATAGGAATGTCATTCATCAACTAGGTAATGGGTGAATAAAGGTTGCAACCAATGCATTTCCGAATTTCGTTTACATCATTTCCGTTTTATATAGCACTTCAATCGTGGCTGCTCTTAAGGGAAGACTAAAGTGACTTTTTTATCTGGAGCTTTAAGGCTGTTTTACTAAGGTGGTCTCCAGTTTGCTATTTTTACCTTTCTTGGGGGATCAAGGTGGGTAGCTTTATAAAGATGAACACAGGAATGGAGGTAGTCTCTATACTCACTCAGTTGAAGGAGGGGAGGTCCTCCATCAGCTGTGCTCGTCCCCGTGAACGGGGCACTCATGGCTCCCTCACGCCCTGCATTTTATTTGGTGAGGCATGTGTAACTTAGTTAACTGAAGCTGGCACTCTTCATTTTCCCCACATTTATTATCCTAGATGTAAGCGGTTTCGATATTGGTCTTAAATATGCTATTGGAGCTGGGAAAGACATAAATGGACATAAGAGATGTCCCTGATGCTCAGGGCTGGGCTGCTGGAATCAGGCTGCACCTGCCGAGTGCTAATAGGAAGATACTTAGTTGACAGGACGCCAAGATGCTAGAAGAAGAAATCGACAGATTTGACATCCAAGGATAAGATTCTTGAATTAGGTCCAAAGTTGCTTTTCCAGATTCATCTTTTCTTCTTATATCCTTACTTATTATGGGATATGCATCGTTCTGGTGACGGGGAGGGCAGAAGGCGGGCTGGGGGAGTGCTGAACTGAGAACATTGTTGTTAAGTAGAGAAAGGGAAGGATGACCTGTAGTCCTTTGCCAAAGTTTCCTCTTTTGAGAGCAGAATTGCACACTGGTGGTTGTTGAAGTTTCCCTACGGCTCTGCATTTGTCACATAACTTCCGTAACCCCTGGAAGATCAACGCTACTTGATTTTCAGAGAGAGAACAGTCTTTTGTATAAATGGTTTTAAAGCCTCGATATATAAATAATTATCAAGTAAGTTATATGTTTGATAAACTTCAACAGTAATCATTTGAAATGAATGAAATTTCAAGAAAGTGACAGACAATCCTAGATGCTGTTCACATTTCCCTCCATTTACAACGAACATACTGTAACGAGAGCATACGTATTTACAAAATATTAACAGAACTCAGGGAAATATGAGATGACAATTTAACTCCAAGCAGAAGGAAAAGTACAATCTGTGACACTACAAATAGGAAGAGAGGAGCTTTTGGAACTTGTCATGGAAAAATGGAATTTGAGACTTGGAAGGAAACCTAAGAAATTATATAATCCAACTTCACCATCTTATAAAATGAACAATCAGAAGAGATATGGGAACATATGTACATGTATAACTGATTCACTTTGTTATAAAGCAGAAACTAACACACCATTGTAAAGCAATTATACTCCAATAAAGATGTTAAAAGATAAATAAATAAATGAACAATCAGCTTCAAGGCAATAAAATTATCCTCTCTATGTCAAGAGCTAATCAGTGACAAAATTGGGACTATAATTTGGGTCTTGTTCTGAGTTTAGTCTTTTTCCAACTTTTGAATATTTGCCTAGACAATTCTGTGGAAGGCGACCCAAAATTCCTTTGAACCTCTCATGCAACTCTAGGTGAATTTTTGTATCTTAGGCTCAGCTACATTTTTCAGAATTCATTTTAGCACGTGCATGTCCTCTTGGATTTTCTTCTAATTAAAAGACTACAATGCCACCTGGTGACTCACTAATAAATTAAGAGAGGAAAGCATTTAAAAAACGTGAAGCCATATAAGGCATTATGTTATTCGACTAGCAATAAATACATCTTACCTCATTAAATCGTTGTACGATTTTGCCCTTTTTAATATCCCAAATAAAAGCACCATTTCGAGAAGTTGCTCCAGCAATACAATTTAAATCACCTTAGGAAACAATTTGTTAGACATTATACGAAATGTTTGCCACAAATGTTAATTCTTTTCAAAAATGTAATTTTTGAAAAAGTAAGACTTGAGTTTGCAAAGTGGCTCTTTTTTTTAAATAATGAAAATTATCAAATGTATGCAAATATAGAAAGAACAGTATAATGCATGAATCCATCATACAATTTCAACAATTATCAAAATATGGTCAATCTTATTTTGTCTATAGCCCCCTACTGGATTTCTTTGGAGCAAATCTCTAACATTGTATCCTTTCATCAATAAATACTTGAGGATGGATGTCTAAAATACAGGAACTCTTTTATTAACATGACCAAACTACTACAATCACAAATAGAAAAATTATCAAAAATTCCTCAATATTATGACATATCCATTCGGTATTTACATTTTTCTGACCATCTAGTAATTTTTTTAATGGTTAGGAAAGTATTTCTCTAAGCAGGACACATGAAAAAATTCATTTTCTCCATCAAAGATATAAACAATGCTCTTTGTTTTTAAGAAGTTAAAAAAATCTGTTAAAATTGAACTGCAGCTAAGTTAGTAGCTGGTCTTGAATTTTTTGCAAGGCAGTCAAAGAAGAGGTTTGCTCCATTTGAAGAAAGAAATAGCTGTTATCTGTCTCCTAAGAGTAAAAATATGGAGGAATTATTTTGTGATAAATGACTATGAATACTAAAAGAAAAGCCCTCACCAGTTTTTTCTAGGGTTTTCATTCTGCTACCCTTTTAGTGCTCTAAAATTATTGGGGGTAAGTTTCCATATTTATATGCACTTCTAAAAATTTCCCAGTGATATCTACTCTAAAAATAAAGGAAATTCTGCAATCATCTATAACCTACTCTACTTCCATCCAGTGTCAACCTTTGCTAATCTTTTAAGTTTCATCCATATTTACCTAACAATAGTGATTCATCAGTAATCACTTTGCAAAAAGTGGCAGAATTTCCATTTTACAACATTTTTATTTTCTTAAGGCAAATTCTCAATGTAGAGAGCAAAATAAGCTTGAAGTAAGATTGGGCCTTCTGTGTTATGATTTGAAACAATGGTTTTCACAGTCACAATTTCTATTCAAGCTTTAGGTTTGAGACTTGAACACGTTCTGTAGAAGAAAGAATGATCAGCTCGTTGCTGTTACAGTGTCACCGCACTGGTGGCCCAATTCCTGTAGCTCAACCCAGCAGGCCCTGCTGTGACGATGCAAACTACCATGACTAAGAGCACAGGCTTAAACATCAAATTGATAAGGGTTCAAATCTTGACTCCACCACTACTCCCTCTGTATATAATCTTGGGTAAGTTACTCAACCTCTCTGACCTCAGGTCCTCTTTAATAAATGTTGGCTCTCACAATCGAAAGTAAAGTGAAGATGGAGGTAAAGAAGGGAGCAGAAAAGAGTGCTAGTTCTTTTTGTTCCTTACATCTTTTTTTTTTTTTTTTTTTTTTTTTTTTTTGCTGTATGCGGGCCTCTCACCGCTGCAGCCTCCCCCGTCGCGGAGCACAGGCTCCGGACGCACAGGCTCAGCGGCCATGGCTCACGGGCCCAGCCGCTCCGCGGCATGTGGGATCCTCCCGGACCGGGACACAAACCCGCGTCCCCTGCATCGGCAGGCGGACCCTCAACCACTACGCCACCAGGGAAGCCCTGTTCCTTACTTATTAATTAGTGAAGTAACATTTTTTTCCAATTAGCTTTGGATCTATCATGGCACTAAGTATTTTCTGCTTCAGAGAACAGCTGCTGTCATTAAGACTTGGAAGTAAAACCTTCTTCTAGATCTTCTCATGGTAGGAGATAAGGGATACAAAAATAGTAGTTCTTTACCTTTTTTGTGTCATGGACTTCTCTGAAAATCTGATAGCTATGATAATCTTTGACAGATATAGGAACATGCACACATATGCTAAAAATTATGCATAAAATTCCAAGAGAATCCCAAATTCTCTGAAGACATCAAAACCCTGACAGCCCATATATTCAGGGCTAAAAATCTCTGTGCACAAGGAGATAAGCTAAAAAATAAGCTACATCTTGGTTATAAGTGGGTTTTAAATTAATATGTTAGTATTAGGACAAATAAGTAAAGCATTCTACATAGTTTATAAAGTGAAAAATTCATTTTAGGTGTGTAAAATTATTTATTACAGGAAGAAAATATTTGGGAAGAAAATGTCAGAGGTTTCATAGGACATCTCTTTTTTACGTACAGGAAGGTATAAAGGTAGCATCATTCTGAGATCAAAGAAAAGACCCTATTATAGCATAAAAGTTCTTCAATATTACAGAAGCGGAGTTTATATAGAATCACATGCTCACAATTAAACTGTGATGATATATAGTCATTCATATTCACAAAACAGATGTATCAGAGAAAGACAGGTATTATAATTTTTAGAAAATACATGTTTTATTTTCATATATTTGATTCACATGAAAATTTTAAGGAAAGCTTCTATAATGTGAAATACACTGCACCTTCATAGACACATCTATACAAATGCAGCTAAAACTAGATGCGTCAGTATCATCCTGATTTACTGTGGCTTTTCTTTATGACTATGTCATATAGAAGGGCCGAGAAATCAACGTGCTTGGGCAAGCAGTCTATTCTACAACCCACAAAAACTGCACCAACAACTATGTTGGTACTAATCTGCCTCCACAATCATTTGGAGTAAGATGACACTGTGAGGAAGAAGATAATACAAATGAAAATAAAAGTTAGGAAAGTCGGGCTTCCCTGGTGGCACAGTGGTTGAGAGTCCGCCTACCGATGCAGGGGACATGGGTTCGTGTCCCGGTCCGGGAAGATCCCACATGCCGCGGAGCGGCTGGGCCCGTGAGCCACGGCCGCTGAGCCTGCGTGTCCGGAGCCTGTGCTCCGCAGCGGGAGAGGCCACAACGGTGAGAGGCCCGCGTACCACAAAAAAAAAAAAAAAAAAAAAAAGTTAGGAAAGTCATTTAATTGTATTCCTGATTTTAATAAAATACTTCTTACCTGGAGCCCATGAAAGGGAATAAATAACCCCTTCATTCCCTGGGGAAGTGTACACTGCCGTCAGTGTGTTTATATCCCAGACTTTTATTGTGCCGTCAAAGGAAGCTGTTGCTAAAAGATTGGGATCATCAGGTTTGAATTTGCAGTCAAAGATAGTTTCCACGTGACCCTAGGGATGCAGCATAAAAAAACATAGAACAAACCCAGACAAAATGTGAGTCCTCAGCAGGGCTGTATTCTATTTCACACAGAGGCTTAAGGATCATGAGAACAGAAGTTCGTAGACTCATAGAATTATTATGACTCCATAATAGAAATAAATCTTAGAAAACACTTAATCCAAGCTTGCTCATTTCATGAATGAGAACAAGAAAGCTCAGAGTAACTGGCAGAGGTGGACTTCTCCTTCCTTCTGAAAGAATATTCTATTTCTCATTTTGCTTCCAAAATATACTACATCTATGTGATTTTCCACTACACAAAGGAGTAACGTAGCCCACACAATAATGGGAAAACTACCAAATGCAGAGTAATTCTGATAAGCTAAACAGACATTAATATTTAAAGAAGTTTAATGTTTATAATGTTTACAATTAAATAATTTTAATAGTTCTATACATTTTTCTAAAATGTTTCAATCAACCAAGATAAAGTCCTAATATATGATTCTCTATGAAAATAATTTTAGAATATCATCAATAATACAAAAGTAAACATCATTTTATACACAAAATAAGTATTGTGTATAAAAGAATGACCACAGACATACCAAGTCCCTAAGAAAATCCCACTTCTTAGCTCCCATATCATAAAGTCCAACTCCACCATCCAAGAAACAGCACACTGCGTGACCAGGAGGAACAGAAAATGCTTGATTCTGTGTCAAAGTTGGGGGTGGTACTGCTTCACTCGTTGAGGATGTATAATGATTTTTGGTTGGGGACTGGACTGAAACTAGAAAAGAAAAAAATAAATAAACAAGTAAACATTTATGCCAGTATCTTCCCATAGGCTGGAATGAAGCCACAGGACTTAATTTACAAAGACGCTCTTTGTTTTCTTTTATCCAGAATTTATATCAGTAAACTCTTAAGCAATGATCAGATTTTCTGCCACAGGAGTACTTCAGCAGCATTGCCCATATTTATATATTTATATATACAAAATGGGATATTATTTTGAAAAGAGGTGTATAGAAGTGCAGGTGGTGCAAAATGAATGAAAATTAGTTTCTGAGGAATCACAATATGTGGTGAGTATTTGGTTTCTTATTGCCCCATAAATTAAAGCACAGCACGATTATTTCTGAATTAAAAGTTTCTTTCAAAGTGCTGATGTAATAGCTTACTTCTTCCTCTATACAAGCAAACACACACGCACCTGAACTTTTTTCTTTTAAAACTAATAACTCTCTTCCACTAATTTTCAATCCAATGAAAATAATTTTGTTTTTTCTTTTTTTTGCGGTACGCGGGCCTCTCACTGCTATGCCCTCCCGTTGCGGAGCAACAGGCTCCGGACGCGCAGGCTCAGCGGCCATGGCTCACGGGCCCAGCCGCTCCGCGGCATGTGGGATCTTCCCGGACCGGGACACGAACCCGTGTTCCCTCCATCGGCAGGCGGACTCTCAACCACTGCGCCACCAGGGAAGCCCGAAAATAATTATTTTTGAGATTATTTATAATTCACTTTAATTTAGCACCTAAATTAAGAATTACAACTGATATACATTTGCACCTTAATTTCTTCTTCCTCAATTTTTACTGTTCATACACTTTCAATTACATAAATGTCTCCTTGTTCAGTTATTTTCTTTGTATTCTTTATCACATATTTTGTCTTCTTTCAAAAAGCTTTTCCTTAGAACATAAATATACTCTTGTAAATATAATTCAAAATAATGATACCACCATAAATTATCAGACCAATCTAGATTAATTACACACTGGAATATAAATATTTCCCAGTATATTGTCTTTTTTGACTCAAATATAATAAAGTCTTTCTTATTGCATTCATTAGGATAATACTCATTTCTTAGAATCGGAGAACGACAGGCAGTCCAAACTAGAATGAACCATTAATAACAAAAGAAGCATTTGGTGCAATGAAATTTTGCTGAGAGTTTGGTTAAAATTAATATAATCCATGACTGTTTTCTAATATTTTAATTTGTTGATATTATAGGTGGTTTTGATACCCTTTATGCTCCTATCTATCCATAATTCATCTTTTTTTCAGAATTTGATGATTATGTCTACATTTAAAGTTTTTCATTTTTACATAAATTTTCTTACTCCACGCTTTCTGTTACATTAAAAAATTGGGAGAAAAAACTATCAACAACCTGAAAGGAATGACTCAAAAATGACAAGATCAGTATGTGCTTCTTTATATTTCCTGACTTTTCTCTAATGGGCCTGGACCACTTTTGCAATAAGAAAAATATAAGGAAGTAAAGAACCTATGATATTTCAGTCATCTTACGAGATGGGTGTTCACAGCAAATAAACAAAGAAAAAAATAGTTCCAAAAAATGCAGGATACGTAAACATATGCCAGTCCCCAGCATACTATCAATACTTCTCCAGTCCTAATGCTTCTAGACCCTCCAGTTTCCAGGATTTAGAAGTATCAGGAAAAGCTTAAATTTGTGAAAAGACTGGAGGTTCAAATACAGAGAGTTTCTACTACTTGCCATTGCCCACAAAATCAGATACTAAATTTGCTAACCAAAACAGCATTATTTTGAACAGGCCTCACTAATTATTTAGTATATCATAGACAGCAGTGAGTAAGGAGGAATCAATAACTCTAGGTTGTTCAATCACTACTCTTTTCCCCAAGTTTTTTTATGATCCACACAGAAATAAAAGAAACACTACCAACCATGCAGAGTAACCACAGTTGACTTCAATAGAAAGTCAATTTCTTTTCCCTCATATTTAGGAAAAATTCTAATTCTAAACCTCCCCCCCATACTCCAGATTTTTCTTTTATACCTTAAATGTATTTTATAATTTTTTCTTAATCATAGAAGTAATAAAAGGTAATTAGAAAAAAACACAAAAATAAATGAAGAACATCTATAATACTAACTACTAATCCTGCAACAAACATGCAATACGTTCAAACATGGAATATATATTCTAGATCCTACATTTCCAATGTTTAGGTTATTTTAACTTTGTTATAAACCATATAGATTGTAAAAGAGCCACGTTTAAAACAAAGTCCCCTAGTTCAGACCAATTTTATTTAATCCCATCACTCTTGATATTTTTTATTTTCACCAATATCATTGTCTCATTTTCCCCACGTAGATTTGAGATTATCTTAATATCCTCACTGAATAGCATTTTTAAATGTAACTTTGCTCTAAATATTTTCAATTTAGCAATATTAGATATTGTGTGGTTTTGATGGTACCTTTAGCACGTATATTGTCAAAGGCTATTTTTTTAAATTTACTTTTCAGTAGCAGTATTTGATACGTTTATATCATTATATCACTCATTTTATTGGATAGCAGCAAGTACGATATTTTAAAATATCCAATTTTGATAATTTTACTTACATTTCTTCCTTGGAGGAGAATTCAGTACGTGTAAGCAGTGAAACCCTGTTTTCTTTAATTTAAAATTATCAACAGGTGTTGCTCTAGAAACATTCCAAACGCGCAAAACACCCACTTGAGAATCTAGTCAGATCCAGAAAAAAGCATTATATTAACAAATTTTATTTGAAACATAAAATGCCTAGATATAAAAGTAATAACAAAATTTCAACTTGCCAGATTTTTAGCACCACTTACTGACATTCTTCACACAGTAATATTATATCATAATACAAAGAAACAGCCGAAGTGATATTCATCCTTTCAATTTTTGGCACGTTTTGTCTTTTTTTTCCTGTTCCAAATCCCCTTCTCGGGTGAGAGACTGCCTGCCTTGGGAGCTTCCCCGACAAAGATCATTATGACAATGTGACCACAAAAAAGCACCCCAGGGACACACTTGCTCTAGGAAAGCCAGCCACAGAAAACTTTCCACCTCTACCATTAAGTAACCCTTCACCTTTCGAAATGCTTGTACACTGCTTCCTTGCTCACTTGCAGCCAAACAAGGACTGCCTGATATACCTGAAGATTAATTAGAAAGCCCCCTCCTTCGAAAAATCCTACCTTAATAAGCTGCTCTGGAAAGAGTCTGGCAGTTCCTCAAATGATTAAACGCAGAGTCACCATGTGACCCAAAAATTGCACTCCTGCATATACACCCAACCGAATTACAGACATGTGTCCCCATAAAGCCTGCGCACAAATGTTCCCAGCAGCATTGATAACCACACAAAACCGGAAACAAGATAATGTCTATCAGCTGATAAATGGATAAACAAAACCTGGCATATCCATACCATGGAATATTATTCACCTATAAAAAGGAATGAAGTACTCATCCATGCTACATCACGGATGAACCTTGAAAACTCTACGTTAAGTGAAAGAAGCCAAACATAAAAGGCCACATGTTGAATGACTCTGCTTCTATGAAACGTCCGGAACAGGCAAATCCACCAAAAGAGAAAGTAGATTCGTGGTTTACGTACACACAGGAGTGACTAAGGGGTGTGGAGGGCGTAATGAAGAGTGACTTGCGGATGGGTCCAGGGTTTATTAGGGGGATGAGGAAACGCTCTGGAGTTAAATGATGCTAATGGTCGTAGAACTCTGTGAACACAGAGTCCACTACACTGTACACTTTAAGTGTACACGGTGAGTTTTTATGGTATGTGAATCTCAGCTCAATAATGATGATAATAATAATAATAGGTATATTATTATTAATATATAGCTATCATTAATTATATCCTGTGAAATTAAAGGCAATGAAGATACATCAATAAGAATCCGTCTACTTCTATGTGCAGTTTAAGTGCTTAAAGAAGTAAAGACTTCTTTAAAAATGTTGAAAAGGTAAAGACTCTTTGTCTTTCATTTTACACTTAGCAAATATGGGAAGTATTTATACAGTAGCTGAAAGTGCTGTCTCTTCAGAGACCTCTCTCTCTCTGAAGCTAAGTAAACGGTAAGAGTCATTTAATTCCTAATTTCTATTTTAAATTCCCCACCTTCCCATCCCCCATCACTTCTTAGTTTTGCTAATTCTCTTATGATTAGGAAATCATGACTGTCAAAATCCTCAGTGAGGCTAACAAACTCCTCATCCAGACAGACTGTTTTTCTAGCCAGTATTTTTACTGTCACCCTGCCATGGCTGAAATTGAACTGCCTTTGTCTTTTGTACACACACAAACACAGACATGCACACATGTGTGTAAATATATAACATATCCCAATGTTACCAGAAACCTGGAAAACCGGGCCTTCTTTTCATTTTTATTTGTCATTGTATTAATGATGCACTGTATAAATAAAAGTAAACGAGCTATTTACTATAATAATAATGTTTGAGATATTAATAAGTTTTACACAAAATTAACCAATAAAAGTACAATCTTCCTGATTCAGTTAAAGAATATACACATATTTAAACCTCTGGGAGTAGGGTAAAGTTACCTCCAGTTATAAACATGCCAGGAGCACCGGGAACCCAGGCCAAGCACTGCACAGAAGCTACTGCACTGGGAAAATTAAATGTTGTTATGCAACAAAGTGATTCCGAATCTACCAGGCGAATTCCACGATGCAAATTAGCCACTAGGAGGTAATCAGTAGACAGTGGGTCCCATTCCAGGGCTGTAACGGGATCCTCTTCGTCGGTCCCTTCAAGAGATTCAGGTCTCAGAACATGTTTCTGACTTTTACTACCTATTAAAATGTAAAGAGCATGATTTTAAACAAAATTTCCAAAATAAGATTAATCACTGAGATCACATGAACTTTCTCCTTGCATACCACTGATCTCTGAGGGTCCTGGGAATACAAGTCTGGCATTTCTATGCAGAAGTCATAACTGACAAGGGAATGCAGGGGAATTAGAGTTTGCCCTAAGGATGAAAGTCGTACTGGACTGCTTTGCCTTGGCAATCCCCAGTACCCTGCATGTTTTTCTATTTGTTACTGAAAAGCTGTAAGAAAAAGACGTAGGAAAATAATATACATCATCTTGTCATCAACTACCATTTCACTGAGTTACAACAGCATAGGAATAGGGAAGTGTTTACCGAAGGGAAGAACAACGTGTTCTGACTAAAAGCACAGACTTTGGAGGGCTGCCTGGGTCCAGATCCTAGTCCCAAGATACTTAATCTCTGTGTGCTCAGTTTTTTATTTTACAGTGGAGAACATAACGATACCAGAGTTTGTTTGTTTGTTCAAGAGTAAACGAGTTAGTTGCTTGAAGTGCTTCAAACAGTGGGGCATACGATAAACAGCATACCAATGTTTATTGTCATCCGTCCTCATTCATCCTATCACTTGTCATATCATAATTCGCTCCTGGCTACCAGAACAAAGAGGCAGCCAGAAAAACAGGGAGATGAAACAGTGAGATTAAGTGAAGAAAAGGATCAGCAAACAATCCTCTTATTTCTTCCAAAATATATACACGCTGGCGATACGGGAAAAAAAAGCCTTTGCTAACGCACCAATGGGGACTCCAATTAAACAGTTCTCTCGTTCACAAAAGAAAGGCAGTGAAACACTAAGTTTACAGATTACAACCTTAACAGAAGTACCAATTATTCCTAAGTACTGTAAACGTTGAAGAAGTGTCTATTTTTAAAATAACACTATTGAAAGATACCATAGCTCTTCCTGCAATGTCTTCGTTACATACTGTTTTTCAATGTATCAGATTATAAAAGCAGAAAAAATAGATCTCCTTGTATATATAAGATATTTGTAAAGTTAACTGAAAAATCTTATAGTTTCTGGCTTGAGGTTAATTCGTCAGAACATATTCTTTCAATATAATGGTATTCTTAGGTAGGGAGTATTTTATTTAGATATTTTGCAGATATAATCATAGAAGGTGCATGTGAAGCTTCTCTTATTGGACTTTATCAAACTTTTGCAATAACCATCAAGAAAAGTTTGCTTGCTTCTTCTTTCCCAAAATAAGCATCTTTAAAGTTGCTATTTGATAAAATAAACAGTAATGAATATTAATATAGTTGATCATTACAAACCACAGAGAGGTAGAAAAATGATTAACCTAAGTTAATCAGCTATTTAAGTAATTATTAGGTATTTGAATGTGCCCGTTAGTATCTATGGTTATTAAAAATATTCCAGGGCTTCCCTGGTGGCGCAGTGGTTGACAGTCCGCCTGCCGATGCAGGGGACACAGGTTCGTGCCCTGGTCCGGGAAGATCCCACATGCCGCGGAGCGGCTGGGCCCGTGAGCCATGGCCGCTGAGCCTGCGCGTCCGGAGCCTGTGCTCCGCAGTGAGAGAGGCCACAGCAGTGAGAGGCCTGCGTACCGCAAAAAAAAAAAAAAAAAATGTATTTAAAATAAAATGAACACACCATTGTAAAGCAATTATACACCAATAAAGATGTTAAAAAATAAATAAATAAAATAAAATAAAATGGTCCGATGGATAAAGAAGATGTGGCACACATATACAATGGAATATTACTCAGCCATAAAAAGAAATGAAATTGAGTTATTTGTAGTGAGGTGGATGGACCTAGAGTCTGTCATACAGAGTGAAGTAAGTCAGAAAGAGAAAAACAAATACCGTATGCTAACACATATATATGGAATCTAAGAAGAAGAAAATAACGGTCATGAAGAACCTAGGGGTAAGATGGGAATAAAGACACAGGCCTACTAGAGCATGGATTTGAGGATATGGGGAGGGGGAAGGGTAAGCTGTGACAAAGCAAGAGAGTGGCATGGACGTATATTCACTACCAAGCGTAAAATAGATAGCTAGTTCCCACTAAGCAGCCGCACAGCACAGGGAGATCAGCTCGGTGCCTTGTGACCACCTAGAGGGGTGGGACAGGGAGGGTGGGAGGGAAGGAGACGCAAGAGGGAAGAGATATGGGAACATATGTATATGTATAACTGATTCACTTTGTTATAAAGCAGAAATTAGCACACCATTGTAAAGCAATTATACTCCAATAAAGATGTTAAAAAAATAAAATAAAAATAAAAAATAGTGTTAAAAAATAAAATAAAATGGCCTGACTTTATCAATAATTTATATAGCTTTTTTTTTAACATTAGAAAGATCATTCCCTAAGGAAAGAAAAGATTTATTTGGATGTTCACTGTTCTGTTCAATTTCAATTTCTTCTTTCTTCTATTAATTTCAGATAAATTGAATGTAATACGCCTTGTGAAAGTAGTTATTCTAATCCTGAAGCAGCACTTTCATCCATCTACCTAGTGAACCAGGAGTCACATCCATCAACAGATACCAATGGCGAAAAGCACGTTTTTCAAATGTCAGCAGTGCTGACTTACAAGTGGAGAACTGTTCATCTAATTTTTCAATTTTTTATTATATATTTTGTTATTGTTTAAATTTTAAAAATACACATAAACTAATTTCTCAGACCTTTCCACTGAGCCATGTTAATTAACTAATAGAGCTACACGGAGTTATTGTTCCTTTTTATCCCAAGTTCAAACTCTTTGCTAAGGAGCTGTGACAACTAAATGGTATTTTACAAGCAGGTGCGAAAATATTTTTGAGTAGTATT
Organism: Tursiops truncatus; assembly: GCF_011762595.2. Taxonomy (NCBI): domain Eukaryota; kingdom Metazoa; phylum Chordata; class Mammalia; order Artiodactyla; family Delphinidae; genus Tursiops; species Tursiops truncatus. Next base: position 5,684,392 of record NC_047054.1, read on the forward strand.
AGTAAGTTATTATATAATCCAGCTGTAGGTCCTTTGTCATTCAGGCCATTTTCTTAGTAAATACGCAGAATGAAACAACTGACTTTAAAAAGTAAAAATGCAGGACAAATGCCTGACAGGGGTTAACTCAAAGTAAAATCCAGAGAGCTGAGTTAAATGTACCACGACGCCTCACAAGTAAGATTTACTTCCAATGGTTATTTGGAATTAGCATAGTGCTGGATAATATTTGCACAACTATTATTTAAAAATTAAAATACTGTTAACTTTCTATGCTGTGTAAATAAGAAATTATATATGCTGAGAAAAATAATATTTAAGAGACCTGACTAGTAAAATTCTTACCTGGTTGAAAAATTGATAGACTTCCATCAATATGACCGAAGACAACTTTCCCCTTTTTCTGGGTATGCCATCTGAATATACAGATATCAGACAGGAAGCTATGGGCTTCTCTGTGCACAGTCACGCCACTGTCCGGTCCTGAGATGGTCCAGATGAACAGTGGGCCTCTCTGGGAAGCAAACGCCACTGCGTCATCTGCATTCCAGCACCAGCTGAGAGAGGCAGGCGTCCCTGGAATAAATTAGATACAGATACACAGTAGAGAAACATGGCATAAGATCGTACCGTTAAATGTGATTTGCATCCTACCTTTCTACAACAACTAAAATACAAGACTGTGTTCATTATTAAAAAATATTACCTTCTTACTCGGAAATTTGATTTATAAAGTAACCCTAAAGGCTGCAGGGAACATATGCAGGGTGCTTCTATGATGAAAAAGTACCTAGTTTCTGGTTTGAAACTACTAATATGATCATATGCTTCACATACTCAAAGAAATGTATAGAGTTCTTTCTTTCTTTCAGAAAACTATATATTAAAGCAATAAATTCTTACTGAGTTTTTGTGTATAAGACCTGCTTTAGGCGTTCTAGGTATACAAGTTAATATAGGAGACAATTCCTGCTTTAACGGATCTTAAGTATAAATTGGGGAGATGATTACATTTATGAAAAGTTGCATGCTACTATAAGGATTTATTTTTTTATTTATTTTTTTTTTGCGGTACGCGGGCCTCTCATTGTTGTGGCCTCTCCCGCTGCAGAGCACAGGCTCCAGACGCGCAGGCTCAGCGGCCATGGCTCACGGGCCCAGCCGCTCCGCGGCATGTGGGATCTTCCTGGACTGGGGCACAAACCTGTGTCCCCTGCATCGGCAGGCGAACTCTCAACCACTGCGCCAGCCTCTATAAGGATTTAAAAACAACAAAATTAACACTACAAACTACTTCTTATCAGGAGTTGGATTTAAGTCTTAGTTTTGCCTCGGATGATCTAAACAAGCCACTTTACCTCTGTAAACCTGTTTCCTCACATAAAAGAGACATGACTAAAAATAGCTGACCACCTGTTTCACATGAAAGTTAGGGCAAGAAAAAATAATGATGTATGTAAAAATCCTTTTTAAACTAAAAGACAAAATACGAAAGTTAACTGTTAGTCTCCTGTTATTGTGATCAAATAAATAATAGATGAAATAAATGTTATGGTAAATTTATGACTCAGGAGACAGACTGTGAATCTCCCGACATAGAATCGGAATCATCAAACTGAATATGCATATCAGATCGTGCGGAGTTAGGGCCCAGGAATCTATTTTTAACAAGGTTCTCCAAATGATTTTTATGTGTATAAGGGTTTGTGACCGTTTGGGCTACTGCCCTGGAAAGAAACTGGATTTGAATTACACCTTGAAGGAACAGCGGAGTTTCAACACGTGGGTCAAGACGTATTTCCCAGGAAGAGGAAACGCTATGAACAAAGACACAGGGTTGAAAGTTGTTCATTGACCGTAAATTCAGTTTGTGTCAGCAGCCTACAATGTGCCAAGAGGCAGAAGCTAAAGCTGATTCACTTGGTTATAAAGCAGAAACGAACACCCCACTGTAAAGCAGTTATACTCCAATAAAGATGTTAAAAAAAAAGGGAGAGAAAAGAAACTGTTTCAGGGCTTGACATACAATGGGAACTCCATAAATACTCACTGAATGAACGAATGAGTACACAAATAAGGCCAATAAAAAAGCTGTTTGGTTTTCGGATACATTAACAGAAGTAGAATTTCCCCAATAAGGGACAAGACATGCTGTATGGGTCAAACCACCACAGCCCACTTGAAGGAAGCCACTGGAATGATGGCTCTCGGAATGTGTGTTTTGAGAAGCACAGCAAGGAAGAGAAAGGACCAGAAACGATGTCCTGTAGTTATAATAGAAAACACTGCTATACTGGCTTGTCACACGCAAGCACTTCTAAGAGCTCTACAAATAATCCACTCATTTAATTCTCTCAACAATATTCTGAGATAGGCAGGTAGTAGTATTCTCCACTGTTAACAGTTTTTTTTTTTTTTTCTGAAAGTGTATTATTAAGTGTGACATTTTTCAGGTTGGTGACAATTTTTTAACCTTTTACATTTAAACAAAGTAATACTCATTTTCTTTTAAGTGACTTTTTTAATATTAAGAAAAAAGAATGATGAAGTAAAAAGAATACAGAGGCATGTTCAAGTTCAACAGCCGGATGTGGAAGTTCTAATATTTATTTTTTTTAAAGTTGACAATGCAAACTTCTACTTTGTTTAAACTGGATTCTGAAAAGAAAAAAGGAGTCTAAGCCTTTTCAAAGGGGATTATTTTAAATAAAAATGACCAAAAATATTCATAATTTTTCCAAATAAAATATCAAAACTTTCAATCTTTAAATTAAGATCTTTGAAAACATAAGGAATTTACCCTGAAATTTTTCAGAAAAAGGAAAAATATATAAAATTGATCAAAACTGTTACCACAATTATTTAATCATTCTACACATGTTAATGAAAAAGTCTTATTTAATTGCATACTCAGTGGCAAAGGAAGCTATGGTGCACACAGCTGATGAACAGAAATCTCTTCCACAATGAATGGATGTGATGCATATGGTGTTTGATGACAAATCACTAGGTAATGATATCATAATATGCTGTCTAATCTGTCCTTATGCATAACATTTAGAAAGTGTTACTATGCAGTTACAGTCTAGTATAGATTTTGTGGGACAACTTTATAAGCACAATGGCATTGTATAACATTTTTAGTTTATGTCGCATAAAATATGGAAAGAATTTTAAGGAGTATTTATTGTGTTATTTAAAATTAATCTCACACAAAGCTGTATTTAAAGTAGTGGGAAAGTGCACTGTTGATCAATATAAATAATACTGGTAAAACCGTAGGATCTGTGATTGGTGGAGAAAGGGCTATGACCAGAAAAACATGAAATCTTGATCGAGGCTATCACTGTTTATACACCACAAAGCTTTGTACCAAACCTAATTTGGCTTTTTCTCATTGGAGTAGTGAAAACCTTAAGGAAAACTGTTACTTACATTAATGGGAGCTCACTGAATAGATGACTTTTAAAAAGATTTTGCTCAGAGATTGAAGCAAACTACTCACTGTCTAATACTGAAATTCATTGGTCGCTGCAAGTGAAAATAATAAGCAGCGTATGTGAACTTGGGAAGGAGATGCTCATTTTCCTAGCTGAAAATATCTGGTAAATATTTTTTAGGACAAAAGTTACATAACAAAATTGGTGTGTTTTTCGGGTGTTTTCAGCATTCCTAACGACCTAAATTTGAAAAGACAAGGGAAAAGCCATACTCAACCTATGTCGAACATACCCAAAGGTTCCAAAAGGCATCATTATTGTTATATTGGAAGCAAGATTTAAATACAATTGCCTATGACTCCTCAATATTGTTGTTACACACTGAAAAGAATATTATAAAGAAACTCTGTGAAAAGTAAAGTTTGTGACACTGTCACATCTCAGTTTACTATCTCAAAGTTACAACCAGTATTTTTTAGAGAAAAGGCTGAATATGGAAAATATATCCAGCAGGAGCTTTCAAAAACACAATCGGTAATCGAGCCACACTCAGCACTCAAAAAGAGAACTGAACTATTATGACATTTAACACAGAAAAATGATTATTTAACTTCATCATCATTATGGGGTAAGATGCTAGGTAGAGAGAAAGTAATGATATTATGCCATTCACAAAGATCTATTTGCATAAACTAGAACTTTCTACTTTGACCTAAAAATATAGGAAAAAGTCAACTCAGCAGAGCAGTGACTACATGCGTCATACTGTCTTTGTATGTTTCAAGCAAGGCCAATTGTCTCATTGAGAAAATAGTATCTAATTATTATTTTTATATTTATTTTGGAATTTTTAATATTATATTTAAATATTAATCAAGTTATTTGGTGTTGACTATGTTTTTTAATTGATCAGTGTACTAAGTCTGATCATTTCATGAAATTTTGTTTCAGTTTTGTACACATGCACATACACAATAATGAGTCATGACGTGAAATGTGTTTCTTATATAGATTACCATTAGAAAGCTTGAAAAACACTACTTTAAAACTTGAGCTAATTGAAATAAAATATTTTGCTTATTGAAATAATAGGAAAAAAACTGAGGTATAATTCACATGTAACATTCTATTTATTTTCATTCAATAAAATAAATCCCAGTTATAGGTATACCTTTCGTATTGTCGAGTTTAGCAATGACTTTTTGTTCTGCAACATTCCAAATGATCACTAAATTATCGGTACTGCCACTTGCAAACAGATCAGGGTTATGTGGACACCAAGAGATAGCTGTGATTGTTTTTTTATGTTCAGACATAATTGCGTGAAGTTTGAATTCATTATAACGGTGATCCAACTAAAAAATATATAAATAAAACATGTCAGTGCTTCTTTCTATGTAATACACTTTCCATTAATAATCACATTATTTTTAAAAAACTACATACATGAAAATTAGTACACCTAATAACAAGATATGAACATAATTCAAGCCTTGGTCTACTTTCAAGTGAATTCAAATGTATTCAATTTGAAAGAAATCATTTTCCAAAAAAATAAAAGAGAATTGAAATTAAACATACCAATTTTAAAAAGAAGTAACAATAAATGTACATTTAAATATGCATAATAATTCAGAGACTTATTTTCCATAGCTCTATTTATGAGGGAAAAACATCTTGTTCTTAAAATATTTTTTCTGCAAATTTTTAACTTATATTTGAGTCAAAAAAATGTAGGTTAAATAAGCCAGCTGCTCATTACTACATTATTAAGATGTCCAAAGTTTGCAGAGCAATGGTATCATTTGGACCTGTTTTATGTTATTGCTTTTCGGAAGGGGCATTATGTTGTGTTTTTATACGTAAGTGGACAAAAGGAATAGCCTAGTTTTCCTATTTTCTTTGTAAATGTGCCATTAATTAGTGGATCAATTCATCTTTCTATCAGTTTTACCATGTTTGAGATGTATATACTGTATATGTCATTTTGTTGAACCTGGTTTTTCCCTTTAACACATAACAAACCTTTCACAGTGTTATGTAAGAGTTACTCAAACCATTATCCTATTAACTATTAACTACACCAACCTTTCTTTAACCGTATACTTGCCGTAAAATCCTAACTGCTAACTGTCACCCAAGTTTATTTGTATTAACTTCTAAATCAGGGTAATTTTTAGTTTGTTTTAGTCTTTAATAACACGCAAACTTTCTTCATAGGTTTTTTAGATTAATCTTTTAGCTTAATCTTCCTAAGTATTCAAGTCATAAAATGTCATCATTAAACAAGATATATGCAAACATTAAAAAAATTAAGTTTTGCCTTCATCCACTTTCTTACCTTCCTGACTCCTCAGAGGAATAGTTTTCCCTGCCTGATAAATTCTTCTTCTTTAGGAGGAAGTAAAAGACAAGACAATAGGGACCAAAGATTAAGGGAGAAATTTCTGAAGAGGAAGCTTAGCAACACACATAGGGTGGTAATGAGGTAGATGGCAAAACAAAAGGGGCATTTAGAAGGCTTGCTCCTGTCTTCTGGGGAACGGGAAGTGAAAAAAAGATGTGAGTTACATTGAAATTGCATTTTGATTGCTAGATATTTCCTCAATCTTGAGAAATGGACTACATAAAATCTTAGCATTGTGGAAACTTAATTGGTTTATAGATGAATGCTATTATTTCTTAAATTTTCAATAAACTACAACACTGTTAGCAATTTAAAGGAATTTTTACTCCAGAATAAAGCAATAATTTTTTTTCACTCTTAACTGAAGTGAGTTGGTATTTCAAGATAAAAAAAATTCAAGAAACATTTACTAAGTGCTTACTAAGTGCCAGAGAGTGTGCAGTAACTTGAGAATTCAAAGATGAGAAAGACCCATTCTGGTCAATGGAAGCATGTAGAGACGCAATCCATTCCATAAGGTCCTTCACTAAGAACGAGGAAAAAGCAGAATGTAGAAAAGAGCTTATACATTTGAGCTGACATTTGAAAGATGAGAAAACGTCTCTGGACAGGCAATGTGGGCAAACTGAAAAATTAGTGCAAGCACAGGCAAGATACAGAAGAGTCTGAGTAGTTTTGGAAAAGGCAATGATCTCAGGGTCTGGAGCACAAGGTGACAGGGAGACGGAGACAGGAAGATCATGAAAGGATGTCATACCATGAGGTTGGATGTTAATATTAAGGAATGAGGAGTGACTGAAGACTGAAAAGTTTAGATTTGCATTATAGATGACTGGTTACACTGAAGGATAAATTAGAGGGAGTCAAGATAGAGGCAAAGAGAATATTAAGAAACTGTTATAGTAGTTTAGGTGAGAAGGATATGAAGAAGGGAGTAAAAGGTAGAAAGTACCAGAACCAGTCCTGGTTACCTAGGGTGCAGGACGTGAGTAGAAGAGGGAGTCGTTGATAACTCTCACATCTGTGGTTTAGACTAATGGTTAGTGGGTGACACTGAAATACTGGCTGCAGGTTTAAGAAGAAAAACTGGACTTGGATTTATGATGCTCATGTCACCTCTATATGAAAAAATTCAGAAGGCCGTTGGCTGTGTAGATTGGGAACTGATAAGAGATGTCTGCATGGAGTCAGCACATGAAAAAAGGTAGTGATAAAGGTGATAGTCCCAAGGTGATAAAGGTGATAGTCCCAAGTGATAAAGGTGATAGTCCCAAGACTATCTCAAAATATGTTACAACTGCACTATTTTTAATAGAAGGCTCTCTAAAGGACTACTCACTTCTTCAACTGATAAGACTATTTTCTCGTATCACATGTTACTGAGTAAGGTTTGAAATAAATGGACACATGAATTCCATTTAATTATATGGGAATATAGTTTAAAAGAATTAAGAACTACTTGTTCACCATTCATAAAACAGGATCTTTAATTCTTGAAGAAATTCTTTTTGATGAATAGCACCAAAATAGGATTACTAAATCAATTAAGAATTTGCTAATAATTTAATATTATGATATGGGCATTTTCTAAAAGCTTGACTTGGAAAACTAACAGAGTATAAATAGTAACAAAATATACAATAAAATACCAATATCAATAAAGTTACAGCATTAAGCTTTTCAAGTATTAATTAAATAGTAATTTTACCTGATAAAAGGAAAACTTGGAAAGAATCAGCATTCTTTTACCTGATAAACATAGATGGCCAGGGTAGCACAGTACGCAAACCTGTCTCCATTGGCAACGCACACATCTTTGTTCCATGGCTGACATCCAGCAGCCAGCAGTCCCACTTGTCTTACCTGGGACATGTTTGCCTTGAGGAACAAATTCAGAGGCATATCAGTCAATTCCATTATTCAATAAACTTCCTCTTCTTTGTTTTACATCTGTTTTCTTCAATCCTTATCTTTACGCCCTGAAAACATTTTCTACTAGCACCATCAATCTCAGCGTCTACTTTCAAAGAACAGGAGTTGAAATCTCCAAATGTCAACGAACATCAAGGCAGGTCACTTCAGTTAAGGAAGCGAGAGATTATAAAATAAATGACGACTGACATTTGACCAAGGGTTGGTAATCCTACCAGGAGTGACAAGGACCAGAGTGAAACAGAAAGTGTATATCCTATCTAAAGGGTCTGGTACCACTGGAGAAGGTTACTCCATGTTGCCAGTATTTCTGGAACTTCCCAAAGAAATGGAAATATCCAGATGTTTATGTAAACGTACCAATTTTAAACACTGGCAATTCCTTCAAGGCAGCAAATTCAGATGTTAAACACTGTGAGCCAATACTATATTGGGAGGATTGTGACCTCTGTCTCAGAACTTCAGTCTTCACATTGACGCTACGTCCTCACAGAAACTATTCGAGGTACACAAGGCAGGAATACAAACTGGCTTAACGGTGGTGTTCATTGTGAAGAGAGGACAGAGGAAGCTGGAAATTACAGAATATAAATCGTTTATGTGGCAGGGCAGAGGATTTTAGAGTAAAAGAGCCCAGAGTCAGTTACGTTATATCTCATTTATTTATAAAGCTACTTTCCTCTTTATATCTTTTCTAGTTCATATTTCCACTTCCTGAAAAGATCTCTTCTTTTTTCCTCTTCCCTTTCTTCTCCAATTTCTATCTTCATCCCATTAAATTCCTTTATCTGGGTGGAACTAGTGATATATTTCCCCCAAAAAGTAAATAATTTGCAGTGAAAACTGGCAGGATAAAAAAGCGGTGCTACCAACTTTTCGGTGCTTACAAGTATAAGAAACTGCTACAAATACCTGCTTTCTTCCTCCTCTAATGACACCTAGCATTCTGGATAAATTTTAAAAATACACTTTTTTTCAATTAGTAATGTTATGACAATATTACTTTTCATTGAAAATATACATTATCTCAACCACATGTGAATTAAATAGGCTGTTATAGTTTATCCTTGGTATGTATGATTACTATTAATGTTCGTGTGTAAACAAATTTTGAGTTTATATTTGGAAAAGAAACATAAGGGAAAGATATTTAAATATACAGGCAAAATGGAGTCATTTAATTTTCACTTTCTTCTAACTCTGTTTTACTTTTTAAAAAATTAATAAACTTTATTTTTAGAGCAGTTTGAGGTTTACAGCAAAACTGAGTAGAAATTAGAGATTTTCATTCGCCCCCCGGTTCCCCTACACGCACAAGCTCCGCCACTATCAACATCCCTACCAGATGGTACATTTGTTATAACGATGAACCTACCCTGACACATCATTACCATCCAAAGTCCAGAGTTTACATTAGGGTTCACTCTTGGAGTTGTACCTTCTACGGGTTTTGACAAATGCATAACGACATGCATCACCATTGTAGCATCATACAAAGTAGTTTCACGTAACCATTGATCTTTTTACTGTCTCCATAGCTTTGCCTTTTCCAGAATATAGCTGGAAATCATAGAGTACGGTGTTTTTTCCAGATCAGTTTCTTACACTTAGTAATATGTATTCAATGTCTTTTCATGGCTTGATAGCTCATTTCTTCTTAGCACTGAATAACAGTCCATTGTTTTGATGTACCGTGGTTTGTTGATCCATTCACCTATTGAAGGACATGTGGTTGTTTGCAAGTTTGGGCAATTATGAATAAAGCCACTATAAACATCTGTATGCAGGTTTTTGTCTGGACGTAACTTTTCAATTCATGTAGGTAAATAAGAAAGAGTGGAAAAGGAAGAGATTGCTGGATCCTGGTAAGGGTATGTTTATTTTGTAACAAACTATGGAACTGTCTTCCAAAGTGTCTGCCCCATTTTGCATTCCCACCAGCAATGAGTGAGAGTTCCTGCTGCTGTACATCCTCACCATCCTTCGGTGCTGTCAGTGTTTTAGATGGGCCATTCGAATAGGCACGTAGTAGTACCTCCCTGTCGTTTTAATTTGCAATTCCCTAATAACTTATGATGCTGGACATCTTTCCATAGCTTACATGTCATCTTCTTCAGTGATGTGTCTTTTCAAGTCTTTTTCCCTTTTATTTTTATTGAAGTATAGTTGATTTACAATGTTGTGTTAGCTTCAGACGTACAGAAAAGTGGTTCATATATATATGTATATATATATATATATGTATTACTTTTCAGATTCTTTTCCATTTTAGGCTATTACAGGATATTGACTATAGTTCCCTGTGCTATACAGTAGGTCCTTGGTTTTTTTTAATTGGGGTGTTTGTCTTTTCTTGTTGAATTTTAAGAGTTCTCCACATATTCTGGGTAACAGTTATTAGATGGTCTTTGGCAAATATTTTCTCCGAGTCTGTGGCTTGTCTTCTTTTTCTCTTGACACTGTCTTTCACAGAGGAGAATATTTTAATTTAATAAAGTTTAGCATTCAATTATTTATTTCATGGATCATGCCTTTGGTGTTGAATCTAAAAATTCATGGCCATACCCAAGGTCATCTAGGTTTCTCTTATGTTATCTTCTAGGAGTTTAATAGTTTTGTGTTTTACCTTTAGGGTCTAAAATCCATTTATGAAAGACGTAAGGTCTAGTCTAGATTAATTTTTTTGCATGTGGATGTCCAGTTCTAGTACCATTTGTTGAAAAGACTACCTTTTCTCCATTGTATTGCCTTTGATCCTTTGTTGAAGATCAGTTGATTATATTTATGTGGGTGTATTTACGGGCTCTCTATTCTGTTACACAGATCTATTTGTCTATTCTTTTATCAATACTACACCGTCTTATTCCTGTAGCTTTACAGTAAGCCTTGAAGTTGGGTAGTGTCAGGCCGCTGACTGTTGCTCTCGTTCAACACTGTGTTAGCTGTTTTGGGTCTTTTGCCTTTCCATATAAACTTCAGAATCAGTTTGTCAATATCCAAAAAAATAACTTCCTGAGATCCTGGTTGGGATTTTATCACATCTATAGATCAAGTTTTAGCAATAAGTGACATCTTGACACTATTGATTCTTTCTATCCCTGAACATGGAATATCTCTCCATTTATTTAGTTCTTTGATATCTGTTGTCTGAGTTTCATTGTTTTTCTCATATTGATCTTGTACATATTTTGTTAGATTTAAACCTCAGTATTTCATTGTTGGGGTGCTATTGTAAATGGTAATGTGTTTTAAATTTCAAATTACACTTGTTCATTGCTGGTACATAGGAAAGTGATTGACTTTTGTATATTCATCTTGTATTCTAAAATCTTGCTAAAATCACTATATTGGTACCAGGAGGTTTTTTTCTACGCAGACACTAAAGTCATCTGTGAACAAAGACAGTTTGATTTCTTCCATGCCAATCTGTATACCTTTTATTTCCTTTTCTTGTCCAGTTACATTACTTAGGACTTCAATACAGTGTTGAAAAGCAGTGGTGAGAGCAGACATCCCTGCCTTGTTCCTGATCATAGCAGGAGAACTTCAAGTTTCTCACCATTAAGTATGATGTTAGTTACAGGGTTTTTGTTCTTTATCAAGATGAGGAATAAATATGTTCTTTGTCAAGTTGAGGAAGTTACCCTTTATTCCTAGGTTGCTGAGAGTTTTCATCATGAAGAAGTACTGGATTTTGTCAAATGATTTTCAGCATCTGTTGATACATAGGTCTATTCAGGTCTAGATACACGTCTACACAGATTGTCTATTTATACTTGTGTGAGTTTTGGCAAACTGTGTCTTCAAAAAATAGGTCCATTTCACCTAGGTTATCAAATTTGTGGGCATAGAATTATTGATAGTACTCCTTTATTATCCTTTTAATGTCCATAGGATCTGTAGTGATACCTCTTCTTTCACTACTAATATTAGTAATATATTTCTTCTCTTTTTTCTTCTTAAGTAGCCTGGCTAAAGGCTTATAAACTTTATTGATCTTTTCAAAGAAGCAGCTTTTAGTTTTGTTTTGTCTATTGATTTTCTATTTTCAATTTCATTAATTTCTGCTCTAATTTTTATTATTTCTTTTATTCTGCTTACTTTGAATTCCATTTGCTCTTCTTTTTCTAGTGTCCTAAGGCAGAAGCTTAGATGACTGATTTTACATCTTCCTTTTTTTCTAAGAAATGCACTAAATGCTATAAATTTCCTTCCAAGCCCTGCTTTTGTGGGCTTTTACTTCATTAAGTTGTATTTTCAATTTCATTTAGTTCAAAATAATTTTTAATTTCTCTTGAGAGTTCTTCTTTGATCCATGTGTTGTTTAGAAAAGTGTTGTTTAATCTCTAAGTATTTGGGGGTTTTCCAGCTATGTTTCTGCTACTGATATCTAGTTTAGTTCCATTGTCTCAGAGCAGACCTGTATTATTTCTATACTTTTAAAATTTGTTAAGGTGTGTTTTTTGGTCCAGAATATGGTCTAGTCTGTGAATGTTCCTTGTGAGCTTGAGAAGAATGTGTAATCTGCTGTTGTTGGCTGAAGTAGCCTATAGAAGTCAATTATATCCAGTTGATTGAAGATGCTCTTGAGTTCAGCTATGTCCCTACTAACTTTCTGTCTGCTAGATCTGTTAAATTCTTATAAAGGGATATTAAAGTCCCCAACTATAATAGTGGGTTCATCTATTTCTCCTTGCACTTCTATCAGCTTTGCCTCATGCATTATGATACTCTGTTATTAGGTGAATACACATTACGGATTGTTATATCTTCTTGGAATACGGACCCCTTGATTATTATGTAATGTACCTCTTTATCCCTGATATCTTTCCTTGCTCTGAAGTCTGCTCCATCTGAAATTAAGACAGACATGCCTACTTCTTTTGATTAGGGTTAGCATGGTATATTCTCCATCCCTTTACTTTTAATCTATATGTGCCTTTATATTTAATGTGAATTTCTTGCAGAAAACATATAGTTGGGCCTTGTTTTTTGATCCACTTTGACAAACTCTGTCTTTTAATTGGTGCATGTAGATCATCAACATTCAAGGTGATTATTGATATAGTTGGATTAATATCTACTATATATTTACTGTTTCATTTTGTTGCCCTTGATCTTTGGCCCTGTTTTTGTCTCCCACACTTTCTCTTTCTTTTGTGGTTTCAACTGAGTACTTTGTACGACTCAATTTTTTCTCCTTTCTTAGCATATCAATTATACCTCATTTAAAAACATTTTAGGGCTTCCCTGGTGGCGCAGTGGTTGAGAGTCCGCCTGCCGATGCAGGGGACACGGGTTCGTGCCCTGGTCCGGGAAGATCCCACTTGCCACGGAGCGGCTGGGCCCGTGAGCCATGGCAGCTGAGCCTGCGCTCCGCAACGGGAGAGGCCACAACAGTGAGAGGCCCACGTACCGCAAAAAGAAAAACAAAACATTTTAAGTTCTTGTCCTAGATTTTGCAATATACATTGACAACTAATCCAAGTCTACTTTCAAATAATACTATTCCACTTCTCAGTACCTTATAAAAACAAAATAATCCTAATTCCTCTTTCTCATCTCTTGTATCATTGATGTCATTCATTTCACTCACACATAAGCATACCTGACACATATATATGTATGTATGTGTAAGTGTGTGTGTGTACACACATAAGCTTACATAATTAAAGACACTGTCACTAATTTCATTTTGAACAAACTGTTATTTGTTAGGTCAATTAAGAATAAGAAAATGAAAGTTTTTATTTTACCATCACTTAGTCATTCTCCACTGTTCTTCCTTTGTTTATGTAGATCTGAATTTCTACCTATTTAATTTTCCTTCTCTCTGAAGAACTTTTTTTTTTTTTTTTAACATTTCTTGCAAGGCAGGTCTACTGGCAACAAATGCCCCAGTTTTTGTTTGTCTAAGAAAGTCTTTATTTCTCTTTCACTTTTGAAGGATAGTTTCACAAGGTACAGAATTCTAGGTTGGTGTTTTAGTTCTCCCAACACTTTAAACGTTTCATTCCACTCTCTTCTTGATTGCATGGTTTCTGAGAAGTGGATATAATTCTGACCCTTGCTCTGGCTTCTTTTAAGATTTCTCTTTGTCTTTGATTTTCTGAAGTTTGGATATGATTTTCCTAGGCGTATTTTTTTGGGGGGCATTTATCCTGCTTAGTGTTCTCCAAACTTCGTGGACCTGTGGTTTGGTGTCTGATGTTAATTTTAGGAAATTCTAAGTCATTATTGTTTCAATTATTGCTTCTGTCCCTGTCTTTCTTCTTCTGGTATTTCCATTATGTGTATGGAAATGTAGTTGTACATTTGTAGTTGTCCCACAGTTCTTGGACATTCTGTTCTGTTATTTTTTTCTCTTTTCTTCTTAGTTTTGGAAGTTTCTATTGTCATATTCTCAAGCTCAGAGATTCTTTTCTCAGTCATGTCCAGTCTACTAATGAATCTATTAAAGGTATTCTTCATTTCTGTTACAGTGTTTCTGATCTCTTGTATTTCTTGTTGATTCTTTCTTAGAATTTCCATCTCTCTGTTTAAATTATCCATCTTTTTTCCATGTTGTCTACTTTTTTCATTAAAGCCCTTAGCATACTAATCATACTTTAAAAAAAATTATTGGTCGGATAAATTCCAGCATCCCTGCCGTATCTGACTTTGGAGCTGATGCCTGTTTAATCTCTTTAAACTGTGTTTTTTGCTTTTTAGTGTGCCTTGTGATTTTTTGTTGAAAGGAGAACATGATGTTACTGGCTAAAAGGAACTGGTAAGCAGACCTTTAGTAATGTAATGTTAAGTTGTGGGAGAAGAGAAAGCATTCTGCGGTCCTATGATTAAGTCTCTGTCTTCTGAGGAGCCTGTGGCTGTGGAATGGGAATTTCACCAGTCTTCTCAGGGATCTTTCTCCCCTAGGTGGGACAGGATAGCTAGTGAGCAGGGACTGGGTATTTCCCTTCCCCCAGATAGGTTAGGTGCTGATATAATCTCTGCAGATCAGGCTCTCCTCACGGGCAGCCTTGTTAAGAAGAAGAGTGCTCTGACATATTTCTAAACAATCCCTTTTCCTCTCCCTTTGCCAGAAGCAGGGAGGGATCTTTCTCTGGTATTTACTGTGAAAACTTGGTAAAGGTCCTGGAGGTAAAACTCAGAAAAGCCTGGAGGCCTCCTTATTACTCCCCCCGCCGTCCTGAGTTTTTAACTCTCGGACTTGATATATGGGCCTCCAGCAATTCATCAATTACAGTTCAGGTTTTCCACTGTGGCTCTGGTTCCCACAGAGGTTTCTGCTGGTGGGTTTCTGCTCTGGTGCATTGTGATTCTCCGTATCTGCCTGTCTGTCTCTCCAATCTGGGGCAGTGGTTTGCCTTGTGACCTCACTTCTCTTATGAATCTAAGAAAAGTTGTTGATTTGTTTTAGGCCACAGTAAAGACTTCTGAGCTCCTACATGACAAACTGGAAACTAAAAGTCCCTCTGCTAACTCTTTATTTATTGAAAACAAATAAATTACTTCTAAATCCATGCCAATACTTTTTATTTTATCAGTTTACCCTGATTTACTTCTTTTTAGTTTCTAACTTCAGATAATATAAACATTTCAATACGGTCATACAATTTGGCATGCCTTCATATGTTCCTAAGCAGCTTTTATAAGTTTCATAGTCCAACAACTTAAATCCTTCATAATTCAGAGTTGAATAACTTGTCTAAACCAGCCATTAAAATAATAAACAGGAGGGCTTCCCTGGTGGTGCAGTGGTTAAGAGTCCGCCTGCTGATGCAGGGGACGTGGGTTCGTGCCCCGAGCAGGGAAGATCCCACATGCTGTGGGGCGGCTGGGGCCGTGAGCCATGGTCGCTGAGCCTGCGCGTCCGGAGCCTGTGCTCCGCAGCGGGAGAGGCCACAACAGTGAGAGGCCCGTGTACCGCAAAAAAAATAAATAAATAAAATAATAATAATAATAATAAACAGGAAAAAACAAAATGGCAGCTTCTTAAAAAAATTAGGATTTTGAATGAGGTATTAAAAAATCATGCATCATTAAACATATGACTACTATTGCATCTATAATTCTGAATTATGTATTTAAACTGCTAGTATTTGAAACTTCTATATTATTTTTCTCAAAAGTATCATAAAATATATATATATAATATTATGTAGCCTTTATTAAGCGATATCTTCAGTTACCGAGGAGATAAAAAGAAATGTCCAGAAGCTTTTGATATCATTGTGGTCAGCATGAACGTTTACAAAATTAGTGATTCTGCATTACTAAAAATAGAAAACGTTCAACCGAAGGTCCATTTCAAAATATATGTTTATATTTTAAATATAAATCCTACAAATATGTCACATATATAGGAAATCAAATATATTTTAACTGTATGTGACAGGTAGTTTTATATTTCAGGTAAATATTACGTACCCTTTTATCTTTAGTTAAGAATACGTTTCCTTCTTATGTGAACCACCTAAGAATTTCCATGTCCATTCTAAAGATTTGCTATTTCAGAAAACATCATCTTTCTGGCCCAGAAACAATATACACACTTTAAAGATAAAGTACTAAACCTTGCAGTTCACTGAATAATGCAGATTTACAAAGGATTCAGGAAGAAAGTCTGAGCACTGTGTCACCTCACATGCAACTGACAGTGTCAGTAGCCTGGCAACTACAGCCCTACAGAGATATTATTTTCATTTTTTTAACCTAAATTCTACTCTTGGTTTCAATCTTATATTATATGAAATACACAATGCATACATTATAATTACACTGAAGTGTAAGTGTATGAAATGTAAAAAAGCAAGTTATAAGAGTATATTTGCATTAGATTTGTATAACAATAAAGCTCACCTCTGAATATGCAAGATTATATGACATAAGCATGAAATTTAAATATAGCTAGAGTTACAATACTGCCAAAAATAAAATTATAAAACTAAGTTAAAATCAAGTTCATAAAAGAAAAAAAAAAAAAAACCAAGTTCATATACATGTGCTGTGTGTGTAGAAATATATACATATGCCATAAATATTAATTAAAGTATAAAGGCCGCTTCAGTGATCTAAAGATAAAACTCATACTTGTATGTGACTTTTTTCAAACACTACATTTCTCAATTCTAATTTTTAGCTCAAAAACCAACTTATCTTTTCCAGTAAGCATTAAAAATATAACAATGGAAAAATCTGGTGTTCTGAATGCTGACTATATAGGGTATATGTGCACATATATATCATCTGAAAAATGTTAAGCTGGAATTTTAGAAGAAATTAAATAATCATGTTTCAATTTTCATTATTTAGAATAAGCTGTTTCATTGTCATCTAAGTCTGTATAAGAACTGATCAATACTTGAGCCAAGAAAAGCTTAAACTCATGAAGAGGATATGGTAATTTTAGGGTTGGACTATATCTATATATGAGAATAGTTATTCTTTTAATATGTCTCAGAACAAGGAATTCACTTATAAAGGCCATAGCTTATTAAAGGGCAGATTGGGCTTATGGTGGAGGGAAGGATTTTGAATCCTCAAAATCTCCATGAGCTGCCTCAAAATCACTAAAAAGAGACACACAATTTTAGCAAAACGCATTTTCTTAAAATCAGTCACCCCCTCCCTCCAAATTAGATTGTCATCCCTTTCCTTTCCCGTAGAGGAATATATGCACTACACGTGAAAACAAAAAGCCTTCTGTCTGAACATCAGAAATGCACTGTTATTACATTTTAAATGCACTCACACAATATAAAAAAGGATGCTGGCATTACAGTGAGTGCACGCGTGTCTCTGTGTGTGTGTGTGTGTCCAGCGCAACTTCAAATACTGCTATTAAACTCATAAGCTGAAACATTTCTATCATTATGGTTAAGGCTGGAATTCGGGACGGTGAGCTACCCAGTAATTCTCAACCTCCCTTCTGAAGAACGCTTTAGGATCCATACCATGAGGGTTATTCTCCAGAGTTAGATATTTACTGGCTCCTGAGATGTTTACCAGCCTGTTTCACAGCTGGAAAAAAAAAAAAAAATCTGAAGAAGAAAACCCAAGAGGCTTAAACTGCTGAGGATTGACAACTAAAAAGATAATCTAAACGAAGTAAAGTGCTGAGAAAATATCTTTGATTGATGTGATTAGAACAGTACCCTGAAGAAGTAAGGAGGAAGGAAGAAGAATTCAGCGCTGCCTGTCTTTAGTAGTACACGCCCTCAAACAACAATGGGGATAAAGCTGGTAAAACTCCATCAAGATATTCTGGCTCTTTTGTTCCACTCATTAATGAAAAGAAAAGTCCACAAATCTCCTTCATTTAGGTAATTAAGAAATCCTTCATTGAAAAGGTGACCATAATCAAAGAGAAATCTTATGTTATTCTAAACTAAATCCATTTTGATAAGGTGCATTTAAAGATGGCAGTTTTCTGCTGTTGCAGTAGAAATAGATCAGAATAGCTGTGCTGCGCAACAGTTGCCATAGTAACAATGCAAATCCCTTTGAAGCATAATTAATTGCCTAAAAATTTACCAGATGGAACATGGCACTCTTCTTCAGAACGTTTTTTCATTTTCTTTTACAATATTATTATAATACGTGGTATTATCATACATATTTCTATCATAAAATTATGTAAAATTACTTTCTTGAAATTATTGCTATTTTCATACATTAATCACATTAGAAAGAATCCTATTTTATCTTTAAAGCCTAAAGACAATCTGAACACGTTAAGAATTCATCTGAAATCAGGATAGAAAAAAAAAAAACACCTTTTCTTCAATAAATGACTATCCTTATATTTTTTCTTACCTCTGCTTTTAAGTCTATCAGATAAGTATCCTATTTACCCTCAGAATCCTGCAATGCAAAAATGTCCGCAATATAAATGACACAGAAATACAGCTGCATGAGAAATAAAGCAGATAAAAATCACAGAAAATTAGAATTACAACGTAAATATATCTTACTCTTTGTAGTCCTTCATAGCAATCATCTTGCTCAAACCAATGTGAAATGTAAGTCATCCAAGCCATAGAATGTTCCTACTTTAATCAAGGCAATTGGAAACCGGCTTCAGAATCGTCAGCACCTAAAGTAATAACAATGTGTTTCAACCAAAGGGGTTTACCAAACTCTGCCTTATGAAATGTTGTTCAGTACAAGACACTAGAAGTACATACACATTTCAGCTGAACCAGTTTTAATAATTTATAACTAACGGTGTCTGTAAAAATAATGCTAAAGCAGAAAGGTAAGCCTATAGTCAAATAAGAAATAAATCAAATGATAATTATGTTGTTGTACTAGACAATGCTATGTCAAATACTTCATTAGCCCTTCACTTTTCATTGTTCTGGCGTAGAAACACATGTATGACACGTAAACATCACTGCAGCTAGTTGAGAACATCTTTATCTCACTCTAAAAATATACCAAATGGGACATGGCACCCTTCAGAATTCCTCTTCTTCCTTATTCTCTAGAAATATTTTCAATAATATCTGCTTGAAGCCCCAGGTCAAAATAGTTGGGAATAGGCTTCCACAGGAAGCTCCAGGACTCGTACACTCTGGTGCTCATTTTGTTTCCATCTTGCTGACTTCCCCGAATCTGGACCATGCTTTCTGTCCTGCCCTTGGGTTCCCACAGAGCCCCTGGTTCCTGGCTAACTGCTCAGAATTTGCATCTCCTGCAGGGTCCCACCCTCTGGACTGGTGGTCCTTCCTTGCTGTCTCTCTTGTCATTGCCTATCCTATTCTGAGTTAGAGATCTGTGTCTGTGTCCTGCCTTACGCTTTTTTACCCCGCCCTGGATCTATATCTAGCGCCTACCCAGGGTATATCTAACTATCTTGCCACCATTTCAGTGGTTGCAGTCTCTCATGGCAAGCCCTTAAACTCCATTTTAAAGTACCTACTGTACCTAGATCCCGCAGCCTTGTATCTGGTAATCTCAATATGAACATCGGTAAAGCCAAGCTTATCCCTTTCAAGTGATAAGAATCCCTTTCTACTGCCCCCCAATAGTCTTTCATTTGCCCTGCATTCCCTGTTCCAGTGACCAAAACGATACTCGACGGTAACCCGAAATAAGAACAGGGAGCCATCTTTGATTCTTTCACCACCTTCCCCTCCACCTCCCGCTACATTTGATCACCAAGTCTTAACAACTACCTTTAACATGTCTCTTCAAAAGCCCCTTCCCTCCATCCCTAACGCCACTGTCTTGTGCAAACTAATGAAATACTTTACTTACTAACCTCCCTGCTTTCACTGCAACTCCTAAACATGTTCTATACCAGCATGGCTTTATGCCTTTAAGTTGTGAAATGCTTTTTCCTGAGCTGTCTTACCTCTTCCCCTTTTTTTGTGACTAATACGCTGTATCATATTTATCAAGACCCAACTTAATGTCCCTTTTCTTTGAAGCCTTTCACAAATGCACCAAATCCCTCATCTGTATGCCTCTAAGTCTATATTTGTGTGCACTGGATAGTGATTATTTGCAGAGACAAAAACTGTGAGTTGCCCAAGACAAAGGAACATGTTTTATTCATATTTGCATAGAAGGTACAAAATGTTTGTTGCGTGAATTGACACATGCTAGAAGAGTTTGTCAACTAGTGGTAGTTCACATGAACCGAAGGGGTGTGTGTGTGTGTGTGTGTGTGTGTACACATAACTGCAACTTGGAAAGGGGCTAAAGAAATGTATCCAAATTACAGGTAATATACTCATCAACAAGGGAAATGGGATTACCATTCAATTCCTTGCAGAGAAATGGCTAATCAAATTATTTCAGAAATTAATTTTTAAAGGGAAAATAAAATGCAAACTTGAATTGGTAAAATTAGTTTATAATCATATAAGGTACCAAGTATTTACTATGTCACTATAAATACAATATAGTTAAAAGGAATACCTTGTTTGTAGGGCACGTTACAGTTCTCATGTCATACTTCCTGACCTTTTTCCATGAGCACTATTTACCATATTTGCAAGAACTAAGAAAAGTAAAATATTTCACATCATGGAATCTCAGATGAATATTATCTTGCATAAAAATACATATTTTTGATTGTATTTCAGGTATTTTGATTATCTGAGAGTGTATAGAATCTGGTTCATTTAGTATAAGAATGGCCAATAGTGTTCAACTCTCACATCTCCTTGATGGTCTGGAGCGCAGGGTTGAAACCTTTAGCTGATCTCAGAGCGGAAGCATGTCACGATCACTTAGCAGTAACTGAAACAGGAAGGAGAAAGTCATGGTGACATCTACTCCACATCTTTACATCTGTGTATTCCTCCACGGGTCTAACTGACTAATTTATTGTTAAAATCACAAATTTAACTTAATTCGTAGTCAGAAAATTTTTCCTGCCTTTTAAGATTAGTGATGGAAGGAAATGAAAAGAGCCAAAGGCTAGATGTCATTGTGTTAAAGAAAATAAATAAATAAAGTAAAATGGCTTGCAACGTCAGAAAACTTACTGCAGGGATTCATACAACACACAAGTAACCTGTGGTCTGACTGCGGGTCATGACCTTTTTATATCCCTCTCTGCACCTATACCTTTTTATGAGCTCATCACGGGCCGACTATATATCCTGGCCTGTTGCCTTTGGACTTGCCGTATGACTTGCTTTCCCCAGCGATATGTGGGCAGAGGTCAGAATGTTCCAGCTCCAAGCTCTGGCTGTAAGGCTTGCTTCCTTTCACACCCATCAACATGAGGAGGACATTCCACAGCTACCCTCTTGTAGGGAACAGGGTGGGGCTGGGGAGGCGGGGAATGCTACTTCCCCCCAACAGGATCTGACTATCTAAAAGTAGTGGCTGAAGTACTAAGACGCTATGGAGAGCTTTTCATAATCTCATGGGACTGGAGGGAAAAAACCTGGCGTCCATATGCTGCCAAGGAAGAAAACGGCCTAATAATGGTGCCCTTTCAGTGAGAAGCACGTGGGTCCACACCTTAACACTAGCGTGAAATAGACTCTCCTTTACAAAGACTGAAGTTCAGCTTCAAATAGATTCATTCAATGATTGCATTGAGGGGGTCTTCCCTACCCTCATACTTTCCAAAAGCAAAAGCATATTCTCTCTGGAGAAAGAGAATATTAAATCGTCAGGCTGCAAAGCGATCAAGGGAATTCCAAAGAGTGAGGAGACCAGTCGGGGGAGATGGGGAGACAAACAGACTAACGGCTTCGCCTTTGACGGGGAGTGGGAGAAAGAGGCGACTGCCATCAAAGCGGGGAGGAGAAAGTCAGATAAAATCTGCGAAAGTCCTAAAGGCCGGTATGAGCTAGAGCATCAGTTCAGAATAACTGGAGGTCCCCGGTGCAAGCTGGGTTGCACTCACCTGTCAGATCTTCTCCTCAGGCCTCAATCGGGGGCTTAGGAGAAAGAGGGGGGCAAATCAGACATAGTCCCCCGTAGTGGCTCAGGCACATAGGAGGCACTTGGCTACTGAGAGCTGACAGGCATGCAACTCTGTATAGGCCCCTGAATCCTTCTCCCAAATGGAGCACAAGCCTTCAGCTACTCGGAGAGAGGAAATACATACCCTCACTCCCAGGGACAATGGGGAGGGAGTAAAAGCAAAGCCCATCTGCTTCTAGGGAGGGACAGATAACCCTCCTTCCTGCCCACAGAACTGGGAGAAGGGAAGAAGCAAAAGCTACCAGCCCCTGGGGGGTGGGCAGGAAAACATCTTGGGCTCCCATCCTGAACCAGAACGAAGCCCAGATCTGCCACTGAAGAGGTGCTTTCTCTCTTACTCAGCACCCACCCCAGATATAAAGTGGAGTTTGGCTGCCTCAGAGCGGGGTTGAGGAGAGGGAGACACACAAGTCTCCCCTAAAAACCAGATTCCCGCAATCTGGGAGTTCAGATGATAGGACAGTCGTACACTGGGGTACTATACAATAATTAAAATGAACCATACACAGCGAAACGGATGAACCATACAATGTAATGATGACCGAAAGTCACACATGAACATCATAGGATTCTAATATTTATAAAAGTTTAAAGACCAGCAAAGTTAATCTATGCTACTAGAAGTTATGAGAGAGTTTTCTTCAGGGAAAAGGAAGTAGTGACAGACAGGAGCCATGAGGGAGATTTCTAGGAAGCTCACAATGTTTCTTTTATGCTAATTATGCTGATGTGGAAATTTGCTGGTACAAAACAGTAAATTGCACATTTCTGCTGTCAGGTATATAATCTAAATAAAAAGAAATTATACACTAAGAATCCACAGCAGTGCTTTCTAATACTAACAAAATTAAGAGGGGAAAATAAACTGAAATGACTTGTCCACATATAAGTAGGTGTTGTATAATTGGATTATATTTTCTAACTTCACTTGGACACTTTCATTTATCTTTTTATTTTGCCCCTAGAGTTTCCTGCCCCATTTACCACCCCCAGCCATCATATTTTGCAACATGTTAAGTCTTTCTCTGAGATATGCACTAATGCTGCTTTAACCCACAAGTATTTTTAGAAGCAACGTCAGGGACAAGCGGATGAGGAAGGTGGACACAAGGAATAAATAATCTCACAACAGGAAATGGGTAAAAACCAAAGTCTGCAAAGCAAGCAGCAGGGGACTGAGATGGGCTAGATTAAGGATATGCATTTGGGGGTCCACAGAAACACCCACAGAGTCTGATGACTCAGCGTGATGGTTCACAGTGGATGCCTGCTAATGCCACGCCCATAGCAGATCCTCGGACTCCTCAGTCGGTACTATTCCACAGGGGTGTGCCCCAGAGCAATCTCCACCAGCACGTGCCTAAACGCTGGCAGCGATCTGTAGCGACACACAGCTCCCATCCCAGCATTTCATGCCTTGACAAGACCTTCCAAAAATATTAAACAGCTACATCCTAAGAACAATTTGAAAGCTCACCCTTGGAAAACAACAAATCAATATAGCTGACAACACCCTCCAGTTACTGGTGATTCTAACCACTGGTAACAAAGTGACAATCGATACAGTATACTTCTCTTTAGCTTAGGTCACATGATATTTTTAATATGTAAGAACAAAAATAGTTGAAAATGAAGTATTTTTACCAGAAAATCTGACTATATGAAAAGTAAAAATAGGGCTTCCCTGGTGGTGCAGTGGTTGAGAATCTGCCTGCCAGTGCAGGGTAGACGGGTTCAAGCCCTGGTCTGGGAAGATCCCACATGCACCGCGATGAAGACAGTGGCTCCCGCTCACCACAACTAGAGAAAGCCCTCGCACAGAAACGAAGACCCAACACAGCCAAAAATAAATAAACAATAAAATTTTAAAAGGTACTATAGTCATGTCATAGGTACTACGTGAAAGCGCACTAAACAGAGGGAGCAGCAAAAGCAGAGACTCTGACCAGGAAGCACTCCGGGGAGGATTGAGAAAGAGAAAAATCGATCAAAGTATATAAAGATGTGTATTCAAAGGTCAGGGTCACAAACATATCACCATGCAGAGAGTCAGGGTAGTTTTCTTGAACTCCTCTTTGTCCTATTCAGAAGTTTGTTAATTTTCTTAATAGAAATCTATTGCCTACAGTAATTTTTTTAAAAACCTAAAAATATCATGTTGAAAATCAGTGTTTAAAATTTGAATACACTATATGCTCAGAGTGATGCAAAAAATTCTAGTGAGCACATATAGTTAATATGTTAGTATTTACTATACGTGCTCATTAGAAAGCATTTGGAAATTGCCAAAAAAAAAAAAAGTGGAAGGTTTTTTTTTTTAAGCAGCCACTAGCCCACTGACTTGAGATCTTCTTCCTCTGTCTAGTATCCATAATTCTAAATGACCACTATTTTCACTGATATGTACAGCCATAGGTTATCAAGGATAAATATAATTTTAAAAAATCTCTAAATCGGTGCATCTCAAAGTGTGGTTCTCGGGTCTCTTGCATCAGAATTAACTGAGAAACTTGCTAAAAATGAAGATTCCTGGATCACAATCTAGGGCCAGTGGATCTTGGGGTGGAGTCTGGAAACGTGCTTTTTAACATCATTTCCAGATGATTTATATAGCAGAGTAAAGCTTGAGAACTACTTACTCAGTTCAACAATAGCAAAGATGTTTATCAGATAAACTGCCTCTGGTAACTTCTACTGACCAGATTAATCTCTTAAATTTCAATCATTCCTAAATTTACCTTTCATGTGCTTGGCAGGACATTATATCTCAGCATCCCCAACATATGTCAAATCCTAATGTTCTTAAAAGCTTAGATGATAAAATAGGTCACAAAGTACAGTATTAACCTATGTTAAAATCCTGGATTAGATAGCAAATAGAAAAGAATAAGGTCATTATGGTTGTTCTAGTTTGGACTCACAGAATGACCACTTATACCAGTATGAATTCCAATTTGATCAGCAAAACAAAGGATTATAGGTAAGACGGAGAAGACCAGAACACTAATTCAAAGATGTGGCAAAGTGAATGTAGTTATTTCATCATCCATCTATATACTTAATCTATCATTCATCTAGATATTTATTTTTATACTTCCTACATTTTAACCACCAAAGTGAAAATTATATGGATTTGAATTACGAAATTAGATTTTCAAGGCGCTTGAAGGATTACAGAATCTCTTGACCTGCAATGTGGAAAAGATTTTTAATTTGATCAAAGATGTAATACACTTTTCTTGAACAATAGGGTCATTCATATACCTTCAATTAACCATTCTGAGAGACTCAGCCAAAGAGAAATACAAGAGTGAGATCACGTATTTTTCACCCATAAACTAAGAAGAGGTAAATATTCCACTGAAAGAGACATTATGAAAGTAAACACGTAAACATTGTCATAAAAAAGATGTAGGATTAAAGCAAAAATAAGTAGCTTTATTTTTATAAATAGGATCATTCCTCATGAAGGAGGACTTGAGAAGCTATGGCATGAATTGTTCTGTAAACCTGAGGATGCCTGTCCCCCTTCGAATTCATCTGTTCTGTAAGTTGGACATTGTATACGAGTTTTTAAAGTAGGGTGGGTCTTTATGTTATCTGTGTCTGAAAATCAGGATTCTCATTTGGCAGAAACAAGTCAGTTAGACTGGCATTTTCATGTTCTGGGCCAAGGGTGTTAAAATTTATTTTTGTCAAGGGCTTCCCTGGTGGCGCAGTGGTTGAGAGTCCGCCTGCCGATGCAGGGGACACGGGTTCGTGCCCCGGTCCGGGAAGATCCCACATGCCATGGAGCGGCTGGGCCCGTGAGCCATGGCCGCTGAGCCTGCGCGTCCGGAGCCTGTGCTCTGCAATGGGAGAGGCCACAACAGTGAGAGGCCCACGTACCAAAAAAAAAAAAAAAAATTTATTTTTGTCAAATGCTGAGAAAAACCAGCAAAGGAAATCAAATGGATTTAAAGCTTGAAAGCTTTAAGAAACAGCTCACACCAAGTCACTACATCCAAAATTTCTTTTATATATGCATCCATACATTGATAGGAGGCCGGAAATAAATCCTAAAGTTTGATAAGTAAGGAGTTGTATCAGCTAAGGCAGGACCAGTGCATATATGAGACAGGTTACTAATCTAGTCAACGGGCCACCTGTCAAAAATTATTCCCTTAGCCACCGTAAAATTCCCACAAAGATGAACTAATGTAATTAATAATGCAAGTGAGATATTGTGTCCAAAAAGCTACTATTGAAATTTAAATGTATCCACAATTGTATTCAATATCTTCAGGAATGAGTTCATTTATTTAGTAGTTTAAGTAAAGTTTCCAAGGTGGAGTTGTATACGAACACTACCAGTTCAAGAGAGGACTAGGTCCAGTGGCACAATGTACCTTCTATCAGTACCTCTAAAGCGTGACCTTGCGTTAGAATCACTCGAGCCTCCTGAAAACACTGATTCCAGGTGCTCCCTCAGATATTCTGATTTGGCAGGGCTGTGGCCTGGAAGTGTGCACTTCTGACATGCTCCCAGGGGATGCTGGTCTAAGATACATGTCGAATAACACCATTCTAGATGGCGTCTAGTACCAAAGGGTCAGAAAGTCTAGAAAATAAATGCGTCCAACTTCAAAATTTTACCCAATGGTAACCATAATCCAGGCTTCAGATGTAACTTCCAAAAGCTTCTTATTTCTAACATTCAATTGTAGATGTGATGGCTATGTACACTTAAGTACCATTGAGGTGCATTAGGATAAAGAATTTATAAGATAACTGGATCCCCCCCAAATCACAGAAGACTTTGCAGAAAAACTTAAATCATATTAATGAGCGAATCAAAAAATTTTACGAATTGTGGGAAAACACTTTTTAATTAATATTTTAAGCAAACTTTCCATATGATGAGACCAAACACATGCAATTTGTTCATTATGTACAATAGTTACTTAAAAAATACAAAAGTGATCTAAATCTTAACTACTCAAACTTTTGAATTAGTCACTTGAAGAAATATAATAAAAGAGAAAGGTGATATATTTTTACACCTCTTTAGGGAGCAGCACAATGCTGAGTGTTAGAGCCTGAGGTTCCAGACCAGCTTTCCCATTGAAATTTTCCCAATTTTGAGCAACTTAAGTTTTGTGTGTTTAGTGTTAATGGTGTTAGATTGACTGGTCTCTAAGAATCCTTCTAGCTTAAATTCTGAAATGACTCCTTCAAACCTGCTACCATGTTTATCTTAAAAATAAAATTTGCATAACTCTTTTCATTAAGACTCATTCAAAAAGTTTTATCTTAATGGGCCAAAATTAAGTATTACCTACTTCTTATTAACCAACTATTCAATTTTCAGGGCTCCATGTGGCGCTGTATTGTATTGAAAAATGAAGTTTTTCCAACAGCACATCATACACGACTGCTCTGTGTAATGAGAACTATTTTCTGCTTTCCAATTGGAAACTTTTTTTGTGTATGAGATAATGAAATTGAGCTTATTATACATAATTGCAAATGAGCCCACCTGAGATACTGGTACATGCTCATAACTTAAAGTGTCAACAACTGGAAGAGAACAACAAGTCTGAACATAAGGTAAATTACTTAACAACCTCCACTATGAGTTCTCCACATCTGAGCATTCAAATTTATAAACCAAATTTTAAATGGTGTAACATCCTCACCGAAGCATGGAAAATTATTTCTTGCATCTTTTGATAAGAGCTTTCCTGAACATGACAGTTATCAATTATCCCTTTAATAGCAAATAACATTGCTGAATTATCTCCTATGATCTTACTGTGCAAGATTTGCCTGTTTCTGTGACACATATATTTCCTAAACTAGAATACAGAGTTCCAGAATTTTAGGAGATAATTAGGCTACTAAATCAATGTTGTAAGTACCTGTAAAGTAATAAAAAAGTAAGCCTTCATCATTATTAAAAAAAATTATCTCACTCAAGTAGCTGATAATGTGATATCTAGATGCACGTGCCACCTGTGGCTCCAATTCCAGGTTGCTTTTTTTTTTTTTAACAAAGTCTAGCCTATTTCAAGTTATATTTGTTTAGTCATTGAGATCAAGTAAAAACAACCTGAAACTTGTCTCCTCATGTGACAGCCCATGTTTTACCATGAGAAGTTTTGAAATTCTTCTAGTCAGTCATGATGGGATTTTTTTCCCTTTCAATACACAAAGGCAAAGGTCAAAGTTGATCATTTTAGTGTATTTCTCTACCAATTTTTATAACCGAAGTTACAAGTCCTTCTTGAACAGTAACAGTAACCTCAAGCAAGAGGAAGCTTTTCCTTTAGGATCTGTTTCTCTACAGAGTAAATTCTTTGGGGAATTTCTAAGATTCTCTCCGGGTATCCATATCTAATTTCTTGCTCATCAATCTCCAAGGAACAGTCTCATCAACAGTGAGAGAATCATCTCCACGTGATTATCATAGAACACAGCATGGTCTTGGATGCTGAAAAATGCCAGCCACTCTTGGTCTAATATATGTTTCTCACATGAAAGAAAAGGAGGTGTCAGTTAGTAAGAAATGCCTCCCAATCTCCTAATATGATTTCTATGGATTATAATATTCTCAGTAAGATCTCTGTTCCTGAAGACACACTGGAAGCTACATACATAATTTCACTTTAATATTTCAATCTGCTACATGGAATAGATACAAAATACAAGATGAGATAATTCAGCAATTGCAGAAAGTAGTAGTAATGTTTGTATACTCATCATTACCATGAATGGCTGGGTAAACACGTTATTCAGTAATCTGGTAAACCATTACCTTTCTTGCATATTAGATCTGATTTTGAATAAATTCTGGAATACAGGAAGGACATGTGAATCCTTCCAAATTGTTTGAATTTCATTTTAGTCTTCATTACAGAGTTTAGGCAAGCAAAATTACGTAGTATGGAGAATTTGTACATATTTTATTGACAGGGACATCTAATCAGTCATGTTGGACTTCCAGTATCTACTGGGGCAAAAGAAACAAACAAACATACTCTTACTCTTCTCTGAGCAATATAAAAGCTGCTGCAGCTCACCCATGCTCAGGCTAAGGGCTGCAGGGTAGAGTCCACAGAACACAACAAAAAACACTCTAGCCCTAGAAGTCCGTCTACTGGGAGCAGAGGAATTTAAAAACATTATTTTCTAAGCTAAATTGATTTGCAGCTTTCGAATATATAGGATTATTGTGTGAGTAGTAACAAAAGTTTTTAGTACAGCAATATTTAATCATTAAAGATAAAAAGAATGAAGAATTTCAAACTTTTAAGTAAATATATCTTTTTTTTTTTCAGAGATACCCACAGTTCTTTAAGTATTCCTATTACTATCAACATAGGGAAAATCAGCTCAATATAAGTAGCAAAATTCAACTAGCCATTTTAATATAGAGTAAGTTTGTGGAGCTCACTTAAGAAGTATATGAGTTTTCTTTCCATTGGGCCCTTTCAAACAAGCCTTGGTTTATTCCAGTGGAGCAAACTTCCCAGGAACTCTCAATGCAATGACCTAAACCTAGCATTTGTAACATTAATCTCTAAACTATCACCTAAAGCACGGTTCCCCAAACTCTGATGAATTAACTGACAACTTTTCAAAGGCATTTAATTACTGTATTTAATTTTAGATCACAGAACAGGAAAGACTGTCAGACTTATTTCTCAGATCTCTGCCTTCACACAGGTAAGATGTGACCATGCTCACTTTCTTGCACACTTAGGCCAGTGAGGCAGAATCTCAACAGGATGTAAGAGAGCTTTTCTGCAGGGCCTGTCCACACCACAAGCCCAGAATCAGCTCCACTAATGCCAATAAGAGGGAGACAACATAACACCCAAGGCCATGCTGTGTTCTATGATAATCTCACCAAGACTATCCTCTCACTGTTGATGAGCCTAGGAGATTTGTGAGCAAGAAATCAGATATGAAAACCTGGAGAGAATCTTTGAAATTCCCCAAAGAATTTACTGTTAGAGAAACAAACCCTAAAGGGAAAGCTTCTTCTCACTTGAGGTGACTTAAAATGTTCAAGGAGGACTCGTAATTTCGGTTATAAAAATTGGAAGGGAAATGAGTTTCTCCGAAGGGTATCTATTTCTGAAATACTCAGACAATGAAAGAAATGTAATCTCTCTCTTCAAACCATTGTTGGAGACTTTTAAATAAAAAAAGTCAACAAATACATATACAAATGGACATGGAAGTTACAAAACAAGGGTGCTTTACTTCTGATACATGATCCAAGGCATCACTAAACTTCATTCAAATCAACTGCTTTTACTTAATATAGTAAAAAAAAAAAAAAAAAAGTCAGCTCCAATGCTTGCTCCTTTTAATATCTGCATGCAAAAAAGTAAGTCTGGGTTTGTTAGCTTCTGAAAAATAGGAAAGATTATATTTTTAAGATTCGCTTAGCACACAGTGCGCCTCTGAGATTCAATACTGTCTTTTTTCTGGGACGCGCTTCCCTTTGACCCCAGGGTTTCTTGCCGCAGCCTGAGTACGAAGGCCACCTTCAGGGGGGCGGGGGTCCTTACAGAAGCGCCCGTGGGCACAGTAACGAGAGCGACAATCTAGACTCTATACGCACTGAGGCTGAATAAGCTTAAAACATAAGGCAGTGTCCCCGGTCAGGGTCGCAGGTGACACTCCAGGGGCAGTTCAGAGGCGCAAGGGCTGCTGCTGCTTCTGCTGCGTCCCGTCGTCGGCCGGTGAGCGGCGCGGGTGCTCGGGGCCTCATCGCCCGCCAAGCCCCACAGGACGCGCGCACGCGGGTCCGCGACCGTCGCGGGGGCGGGCGGACCCCCACCAGCCCCGCGACGCCCCATCGCTCGAAGATCGCCCTCCTCCAGCCCGCGTCCGCCTGCGTCTCTCGCCCTGCGGCCCGCAGGCCCCTACCTGCAGGACGAGGCGACCGCAGCGGCGGACAGCGGAAGGTGCTGAAGCGGGCGCGGCGGCCGGACCCGACCCGCACCGCCCTCTCCTCCTGCGCCGCAGGCTCCGAGGCTGCGCTGCCGGGCCGCGGGGTCTGAAGGGCGCGCAGGCGGGCTCCGCAAGCCTGGCAGCGCGCGCGGCACTCCGGGTCCCGCTCCGAGCCCCACGTGACAGCCACACTGGCCGCTGATTGGAGCGCCTGGGGAGAGGCGGGGGCGGCCCCTGACCCCCGGAGACTGTGCGCGCCCAGGTGGTTACCTGGCAACCGGGAGTCGGCTCCGAAGTTGTGGTTCCCAGGCCCTGGGTTAGGCTTCAGCAGAGTTTACAGGGAGGCTGAAAGTGGAGGAAAGAACAGTGAACCGCCAGCGTTCTCACCACCTAACAGATTCCGCACACCGGGTTTGCACTTTCTAGGAAAATGAGTCAAGTATACAATAAATAAATCACCCCATCTTCTTGAGGAGCCTGAGGGAGGGAGTTGAGCCTCCTTCAGAGTCTAGGCTACACTAGCCTCGATGCTCACCTGGAAGGTGAGTACAGAATGCGGTCTCTTCTGCACTTCGTTATCGTCTGATTGGGCTCAAGAAGCTCTGTGCAAAACTCCTATGAATGCGATTTGTCTCTGTTGGTGGATTTGTATGTAGTTAATACACCTGCCCTCAAAGTGTGCAAACTGACATTTTCCTTGTGGAATCTGGTTGAATGGAAATGGCACTGTCATTCATATTTCCTTCTTCGTATCTCTGAAATATCTTCACTACCAATGACCTTTATCAAACACCCAGGAGAAAATAAACCTTCATATACTCGGAATATGTGTTTAATAACATTTACTGAGCTCTAATTATATGTCAGACTCTGAATAGTTAATAAATTTTTTGGTTTTTTAATAGCATTTTTCAGATCTTTTAAAAAATTAATTAATTAATTAATTTCTTCATTTTTGGCTGCCTTGGGTCTTCGTTGCTGCGCGCGGGCTTTCTTTAGTTGCGGTGAGCAGGCGCTACTCTTCGTTGCGGTGCGCGGGTTTCTCATTGTGGTGGCTTCTCTTGTTGCGGAGCACGGGCTCTAGGCGCGCTGGCCTTCAGTAGTTGTGGCTCTTGGGCTCTAGAGCGCAGGCTCCGTAGTTGTGGCGCACGGGCTTAGTTGTTTGGCGGCATATGGGATCTTCCCGGACCAGGGCTCGAACCCGTGTCCCCTGCATCGGCAGGAGGATTCTTAACCACTTTGCCACCCGAGAAGCCCCTGAATAGTTAGTAAATTATGGTTTGCCCCAACCGGCCAACCAGCGAAACTCCCTGGACGTAATTCTGACCCTCCTATGCCATACACTTTTTTTTTTTTCATACACTTTTTTCTTACAAAGTATTCTGTGCAGACTGTTCCCTATCACGGCACTTAGCATTCTGTTTTGCAAATTAAAATTGACTTAAAAGTTACCTCTCCACATAGACAAACTTGTCAAAAGCTAGAATCAGTTCTTACAGGTCTGTTCTCTGCATTCTAATAAAGTGGCTGATGAATAGCAGATCTTCAATAAATGTTGGATGAATGGATGGATAAATAAAAAATTAAGCACATAATCTACCAGAGAAAGTATAGAGGACAACACCTAAATATATGTGGTGTGTTAAGTCCTAAAGTAGGGTTATATAAAAGTTCTGCGAGATAATTTCAGATGAGGGAAGGAGAAAATTTTCTTTGTTTTCAGAGTAACTCTCAAGAAGGGTGATATTTGGACAGGAACTTAAGAAACAAATAGATTTCACCTGTTGGAAAAAAGGACTGGACATACTATGCGTCAGGAACAGCATGGCCAAAAGCACAAAATGGGGAAAATGCATGATTGATTTAACTAATTTTGACTTGTTTGCATTCTCTGGAGGAGGTGAAGGTCAGTATCTAAAGAGAAGAGGAGGGAAAGAAATTGGCAAAAGATTAAACTGAAAAAATAATAAAACCAGATTTAAGAAGACATTGGACTCCCTGATTAGGTTAGCCCTTAGACCTTAACCCCTAAAACCAGAGCTTTTTCTTGAGAAAAGATACCTTACAAATGTTGGGGGTACATAAGGGTGCAGAGAAATGAAAAGCATGATGGAGTAGGGAAAGATGCTGATGGCCTGAATTAAGATGATGAAAATAAGAATGATGGAGGGGAGATGGAAAGAAACATTTCTGGGAAAATAGACTGTCATTTTCATTTATGATCAGATATTTATTCGGTACAGTGTCAACAATAAACATGAAGAGAAAAGGTTGTCAAAGACCCAATGTCTAGCTTGTTCCATCAAAGTCTTTTACAACTAATTGGTTCATAATTGTTTCAACTCTCCAGTTAAGAATCAGAAAACCAAATGACACATTAGAAAATACCTGGTTATGCATTCACAATTGAAAGATGAAGGTCTTGAGGCCTGGAAAGTTCTAGAATTTGTCAAGATCCTACAGCTATATTAGCAGCAGGATTGATATCATGATCCCAGACTCCCAATTCAGTACCCTCCTCCCTTTACCATGATTTGGTTCACAAGTTTTGAAAGGGAGGTTTAAACAATCACAGATATAGTTAGATCCAGAACCCAAAGAAATAGGATAACCTAATTTCTAAGGAAAACATCTTTTTACTGAGATTTTCATTCTTTTATTCAACAAATATTTAATGTGATGCTCTCATCTCACAACCAAAAAAGTCAGACACTCAGGCTGACAGTTTCAGGGCAATCATTAGTTCTTAGCTAGAAGAGGGATTAGGGGAATCAATTGATTCTAGTCAATCAGTCTTCAAGGGTAGACATGTTCTGTGAGAGCAGTGGCTTTGAAAAGGTGTTCCAGGCCATTTAATGTGACAGGTGCATTTTTTGTGGATAGTCTAAAAAAAAAAAAAAGCAACCAGGTAGAAATTCTTGAACTTAAATTTTAGGAAAATTTAGCTAAAAGGGCTTTAGATTCACCTAAGTGAAAAGCTTTCTCACACTATTTTTAATGTAAAAATGGTAAGAGAACAGAAATAAGCATGACAAAAAAAAGCGATCAAACTGATATGCAGTAAACACGTAGAGAACTAAACACTTAGAGACTTACTGTGAATAAAAACACTGGCTGAAACCAGATCGCACTGGCTTGAGAGAGACAGCTGTCATAGTTTTCAGGGTTTTAGCAACCCATTGCTGTAAGAGCTCTTATTAAAATTAAGTGATATAAACTTATAATTTTAAAATGTTATTAAAAACAAATACTCAAAGCTCATCACTTTCTAATTATTCTTAGTATTTTATCTGTATCTATGTTATTGATGTTATTTATGTCTATTATGTCTATTTATGTCTAAGTCTGCATGGTGGAAATACTATATAATATTGTATATTTCTTCCCAACTCGTCATTCCATGATGTGATATTGGATGCTTGAAACTAGCCAAAATCAGTGTATTTACAATCCCCAAGTCAGCAAATGCTGCAAATCAGGCCGTGATTCATGGTTTTGTTGACTGTCTAGACCTACACTGTCTAATAAAGTAGCTACTAGCAGCATGTGGGTTTTTTTAATTAATTAAAATTAAAAAGAATGAAAAGTTTAGCTCCTCAGTTGCAGTAGACACATTTCAAGTGCTCAACAGTGAGTGTGGTTAAGTGGCTTCTGTATTAAACAGCACGGGTAAAGAACATTTTCATTATCACAGAAAGTTCTGTTGGTAAGTGCTGGTTTATTTCCAGAGTCAGAAAACTGTTCCTGGAAAGAGTCAGAGAGTAAACATCAATATTTTAGGCTTTGCAAACCATACAGCCTCCATCTCAACTCCTCAGTTCTGCTGTTGTAGCTTGAAAGCAGACAGACAAGACATAAATAAATAGGTGTGCTGTGTCCCCAAAAAACTTATTTACGAAAACAAGCTGTATTTGACCAAACAAGTTATTTGCCAATCCCTGGTATAAACTTAAGGAAATGATGGAGAAAATATTAATAACGCAATTCAACTGTAAAGTATGATATGCCTATAGTTATTACAATATAAATAGCAAAAAAATTCGAGGGACACTGCTTCTAATATTCAAAACCTATTATGCAAAGACGTTGGTAAGGTAACAACTAAATAAAAAGCCTTCATTGTTGCCCTGTTGACTCATTAGCATAAACAAAAATTTCGATCAGCATCAAAGCACTATGTTCATTTGTCTATTGCAACTGTCATTCAGCTACAAATAGAAGAGTTTGGCAAAAATTCAGAAAGAATTCTGTGAAAATCAATTAGCTATATGGAATATAAAATACAATATTGCATTATTATATGTAAACATGCAACACAACCTTTATCTCAGCAAAATCTGTAATAAACTTGTGTACATATATGTACACATTGTTTTATTCAGAGCACTGGTTGTTAAACATTCATTAGCACACCACTAAGAAGTACTTAAATGTGTCTAAAAATGTGACACAGGGTGCATTATGATTCTTGGTGTTTCTAAAGCCATCAATCTATCTATCCATTGATTTGTCTTTATTTCTGTTTACCTATCATAACCTTGAAAATGTGCCACTCATCTCCAGCTGTAGGAAACATCAAAGATAGGTGACCTCAGGTGTTGTGCTCTGAATCCAGCACCACTGGGTCTGGCCAAAGCTGCACTTTACCATATGTACATTGTCTCTCAATAATTACTGTTTCATCTTGGCAAATGACTGCCTCCAGTTAACATTAAAATATCCCCATAGTGTACAATTGGCCCATCAGACTGAAAGAAAATTAGGTGAATACATTTTTTATTTTAAATGGAAGATGCTTTTTGAACATATATTTGCAGTGAGTATTGGGAGTTAATAGAAACTAGGCAAAATAATTCTTGTTTGCTTGGACAGCTTAGCTTATATCCTTAATGTTGCCATGAGCTTATACCCTTAATTTTACCATGATCCTCTTAAATAATATGTTTTTGGCTTATTGTATCCCAAATGGAAATCTTTTTTGGTATAAGATACAGGCAAATGTTATCTGAGATACTATAACTCTCTAAATCTAAAATTTCCTTAATATGGGCATTCCATTCCTGTGTGTGCGTTGCATATACATAACTATGTATCTAAATAAAATGTATCAAAGCTTTATAAAGAGCACTGAAGAAGCGTACATATGAGACTGACACAGTGCAACAGACAAAGCTGAGACAAAATAAAGCAAGGTTGAGACTTCTGGTTATGGAAAATATGCCTTAGATCATCTTGCTGTGAAAACAAGACAAGATGTTGTTGCTATGAGTGGGAGTCCCACATGATGCAATTTGCCAAAAATATCTCAGAAGACTTTGGGCCCCTAAAACAAAGCTTTTTGTTCTGGGGATGACTGCCAAAAACTTATCTTTAATCCACAATTTTAATCTTTTAGTGACACCAGGATGAAGAGCACTTAATCATTTTTCACATGTTTTTAAAATTCTTAAGATCATCTACAATAATACGTGAAAATCTAGCATTTATAAAATCTTGTTCAGTGCGTGGCCAAATTTCCTTTGGCTATGCTTTTTGAGAGCAGTCGTAAAATTAAACCTTAGAGGATTTCTTCTGTGTTACTGTATTTTTAATCCTAGCCATCTTGCCAAAAGGAAAAAAAAAAAGAGAAAAGAAAAATCTCTGAATATATATTTTATGAAATATGAAAATAATATGTTACATTGTGATTTTCCAGAGGGAAAACTTATAAACTGGTTGATTTTATGGCCTAAAAAAATTTTTCTAAGGAGCACAACAGTTTAATAAAGAGTATGTCCTATTTTTTTTTTTGCATGTTGTTTTTCCACACTCCCTTGTCCCTATGCCACTCTGATTCCACAACTACATTATAGTTTTAGGTTTTTTAGAGATGAAAGAGGAATAAGAAAGCAATGGATCCAAATTCTCTTCTGGAGATGTTAATATTGAAAAACTTTTTTCTCAGAAGGAGAGTGTGGACAAAGTAATTAAGTAAATAAGCAAGTCAATCTGGAATGTCTATTAAGCATGTCGGTGAACATCTAATACTTACCACTTACATAAATTGTTCTGTTAAATGAATGTTAAAAATTTTTAATTTATGGTTGATAAAGTAATATTTTTAAAGACGGTT
Organism: Tursiops truncatus; assembly: GCF_011762595.2. Lineage (NCBI taxonomy): Eukaryota > Metazoa > Chordata > Mammalia > Artiodactyla > Delphinidae > Tursiops > Tursiops truncatus. Next base: position 5,721,686 of record NC_047054.1, read on the forward strand.
ATATTTAGCTTTTCAAACCTTTGCATTGCATAATGCTTTATTTTTATGTTGAAACTTGAGGCAAGATCCTTAGGGATTAATTTGTAGGTATTCTCGAACTCTCTAATTGCCAGAGTGTTTTAGTATCATTGCTTTTGGTGTACAAATGGATTTCCCCCTCTAGTTCATGAAAACACAATTAAATTTTGAGAAGCGTGTTGTTCAATCATATGCCGTTTCCCCAGTTACAAGCATTTTACTAGTATAGAAGGGAACCAGGCAGATGTTATAACCAGTTCAAAAAAAATTCAGAATTAATGTATATGGTGAGTAAAGGAATATTGAAATGACTTTCAAATGGAAGCAGAAATTGTGTTTCTGGGAAAGAGGAAGAAGTCAGCTGAATCTTTGCCAGATAGGACAGAATTTACATATCTATCAGTTACTTACAATTTAAAAGAGAAGTGCAAAACAGCGCACAGACCATGAATAGGGTTGGAATTGGGCAGCCAGAAGGAGGGGCGATAGTCAACGCATGAATTTCCACTGGCTTTTCAACAGTTGTGCGGGTGATATTTAGGGACCTAGCTTTGTGTACATAATACACTCATTGAGATGACAGATATGTAGACTTTAAACTTAATCAACGTGATTGATTCCTAACATCACATGTAGGTTCACTGGGGGAAAAAAAGATAATCTCTGGTTATAAGAGAACTGAAATAATGCTTAGCTTAAAATAGCATATGCATTGGCATGATTATAAACTAGAATTATCTAATAGATATCATTAAAAGAGGTTTTTAGTCTATCAAGTCACCACCGCTTTTCCCAAATCTTTATTGTCAAATATACAGCGGTTCATAGCTGAGATTTTTTTGGTGATGGGAATAGATGGAGTGTATTATGATTATATATAATGGGAAAAGTATTAATCTCTGAATACTGAAAAATCTTGGTGATTTTTTGCTTGGTTAAGGTATGGAGTTTAAAAATAAAGCTTCTGACATTATCTGAAAGAGTATACGTATTGTCTTAACAGGACAATCCTAATTTTTCTGATGATTTTTGTGACAATTCTGAGTTGCCACTAGGTGGCACTGCTGCATCCTTAGTCAATGTAGCGGTTGATTCCTCTTCCACCCCGAAGGCCGTGCAAGTTCTGTGAGGCCGGGCTCGACTTCTAGTCCCTTCTCTCGCTTCTGTTTGCTTGCTCGTTAAGTTCCACTCAAAGCAACAATCAGATACAACTTGTTGCTTGTTCAGCCCTGAGATGATATATTGATTCTGATAACTGTGATCCTACTTAGTTACTTGAGGACAAAGCAATGTAAGCTAAGCATTCGTCTTCCTCTCTCCCAGGGGCCAACTGGCTCGGCGTTGTGTGTATCTGTAAAGCAGTGGGTCATACCTACGTCCCTGCTACGTCGCCCACCTGGCAGCTCTCCTCCCACCGCCTGCCGCTGCACCGTGGTCACTGAGATGCACAGGCATGGTTCCCTGACGGGATGCCCTCCTCCTCTGAACGCGGCAGCAGGAGGGCGAATACTCAGCACCCTCAGTTCCTCTGATCTTTCCATCCCTTCACACTCCCCATCAGCAGCGCCCAATGCTGAAAGGTAGAGCAGACTTTCTGAAGGGCTGGGGTAACTAACCCAGGAGCTGTCATGCAGGAGGAGAGCAACTTCAGACAACACGCTAAAGGTGCCTTTTCTCACCACCCAGAGGAAAATTGCCCAAGATCTTAAGTTACAACTTTTGCAGGGTTAGGGTTTTGAGTGATGGGCACACTGAAGCTCCTGACCTTGACGCTCCTTCCTCAGTACTGACTACTTCCTAAAACCCGCGTGAAAATTGAAAAAAAGTGATTTCCTTGCAAGTCTGTGTGTATGTGTGTGAGAGTGGCACAGCTCTAACGCAGCCACTTTTTAATGGTGTCCAAGTGGTTTACAATAGCTAAGCATCTTTGAAACCACGTATCAGTTAGATCCGTGCTTTTCAAGATTTTCACCTAAGAAAAAAAAAGGAGCATGAATCAGGGGGTTCTGTGACTATAACACTTTTTGGAAGTTTCAAAGTATATTAGAAATTAATGAGAATTTCACGTTCTATGCCATAAAAATGTCTCCATATTTTTAATTGACAAATATTTTTAATTTATGAAATACGTTTTTAATAAAAATTTACTATTCACTAAAACTGAGGTTTCAGGAAGACGATTCTTGCTTTTTTTCTGGGACCTTGAATGTACCCCTAAGGTGAAAAACCAGCCATCCTGGTTTGCCTGGAACTACAGTGTTTCCTGCGACACAAAACTTTCAGGGCTAAAACCAGAGCAGTGCTGGGCAAACGGGGATGGTTGCTTACCTTATATGTGACTTTGAGAAGCACAGATAGGACAGGGGTTAACATCGTTTAGGAAGAGGGATCCTAAAAATTCTGCCTAGCATCCCTTCCCTATTACGATAGCAATTACATCCTGCTTTTTTGGTATGTGATCTCCGCCCTCTCCCCTGCCTCAGCGTGGGCACATGAGTTCAGCTGTCCACCTAGAGTGCCCTGACCTCTCCCCACCATGCTTGGACCCAGTCCTTGTTAATAAGAGCACTTCGCTTCCTGCCCACAGCGATTGGTGCAAGCAGGGTCAGGGGACCCAGACAAGACTTGAGACGGGTACTTGGAGATGGTGAGATGGAGACGGTGAGAGAAAGGCTTTCTTCTGATAGGGTTGCTAAATCAGGAGGATAGAGAAGGAGCTATCTTGATTCACATGAAAAGAAAAGAAAAAAAATCATTGCATGAAGAATGGAGGCAAGAGGGTTTACCCAGAGCCAAGAAACCCAAGACTTGATTTATTTATTTGAGCTCCTGCGTCAAGTCATGCCTAAAGCTGGACCCATTTCTAGGCTTTAAACCCTACAAGCCAATACATTACTTTTTAGCTTCAGCTAGTATAATTGGATGTATATAATTAGCAATGGAAGGAATCCTAAGACACATGCTGAATTTATTTTTCCTCAGTTTACAGAAGCAAAATTAAATATAGCCTCTTGAAGATTCAGGCTTCATAGCACATGACTCCCCTGTGCCTTGAGGCCGTATTCCTCCAAGGAGCCTGTGAAGGGTAGGAGGGGCGGAGTGAGGGGGATGGGAAAGCTAACCGTCAGCTGAGACTCCAGGGGGCAAGCCGTGTGCAGTGTCCATCAATGAGGGCTTGGAAATCTGCAGGTCTGCTTCAGCAGGGCGTGGCGCCAGGTGTGCCAAAGACGGGTGCAAAATGGTTCCAAGGAAAAGCAACATGGGAGATTTGCTACGCGGAGCAGGGCCCTAACTGATTGAGTACGGTGCTGTCTAAGTCCTCAGGGGAGAGTGAGAGGTAGACCAAGATAGGAATCAGTCCTACAGCCTAGGACCGACATCATGAGGAACCAGGCTCAGAGACTCTGGATAAGCCCGAAGATCAGAAGAGATTGGCCTGAGGAAGGGAAGGTAGGACCGTGAGAGCCTCTTTTCTTGAGGGAGGATTGGTTTGGTATTTGAATGGGGAAAAAGCCCAAGGAGGGGACCAGCAGCTGCAACCCTAAGACGCTGGAGAAGGCAAAGACCTAGAAGTGCAAAACATGGAAAAGAGGGCGGTTTTAATGATAGCTTCCTAAACTGTAATTCCCAGAAAAATGTTATCTTTACAACTGAATTCGAATTCTAGTGATTTTTCATAAAAATAACTTTTTGTCTATATGCTCATTCCCCATGTTGAAACTCCACTCTCCGTTTGGACATGTATGTTTACTGGAAATTTACAATTCCACCTGTGAACTCATTTCTATAAGCCTTGAAGCCACAACTGAAGAGCTGCCTCTCTATCCCTCTTCTCCTGTGCTTTCCTTAACTTAAAAAGAAAAAAGCTCAGTTCACAGAGCCGTGAAACATGAAAAGAAACAAGCTCGATTACTGTTGTGAACAAGCATAGCATAGCAGCATAAACAAGCTATTCCAAACGTTTTCACTGCCTGAGATTTAAACGCCGCTCCTTTGAGGTTGGGTTTCCACGTATGTACTGGGACCGTCAAGTCAAAAATTTTATCGTTTCATAGATGTTTTAATGAAATAAAAGGGCATCTAAGAATAACCTGAAGCATTAAATGCTTTCATTCTATCTCCCTGGTTTTTAACAAAACAAAAATGCAGGTCTAATTTATTTCATGTCATTAAAAGGATTAAAAGTTCTCCACTGACCCTCTGCTCCCAGGTATATCAGCACAACACACTTAGCAGCCTTGCTGTCTTCACCTCAGGGTGTCCTCCCTTTCCCTTTTCTTTCCCTCTCCCCACCCCTATCCTGAGAATCTGAGTGTTGTAGAGGGAAAAATGAATATATTGGTGTCCCTGACTTTCTGGAGTTCTTTTTCACTCAGAGGAGACGGTGACATGCATAAAAATGCCAGCATTTTTTGAAGCCTTTGCTCTCTATTTATATGACTGTCTGGGTTTTATATGTCAGTCTTCCTTTCCATTCGCTGGTGTGTTGAATACTTCAGCTCCCAGCACAAGGTCTTCCCCTCTAGTCCTTCTTCTAAAATCAGGGAGCTCAACATCCTTTCGGGTGGCCTGTGCAGCAGTCAGGACTCTCAGCCCGTCACATTCACCTCCGACCTTTTGCTCTAGTGCCCTCAGCTCTGCACTCAATGCATCTTTGGGTCATCAGCGTTAAGACTGGAACTCTGAAGGGTCTAAGCTAACCAGCTGGCCCGCCAGTCTTATGTCCGTACATGTGATGTTTCATTGTTTGTGTTAACTTGGCTGGGCAAGGGTGTGACTGGAGAGCTGGTGAAACATCATTTCTGAGTGTGTCTGTGGTGGGGCTCCTGGAAGAAATTAGCATTTGATTCAGTAAACTGAATAAAGAAGATCCTCCCTCCCCAATATGGGTGGACATCATCCAGTCCACTGAGGCACCTAATACACCAAAAAGACAGAGGAGGGGCGAATTCTATCTCTCTGATGGAGCTGGGAAGCCTGTCTTCTCCTGCCCTCGTACATTAGTGCAGGTTCTCAGGCCTGTGGGCTCTGGGATGGGCACTGTTGGTTCCTCTGATTATCAGGGCCTCAGGCTTGGACTGAAACGCATGACCAGCTTTCCTAGGCCCCCAGCTTGCAGACAGCAGATTGTGGGCCGTTCAGCTCCTGCATCATGTGAGCCAATCCCTCAAAGCAAATCTTTTTCTACATATGTATCTATATATATCCCATTAGTCCTGTTTCTCTGGAGACTCCTAATCCATCGTGTGTGTGTGTGTGTGTGTGTGTGTACAGAAACATGAAACTCTGGATCAGGGAACAGAACTTTCATGTACTCACAGAACATCTGTCCCCCACACCCCAATTCCCCATGGCGAGACAAGGCAAGAGGCAGACTTATCTGTGTCTGCAGGGGTTTGTATCACAGCAGAGAAACTGAAATCATGAAACCCAGAGTTTATATTGGAACTGCTGGCATATCTTCCCAACCTCCCCTCTGGAGACAGAGAGAGAGAGAGAGAAAGACACTTTGTTTTTCACTCTGGAATATAAACAGATCCTCTCTTGGGGGAGGATGGGAAGGTCTTTACTGGAATGTAGGAAATTGACTCTGGGGGAAGCAAGAAAGCTATCTTTAAATTTTATTATTCATAAAATGTGAACAGTTGTCTCTGGGGAAGAGGAGACATTCTGTATCTTTATAGTATGTCAACTTCCATTGTTCAGAAAATCCTGGCCATGTAGGAACATGTAGAAATTCAGGAAGGATTGTCTTCTTGCAATCTATACCTACACGACCTCTAAAATCTCCACACCGAACATCTCAGTTTCTGACTACCTGCTCGTGTTTTTCTAGCTCACTTATTCCAGTACCCAGACTCTAACAGACTCTAATTCTTGCCTTCTTTAAGATATCTAATTCACTTTTTGATTTGTTTGTTTATTTATTTTTCAGTCATCCGACCCACCATCTGCTACTTTCACTTCCCTTTTAACTCAGCCTAAATTTCATGTCCCATTAGTATCATTAGTATCAGTGTCCTGAGAATTCCCTCAGTCCCAGGCAAACCAAGATGGTTAGTGGAATTTATCACCAAGAACTAGCTACGATAACAAAAACAGCACAATGGTTGCAAAGCCTCAGCATTCCAATTAAGCTTTTGGAAAACGAGAAGGAAAGGAGAGATTTGAGTCATAATTTCACTAAAATGCTTTTTTTGTGAAGTATCAAGGCCGGTTCTGTTTGAAGATCGACAATCCATCCATGTGGTTAGGCTGACCCCTGTTGGGGATGGGCTCTCAACCACAGTCACTTGAGAGGTGATCAGCGAGCTGCCTTTTTCTTTTAAAGTTTTTTATTTCCTTTTCTATTCAGAATGAAATACGCCTCCCATAAAGTTTCTCCTCTGACGTGAAATACACAGGGGAAGCTCTCTGCAGTCGTGCTGCTGACGTGTTTTATGGGCCTGCCGTGGAACCGCAGAGTGGCGAAAATCAGGCCTTCGGTCCCCATGTTATTCTTAGTTATTAGCAGGGAGAACCCAACAAGATAGTTAATTTGAAATTGGATCTCTAAGTGCTCGTCTTTGCATCTGGTGTGTGCTCGGCCTTGACATACTGTTATCCCAGATTTCTATGTGTGTTTCTCCTTTGCTTCCTTCAGATCTCTGATTAAATGTTGCCTTATTAGACAGCCCTTCTTGACTACATTGTATCAACGGCATCTCTTTCCCTGATACTTTCTATTATCCTTCGCCTACTTTAGTCCTCTTTCGACCAGTCAACCACAGCTGAAATCTGCTCGTCTCTCTCTCTCTACCTATCTATCTATCTATTCATCCATCACTATTCCCACTAGAAAAAGGCAGGGGCTTTTCCTATATTGGTTACCGCTGTATCTATAGCATCTCAGACAGGACGCCTGAGGGGACCAGTAGATGCACAATATATACTTCTTGAATGAATGAGTGAACGAATGGTCAGTGTTTCATTAACATAAAGCCAATCATCTGAAAGACATTGAGTGGCCAAAAACAATGCCTCAGTCCTTGCAAAGGAAAGTGGTCATTAAAAGAATCACACAGCAGATTGTCTTTCCACAAGTTAATGGCCTAGTCACCTAATTTCACAAAGTGGAAACAGAGTGGTAGTGGCAGCATGTGTCACTCACAGGTCTCTGAATGCAACTTTGTTCATAAACAGACTTTGCTCTTGTTCCTGTTCTTGCTATTTTTCCTTTATCAAACTGAACTGTAAATTCAGGGCAGTGATTCTTCTCTCATTTATCTGTTGACGTTAAATCAATATTAAGACTTTTTAATAGCCTAAAATATTAGTAGGCATATATATTATGCCCTTCAAGATATGTTTACTGCATATAGATTACTCATGGTGTTGTCCTTATTATAGTCTAGCCAAGTTGCCACTGGGCATATTAAAAAACTATCTAGTGCTTATACCTGAGGCCGCACGGACAGAGGAAACCATGCCACACTTTTCAACACTGGACAGAGAATAAGAACTATTTTTCCTGTTAATATTCTTTGATTAAATAGGACTTAGATAAACATTTTTGGACTTTTAACTGAAAATACATCTAAGAAGATCGTAACAGCTGACAGTGCTTGAGAAAAGTGGTAAAAAGCAGTGCTTTAAACTTCTATTCAACTTCTTATTCTGACATAATTTCAGACTTGTAGGAAAGTTGCAAGAATATTGAAAAGAATTTCTCTAAGCCTTTTTGTTTCTTATAAATTTATTTATTTTATTTATTTATTTTTGGCTGCGTTGGGTCTTCGTTGCTGTGCGCGGACTTTAGTTGTGGCGAGCGGGGGCTACTGCACTTCGTTGCAGTGCACGGGCTTCTCGTTGCGGTGGCTTCTCTTGTTGCGGAGCACGGGCTCTAGGCACGTGGGCTTCAATAGTTACAGCACGTGGGCTCAGTAGTTGTGGCTCGCGGGCTCTAGAGTTCAGGCTCAGTAGTTGTGGCGCAGGGACTTAGTTGCTTTGTGGCATGTGGGATCTTCCTGGACCAGGGCTCGAACCTGTGTCCCCTGCCTTGGCAGGCGGATTCTTAACCACTGGGCCACCAGGGAAGCCCCTCCCTAAGCCTTTTATCCAGGTTCCCATGTTAACATTTGCTACCTTTGTTTTGCTCTATTGCTCTTTTCTTCTCAAATATGTTACACACGCACACCCCCGGAGTTTAATCTTCTCTCTTTGTATATGTTTTTTTCTTCATTTTTTTGAAAGTAAGCATCAGACATGATGCCCCTTTACTCTTAAATACTTCAGTAAATATTTCATAAAAGCAAAGATATTCTCTTTCTAATCAAAGTACAATTGCCAAATAAAAAATTAATATTGATATTATGATCTAAACTACAGACATTATTCACATGTTGCCAGTTGTTCCAATAATATCCTTTCTAGCAGAAGAAAATCCTGGTTCACACTTTGCCCCCTGCTGTTCTGTCTTCTTGGTCTGCTTTAGTCTGAACACTCCTCAGTGTGTCTTTGTTTTCATAACCTTGATAAATTTGGAGAATATAGGCCAGTCATTTTGTAGACTGTCCTTACACTTGCTTTTATGGGACACAGCCGTGTGATTGGGTTCAGTGTCTGCATTTTTGGCAGGAATATTGCAGAAGCACAAGATGGCATGTGTCCTATTGCTGGTGATACTGACTTTGATCATTTCATTACAGTGGTGTCTGCCCGTTTTCCCCATGGAAAGTTATATTTTTTCGTTGTAATAAATAAGCATATTATGGGAAATAATTTGTCAGTAAAGAATATAAAATTCCTGTGACTCATCAAACTTACTTTTTATCCACTAGTTTTAGCATCTGTTAATGATTCTTTTGAAATCAATTATTACTATGATGGTTACCAAACGGTGGTTATCTAATTCCATAACAGTGCTGCTTTAATCAGAAATAAGTTATTATATAATAGTTTTTTATCTTTTCATAGTTTAATTATTTTCTTAATGGATTTGTATGCTCTCATTTTTTCCCCACTGCTAGTTTCCCCACTGCTATCTAAGGGATCCGTAAAAATTGCCTAGGTCATTTGGTAAAAAGCTACTGATTTTATAGATCATTTCCTTCTTATAATAAGTAATTGTTTGCATTAGCCATATTATTTTAATATTTTAAAAAGTATAGATGCTGTCTGTTTTAAGAGAGCAACTTTTTTATATGTAAAGCGATATCTTAGCCCTACTCACTATCTTGGGGTTAGGTTCCTTCACTAAAGCTTAAACTTACCGGGCATGGGTTGATTTTTTTTGCCAACACTCTGATATTAGCAGCAGGGCGCACGAGCTGTCGATAGAATTTTTTTTTTTTTTGTCACAAGTGGCATTCATCTTAATTTCTTTCTTTTTCTTAACTATATGATACCGTGTGGTAAATATTACATGATATAGCAAAGAGTTTCCTGTAACTTTTATATTATGACTCAATTAAGGACACTTTAAAACCAACACTACTAGGTAAAGAAGTTTTTAAAATTATATATCATTGGGTAGTCTTTGCAATGGCATTTAAAAATTTTACTAACCTGACTAGCTAAATAAACTAGACTCTGCTCCTATACTAGAAATTTTTCTCTCTATATATGTATTTCTATATATACATATAGTATGAGGATATGAAGGGTGAACATAATATTTACCAATCTACAAACACTACCTCTAAGTTTATACACACTTTATCTCTGGATATTAAAATGTCATAATTGCTAAAGTTTAATGACCCTGTTAAGAGGAATGGAGTAGGTCTTCATCTTTTAAAATATATATATAAAGTAGTGATAGTACCAAGAAAATTTGAAAATTATTTTGTGATAAAATGGGAAAATTTCTAGCATGGAACTCTAGATGCTGCCAAAAGAGCATTTGTTGGTGGTTTGCTGATAATCATGTATAACTTCCACTCTATTATCAACACCATCATCAAATCATGCCTGTAGGAAGGCTCAATGAATACTTTTGGGTGTATAACTTGTTGTTACCATAGATGTGTCCTTCATATTTGTTCATTGGGTAAATTGTTTAAATTAATAGCACCTTAATATATTCAGTCCATGATTCTTGAAAATTCAAATTTAACTTACTTATTTTTGTTGTTGTTTCTTTTACTTTGGGTTGGCAAAAGTTGAGGAAATAAGTTGATTGAAAGGATGTTAGCACTCACTTTTATCCAAGATGAGCCTTGTTGGTGACACTGCAGTGAAGTAATACACTTTGTATCGATAGCAAGGGAGACAAAGGTATCATAATTTTGTGAGGCTAGAGACCACATACACCTTTTCTCTCTCTTCCTTTATAGCTTTATAATAACTTTATAATTTTCTCTGCCCAGTCCCACCTCACCTCCTCATCCCCTCCATTCCCATCCCTTTTCTCATCCCCTAACCCTTCTTGACCTACTTCTCTTATAGCTTAACTTGAACTAGTTTTTATGTTCAGAGATGGGTGTTTATAATACGTAGTCTTCACAGGTTAAGTATATTTATGGAGCCGAAGTGGAAGCTTTATTCTAACCATCAAGAACTTTTCGAATTGAACAAAAAACTCTCAAATTTATGGGAATACAAGGATTCAAAATATTCTATTTTTAAAATTATATTTTAGAAATTTAAAACACTCTTAGTCTTAAAGTATACTGTTGGCAGTGAAATAAACATATATATATATATATAAATTAATTAATTAACTGTTATTCTTCAGCCAATGCAATTTTTAACAAGACTGTAGCCGACAGATTAATAAGACGTCTCTAATTCTGATGAAATGATTCGTTATACAGCTTGTCTCTATTTTCATATAATTTAAAGATCAATGAAGCAACAGAAAAATAATGATGACGAGAGAGCTCTATAGCCTCACGACTGTGTTCTGATCCTATTTTTTTGCTGTAAGACTAACTAGCTTATGATTGTTGCAGTTTGCTGCAGTCAGTACAAACAATCAGATCATTTTTACAGTGTTTCTTACACTAGAGTCAATTTTTTTTCCTGGAGTGATTTCTTTTTCCTGCTAGCTCTCCAATCTATTCTCTCACCAGACTCTACATTGCTCAGGCACCTTTTTGTCCAAACGGATCGGCGCTCAGCAACAGTAGATGCCTGTCTGAATAGCAGGGAACACTCCTAAGGGTGGAAGTGAATCCCAATGAGAAGAACACTGAATTCAGAGCCAGAGGCCAGAGTGCTTCCGAGTACAGTAGGCTGATAAATGACAAAGTCCTTTCCAGTCTCTCCTTACCCTTCACGCAGGTGACAACTTAGTGCTTCCTTGTCTCGGTGGAATTTTCCTGCAGCGGGTAAAGGAGATGTATGGGTACATCAGTTCCCTTTTGATGTGTAACCGACCAATCACCCCAAAATGCAGTAGCTTGAAACAACCATGATTGACAATTTCTCATGACTGATTGTGTCGTTGGTTCTTCTCTCCACAAGGGGTTGGCTGGACTCACTAGTATAACTGTGTTGAGTTGCGTTTGTCCGAGAAGGTCTCTCTCAAGTGTCTGGGGCTTCAGTGCCAGCCATCGGCGGAGGCATCTCATTCTCTCCCCACTTGCTGCCCAATTCCACACGGTCCCTCTTTCTATCAGGACGTCCTGGACTTTTTACCCAGAAGCTCAAGGATCTAAGAGAGCAAACGTCAAAGCTTCCGGGCCTATTCAGGGCTAGTCCCCAAACCAGCAGAGTGGCTACTTTTGCTGAAGTTATTGGGCAGGTCAAATTCTACTGGACAAGGCCAGCCTGCTTCAAGGGGAGGGGAAATTCCACCTCTTGATAGAATTAGTGTCATGCGCACACAGGGAGGGGAGGAATTGTTGGCAACTCATTTTTGAGACTATCTATAAGAAAGGTACGTTATTTTTTAATGCTGCCCAGATTAATTTCTCCCATTTTTTTCAGTAGTCATATCCATTTTCCCTCCGGAAATTATTCTTCCTACTCTCAATCCACGTGCTTTGGGTGAAGTCCCATCCCCAGCTCAAGTATAACGTATGGGACTTGGGTTTAGGTCATTCAGTGCATCGTATTACATTAACCACCGAGGTCAGGAGTGAAATGTGATCTCATCAAAGTCAAGTGAGTGCAATAAAGTTTGTTTCCCTGGTCATTGTGGGATAGAGAGCCGCATTCCCTTCCCTAGTGGTCTTGAAGCTAAAATGGTGATGGTAACAAGAGATAACAGAAAAATCATCAGAGAACAGATTCAAGCAAGAAGTAGAGCCCTAAGCTGGAGAGAGGAAAAACAGACCCTGATGACATAATTGAGTCCTGGATCTAGCTTGCTGAGGCCAGAACCCCACCTTGGTTTTCTCAGTGTTGTAATGCAATACATTTCTCTCTGTGTATAACGCCTGTGAGTTCACTGGATGGGAAGAGTTCCAACTCATAAAAGCAGAAAGTTAAAATTGTCTGCAATTCCGTTCCCTTCTTGGCCTCTGTAGCCCAAAGTTTAAACGCCTTGAAGAGAAGGGAGTGAGGAGAAAGAATTCCTCTGTTAGAAATATGAAGAAAGAAGGAAGGGTTTTTCCAATATTAAAAAAGAGGTTTTGTCAACTTGAGCTTGGGAGTGGGTGGAGGAGACATCAGTTAGGGTCTGACATTGCCATGCGCCCTCAGGGGGTGGCCAGGCCTCAGGAGAGTTGACAGGGCACATTGTGAGGCAGGACCCTAGGCTCCAGCGCACTCACTTTTCCAGAGAAACCCCAGCGAAGCGTGGCACGGATGCTGCAGAGCCGGCTGGCTTGAAGGACTCACGGAGAATGGGACGGTGACAGCTTGAGAGCAGGCTCTGAAAATAGCACACTGAGCCCCAGGGGTTCTGCAATATCCTCGCGAGGAGAGACCTTGGGACCCTCAAGGTCGAGTGGCCTTCCATCCTGAGGGAGTTCAGATTCAAGTTGATGTGAAAATCACTTTTAGAAAATAAAACAATGACTTTGTGTACATTGGAATTTGTAGACTGGGATTTATGCTTATTAAGCACTAATAAAATACATGAATTAAAGCAAATTGTTTAACATTTCTGGGCAGGAGTGTTCTCCCATACACAAGCTGGAAGATGAGGGATCACGAAATCAAAATATCTTGTACGCCTATGATAACTGGAGATTATGTGTGTGGAAAATTTCAGTGAAAATATTGAGCACCTACTGTGTGTCAAGCACTATGCCGGATGCTGGGGACACAGTACTGAGAAGAATAAGCCTGGTTCCTGCCCTCCCAGAGCCTGTAGTTTAATAGAGACGCAGACAGTTAGAGATGGAACCACAGTGCAGTCGCTACGATGGGAGGACGGGCTGTGTTTGGGGCATTTAGACGGTGGTTGTGCCTGTCCAAGTCTGCAGGTCATGGAGAGCCACTGAATCCAAGTTGGAAAATAAAGACAGCAGATCTTTACAGAGCAAGGTGGGAAAGGAGGTTTGTTGGGGGCAAGAGTTGTTTTAAGCCAAAGGAACAACATGTTCAAAGGTCAGAGTGGAGAGAAAGCATGGCAAATTACAGGATCCTGAACGGTGATGCACAGGTTGAACATAAAGATTGATGTGGTGAATGACAGCCATGAGAGGTAAGGCTGGAGGGCTGAGCGGACGGCAGCCATGGCACCAAGTCCCTTCTATGCTGCTTAAAATGTTTGTCTTGGGCTTCCCTGGTGGCGCAGTGGTTGAGAGTCCGCCTGCCGATGCAGGGGACACGGGTTCGTGCCCCGGTCCAGGAACATCCCACATGCCGCAGAGTGGCTGGGCCCCTGAGCCATGGCCGCTGAGCCTGCGCGTCCGGAGCCTGTGCTCCGCAGCGGGAGAGGCCACAACAGTGAGAGGCCCGCGTACAGCAAGAAAAAAAAAAAAACAATGTTGTCTTAATTTACCAATTTATCCCTACCCTCACCTGCCGTTTCCCCCCTGGTAACCATAAGTTTGTTTTCTACATCTGTGACTCTCTTTCTGTTTTGTAAATTGCTTCATTGGGATTGACATATACACACTACTATGCATAAAATCGATAATAAGAGCTACAGTATAGCACAAGGAACTCTGCTCAGTACTCTGCAATGAGCTATATGGGAATAGAATCTAAAAAAGAGGGCATATATGTATATGTATAACTGACTCACTTTGCTGTACAGCAGAAACAAACACAACATTGTAAATCAACTCTACTCCAATAAAAATTAACTACAAAATGTTTGTCTTGGGGCTTCCCTGGTGGTGCAGAAGTTAAGAATCTGCCTGCCAATGCAGGGGACACGGGTTCGAGCCCTGGTCTGGGAAGATCCCACATGCTGCGGAGCAACTAAGCCGTGTGCCACAACTACTGAGCCAGCAAGCCACAACTACTGAGCCCGCACGCCTAGAGCCTATGCTCCGCAACAAGAGAAGCCACCGCTCACTGCAACTAGAGGAAGCCCACATGCAGCAACGAGGACCCAACGCAGCCAAAAATAAATAAATTAAATAAATTAATTAATTTTTTTTAAATGTTTGTCTTATTTTGATGTTTAGGTGAAGAATTTTAAACCAGGAAATTACATAACCAGATTCACATTCTTAGGATGATCAGTTGGGCTGCTGAGGAGAGGATAAAATGGTGGGGGGAATTGTATGCTGTAAATCGAATGGTTTCTGGCAGGCCACTCCTGCTCTGAAATGCTGTTGTCACTTCCAGGCTGTCATTTCCGACTCTGGCCCAGATGTTCCCCGTCCAATTTACAGAATCAAAATCTACTAGCGCTCTTTGGTGGTCTCAGGACAGCTCATTTCTCTCCCTATTCAGCTTTGCCCATCGTATTTGGCTCTTGTCCTCAGAGCTCTGCTAACAATGCCACTAACTAGTCTCACACAGACGGATAAGTCACTGCAGGATCTGAGCCTCACTCTGCTGTTGGGGAACTCCTCTGACTCTGCCCCAAAATATAGCAGCATCATTATAAATTAATGGTAATAATCCACTGAATTCAGAGTTGTTGGAAGAGCTGCATATGTGATGTTTATGCAAAGGACCTGGCGCATAGCAGGCACTACAATACATGACTATTATTTATAGTTGATCTGATCTTTCGAGCAATTCCATCCTCCTTGCCCTGATTACCTAGAGTAAATATATGAAAGGAATCAGGATAAATTTATACCATATTTAGGTCTATCAGCACAAGAGATAGTATCATACCTCAAATGTTGCAGCAAAAACATAATACCTGGCATCTCCAAAGACGCAAAGGAATAAAGAAATTTGA
The DNA here is from genome assembly GCF_011762595.2 of Tursiops truncatus. Lineage (NCBI taxonomy): Eukaryota > Metazoa > Chordata > Mammalia > Artiodactyla > Delphinidae > Tursiops > Tursiops truncatus. The sequence continues at coordinate 5,736,948 of NC_047054.1, forward strand.
AAGTGATTATCTTCATTAAAGAAATATATGAGGTGTGACTGAAGTGATGTGGCTTAAATGGGACTGTGAAGGTTATAGCTCCACAGCCACACAAACAATGAACCTCCTTATTTTACAGTTGACAGCAGGAGTACTAGATAGATAAGGGATGTCTGGTACTTCTACATTAAGTGTAGATCTCATCTGAATTGCATTTTCACTATTGTGTTTCTGATGTCCTGAAATAATTTATTATGCTACAAATATGCTCATTTTTTTTTCTGGGAATTCTGGACAATTTTTGTATTTATGAAACAGAAGTAGAGATGTAGAGTCATGGATGTAGAAAACAAACTTAAGGTTACCAGGGGATGGGGGGGGAGGGATAAACTGGGAGATTGGAAGTGATGTATACACCCTACTATGTATAAAATAGATAACTAATAAGAACCTGTCATAGAGCACAGAGAGCTGTACTCAATCCTCCATAACGACCTCTATGGGCAAAGAATCTAAAAACTACAACAACTACGACAAAGTATGAGTTTGGAAGAGAAATATAGATTGGTTCATACTGGAAAAGAACTATCAAATCATTTTTATCCTTACTATATCTAAAGTAAATTGAACAACATTTAAAACTGCTTTAGTGGTGGAAAAAAATGATGTCTCATTTGCTTCTGGTAGTTGGACCACATTTCACAATAGACTGAAGGTGAAGTTTCTTAACTTTCCCCCCTATCCTTTGGGGCATGTAGAATGGCATACCCTTCAATGAGCTTATTTTACATGCAGAATCTACATTTCTTCTTACATAAATTATTCTAACTTCTGCCTGTCACACTTTACTTTTACTATCTAAAGGGCATCTGCGATCTCTTAAACATTTTTATGTGACTTTGAAAAAAGGTGTTGGTTGTGCTTATTTACATAATATAGCACACATGTGATAATTTACAGTGTACCACATCACCTAACACTTTTGGATAAAATTACAGATCATGGTCATACTTCCTGATTTTTCATTTAGATCAATGTCAAACACTCTTAAACTATTTTTAAAAAATTTTTTTCTGCAAGTCTGGGAAGAAAGACACTAAATTTGAAAAGTTTTTTTTTTTTAATTTTGAGGACAATCAAAATATACTAATGTTATCCATAAATATTTATTGGTCTTTGGCAACATTTTTTCTAAATTATTATCAATGAGCCATAGTGTACGTCTTCCCAACATGGCTAGTTTTAAAGAGGAACTGTCTCTTATTCCATTTTGTCCTGATGGAGCTATCAAACCCAAAATTTTATGTTCAGCGTTCCCTCTGTCTCTCAAGTGGTAGCTCAGGGCTGGTACATGAGCCATGCAGACTGATGGTAGTGTGTCAACCTCTTGACAAAAGCGAGCAGCCCACAGGTGGTCACAAGACCTCCAGCAGAGCCAGTCAGACTCCTCCATAGACTGTGGTACAGTGTCCGGAGTGAGAAAGGTCCTTTGCTGTAGGGCTTCTATGCTGGGAAAAGGTAATCACAGAAGGTTAGTGCCATCTTCCACGTCACATGTAGAAAACAGAGACACCTTCTGAGGGATTTTACATCTGAGAGGCACAAAGTGCCTACCCAGGGAGGAAGAGAAGTGTAATTGGTATTGAAATGTGTTAAGACAACGTTACAAGAATGAATTGTTCTGTAGAGAGAAAGGAAAGGGTGGAGATATTCCCGAAGCAACATCCACGTGAAGTTCTAAGCTCATAGGCACCCATCACAAAAGATGCCCCTTATTTGTCATCCGTAGAGGAAGGGCCTCCGACGACAGTGAAAGGCAAGCCCAGGGACAGTCAGCTGTCAATGTTGAGTAGGGTCACTGGCCAGAGCCACCAGATGTCAGGGCGTCACTCGGTTCAGTCTTCTGACCTATGACCCCTTTCAAGGTGTGGTGGAGTTGGGCCCCCCTGGTTTGAGAATAGAGAACTGTTGATAGGAGTACACTGTGGGCAGCCTGGTGTGTCTGGAGGACGCTGTGGAGACTTCGTAGAACCTGCTAGGGAGGTGTGTTCACAGCCTGCAGGTCTGCCTGGAGGAGACGCGCCGATCAGAGCCATCGCACCTCTCGTAGGTGTTATTTAGTTCTGCTTGTCCGCAGGCTAAGCATGGATAGCTTCTTCCCTGGCTGTGTCCCTGAGCTCCTGCACTGGTTAGGCAGTAGCTGGGAGGAGGGTAAGGTAGCTGAAGATTTAACACGAGAGTGACCATCGCCCAAATGTCTTCAAGAGAGTGAGCTAAGCCTGACATCTCCCAATAGATGGAGGGGGGGCGGGGAGATAAAGACATCTATAATGAAGCATAAAGTATTTTCCCTGATCCAGTGAAATGTGAGGTGAGAGAAAAGAGCATTGGATGGAATTAGGAGACTCCTAGCCCCTTCTCTGTCAACGATCGATGCTTTGAAGGACACATTAAAATTAATAATAATCATTTGAGTCTCAGGGTCTTGATACATCACATTCTAATTTCCCTGTAATGATTAACTTCAATTGAGTAAACTCAAATGACCACTCAGCACTCAGAGGTTTGCTGTTATCACTCTCTTAGGTGACGTCTCATACTCTTCTCCTTTCTTCATGCCTTACACAACCCTTCCTTTTATAATTCGTAAAAGAGGAACTCATTTAATACTTAGCTGAAAAACAACAACCAAATGGAACAAAAATTGCTACGAGGGGCTTCCCTGGTGGCGCAGTGGTTGAGAGTCCGCCTGCCGATGCAGGGGACACTGGTTCGTGCCCCGGTCCGGGAAGATCGCACATGCAGCGGAGCGGCTGCGCCCGTGAGCCATGGCCGCTGAGCCTGCGCGTCCGGAGCCTGTGCTCCGCAACGGGAGAGGCCACAACAGTGAGAGGCCAGCGTACAGCAAAAAAAAAAAAAAAAATGCTACGAGGGGGAAACTGTTCCTCTGACAAAGCCCACTGCAACATCCTTGTCTGTAGCTGTCCGCCCCCTCCTCCCCGCTATGGACGGGCATCCTGCCCCTGTTTACCTTCCCTCTCGCAGCTGCGATTTCTCCTGCCCCCCTGATTTAGTCACATAAGCATATAAGCATGCTCTGGAATCCACCTTCCTCTCATCATGCCTTTCTATTCCCAACATCCTTGCCCTGTTTTTCTTCTTCCTCTCAGAGCAAATTTTCTAACAAGATGCAACGTTTTCACTTTCCCTTTTCTTTCTTCAGCGCAATCTGTTTGCTTCCATTCCCACCACTCTTCAGATATTACCCTTATCAAGGTCACTAGGAACCTTCAATTTGCCAGATTTAAAGAGTACTTCTTCGAGCCTTCCCTGACTTGTCCCTGTACCACCCCTTCTTTGGAACAATCTCTTCCCGCCCCTTCTCTCACTGTTTCCAATCACATCAGCCACTTCTCTACTTCACTGATTCCTACTCTTCTGCAGTACATCCAAGGATAATCCTCAGGTTCCTTCCTGGAATCTCTCTTTTACCCTCCCCCCTAAGTAAGTCCTTCTATTTCTGTGACTTTTAATAACATCTCTGTGCTGTGAAGACATACAAGTCCATCTGCAGCTCAGTTCAGTCCTCAGTTGTCCAACTGGCAACTTGACATTTCTACTGGGATGTTTTATAGGCATCTCAACACTTAACATGTACAAATGAGGTCTGTCCAGGACCTCTATTTCCTCCCTACAACTCCTTCATTTTAATAAATGGAGCCTGAACGGGAAACCCAGGAGGCATTCTTGACCCCTTTCCCTTCTTCAACTCACATCAATCAAACATCCCATCATGTCAGTTTTATGTCCAAATTGTCCAGTTTTCTCCATCTCTCCCATTGCTTCAATTCCAATCAACATCATCTCTCAACTGGCCTGGTTTTTCTGTTCCTTTCTCTTCCATTCCCCTTTTCACAATGCAAACAAAATAATCCTTTAAAAGTAGGAATCAGCCCAAGTTACTCTACTACTTAATATACATTAACATTTTCCCATTGTAGTGAACCTGATTTGCAGACTCTCTACAATGGCTTATAATGTCTAATGTGGTAGGACTCCTTGCTGTCTCTCTAACCCTACATCACCTCTCCATCACTCCTCACCAGCCATACTGGCCCACGTCAGCTTCTGGAACAAGGTAAACTCTTTTCCTCATAAAGTAAATCTGAAGTGGGACCTGAAATCTACATTTCTAACAAACTACCAGGTGACACGAATGCTACTCTTTCAGTTGCAAGGGCCTAGATTGACAACCAAAGCTTCAATTCACTTTTCTATTTATCCTATAGATGATATCTATTGGCCATCCACTTAGTGTAAAAACTACAGGGAGGAACGTAGGTAATGAAAAGAGAATAAGGCACTCTACCCAGAGAGGAGTGATGCTCTGATTGAAGGATAAGGTAAGTAAGCTAGTCACTCCAGAGAAAACGGGATCCATTTAAAAGGATGTGGAAGAACAATTGATTAGGAGATGGTGGATTATAAGAGGACAAAAGATGCGAAAGTTCTGTCTCAAAAAATAGGTATTTCCACAGGTGAAGGAGAAGTAAATGACAGAAGTAAAGGTTCTTCGGCCATAAATTATGGAAGATGCTAATTATAATAATAGCGTTAATAAAACTAATAGTAGGGGCTTCCCTGGTGGCACAGTGGTTAAGAATCTGCCTGCCAATGCAGGGGACATGGGTTTGAGCCCTGGTCTGGGAAGATCTCACATGTCTCGGAGCAACTAAGCCTGTGCACCACAACTACTGAGACTGCGCTCTAGAGTCTGCACTCTAGAGCCCACGAGCCACAACTACTGAGCCCGCGTGCCACAACTACTGAAGGCCACGCGCCCAGAGCCTGTGCTCCACAGCAAGAGAAGCCACCGCAATGAGAAGCCCGTGCACAGCAATGAAGTGTAACCCCCGCTCGCTGCAACTAGAGAAAGCCCGCCCACAGCAGTGAAGACACAACACAGCCAAAAATAAAAATAAATAAAATAAATAAACTAAAACAAAACAAAACAAAAAACTAATAGTAGCAATAAAACTAAAATTCATTGAGCCTTTACAATATGCCAGGTGATTTCAAAACATGTATCTATTTATTATTTATGTACATAATGTATTTAAATATAGGTTTATGTATTATATATTTATACTTCAAGCCATATATTAATTATATATAGTATAATAAATATATATTAAAATTATAAATGTATTATTTATTATATATAATATAAATTATTTATTATATAAGTTCATTTAATCTTCAAAATAACCTAGAAGTTGGTGCTATAATTATGCTGTTTTCCGGGGGCAGAAGTAGAGGAGAGAAGTTAAGCCACTTGCCCACGTTTACCTGTTTAGTCAGTGGCAGAGACAGGATATGAACGCAGGTAGTTTGTAGCAGCTGGTGATTACAAAACTCAGACTCTAGACTCCAAACCATTGCATCAGATTCCTTCTAACATCCTAAGCCTACCAAACTAGAATATATACTTCAAGTCGACCCAATGTTATTTATGCATGTGATGGTTTTAGAAGCTCTACTCCAAACGAAGTGAATTCTGAGAGCTCTTGTAATTCTGAGGTTTTATTATAAAGCTTCTGAGGAGTATTTAATGGCAGCAGTGGGTGCTTGCTCAAACTATAAGCATTTAATGGTGAGAGGATATTAACTAGAAAACTCCCTTTTTTCCCTAAAAATAGGGTGGTGATGGGGCAAGTGCAGTTAGAAAATATCTCTTGTGGGTTAAACATGTGAACAATACATGAAATAAAATAAGGACTAAAATGTATACTGAAGGGTCACCCAGCATAGTTTTTTTTTTTCACGTATCTGAAGTGTTTGTCTTTAATTCCATATAAATTTCTTACTGATTATACCATCAGTTAGCTGAAGTGAAAAAGCAAAAGGAAGAGAAAGCAAAGCAAGATGCAGATGCCCAAAACAGAGCAAGGGCAAAAGAATTTCGTAAGGTGAACAGCGAGCCTCACAATTTTTCATGTCTAAGGCACATCAGAACTATAACTGATAAATTGAGGGACCTCCACAGAAAACACTAGAGAAACTTCGAGCCAAAAATATATGCTGACTTTCCACACAAAGTGTAAAGGGTTTTTTTTTTAAATTATGTGTAACACAGACAAAATTATTTAAGTCAATTTTTAAGGAATTTCATGTTCTGATTCTTTCCAAGACCAATCACCTTAGTTCCTCCAAACTCATAATCCTCAAGATAAAGTAGCGCTCTCAGAAAGAAACTGTCATGTAAATCAACCCACAATTCTTTTAGTTGGGCTTCTTCGATCTCCAGTGGAATATGGACACACTTCAGAATGCCCCACCTGGAATCTTTGGGATCCAATTTCCTCAAGTGATTTACTTTAGGACCATGTTTAGGGTCAGGGGATGGATCTGCCTGGTTCTGAATTTGACACCCTCTAAAAATGTATTAGGTTCAAATCATATTCACTCCTAAGCCATCACACCCTAGAACAGTACAGATGATCGGGATATGCCAACACCTAAGATAAAAGAAGTTTGACTGTTAGGTTTTTCATAGTTTACTTGGCCGCTCTGTCTTGTAGTTCTTTCCCACAGATCTAACAGGTAATTCTATGAGTAAAGGAAACCACGCAGTTACTCTATGAGGCGTTTCCAACGAAGGTTTTTTAAAAGATACACCAATGAGCCTAACTCAAGAGAGATGCTAACGTTTTTATAAACGTCAATTGCATAGAGGACAGTGCAAGAAACATGCCACATTCTTTAAAAGTGTGTGAATACAAACCAAGGCCATAGAATATAAAGGGCGCTGAGGTCTGATACTTTCCACACCCTTAAGTCTATGGGCTCTAAATACGAATCTGGTGTGTTTACAAAATAAGTATGGATACAGACCAAACATTAAAGAGCTGAGAACAGAAGTAGTAACGAGAACAAACAGAAGAGAGGAATCACGTCACCATCCGGGGGTTCTGGTGACCTGGGGGATCTGACCGAAGTTAGCTATTTTGCTCTTTGACTTCCTCGTCTATTTTGCTTGTTATCCCCTCACCCCGTTTTTTTCTTCTTTTTTTTTTTTGCGGTACGCAGGCCTCTCACTGCCACGGCCCCTCCCGTTGCGGAGCACAGGCCATGGCCCACGGACCTAGCCGCTTGGTGGCATGGGGGATCCTCCCAGACCAGGGCATGAGCCCATGTCCCCTGCATCAGCAGGCGGACTCTCAACCACTGCACCACCAGGGAAGCCCATCTTCTCACTATTTTTATTTTTTTAATTTTTTCTTTTCTCATTTTATATTTTTTGCATTTTTGTATTTTTTCTTTTTCTCATGTTTTCCTTTCTATTTTCTTTTTCTTAATCCTTTTACTCTTTTAATTTTTCTTGTTTTAAAATTCTTTGTGCCTTTTTTCAGTTTTCTTTTTATTCTTTTACTTTTCTCACGTTGTTCGTTTTTCTTTTTCTCAGTTTTCTTTTTCCTTTATTCATATTTTCTTACTTTTACTTTTTAATTTGGTTTGTAGGGTTTTTTTTTGTTTACTATTATTTTTGTCTGTTATTGTGGTTTGATACCTTTATAATGACCAGTTAATTGGGTGAACTGTATTAGTCAGGGCTCAACAGAGAATAAAACCAATAGGATATATAATATATGTATTTTATATATACATATATATAACATGTATATATGTATTTTATATATATAATGTATACATATTATATATGCTATGTATCGTATATATTTTATTATAGATTATATAATGATGTATTGCTATTATATAATAATGTAATTGTTATTTATAATTTTATATTATAGTATGGATTTATTATAGATTATATGCATATATGTATAATAAGGAACTAGCTCACAGGATTATGGAGGCTGAGAAGTCCCATCCCACCATCTGCCATCTGTGAGCTGGAGCCCCAGGAAAGCCAGTGGTGGAATTCAGTCCAGTCTGAGCAAAGTCCTGTGAACTAGAAGAGCTGATGGTATAAATCCCAGTCTCAGGACAGAAGAAGACGTGATGAGCTGTCCCAGCTCAACAACGAGACAGGAAGAAGGCGGAAAACATTCCTCCGGCCTCCCCTTTCTGTTGCCTTCGCAGACCCTCAGCGGAGGGGAGGATGCCCACCCACACTGGGGCAGCGGAGCTGCTTTGCTGAGTCCGCTGGTTCAAATGCTCACCTTCTCCAGAACTGCTCTCACAGACACACCCAGAAATAATGTGTAATCTGGGTCCCCTGGGCCAGTGGAGCTGACACACAAAATCAGCCATCATGTGGACTTTGGGCCCGGCCTTACTTTGAGGGGTTTGGACCAGCTTCTCACCCTTTTAAACTGACCTTTTAGAAAATGGAGCAGTCAGCCCCACGCACTGCGGGGCCTCTCGGCCACCTCGGGTTCGACCCAGAAAGGCAGCCACCATCTCCTCAAGCCTGTTGGCGATGGTGGGTGCACATCCTGCCTGGGAACGCGGTGGCCATGCAGATCAGTAACCTGGTTCAGCAGAGCTGCACCAAGCTCCGGGGACGGTCACACAAAGTCCAAAGCACGAAGGCCTTGAAGCCCTTGCCGTGCAGCGAACCAGTGGAAGAGACTTGTGCCATTACCTCGTGGCCCATGGCAGCAAGAGAGAGAGAGAGAGAGAGAGGCCTGAGGCAACCTCCACCAGATCTTGTCTGCTGTACCGTCCTGTCCTCAGGGGTGGCTCGTCCTCAGGGACTGTCGTGGCCTGATTGTCTGTGTCCCGCCAAATCCATATGTTGATGCATTTGGATCCCCAACAGATCCCCCATGGATATCCTAACGTGGCGGTATCTGGAGGGGGGCCGTTGGGAGGTGATTGGGGTCAGAGGAGGTGATAAGGGTGCGGCCCCATGATTACAGGAACAGGAAGTGAAACCAGAGCTTTCTCTCGCCACCATGTGAGGACACAGAGAGAGGCAGCCATCTGCCAGCCAGGAGGAGAGTTCTCTCCAGGAACCAGATCCACTGTACGTTGACCTTGGACCTCACAGCTTCCAGAACTGTGAGAAAGAAATATCTGTAGTTGAAGCCACCCAGGCCGTGGTATGTTGTTACAGGAGCTCAAACTGAGTGAGAGATCCAAAGCAGAAAACCTATTTTTGGAGGCTGATGGTGCAGGTTTTGGCCCCAGCAATGAATTCCCCCAGGGCAGCAAGCTGGGCACCTTCTGTGGCACTGCCCCACATGCTGCCCGGAACTCTTCCAGGGCGAAAAGTTACCACAGCCCTGCAGTGCATGTGTATGGCCTGGGAGCCATCCTCTACAGGCCGGTCAGCGGGTCCCTGCCTTTTGATGGACAGACGACAGGAGATGTAGAAGCAGGTACTGAGTAGAGCAGACAGTATCCCACGTGTCCACGGAGTGTGAGACCCGCTCATGAGATGCCTTACCCTCACCCCCAGCAAGAGAGGCACTTTAGCAGAAACCATGAGCAACCATGGATGAACGTGGGCCTTGAGGACAGTCAGGCCTTGCGCCGAGCCACTTCCTGACCGCAAGGATCCCTGAGAGATGGAGTAATGGTGTCCGTGGGTTAGACACGGGAAGAGGTCCAGGACTCCTTAATGGAGCAGAAGTAAGACAAAGTCATGACCACCTGTCTGCTCCTGGGCTACATGAGATCCAAGCAGGGGGGCTACGCCATCACTCTGAAGCCCCCAACTTCAGCTGGTCCCACCAACACCTGCACTTCTTCCCCATCCTGCAAGGTACAGCGCAGGGTTTCTGCCAACCCAAAGCAGCGGAGTTTCAGCCAACGTGTCATTCTCACCTTTAATTCTTACTCGAAGAAGAGTCAGAGTAGAAGCAACTCAGAAAATCAGTGGCTGATGAGGGGTGGAAGTCAGGGCAGAGGCCAGCAGCGCATCTAAAGCGCCTTCCAGGGCTTCCCTGGTGGTGCAGTGGTTGGGAGTCCACCTGCCGATTCAGGGGACGCAGGTTCGAGCCCCGGTCCGGGAAGATCCCACATGCCGCGGAGCGGCTGGGCCCGTGAGCCATGGCCATGGCACCAGCAGCCGTGTAGGAACCCCAGACAGTACCATCTCCCCCCAGGGCCTATCCTCCAAAGGACACTCCCTCCCCTGTGGGCAGCTGGTGCAGGCGCAGATCCAGTGGAATTTGCCTGATGGTGTGAGGTGTGACCCAGGCCCTTCTTCAGGTGATATCCGGGGCTAGCAAGGGGCCACTGGGAGGTTTTTCATCTCCTCTGCAGACGCTCGCGTTTCAAGTCGGCCAGAAAAAAAACGAGCATCAAGTTGAAAGCAGACTGCAGTAGATCAAACATCACGTGGTGGGCAGCAGAGGCAGGCGAGGCAGTGATAAAATCAAAAGTGTCAGGAGGTCATTATGGTCTCTGCCCTTCACATGGAGCCAGAAGGTCATGAACTCCACGGAGCCCCACAGGGCGCTGCTGGAGATGAGGCAGGTGTGGACGAGAATGGCTGCGCGTGGGAGCAGAGCAAGAAGTACACGCTCTGTGTGTGCATCGTACACCAGCCAGGAAGACTTCGTGCAGTGGAGCGTGCAGGTGTGCAAACTGCCCTGGTGTCCCCTCCACAGGGCTCAAACTAAGAGGGTACCCAGCACCTCCATGGCCTTCAAAAGCATAACTGCTAAGCTTAAAAGTCTGCCAGGAGCAGTCTGGGACAAGAGGGGAAGCCATGTTTGTGGAAGAGGAAGGATGGCTCTATAGAAATACACACACACACACACACACACACACACACACACACACACACATATATATTCTAACTTATATATTGTGTTTAAATACAATAGTTAAAAACAAACAATAATGCCCTGCTTTATTGTTACAGCTGTCACAAGACACTTGTCCACAACTTTGCAAGAGAAGGTCTTGACTCCTTCAAAATTCTCTTGTGATCCAACCGAAAAAAAACCCCCAAACCAAAAACAACACCAAAAACACCAAACCCTTCCCTTCAAGGTGAACGAAAGCCTGGTGAGACTATCCTAAGAACAGGACTCATGTCAATGGACTGGAAAGGGGACTATATTTGGGAGGTGTGGTGTTGTTTTTTCTTGCTTGAGGGAAAACAAGGCTTGAGGGTCACATCTATATGATGAATATTGCTATGAAAAGACCATTCCAATATTTTAAGCCTAAAAGAAACAAACAGAAAATTAAACTAATCAGCAGAAACGATATGAGTCTTGTGGATGGCATTTCCACTCCCTGAAAAACCAGCTTGCTCTCCAGAAACCTCCCTTTCATCATTCATTATCCTGCTCGAGGATCCACGGCTTCTTCTTGACTCTTTCATATATAAATTATTTTGATTGGCTTTTATGGCCACCCATAAACTATTTCCATTCATGTTCTCTATGAATATTTGCATTTGCAACTAACATTTGTATAGCTCTTTAACATTTTCAAGGTCTTTTTCAAATGCATTATCTCATTTAAATTTGACTCAGACTTTGTTTTTCTTTCCTTCCTACTCCTAACATCACTGCAGTAGACTTCAGAATCCCTGTGGATGACCTTCCCAACACCTGTCCTCAAAGTCCCTCCCCTCCATACCAATTACCATCACCTCCACTGCACTTCGAAAAATCCACTCCTTTGGTCTTACCCTGGGCCTTACTCCCAGTTGTTCAACTTCTGAGATCTTGAGGTCTAATTCAGCAAAATTTGAACATAAGGTGCTGTCTGTCCCCATCTTTCAGCTTTATTTCCACTAAATTGGCTTTTAAACTTCATTCACACTTTTAGAAACTTTACTGCTTCTGTTCCCCGAGTCCCAATCTACTTTCCTTCCCTGCTGAGCTACAAATAGGGTGTCTCCGTTCCCTTCCTGCCCCCCACTTCCTCATTACCTATTGTCCTTCAAAGTTATCTGTTCCTCAACTTTGACAGTACTCTTGCTAATTGTTGGAGGAGGTCATCGTGAGGACGGACGTGACTGGAGAGTTGAACCCAGGCAGTGGAGGCTCCTCACCCCCTCCCTGTCCTTGGACTGTACTTTCTGCCCACTGTTCCCACACTTGGAGTCATTTTCAAGGACGCAGCCTTGAGAGAGCAGTGCGTTATTGAGACCTTCTGGATGGTCTGCATTGCTGAACCCGCTTAAGGGCTCTCTCTATAAACTCTGAAGAGTCTGGCGGGCAGGGGTGGACATCTGCTGGTCTTGTGGCCCCCAAGACAAGCCTCCTAAGTCAATCCACTCCCTTATTACACCTGCTACCTCCCAACCTGGAGTGGCTGCCTCTTCTTTTTGGTCTCTCTTTGTCCCCCATGTACGGGGGCCAGTTTCAGATTTCACCCAGGAACCCTTGACGTATTGAACCGGCACTCTTGTTTCACCAGTGACTTGATAACTGCTACATCCAGAGGGAACTTCTCAGCCCTCATCTTATTGGCTCTGTCTGTGAAATCTAATCCAGGTGACACTACTCTTTCTTCCCGACACTCCCCTCGCAGGACTTCCTCTGGGTTCTTTCCCTAGACTGAGATGCTACTCTTGCACTCCTATTCATGGACTCCTGTGGCCCACACTAATTAACGTCTGTGTGTTCCGATCTCCCACTGATGGTGTTCCTTCCTTTTCATTCTACATTCTCCCAAGATGAATCAAAACTGTGGCGATGTTGGAATGACATCTGACAGAGCCAGAAAAGGCTCACGCAAACTCCAGTCACTCTGTGCCTAGGTCAAACCCCTGAAGTTTGCAATAGAATGTGGAATGAAACGCCTCCACCCATCTCAGGATTTAGCTAAATCCTCAATTTTGAGTTCGGTGGTGGATTAGAACCTCCATATTCTAAAAAAGAAGTGCTAGTCTCATCCGCACAGGACTTGTGAAGAGGTGGCCCAGGCAGTGGGGTTGGAGAAGAAGGACGAGTGGGGAGATGGTTTGGAGGCAGAATCAATCGTAGGGACTGATGGACAATTAGGTGAGAGGAATGAGAAAACAGACATACTGGAGAATTGGCGTTATGAATAGAATATATTGAGGCAATGAGTTAATTGAATTCCCATATAAAATTATGTAATTTATTAAAGCTCAGGTGAAACAATGGCTTCTTTGTATCTGAGATCCAGAATATCGATGCCCATTTGTATGGTCACTGTAAGGGAGATTACTTAAACCTTAAATTTCGACACATTAATTTATAATCAGCCAAAAGAGAGACAGCATCAAGATCTTGATTATTACATAGCAGTATATAATGAGACCTATCTCTATTGTATTTCAGAATTCCTACTGGGAGTATCTAAAATATTTATGAATTATTCTTAATATTGGAAGATGATACCACCATCTTTCTCGAGCATGTGGCTATCCACATAACTATTGAGAGAGAGTGTGGTGAACTGATTAAGCTCGTGGACTCTGGAGCATTTCTGCTTGGGTTTGAATCTCACATTTCTGTTTATGATCTGTATGAATTTGGGTAAGTGATTTATTTCTTTGTGGCTCAGTTTCCTTATCAGTAAAGTGGGAATAACTGTATCTCCCTTATAAGTTTGTTGTGAAAACTATATGCGTTAACATAAAGCCTTTAGAACAGTGCCTGACACAATAAACCACACTTAATTTATAATTATTACTTTGTATTTCAGAATCATGGTATAATTCCACTGCAAAAAGAATAGTTCTAATTTTAGAATTATAATATCTTGAAATAGAGCCTCAGGAAATAAGAAGTAAGTTGTCTGTGGCGATCCAAAAGCTGTGCTTATGAATTAATCTCCAAACATTCATCATTTATCTTTCTTGGACCCAGGTGTAAGTATTACGCTTTGCTGCAATCACGGCTCACGTTCGTCAGTTTCCAGAACGGTGATGCCTTTCTCAATGGTACGTTGAACCCTTTTAACTTTTATCGACTACTTCCCTTCCCCACCCACAAGAATAACTTTCTATTTCCGTTTAACTGAAAGGCATTCACGGCATCCTTCCAGGAGTGTGCCTCCTCCATTACGTGAGAAATAGCTGTGCAAACGTTTCTGTGCCGTTTTAATGATATGCTCAGCATTTCTTCATGTTTTTCTGCCAAACGTGCTCTGAATTATTTTTCGTACCGTGTCTTCTCCATTATTTAGCAGTGTTCCTCAAGGTTGGTAACCATGCACTTCACTTCATTCTTCTGCTTGGTCATGGCATAGATCTGTATACTTTAGGGTGTGTCCTGTACGAAAAAGGAGCTTGCGATACTTTGGGGACTGACTTACTGAAATAACTTCTCCACTATGAATCCTGAAAGAACTAGGCCAATAGCCCAAGGAATTATATAATTTTTTTTTTTTTTTTTTAGCTTGAAGGGACCTTAGAGATCACTTTTTCCAGATCTTTCATGTTACAAATTAAGAAACTGAGTCCCGGTATGTTAGTAGTAGAGCCAGAATCACAACCGATTCCTCCCACCTGGCAAGCCCAGCGCTTTTTCAGCACTACCTACTGCTTCTTGCACTGAGTCATTTATTTTCCAGGTGACTTCTGCATATGATGTTGATGATGATGATGATGGTGATGATGATGATGATGTGTGTGTGTGTGTGTGTGTGTGTGTGTCTTCTAGGACTTTATAGCTTTACCAGGTTACAGAAACAAATTTATTCAACAGAGAAGAAAGAAGAGAGACAAATTCAAGGGAGAACTTTCTCTTCCTATTGCCTTAATGTTGTTGTTAAGGGAAAAACTGGAATACTGAAAACAAGAGAAGATTTTAGGGAATGTAGAAATCATCCCATCAAACTCTTCTGGAAGAATCTTTCCTGGTCTCCACATTGGGGATGATTATCTCGTCTACCCGGTTGTCCGTGGGGCGCTGAGACGGTGCGGGTGTGTAATGTGTGTTTAACGTATGGGGGGCGGGGAAGGGCGTTTGCACGTGGCTCGCCCGGGCCTGAGCAGGCAGGGGAGGGGAGGGGAGGGGGCCGGTGGAGGGGGGCGCGGCGGGAACCGCGAGGCCACAGCCAGTCACCCGCGGCGCAGGTGGGAAGAGGGAGGGGTCTGCGCGGCAGCCGCGGAGCCGGGAGCCCCGGGAGCCGGCGAGGCTGGGAGGGGCGAGGCCGTCACTCGCCGCGGCGCGCGGAGCAGGGGAGGCGCGCGGAGCCCTTGGCCCCGGGCTGCGCCGGCCGCTTGCGCTCCGGAGGGGCCGCAGCGAAGGCGGACGCGGCGCCATGGGTGAGTGAGGCTCGGCCTCGGGGGCGGGTGTGGCGGGAAGAAAGTGGGTGTCGGTCGGCCCCGGACTGCGTCCCTCCTCGCCTCCCCCGTCCGTCTGTGGACTTTTCCCGGGCGCCGGGGGAGGGGCGCGGCCCGGGGGTCGCCGCGCGTGAGCGGCCCGGGGTCGGATAAGGAGAGTCGGGGGGCGGGGTGGCTGTCCCCACGTGTGCCACGTTTCAGTGTGCGGTTCGGCGAGCAAGTTGAGACGGGGCTCGAGGAGTGGCGACGTCGTGCACTTTCCATTCGCCCAGGTTTGCGTGCGGGAAGGCGCTGGGACGAGGCGAGTTGGGGACCCTTTCCAGCCCGCGCCTCAGCGGGCCGCCACCGCGGCACAAAAGGCTTGACGTGGAGGCTGAAGGCCAACCTGCCTCCAGCAGAGCTGGGCCGGTGGCGAGGGACGCGGGCTGTCCGTCCCGGCCCGGGTCCCCGGGCGCTGGGGCGCGCGCCGCTCCGCTCAAGTTTCTAGACGGGGTCCGCCCGCTTCAGAGCTGAGCTGCTGCGGCTGCAATGGCCCGGGGAATGTGGGTGGGCGGAGGGGGACCGGGTGTGAACCCGTCGGACCGAGCGGAGCCCGAGGAGGCGGCGTCCCACGAGAAGGCTTGGGAGCCGAGCAGGGCGCGGGGTCCGGAGAGCAGGCGTCACGCGCCCTGCAGAGGCGGCGCGGCCCGTCTCGGAGGCCGGAGAGAGCCCGGCCGTGCCGCCGCTCACGGTTACGGATCAGCGACCCCCCGGCAGCCCGGCTGGCTAGTCGACGCCAGCGTTCTCGTTTCTTCGCGTCCCAGCGCGTTACGCCCCTCCCCCGGCCTCTCGCTTGTCCTTTGTTGTCAGGGATTTCTTCCAGGGTACAGGAGGCCTTTGGGATTGACGTGCTCGGGTGGAAATTCCTAAGTTCCCACAGGCTCGAGGGTTAGGGGACGCTTTGACTGCTAATCGGTGCAGTTCATAGACGCTGGCCAACTTGGAAGAAAGGAAAAAAGAGAGAGCCGAGGACATTTTTGCCTGTGAATGTTAATTGTGGTCAAGACATGTATAGTCTCTTGCGTGATTCTGGAGAAGTTTTAGAAGGACCCATTTTTAGGGCCTTTGAATAAAATAGTGTTGCAGATGATCTGCAGGAAGAACTGTCTTTAAAAGTTTTCTGAAACGGAAGGAATATTTTCAAGTTAAAAAGGAAAGATAAAACATTTTCCCAAGTATGGCAGAATGAGTTTCAGGCTCTTCCTTCCTTCCTTCCTTCCTTCCTCCCTCTCCCTCCCTCCCTCCCTCTCTCCCTTCTTTCTTGCCTTTCTTTCTAAATACAGGGGCATATAAACTCCTGTTAGACTAGCACATAGAGGGAAAAAGCTCTCATAAATGGAAAACCAAAGTAATTGACTTACATAACCCATTCATTTTACTAAAAACTTTTAAGATGCTATTTGGATCCAACATAAAATCTCTAGAAAGAATGACATTTTTGCCTTGTAACCGTAAGCTTGAGTGGACTATCTATCAAGGGGTAAAGTACACATAATTTTGCAGTTAATTATTTCTCTAGGTTGCATTTCCAAACTATAATGAAAACAGTTGGTCTTGGCTTTTACCTCAATGTCCTCGGGTAAATTACACACGATCCCAGGTTACAGGAGAGTGTTCTCCGGACAGGGGGTGGAGTCAGCACCTGAGCTCTTCTGCTAATCCTGAGCTTGGAGACTTCTCTGTCCTACCTGTAAACGGACAGATACCTAAAATTTGTCTCTTCCTTTTTCTGCCGGGAGTGGACTACCTTTTCCTACTGTAATCAAGGTCACTAAAAACTCGTGTAGGGGTCAGATGGCTAGTAGGAGAGAGTGGGTAGAGGAAGCAGGTGAGAACCCAGAGGTCAGGGAAGTAGAGAAAGGAACAAGTGGGTGGCTCTAGGGTGAGAGCATGAGGCCAGCACTCAGGACAGTGACCCAGACACGCGGTCCACAAATAGGAAAGCCAAGGAAGGAGCCGAGGGGGGCCGATGAGAGAAAGAAGGAAGGAAATCTGTCCAGAAACTAGAGAGAAAACACTTGGTCACTTAAGGTCCTCTCTCTCTTCTTCTTTTCATTCACTTGTGAAAAACACATTACTTAGAACTTCTTTTATTTAGAGGTAGTAGGGGGGTGAGGGTTTAGCATTGGAGTCCAAATTGCTAGGATAAAGGGGAAAGCAGTGTAGCAGAATGCCTGACTATGCCAGCAAGCTGAATCCATCTTTTTCTGGTGTCATGACAACTGAAATTTATCATTTGAAAAAAAGGAAGATGGTGCTATGGGAGTGAATATAGCAATCAATTCTTGCTTGACTCAGAAGAAGAAATCCATACTCTAGCATCGTGGAAGAATGAGAGTAATTGGTTAATCAAATATTCTGAATAATTGATAGTTATTTATAATGCACAAGGCTAATCCTCAAAAAAAAGAAGTTATTTGCGAAGTAGGCAAATTGAGATTTTGGGATCCCTTGCTTCCTTCCTTTCATGTATTTTCTTTCCTCAGTGATGCCTTCAGCTAATCTAGGTATGCAACAGGCTTTCCCTCTGCACCTAAATTTTGCTCTCGAGAAAGGATGTGATGAAGCATTTCATACTGAAAAAATGCAGGACTGACTCCTTGCTAAGAATATTTATATTTTAGCTGCAAGGTTAACTTTAACCCACATGGTCTCTAATTATGTAATTCCAGGCTCCAGTGTGAGATGGGTGGGGGGATATTTTATATTTCTCCTCTAACCACGTCACTTACGTAGTTCTTTGTTTTATCTAAAAGGTGATGTTGGACATTATTTAGTTCATTATTTAGATATTATCATGGAAAGTTTCATGGAGGGAGTGGTATTGAACCTGGTGATATTTGGATGGATGTGAAGGATTCGGGAAGAGGTGTTCTAGGTAGAATAATGGGCCCCTAACCCAAAGCAGGAAGGAATTTGGGGGAGCGGAGCAGTAAGACATGGACCTGGGTTGACCAGATGGGACTTGATTTTGGAGAGCCTTCAAAAGCAACCAGAGGAATTTAGAATTTATGTAAGAGGAAATAGAGAATCATGGAATGTTCTTGAGCAAAGAAGAATTGTAATGAACTTGGTGTTTAAGGAAGATAAATTGAGCAATGTTGTTTAAGACACAGGATAAATTGGAGAGGACAGAACCAGTTGTCACAGTAATCCTGAAATGACATGGTACATGTCTAGTTCAGTCCTAGTGGAAGAGTGGCGATAGTGGAAATGGAGGGGAAAAAAGATAGATGAATGATATTTCTAATGAAAAGTCTATAAAATTAGGAAATTAATAAAGAAGAGAACGAATAAGAGGTATTTTCTGGAGATTTGAAACCTTGAGGATTGGGGATATAGTAGGTCCCTTGATAGATTATTTAAAGGATAAAACAGATGGTTTCTTTTCTGGATGCTTTGGACAGAAGATTAATTTCATTTTTGAAGTGTTAGTTCAAAAATGATGGCTAGACATCTAAAGACGAATGTTAGTAGATTGGAAACATACAGTGAGAAATTAATCAGAGGGCAAGAGCAAGAAGGAAAATAAAAGTTAGAAGGTCACCAATCTTTGTTTTGGTGAGAGGTAAATCCATATAATATATGAATTATCTGTTCGGAGGCAGGAGTATAGGGAGGTGGGTCGAGGGAAGGGGAAGGAGGATAAACACTGTTCGCTGGAAGAGAAACATCAACTACATAATGTGTATCAATGCCCTAAAATTAGAACAGTGAAATGTGACATCTTTAACATTCCGTGTTAGATCTAGGAGTCGGGAAATTTTGACAAGAGGAGAACATCAGACAGAAATATTTTGCTGTCATTCAATTTCAGTCAAAATGGACTTAGTTAAGGATCTGTAAAATTATTTGCAAACTTAGGCCAAGAATAATGAGACGTGGTATTGTCTTGAACTCAACTTCGTTTTTTCAGGAAAATATGACCCCTAGAGGCAGTTGGCAACAAGGGACAGAGAGCCAGGATATGAAGTAGGAGAAGCAAATGATGGTCTTTGGGTGATTATGCAAATCCTGGGGATCCCGTTTCCTCTTCTGTTTGATGAGAGGTTGGGCATGATTCTGTACGTTTATGTAGCTCAGATCTTGATTCAGTAAGACTTAGAGGAAAAAACATGGAAAAAGATAAGCGCGAGCTCTTTCCATTAAACAAATCAAGAACATGTTAAAGATGCTGGACTACTGGGCAAAACTTTTTAAGGGTCAATTGGCCTCTAGTACGTTATGTTCCCTAGAAAATTATAAACGTCTGATAGTCCGAACCTGAGCAGAGAAAGATTAATGTTCTGGTTATCTTCACTGCATAATAACTGTCTCCATAACTAGTTAATTAAAACAACAGTTTGGTATTATCTCTCATGGCTCTGTGGACTGACTGCTGAGCGGTTCTCATTTGAGGTCTCCTGCCTTGCAGTTGTGTACCTGCTGGGGGTTCAGGCATCTGAAGACGTGATTGGGCTGGTCGTCTAACGTAGCTCCCACCTGTAGCTGACAGCATGCTGGCTGTTGGCTGGGACTTCAGGTGGGGTTGCCTCCAAGTGGCTTGGACTTTTCACAACATGGTGACTGGGTTCCAAGAGGGAACAGCCCTAGAAAAGTGTTCCAAGAAAAAATCCGGCAGACGCTGCAAGGCCTCTTATAACCTAGAACATCTTAGGTCCCCATACATCACTTCAGCTGTATTCTCATGGTCACAAAAATCATTCAGGACAGTCAAGTTCAAGAGGAGGGGCATTAGACCCCCTTCCTCCTGATTCCAGGAGAGAAGGAGGGAAGGAACTGAGGTAGGCAGCTGCTTGATCTCGTTCCTAGAAGAGATGTAAGTGTGTTTCACAGTAGAGACATCCTCAGGTTTGCAACTGAAAATCTGATACAAGTTCTCTGAAACACATATGGTAAAGCATTGAAACTTTAGTTAGAACTATGAAGAAGTCCAGATAGTCACACTAAAGTTTCACAGTGAAACATTTGAGTGGAAATTCATGCCTGGGTGGAAATGTGTTAGTAAAATGCCGGGATAAGCTCTACTCAGAATAATTTCAAATACGATCAACTAATATTTCTTATTTTCATTTAAATTTGAAGTTTCTAAGGCTATTGTAAATTACTGTTTCTTTTACTTAAATTTGAGTTTATGTTATAAATTGGAAGGTAGGTCAATTAGCATAAATCCTTTATTCAATATCCTCTTGTCACAATAAACTAAATGTTTTGTAGTGAACTAACTGTTCAGAAGCTTGCTTTATTTTTCAAAAACGTGTTAACTGTACAAAATACGTAATTGGAATTGGTATGGTGCAACTAAAAGTAAGTGTAGTCTTAACTGTACTTACTTTTTGAAAGATATGTTTCTAAATTAAACATGTAAGATTGTTTATTAAATCTTGAAATGTAAATCTCATTTTATTATTTTTAATGGGAAAGAGTCAGAGCTGTCATTTATGATACAAAAAATATAGGTCTTTCTCCTAGACAGTCGAAAAACAAAGAAAAATTAGGGTAAATGAGATGGGTTTAAAGTCAGGGACGGAATTAGTTTCAACCTAGAAACTTAGAGGCCTTAAAAAAGAATTAGATTCTGTTTCAACCTGACTGATTTGAGGTCATTCTATTTTCAACTGTTTGACAAGAGGTGAGGAAATGAGGGTGGATAATATGAAGCCACGTACTTCGTGCACAGTAGTCATGATGTGGCAGACACACAAAGCCCACATCTCAACGAGAAATAAAGGCCTGACCTATATAACCAGTGGAACCGGAATAATGCCTGAGGAGTTCAGAAGGCACTATGGCATGGAGTTAAATTCTTCTTTAGTTTGTTAAGATGACCTGTCAGAATAGTCACTCACTACCTCCTCTACAAGGTACGAGATCTACCCAAACTGTATAATGATAGCACAATAAATATCTCTTGCCGTTTCTGTAAGACTTCTTTTTCTAGAACCTCCACGTTTATTGTCTACATAGAATAACTTAGAGAATACGTTCAGTACTAATTGCTGGGTCCCACTGCCAGGATTCAAATTCAGAAGGTTTGGGCTTGACCGGTGGGCCTTCAGTTCTAACGTGGTTCAGCCAGTGTTGAGGATGAAGCCTCGGACACGCTTCGGGAATTGGCTCTTCCAGAAAGCCGCTGTCCCCCATCAAGCTGGCTGAGCGCCGTGACAGCTGCTACTCATCACTTGTGTCCTGTCGAGACTTAACCTGATGAAGCCTCTGTCTAGTTGCCCTTTCCTTCCTTACCAGTCACTTCTTAGCCTTAGGATGGGGTGATGCTCTCCAGAGTTTACTGAAACTCTCCCTCTGAAAATTACTAATGATTTCCCGTCTCATGGTTCCAAGTGTAACTTATGTGCTCATAACTCCCGAAGCCGTGTCCCTGGGCTCCAGTGTCGGCTGTCTCCCCCCAGCCGTCCCTCTAGTGCTTCAGCCTCAACGCCTGCAAAACGGAGTTCCTCCTGCCAGGATCTGACTGGTTCCGTCTTCTCTTCCTTTGCCCTCTTCCTCCTCTTTCTTTTTCTTGATGACTCGAATAGACCTGGCCTTGTTGAGCAAACGTCATTAGCCCTCTGGCCGTCCACACTCTCTTGTCCTGTGTCATTGCAGTTGCTTTCCGCCAGCCCCTCACCCGCTCCAGCCTGGACCTTAGTGGTCTTTTCAGTGCCAGTTACTTCCCCGCTTTGGTCTCCTCCTAGTCACCCCCATGTGATGATCAAGACACCCCACTCAAGCACAGCTCTTAATCGCGTCGCTGTCCTCCCCAACTTCATTTCCTGCTCTTAGCGCTCATGCATTTTATCCCTTAACCGAAAGAAACTACAAATGAATTTCATCTACTCACCCTCAGCCTCTTCTTACCTCCAACTATTTGATCATGCTCGTTTTTATTACTCTGTGGCACGTCCTTTATTTCCCAGTGGAAATGCAAAACTATTCTCAGCTTAAATATATTTCCTGCATGAAAAATGTCCACTATCTGCCCAGCTTAGTGTTTTCCAAAGCGTGGGATATATGCTAGTGAAATGCAAAGTATTCTTTTTTAAATGTTCGACAAATGAGTTATGATAATGCTTCTTTTTATTTTTTAATATTTATTTATTTCTTTGGTTGTGCCGGGTCTTAGTTGCGGCAGGCGGGCTCCTTAGTTGTGGCATGCAAACTCTTAATTGCGGCATGCATGTGGGATCTACTTCCCTGAGCAGGGATCGAACCTGGGCCCCCCGCACTGGAAGCGCAGAGTCTGAACCACTGCGCCACCAGGGACGTCCGCGGTATTTTTATTTTATATACTTCACAAATACTTCTACACTATTTAATATGTGCCATGCACTATTTACAATGCTTTATAAGTACTTAGTAGTTTAACCTTCCAAACAATCCTATGATGTGTGTTATTATCATCATCTTCATTTTTACACAGAGAGGTTTAAATAATTTGCTCAAGGTAACCTAACTAGTAAACAGTCAAGAGGGATTCTGCACTGAGGCCCTCTGGCTCCAGAGGCTCTATGTTATACCACCTTCCCATTTTCGGTGGTTCAAGGACATGGCATTAAATAAAGTTGAATGTTACAGTGATAAAGTTATGCTCTTCTCAATATTCTTTCAATTCTTTTGATTAAGTCAAAAAGAAATCCTAGTTTAGTGTTACTGGTTATATTCATTTCACAGCAATTACCTTAACAGATCTCCCTTTACATAATACAGGCATCCAGGTTTAAATAAACTGAGAGGTGAAATGGTACTCAAGTCAAAAAAAGGTCGATACTTAAAGAGTATCAATGATATTTCAGAGAGTTCCCCTTTTTAATAAAGAGAGGGCAGGACCTAGACTTCGAGCCTTTGGTAATCATTGTTTTTTAAATAAGAAATACTGACTTTCTATTTAAGGTAGAGATTTAAAGTTTCATTTAAAATATATTTTAGTAAAAATGTAAATTGTGTTTTAAAATACCAAGTAAAGGAGAATAATGATGATACTTAAATATGGGACAAACCATATACCTGGAGGCAATTTTGGTCTGTAGAAGTAGTTAAAATATAAGTATTTCAGGAAATTTTTATCCTAATTTATCCACTAATTAGCCACGGAACTTGGGCACTTTTGTCACTCAATTTATAATTGGCGGGGCTTCAATTTATAATTGGTGGGGATAAAACCAACAATATTTATCTTACAGGGATGCTTCTAGAAAAAAAGATGGGTATTTGAAAAAACTTTGAATGTAATAAATGCTGAGTAAAGTATTCTATTTTTACACATTGCTAGGAGAATCTGGTATGGTAAAAACCATGACTATGGGGCACAAATGGCTGGAATTTGGTAAGCACTGCATCTAATGAAAGTCTGCCTTTTCTGTGCACTCTCAGTGCCTTACTTCTACATCTGTGACGCTTAATTGTGAATGTGTATTTTCTCCCCCATTATTTGAGGTCACGTCCAGATTCTGAAGACGGCACCTTCCAGTTAATTGGCATAAACACAGCAAACACTCTCACCCTTAAGCTGTTTGTCTAACACTGTTTACCTCACTAACTTAGTAGAAATTACAGAAATACAGCATTTGACTCTTACTGATGAAAACTGTATTTAGAATTAGTCATGGCAGGAGACAGGAAAGAAGGCAGAACTGTGGAATGACAGGGTTAGGGCTGTGGTCCTGGGAGGGTTTCAGCACCGGGCCAAAGGCCTCAATGAGATGGGAAACATGAAGGCAAACAGCCCTAGAAGAATCCTCTGAAAACAGACGAGACAGAGTTAGTTCGACTGCAGGAGAGTCCAAGGAGGACAGTGTTTTGAGAAACCAGGAACCTGCCTCATCTAGCCCAACAGAAGGAAGAATAGAGGAATGACATTCCTTTTGCATCGACGGATTTTTCCATCGATGCAAAGCCCATTGAAGTTACAGTACTTTTAATAAAGGGGTGAAGATACAAACCTGCTCTCATGGAGCAGATTTCAAGGACTAAAAAGAAGAGAGAGGACAGAAGGAAGAAGGGGGAAGAGGAAGGAGAGAGAGAGAAAGAAAGGATTTGGGTGGATCCAGGGTCAAAGAAGATTTTTATCAGGTAGAAAAGAACTGCAAGAATTCCTTCATATTTTAAGAAAAGGGGAGTGACCTCAGGGAGAGGCATAAACCACTGATGCCTTGGAATGTCAGGATCCCTGGGCAACGTCGTACAGAGCGATTAATCACAGGAACTATTTGGTACTACTTAAACAGGGTTTTTAAAGTAAAAAATTATATATATTTTGTCTATAAAAATGATGCCATTTGAGGATTTTTTTTAAACTTTATTTATTTTTGGCTGCATTGGGTCTTCATTGCTGCGCACGGGCTTTCTTTAGTTGCGGTGAGCGGGGGCTACTCTTCGTTGTGGTGCGCGGGCTTCTCCTTGCGGTGGCTTCTCTTGTTGCGGAGCATGGGCTCTAGGTGCGCGGGCTTCAGTAGTTGTGGCTTGCAGGCTCTGTAGTTGTGGCTCGCAGGCTCTAGATGCATGGGCTCAGTAGTTGTGGCACACGGGCTTAGTTGCTCCGCGGCATGTGGAATCTTCCCGGACCAGGGCTTGAACCCGTGTCCCCTGCATTGGCAGGTGCATTCTTAACCACTGTGCCACCAGGGAAGCCCAGGATTTCGTATTTCCAGAAATTACCTCAGGCTTCGTTAGGCTACATTGCTCACATGGAATTCATTATATATCATTATTAATATATCATTAATAAGTGAGAGAACTGGTTGATCTATTTTAACATGTAGGTTTGTATTCTTTATCCTGGTAGGATCCTGAACTTTTGAAGTATGTGGCTATGTGTGTGTGTGTGTGTGTGTGTGTGTGTGTGTGTGTGTGTGTGTGTGTGTGTGTGTGTGTGTGTGTGTGGTGGGGGGCGGTTCTTGTTCCTGCATTTTCTTTGATTTGTTTAATTTTTATGTGTGTGAGTACACAGTAGTGTCCTGTGAGGTTGTTATAATTAAAAAGGAATCATTTTGCAAGTGTTAGAACTGGTTTTTTAACCATCAGCAACGTTCTCTGCTGGTGAGAAGTAGCACCATGGTTATGTCCTAGTCTATGAGTCCCAAACAGACACTATTTAAAAAAGAAATATTGGGGCATAAAGAAGGAGGTGACATATGAGAATATAAAATAAAGTATAAAATATAAAGATAAAATATAATTCACTGCTGGCTAATTCCATCTGGGTGTAATATTTTCTTTTAGTAGAAAAACTATGTAAAAGGGAAATGCTGAAATGGAATTGCATTTTCAAAAAATGCTGAATGCTAAATACGCAGTAATATTTATTTCAGTAGACATTTTCTATTGAGATAAGTCAGCTATCTACTTCAGCCTAGATTTGAAGCGCAGGTAACAGACATCGGGTATGAAGGGAGTTTTCTGCAGCCCTGTGTCAGTTTTTCTACTAGATAGTACAACAAGGACAAAAATTCATGATGAGGTGCTACATATATGTGTGACAAAGACCCATTATTGTCACTGTTTTACACATTCTTTCCTTCCTAAAGGAAGATTTACAAAGAAGAGTACAATTTTGTTTAATTATAGATGAGAGAGTAAACTCAGGGTGACAAGTCTCTAGAGAAGAAAAATCCAGAGCAACTATTAATATAAGTGCATCATTTGTAAGTAATTGGTTCCTTAGGTATAAATGAAGTAGTGATCACTAGAAAAATTAGTGTTATTAGTTTCAGTCATTTCACAGCAATTACCTTAATAAACGTCCCTTTACGTAACATGATAAATACATCCTGTTTAAATAAACTGGGAGGTAGAGTGATACTCTCAAAGGAGGTAAAAAGAATTAAAAATACCAGTGATAGCTCATATATCTCATGGAATCATATTAAAGTCATCGTTGTGGCAGAATCATTGTACCTAAGGCCACCAACACTTCCATAGTAAAATAATACGGTGTATTATATACTTGAAGTTATTAGAGAGTAGATCTGAAGCTTCTCACCATAATAGAGAGCTAACTATGTGAGGTGATGGATGTGTTAATGAACTTAATTGTGGTCATTGTTCACAACATATGCACATGTCATCATGTTGTGTACTTTACATATATACAATTTTGTTTGTCAGTTATACCTCATTAAAGCTGAAAAAATGTAAGAAAGTGAAAAACTAAATTAGAAAAGAGTACTCCTCCCAAAACAAGCAGACTCTTCGATGTATTTTCTTTTCTTTTCTTTGGCTCCGCTGCTCAGAATGCAGAGTCTTAGTTGTCCGACCAGCGATTGAACCCGTGCCCCCTGCTTATCTACTGGACCGCCAGGGAAGTCCCTTAAGTATATTTTAATATTGATTTGACTGAACAAGTATTTCTTTTTTTTTTTTTAAATTTATTTAATTAATTTATTTTTGGCTGCATTGGGTCTTTGTTGCTGCGTGTGGGCTTTCTCTAGTTGTGGCCAACGGGGGCCACTCGTTGCCATGCGCAGGCTTCTCACTGTGGTGGCTTCTCTTGCTGCGGAGCGTGGGCTCTGGGCGCGTGGGCTTCAGTAGTTGTGGCTCGTGGGCTCAGTAGCTGTGGCTCACGGGCTCTAGAGCGCAGGCTCAGTAGTTGTGATGCACGGGCTTAGTTGCTCCGCGGCATGTGGGATCTTCCCAGACTAGGGCTCGAACCCATGTCCCCTGCACTGGCAGGCGGATTCTCAACCACTGCGCCACCAGGGAAGCCCTGAACAAGTATTTCTTAAGGATCAACCACATGCCTGCCCTTCTACACATAATGACAGTGAAGGACGCAGACTATAATTTCTGCTCCAAAAGGATTTATGTATTAATTGGGAGATAAAAAACTCACCCACACACAGAAAACTATTTGATAAAATTAGATAATGGAGATCTAGACTAAATAATAATTGCTAAAAAAAGCTGTTGGTCCAGAATGGAAGAGACCAGTGGAAGCTGCAGTCATCAGGGAGGTTTTCTGAATAAGGGAGGGACCTTGAAGAGAACCTGGACTTTCTGTGAATCTGTCAAAAGGTAGGGTGGGAGTAGGTGGGCGTAACCCAGGAGGAGCAGAGGTGCAAAGCCGTGGAGGTGGGGTGAGTGTGCCCTGGGGCCCACCTGAATCTGCTTCCCCTCCAGCTGCCTTGCATGAAGGCTCCTGACCTTTCCACGCTCCGTGACCTCTGGACTGGGCCGTGGGGTGCCACCCTGGTAGAAGTCTGCCTCTGCCGTTCAGGCTATCTGTGTACTTCAGTTTCTAGTTGGCCTCTGCATGCATTATTCCTGCCAGTCCTGTTCATGTATAGACTACGCCCTCAGCTCTTTTGTCCTCTTACTCTGTTCCCCCAGATCTTACCAGCGTGTTGGCCCACGTGGGCATCCCTTTCAAGACTAGTCATTTCCATCCCCGTACCGCCCTCAACCCTGGCTCTCCCAACTCACCCCTGGATTCTGTCCTTAAGTGGGATTTACTGACTATGTAAATTAAAACCAGTGTCATGCTTAGAGCATCAGTAACATTGCACAACACCAGAGGGTGTGATTCCCATCGCACTCTATGTGCCCCGAGGGCTTCCTGTTGGGTAGAACACGTGGGAATGGTGCCCGGCGGTGGGCAGAGTAGGGTCTGCTAGTCACAGCATCAACCTTTGTGCTCTCACTCTGTTTCTCCAACTCTGACCCTTCTCACTGGCCTCCTAGAGCCCTGACAGCCTCATTTGCTTTCCCTCTGCTCCAGCCCATCGTTATTTCCCTTCTCTCAGGCATGGCCCAGAGCCCCGACCACTCTGTTGCAAATCTTCTTAACTCCCTTGATCTTTTGTCCCGGAACCTGGATTATTGCAGCACAGATGGGAGGAAGCCTTCATGCAAGGTCTGAGAAAACGGTTCTAGTGCATATCATGCAGTTGTAGCATCTCAGCCAGGGAGTGATAAAGAAATTAGCAGATTTTGTTACAGATGAAGCAGAAAGGAAGGAAATGTGAGAGATAATGAAAAGAAAAACTATCTTTTTGTCTGTTGAAATACCAACCAGAAGAAATTGTGTTCTGATGAAAGAGAGGAAGAAGCCATCAAGGATGAGCATAAACAGACTGAAAATATTCACAGTTCAGGCAGTTGCCAATTAACTGTATATATCAGATCCCAAGTTACTAAATAAGAGGGTGATCTGGTATGACTCCTGTCAACCCAGGGATTCAGGATTGCTGTGTTGATCTACTTGTCCAGAGGGATGTTCTGTTACTTCCTGCTACCTACGTGGTCCTCCCTGGAAACTGTGCAAGATGACAAACTTTCCGGATGAAAGAGTATATTTTACTAAGGTTATGCAATTGGCTTCACTCGCTATCTAAATAGAACCTTCAAACAAGCTCTTAAGATCAAATTTCCTATTGACTGTGTGATATAATCAGAAATTTATAAAATTTGACTCAGATGTAAAGCCATCCACTTAATTACAAATGAAATAACTTAATTCTACATATTTAATTACAGATTATAACAATGGACAATTATACTGTTCAAGCTAAGTTGAAAAATTAGAAATTTGAAACTTTAGGTATCAAAGAATGCGATATAGTTAAGTATTGATAATGACAGATTACCGACAGTTTTTTTATCCCCAATTATTTAGCATTATGCAATATTTTCTCCTTTTTCCTATTTTTTATATTTAATATGCATGATTTGAGATGAAGGGCAAAGAAGAAAGACCCTTTTTCTTAACACTTTAGATTTCACATTCTTACTTGTAGGTCTCCCTAATTTTGGGGCTCCCTTCTGTTTCCCTTCTTTTTTGCCACTCTGGTTTTTTTTCTGTTTCTTGCTTTTGCTTGGCTTTTAAAGTTCCAAATGATGAATATTTGAAGAAGGCTATATCCTTGGGGTTGAAAGACTCATTCAGTTCCCCCGCACCGTCTTCTATGTAAGGGACTGACCCAAAGCAACGTAATTAAAATAAAACACCGTATAATTAAAACAATGCATTCTGGATAGGTGAATTAAAAAAAAAACACTAATTGGATATCTGTAATGATGTCTTTTCATTTTCCACTGAAGGTTTCTTAAATTAATATGTGCTGCTACAGGCAGGTGAATCTCTAGATTCCGATGTGTACAGGGAGTGTCTCTCTATCCCTGATTGCTCAATAGGTCCAGCAGGCATGCCTCTGGTCTTCCAGTTCCTGCACGGACTGCAGAATCGAGGTGCAAGTAGCTGTTTGCTCTCGAGTCCAGCCAGTCCTTCTGTTTTCTCGGTCACTGGCTTTCTTCTTCTGTCCCAGTGGCTGTAGCTC
The DNA here is from genome assembly GCF_011762595.2 of Tursiops truncatus. Lineage (NCBI taxonomy): Eukaryota > Metazoa > Chordata > Mammalia > Artiodactyla > Delphinidae > Tursiops > Tursiops truncatus. Next base: position 5,766,435 of record NC_047054.1, read on the forward strand.
ACTGTTTATTTTTTGGGTGTTTAGTATGAGAAAACATCTAGTCTTTGATCATTGACAACAAGTGAGAGCAATGAGCATGCCCATCACGGTACATTGGGTATAATCTTTGGCTGTTAGGCTCTTGGCTGGTTTGCTGCACTTTACTGTCCTGAAAGTTTGAGAAATCTGACTGCTTTGTTGGTTGTTGTTTCCCTATTCTTATTAACACTTGCCAAACCTTTTGTCAGGCATCTTTAGAACCATGACAGCTTCTAGGTCAAATTTCAGTTTTGATCCCTGCATCTTTAGAAGTAAAACTAAGAACTAAAATAGCCATTTCCTCCCAGTGATTGCAGTGGAGGCTGATTAAGCTGCCTGCTGGTTTTTGGAGTCATAGTAACAAGTCCTACTTACTATCTTTTAAGAATCTCAATTAAGTTTCTTTAGTCTTCGAATATCTAACGACAAAAAGTTTAATTTCCTAGGGAAAATGAATATGTTCTTTTCTTGGAGAACAACACCATAGAGTTAATTAAGCATTCCTTTCAAAGGTTTATTTGTGAACTAAGCTAGAAATTATTTGCCCTCCTTTTTTTTTTTTCTAGTTTTCATAATTAGGCTTTCAGTGGACTTAATCTTTTAATTTTAAAATGATTAATTGCCAAGTTGTTGGGTACCATTGCTTGGGTTACAAAGATAAACATACCCGGCGATAACAAGAAGTTCATTGAACTTGCTACAGTAACAGCAAATACTCAGGTTTAATTTTCAACGAAGACTCAGGACATGTTGCACTTGACAGTGTTATCTTGAGAGGAGCTATAGTTCTTTTATTTTTCTAGGGAAAAGGTAGATTTGGGGAGTAATTAATTTTTTGGTATTAAATTCTACTATGATATAGTAGCATGCCTCTTTGGAGGCATAGAATTACAAAGTTTAGACTTTTCCCAGATGGGTTAACGGTGGAAAAAAAGGTTAAGTTCTTTTACTTTTTAAATCAACTTGAAAAGAATTTTGTATTCTCCAATTCATTGATTTCCAGGTGAATCTGAACAAATCAACCTTCCCTGGCAAAGTCATGGCACTTTGTTTGCATTTTTTGATTTAGAAAAGTCTGTTTTCAGTTCCTAGACTCACTCCTTTGGAAAGGTGATCTAAACTCCCTGAGCTTCAGTGATTCTATTTTGTTATCTCTAGGCACAGCAATAATGCTGATAATAACACTGTGTACTACCTGGAGTTGTTGAAGAATAAATGATGGAATATATTAAAATAGTATAACAACATGTCAGACGAAGAGATGATACTCAATACATATAAACACACGTGAGCACGTGTGTGCACGTGCGCGCGCACACACACACACACAACTATGAAAGTTAGTTTGTCTTACCAAATCTTTAGTCTTAATTTTTTTTAAGTCTATCATGCAGGAAACTGTAGATTTGTGAGTATAATGCAAACTTCGATCAAATCAGTGCTTATTTTTCAAAACCAATGCACAATGTAGTCATATGTTTTCTTAGGAATAAACTGATTAGCTGTGGCTTTTATGGTTAGAAGATATTATCAGGAATAGGCTAGAATTAAGAGCAAGGTTGCTCAAAAGATGTCTAGGAATGGTCTTAAAAATCAGAACTTGTACAGTCTGTCTGTATAATCCATTCATCAAGCAATTTTAAACTTGTTATTTGCTAGACAGCATACTTAGTGCTAGATATTGGCAGTACAAAGATGAAAAAAATGTGATACTTGATACAGTGGCAAAGCAGTTGGAGTTATAAGCTATAACAGATGCTGCAGTGGAACTCTATAGGGTGCGTATGGACAGAAGAGAATAGTTAAAATTTCTCCCCAAATGTCAGTAATGAATTCCTAGAGACAGTCTGGGGCTGAGCCATAAAACCTGAAGATGGTTTTCCTGACACATGGATCAGGATAAAGGCATTCTAGCCAGGGGAGTAGTATGAATAAAGCATTGAGGTGAAAGCATGAAGTTGTTCAGTGAATTTGAAGCACATCAGCTGACGGGAGTACAGAGATGCGGGTGGTCTGCATTGATCGGGAGGACTGAAGAGGTAAAAAGGAGGCAGACTGGGGGGTCTTGGTCGACATACTGTTGGCATTTAGGAAGCACGGGGAGCCACTGCCGGGTATTCCGTACAGGGATAAGATACTTAGATTTTTATTTTATTAAGATTATTCTAGCAGCATTGGAGATAAAAAATATTATAAGTGGGAGAGTAGAAAAAACAGGAAAGAATACAAAAGATCATTTTTCAGAATAGAGATAAAAATATCAAATAAAAGACTAAAAGATCTAACCTAGAAGTGTCTTAAAAATAGTTATGTCCAAATAACATGTATTGGAATGGAAGGATGGTTCAAGATCTGGAAGTTAATTTTTTATGTTTAAAGGGGAAAAGCCATATGATCATCTCATCAATAGATATATATTTAATAAAATTCAATAGTAATTTATGGTAAAAATTGTAAGCAAATTAGGAACAGAGTAGAATGTCAATAAGCAGATCTAGGCTATCCTACAGAAACCTACAAGTATCATTATATTTAATGGTGAAACATTAAAAGCATTCCCAGTACAGTCAATAGCAGGACAAGGATTCTTACTCTCACTTTTACTATTCAGCACTGTCTTAGATGTCCTAACCAATGCAATCAGAAAAGAAAAATAAATTAAAGAGGAACAATTGGAAAGAAAGGCAAATTTGTCGTTACTCAGGATGATATACTTGTCTCCGTAGTAGATTGAAGAGATACTACAGACAACTAGAAATAATAAGAGATACCAGCAAGGACACTTGGCATAAGGTCACCACATATGATTAAGAGTATTGCTATATGTCAGTAATACCAAAGCAAGGTTAATTAAAAATCCAATTAACAGTAGCAAAAATTCTAAAAGAATCCTATAAATAAACATACCCCCAAATATATGGGATTTTACTGGCAAAAAGAAAATATGAAACATGACAAGATATATCTGGTTAGTGTCTGTGAAGTATCATCAGAAATATTCCAATTCCCTTTCAAATTAGTTTATATACTCAATATAATAATTCCAGTAACACTCCCAAATAAGTTTTTGGGATTCTAAAACTCTGTATGGAAAAGTGGTGTTCTACAAATTGTTCACAAAATTCTGAAAAAGAAAAAGAAGGAGGTGGGGACTAGGCCTTTGAAATATCTAGATTTATTTCTTAAACTATAATAATTATAACTGTGGTTTAACAGAGTAAACACAATAAAGTGGTATCTTCATTGGGACTCAATAAAGATACCAAAACCAGATTCAGATTTCTGTGTGTCCTTGATGTGTGTTAAGAGGAGGATTACTAATCCTTGTAGGATTATTCAGCAAATGGCGTTGGGACAGTGGTTTGCATATACAAAACAAGTTATTTTAACGCCTCACACATTACCTAATACCTCACTCCATACATGAAAATAATGATCTAATTGTGAAAAGCTGTCTTAAAATTATAAAGTTCATAAAGTTGAAACAATGGAATGTATGTAACAAAACAGAAACAGACTCATAGATACAGAGAACAAACTAGTGGTTACCAGTGGGGCAAGGAAGCCAGGGAGGGCAAGATAGGGGGAGGGGAGTAAGAGGTACAACTATATATAAAATAAATAAGCTACAAGGATATACTGTACAGCATAGGGAATATAGTCAATATATATATATATTTTAAATTAATTAATTTATTTTTGGCTGTGTTGGGTCTTCATTTCTGTGCGAGGGCTTTCTCCAGTTGCGGCAAGCGGGGGCCACTCTTCATCGCGGTGCGTGGGCCTCTCACTATCGCGGCCTCTCTTGTTGTGGAGCACACGTTCCAGACACGCAGGCTGGGTAGTTGTGGCTCACGGGCCTAGTTGCTCTGCGGCATGTGGGATCTTCCCAGACCAGGGTTCGAACCCGTGTCCCCTGCATTGGCAGGCAGACTGTCAGCCACTGCGCCACCAGGGAAGCCCCATAGTCAATATTTTATAATAACTTTAAATGGAGTATAATCTATAGGAATCTTGAATCCCTGTGTTGTATACCTGAAACTAATATACTGTAAATAAACTATACTTCAACAAAGTTAAAAAAAAGAAATAGAATCGAGGTAGTCTATGGTGTTTGTAAACTTATACCTCATGAAACTGTAGTTCGTTTTTACATTATTGTGTCAGCTGTTTCTTGGTGGAGACTAAGTTTTTCTTCAAACACTTGCTTCTTGTCATATGAGTATTTAATTAAGGGAAGGCTAATGTTTGCCTGAACTTGAGGACAAATTTATTGGCATATTGTAAAATATCTATTGGGTGTTTTTTCTGTAAGAGTTCCAGATTTGTAGTATGCAGAAATTTTGCCTTAAATTGATAGCTTTAGGCTTTACATGAGCCATGATGAAATGGATAAAATACTGTATTAAGATACCACCTTTATTATACCACCTTTATTAAGATACCACCTTTATTATAATTGTATAATTAAGATATTAAGATACCACCTTTATTATAATTCAGTGTAAATTTAGCTCTGGTCAGCAGTGGTTCTCATCCTTTAGTGTGCTTCAGAATTACTGGAGAGCTTTTTAAAACTAGTGGTATTTGGCCCACTCATAGAAATACAGTTTCAATTAATTCAGATTATAGCCCAGACACTGTTGTTCTTTGTTTTTTTTGTTTTGTTTGCGGTACGTGGGCCTCTCACTGCTGTGGCCTCTCCCGTTGCGGAGTACAGGCTCCGGACGCGCAGGCTCAGCGGCCATGGCTCACAGGCCCAGCCGCTCCGCGGCATGTGGGATCTTCCCGGACCGGGGCACGAACCCGTGTCCCCTGCATCGGCAGGCGGACTCTCAACCACTGCGCCACCGGGGAAGCCCGACACTGGTATTTTTCAAGAGCTCAGTACTTGAATCCAATATGCAGCCAAGATTGAGAGCACCTGAATTGAACACTAGGGTCTTTTATTTCTATATTATTCACTTATTCTTGATAGACTAATTGCTGTTAAAAAAACAACAACAAAAAAACAAAACCTGCATCTCAGTGGCTTGCAAAATAAAGATTTATTTCTCCCTAAGTCACAGCTCAGTGACTGTGGGTGTGGAGGCTAGTGGGGAGGGGACCCACCCTTTTATTCTGGTAACGCCATCCTCCTGTAAGAGTCTCAGAATTTTTCACATGGTAAATGAGGGAAGAGAGAACAAGGGAGATGAGTGGGAGGTTTTCTGTTCAGCCCTGAATTGGTAGATACACTTCTATCCCTATTACCTTAGCCAGATGCAGGCTTAAGGTCTCCACTTAAGTTCAAGGAAGTCTGGAATTCTAGTCTCAGTTTGTGCCCTGGAGGAAAGGAAACTGGGTTTGGTGAATACGGGGCCACCTCTACCTAAAACCGATTTTGATGAAAACAAGCACAGAGATACTCTCAAAGACAATAGTAAATGATAGCTCGTCAAAAACTGCTTTATTCCTTAAACTTTTGTGTAGTATCTTGAAAAAGCATGTACGTATTTATTTTTACGTGGTCACAGGGCTTGGATTAATGGCTTTTGAAGCCGAGAGCCATGCAGGGGAGGAGCGTACAGTCAGTATGTGGAGGACTGTCCAAGTGTGCACCTGAAGTGTTTAGGAATTCAGGGAGGTAGAAGAGAAAGCAGAGTCACATTTTCCCACCCTTTGGTTATCAAAGATCACCTGTTAAGTAGGACCAGAGATCCTGACTTCTGTTTCGGTGTTAATATCAGTGCATCGTGCAGATACTCAGTTTGGTTTCACACACTCTACTTTCCAGTCCCTTGTTGATAATCTCACTGTAACGCTGCTCGTATGGGAAAGAGAGAATTATTGAGATTGTCTTTAACCTTTTATATGAATATTGTGTTGCATAAATGTAGGTTTTGAATCACAAGGCTGTTTCTGTAGGGCTTCTATTTAAAACAGGGTTACTTTATCGCTGTTTTCAGATATGGGGAGGAACATGGTGTATTTCCATTCACCAGGAATGTCTAGGTTCTTCCAACAGTTATGTAGACTTTAGGTAAATTAAACTCCACATTCCAAGATATTATTAAAGAGCGATAAGACTTTTGTTCTCCTTTATTCTAAACTCAAGACATTGAAATAAGTTGCTTATTTTAATAATATTTGACAGCACTCTCAAGAGAGAATGCTGAATAAAATACTGCAAACACTTGGTTTTACATAGATATTTTGAACGGCTGTAGGAATGGTAAAGATATGAAAATTGTTTTCCAATTCATGATAGGAATTTCCATTATTAGTACGTCAAAAATCATTCTGATTATCTTATAGTCGTATCATATTCTAAAGTCTGACTTCGATGAATTCTTCTGTCTCGGTTGTGATTAATTTTGGTCACTAATTATTCAAGCTTTCTAAAATCTATTTCTTTGATTTGTCTATTAATCATTTCTCCAAAGAATAAAATATTATTTTAGTATTGAAAACCAATTTCAGTGAGTATATTACATATTAGTCTGTTAGTCTGCAGAATATTTAGATGATTTTTAAAGAAACAGTCTCCAGTGGCTTAATTATGTAAATGTACGTACACGTCTCATATCCCACCGTATTAGGGAATGCAGGATTTCATTTTTTTTTTATTTTTCTAGATTTATTCAATTCTGTTTTTTTTTTTTTGGTTTAAATCTGGGCACTACTACTTGTTGGTTACGCCGTTTGTGTAATTTGTTGGAATTCTCTGAGTTGCAGCTTCTCTTTGTGGCAGTTCTGGCTTACTCATACTCATCATTACTCATAATGATGATCCGAAGCAGTGGGTTCTTCGTGAACGCCTAGTCCCTGACTCAGGGCAGGATTCAGTCAGTGGAGCTTCCTGCCGGATTACCAGTCATCTATGCCTGTTACACAGACAAGCCTCTACAATAGTTGGCCCTCCTTGTTGTAAACCTTCACTTAATGAATATGCGTGGTACATACCACTTGTTCTGAATCACAGTGTCGCACTATAACGTCTGGTGTATTGAATTGCCTACCAGTGACCAAAAGGACAGTTTTAACATAAGAAACCAGTTTGAGAGACAACATATTTTATTTATTTATTTATTTTGCATTTTTCATATAGAGTTTTATTTGCTCTTTCCGCAAAAATAACAATCTGCATTTTGTAAAGAGTGCACACAAATTCGAATGTCTCAAAATATGTGACTTTTTTACTTATCCAAGAATAAATGGTATTCATCATACTTAGCAGGAACATCATGGGTTTCATTTTCAAAGTATTTTGCAAGCATCAGCTAATTAAGCCTCCTGTAGTCTTCAGTTTGACAGTTGTTTTCAAAAGTTGAGAGACAACATATTTTAAACCACAGACAATGAGTTAAAAACTGAAGTACAAAAAACCCAAACTGGTGAAAAACATCAGTGTAAAGTATTTTAAGATGATTTATTAAAATTAGATAAGACAAGTCTGAATTAGAAGAAAGTCTAAATCACTGAATTTTCAAATGCCAATAGCATGTTTTTAATTCCTAGCACATATGAGGCCTTCAAAGCAACTGTTACCATGGTTTTGGAAAGAAACAGCTTCTATTTCTACCTCAGTGAATGAATCAGAATCATTTTAAATTACCTCAGCACCTTTTATATAGAAATTAATTTAGTATGATTTTAGTATAGTTTGTTTTCCAGATAGATAACTAACAAAGTACTAAGACTGTGAGTCTAATTATATTACTTTATCTTTGATTAATATTTTTCGTTGAATAAAAGTGAACATTACCTGTGATCAAATAATAAATTAACTGAATAAAAATTATTAATGTTTTTGTTTACAGTATAAGAGTTTAAATATTTCTGAGGAGTTAGCTAGAAACTGGTGAGAACTGAAACTCTGGCGGCATTAATGCAATGCCAAGGAGTTTGGGTTGTGTTGTTGTTTGTCCATTCATTTACTCACTAAATAAATATTGATTGAAGGCCTACTGTGTGCCAGGCACTCTGCTAGGTGCTCAAAATATAACAGCGATGGAAATAAACATGGTTAGTGACATCACAGATATTCATAAACTAATAGGGGAGAAGCACAAGTAGATAATTGCTACGCAGGCATTGGTATTTGAAAAGATCCAGTAAAAAAAAAACCAAAAAAACAACAAAACCCTTATTACTCACCCAAGTTTGGATTGAAGACAAATGCTCTTGCAGAAGGAGCTCGAAGTGTTATAGCTCTTTTACTACTGATAGTGAGCTTAGAGAACAGGATTTTAGCTAGTCTCTCCAAGGGGGCTTTTTAGTACGTCAGCTCTGAGTTGGACAGACTCGCTCAGATGCAAGCATCGTGGACCAGTGGCCACCTCTCAGAGCCTGCCCTTCTACTGATGTGTGGTGCGGAGGGGCAGAGAATTATAGACAAGTATGAAGGCTGAAGGTGGAGACGTGCGAGATCGTGGACTTTAGGGAACTCACTGTAGTTCAGATTGGTGTATAAAGATAGGAGGGATGTCTGCAGGAAGAGGGGGGATCCGTATGGCACAGGGCCTTGGGGTCACGTTGGCCAGTTTCGATTTTATCCTAAGAGCAGCATGGAGCCATAGGTTTTAAATAGATGGTTGACAAGGTCACATTATTATTATTATTATTATTATTTTTGCGGTACGCGGGCCTCTCACCGTTGTGGCCTCTCCCGTTGCGGAGCAACAGGCTCCGGATGCGCAGGCTCGGCGGCCATGGCTCACGGGCACAGCCGCTCCGCGGCATGTGGGATCCTCCCGGACCGGGGCACGAACCCATGTCCCCTGCATCGGCAGGCGGACTCTCAACCACTGCGCCACCAGGGAAGCTCCACATTATTTTTTTAATGTCATCTAGGAAGCATTGCTCAGGGTGGATCTGAAAAGGACAAAAGAGAATGAGCACCTACTCTACAGGCTGTTTTCATACTAGAAAATAGAGGCCACACAATGTGAACAGGAGTAGTAAGAGTCTGAGTGGAGAGGTTGGAAGACATTTGCCGTTTCATCTTTCTAGCCTCTTGTAGCCATTGCACTGCTCTTTAGCACCTCCACCAAGAGGGGGCGCAGAGGAGCTGAATCGGACCTTCCCGGTGTTCTTGCAGAACCACCATTCTGAGGAATGAGTAGTCATTTTTTTAATTGCAATGAATAGTCACAGAGTGGTTTGGGATTAACTGAAAATTTCATTTATTCATCCTGTCCCAAGATCTCATTAGTATGTGTGATTGAGTTGGAAATGATTTTAATTATTTACTTGACCCTTTTAATTACCTCATTTTTCCTGTGATACTTTGTAAGCTTTCTGCATATTTTTAATTGATCACATCAGAGGAGTCACAGCTTCAGTAAGATGGGTCCTGAAAACAACAGCAACACAAGCAGCAAAGCCATGTTCTAAAGTTCTGTGAAGTTCATTTTGGGATTAGATGAAAAGCAAAATCATTCTTGGACCATGCTGTTTGTTTAAGATTAAACCTTTCCTCGTTGAAGTTGGATTGCTTTTGGTTTGAAGACCTAGAGTGGACACTGCATGCCTAAAGGCTCAACAGTCCCAATGTTATCTAATCCTTGACCTAACTTTAGAAGCTTCTGTATCTACAAAGTTAAGTCCTCTTAATTTTGCTGTGTCATTTCTGTAACCGTCTGCTTCTGCGCTTCACCATCTTTTTGAGATGGGTATTCACTGTTGTGTACACATTTTTGTCTTCACTGACCTAGCACTGTACGTGTATCATTAAGAGTCAGAGATGATAGTCATGTGATCGTCCATTCATTCCACTACCACTCAGTGTGCACTCCTGTCGTGCCTGGCACTGTTTACTGCTCTGTACACCCAAAGATAATAAAATGTAACGAGTGTAGCTATAACTGCTCATGATAAATGTTAACAGAGGTACCTGGCTCTCACAGCATAGAGAAGGGAATGACTCATTTTCCTTTCATTATCTAAGAAGGAAACTTTGGATAAGGGTTTGAGGAATGGAAAGGAGTGTGTCAAACTACAAAAAAAGTGAGCATATGCCAAGTAGAGGTATTAGCATATGTAAAAAAAAGCCCAGAAACAAAGATAATGGAAGTGCCCTGTATTTTTATTTTCCACTGTGTTATCAAGGCAGAGTCTCCCTAAATTTTAGATTATAGAGTATGTATATGTAGGTCTTGGAGCTGTGAGAGCTATGAATTATGTTTGGAGATCCTAGCCCAAACCACTTGCTTTATAGCGTAGAACTTGAGACCCAGGAAAACCAAGAGACTTGCCAGAGGTGACGTGGCTGATCAAAGGCAGAGCAGGGTCTCCCCACTGTCAGTCAGCAGCTCTAACCACACTGACATCCCCAGTGAAATCAGAAGCCTCTTGGTTGTTATCTTTGATACCTTATTTTCTGTCTCTTGTTTGTGAATCCTTAGGAAAGGCTCTGAAGTTTGAAGCTCAGCTCTTGTGAAAACAGGGATGTTATCAGCGTGATGTAAGCCACAGTTTTGTTTGAGGTGTTCCACTGCATCTTTGATCGGCACTGTTCACTCTACCACATACTTGCCACTGAAGATAATTTTGAGTGGAGGCTTATATCCAGAGCATCCAGAGAAGTGTTTATAGTTAGCTGAAGATGGTTTTAGTCTCGGATCAAGATAAAAGCTCTTGGGAAGAGTGATGATCTGTTCTACTTTTTTTTCTAGTGTGGACAAAAATATGTTATGAAGGAAATAAAATTACAGTGTGAGAGAGGTTTTGAGTCTGAGATTCAGGTCCCCATAGACTTCTAATAAATAAAGGAAAGCTGTGTAGAAACATTTACACTCATCTTTCAGATGAGCAAGGGGAATAGCAGAGGCATCCATTCTCCTCAAGAGGTTTACATTTTCACAGCTACCAGTTCAACAGTTGTAGGGCACAGGGATTACGCTGAGTATCTACAATGCAACTGCCATATTTCTTAGAATATATAGATATATACCAACTCTACTTTCTTAAATTATAAAAGGTTTTAGGGAGTTTTTTTTTTCTTTTCCTTTTATCTGCCCAGGCAGTATGGATTACAAATTTATCTTTAACAAATCCCATGTCATTTTTAAAAAGACGTCAGCTAACAGTTTTCAATAGCAAAGATTTCAAAGAAAGTTTAAAAGGATTATTGGTAAAGTAAAACAGTTTGCAAGTGAAAATGTCCATATTTTAAAATTTCATGTTCAGGAATTTTTGTTGTTACTTCTGTCAGTCTTGCTAGAAATAATAATTGGCATGAATTGAACAGCCATCAAAGATTTTGCATTTTATTGCAAATAAAATAATTTTTTAGCAAAATGTCTATATGTTTTATTGTTAGTAGTAGTAAGATACACTGGAACATTGTATTGTTTGTGAATTTATTTCCAGCACAAGAAAATTTAAAACAAAATATCTAGTGCTTAGTAGCTGCATCTGATACAAATCTAAAAACATTTTGCTTTTTTAAAATACATTTTAGAGCTAAGCTAGGGTCCTTTGAACAAACTGATGGAGAATAAAGTATATGCAGAGAATCTTAATGTGAAGGGGGGAATGAATAGTAGCCGCATGGGAGAATTTAGGTCAGTTACACTGCACATGATTCTCTTGTGACTGAAAATAGTTTTCAAGTAGGGAACAATGTACTCAGCTCCTCTCCTACCCCCAGCAGTGTGGCCGGCTTGTCCTGCCCAGGAAATAACTGTTTCCACCGCCCAAAGTACGGAGAACCCATAACTGACTTCCCCAAGATGTACTTTTTATCTCTATTTGTTTCTCTTTCTGAAACCCCAGAGCCACACATTATGTACATTGTAGCCATACTGTACTGCCGATTTCAACACCATCACTATCCTACTTTCATTTTTTTGGAAAAATACATAAGTACTCTATTTCAAAATCTTTACTTTAAAAAGGGAAAGACAGCATCAATCAGAGGCTTCTGGGCTGTATCTTCCCTGTAGCATCTCTTTTATTACCTTGCCCATCTTCTGCTCTTTTTTTGTTTGGTTCTCTTGTTAGTTCCATCCTGTTCTGCTTTCTGTCTTAAGATGGGAAAATACACTACCACGTGTAAAATAGTTAGCTAGTGGGAACCTCCTGTATAGCGCAAGGAGCTCCACTCGATGCTCTGTGGTGACCTGGATGGGTGGGATGGGTGTGGGGAGGGAGGCTCAAGAGGGAGGGGATATGTGTGTACATATAACTGATTCACTTTGTTGTACAGCAGAAACTAACACAACATTGTAAAGCAATTATACTCCCATAAAAAAATTTTTTTTTTAACGGGAATATATCAATAGTAGAGTTGGGCAGAAGTATAAAGGGGAGAGGAAATGGATTTGGGGAGAGGAGTTGTGGGATGTCTTTATGAGTGTGTTTGGTCTTCATTTTTATATGGAAGAGATGAATTTTTAAAAATACGTTGACACATTCTTTAGGCATATAAGCATCTACTCTATTTCCTTGGTGGAGTCCAGCTTTGAAAATACATGTGGCTCAGAGAATAGGCTTACCTAGGTTTGGATGAGTAGTAACCTAAAGGCAAGTACAAGCTCCTTTAAAGAGCCCGTGTTTTCATAGCAGATCAAGGCAAAGCGTGTGTCAGTGCCGCCCTGAAGGACAGGTTTCACAGGAGATGGCAGCAGGGGTGGGCCAGTTTTGATCCGAGCTGCTAAGATACTAGGGCTATAGAAAATCTAAACATGTTCTCTATTTTAAAATTGGGCCGAAGATAAATGCCTGAAGGTGATGGATGCCGCGGACAAGTGGGCTTTCTCCAGCAAGTGGTATCTTGCTGAGGTCTGTATCCTTGACTTTCCTAACTAAGGCAGCATTGTATTTGCGACTTTTGCTGAATCCCCCAGGAGTGCCCCGTGCTGGTCAGTGGCAGGATGTGGCTTCAGGCCCTGGCTGACTCCTTTGTCCTGAGACCGTGCTCTTCCATTGGGAAGTAGTGGGCTGTGAGTATCAGATGATGCTGACGACCAGGGGAGCACAGTGGATCTGCCATTCGGAAGACACGTTCTTCCAGCAGTTTGCTCATTTGAATAAAGGGGTGACAGAGGACATAGAATCTTGTTTTTCTTACAGTTGCTATTCCTGCCTTTTAATGTGACCTTTTATTTCAGAACAAGGGAGTTTGTTGTGGCTTTGAAGATAAGGCTTTCCTGGACTCCTTTCTCCTTTTTCCTTTTTCACTTGTGACGGTATTAAGCTACACAACCCTGCGTATGACCCTTTAAATCTAATTTGAATAAGGAAAGCAATAAGCTTAGAACGAATTTGTTTTGTTCTTTCAAAGAGGGAAGGAGCCACGTCCAACTTCTTTTGTATGTATTCCTTATAGCTCCCTCTTCAATAAACATTTCTCAGTGGATACATATGTGAAAACACACACATGCCCACACACACACACATCCACAAACACATATAAACTAACCAAGAGCTATATTGCAGCCTGTCATTACTGTTTACTAGTACTTTTTCTTCATTATCCTTGATTTCTCTATTTTTTCTTTTCCGTTGAGAGTCTCCTTATTGTAGCTCTGAAGACTGCCATCTTCTGGCAGTCAAGTGGCCCATGTGTTCACTGCAACTAGAATGTGACCTTCAACCTTCATTTCCTTCTCTGTTGTAAAGCACAAGTCTGGTGTGTTTTTGTAAAAGCCCCCCAAAGCAGATTTCCGGTGAAAACAAACTTGTTTATTGAGAGGTGGCAAAGTGCGTGGGCAAAAGAGTTTTATTTCCAGAGAATCTGCCAAATATTTTTTGGTAGGAAACGTTCTCTTTGATGAAAAGGGAAAAAAAAAAAAAGGAGAAAGGAAGGACACAGTGGAATATTTCAGCATCACTGTGTTTTGAAGAACAATAATATCTGAAAGCTATTGCTGAATTGGCCTTGAAAGTAAAAAGAATTTAATAACTTTATTTTTCATACTTAATGATCACTCATCTTCAAACTGTCACTGTGTGCTGTTCTGTGGCATTTACTGAAAAAATTCATAAGCATATTTTTTAGAGCAGTTTTAGGATTACATAAAAATTGAGCAGAAAGTACAGAATTCACACTTACCCCATCATCCCTCCTCAGAAACACAATTTCTGGTGTTATTAACGTTTTCCATTAGTGTAGTACATTTATTACAATTGATGAGCCAATATTGATGCGTTAGTATCAACTAAAGTCCAGAGTATACATTAGAGTTCATTCTTTGCATTATATGTCCTATGGGTTTTGTCAAATGTATAAAGATATGTGTCTACCATTATAGTATCGTACAGAATAGTTTCAGACAGTCAAAGTCCTCTGGGCTCCACAGACACATCTCCCCCTCCATCACCCCAGATCCCAGGCAACCACTGATCTTTTTACTGTCTCCACACTTGTGCCTTTTCCAGAATGTCATATAATTGAAACCATTCAGTATGTAGTCTTTTCAGATGGACTTCTTTAACTTAGTAATAGGCATTTAAGAGAACAGTTCCTCCTTGTCTTTTCATGGCTTGATAACTTGCTGCTTTTTAGTTCTGTGTAGTATTTCATTGTCTGAGTGTACCACAATTTATCTGTTCACCTTTTGAAGGACATCTTGATTGCTTCCAATTTTTGCAGCTTTGAATGAAGCTGCCATAAACATTTGTGTGTAGCTTTCTGTGTGGGCATAAGTTTTCAGTTCCTTTGCACAATTACCAAGACGTGTGATTGCTGGATCATGTGGTAAGAAGACTCATCCCTCAGGATCCACGGGGGATGGTTTCCGGGATCTTCCCGCATGTACCAAAATCCTTTATATAAAATGCCCCAGTTCTTTATATGCCCCAGTTCTTTATATAAAATGATGTAGCATTTGTGTATAACCTACACACGTCCTCCCATATACTCTAAATCATCTCTAGATTACTTCTAATACCTAATGCAATGTAAATGCTGTGTAAATAGTTGTCTGTGAGCTGCAAATTCAAGGTTTCCTTTTTGAAACTTTCTGGAATTATTTTTTGTAATATTTTTGATCCAAGATAGGTTGAATTCACAGATGCAAAACCCATGAATACAGAAGGCCAATTGTATGTTTATTTCATAAGAAACTGTTAAATTGTCTTCCAGAGTGTCTATGTCATTTTGCATTTCCACCAGCAATGAATGTTTCCCTGGAAGTTCCTTCTTAAATAAGGTCTGAGACTTGTAGCTCTCTCAGTTTTGCTCCCCTGCTGTTACCCAGGAGTCCTTTAATGTGGTAAGGTGGGAGGGAGAGAAGCATCTGTGGTCCTCCGATTAGGTATTAGTGTTTTAGTGAGCCTCTGCCCTTGGGCTGTGACCTTTCCCAGGGCCTCTCTGTTTCCAACACCACCCCTAGGTGAAACTGAAACTCAGGAGTGGGCTGGAATATTTCCCTTCTTCCAGATCAGTTTAGCCTTGGTAAAATATTTTGCTTGAGGGCAGGTCTTGTTTAGAAGAACAGGATGCTCTGGGTGTATTTCAGAAAGGCTATATTCCACCCCCCCACCCCCCCCCACCCCCCACCCCCACCCCCCCCCCCCCCCCCACCCCCCCCCGCCCCGCTCCGAGGAAGCACCGAGGAATTTTTCTCTGATCTTCTCTGTGAGAACCTAGCAGGGCTCTGGCTGGTGAAGCTCACAAAAGTGCAGGGGCCTCCCTAAGACTGGCGCCTCCTGGAGTTTTAAACTCTCGTTAAAACTCAAACTGAGCTTCCAGCAAGCCATCAAGTACAGACAGTTGAGGTTTTCTTCCCGTGGCGCTGGTTCCAGCAGGGTCTCTGCTTCTGCAAACTGTGGTTGTCTGTATCTGCCTCTCTGTCTCTCCAGTTTGGGGAACACAGGTTCATCCTGGGACTTCAGTTCTGGTGAATCATAGAAGAGTCGTTCATCTTCACTCTTTTCAGCTCTTGTTAGAACGGCATGGTGACTTCTAAGCTCCTTACATGCCAGACCACAAATGGAAGTCCATTCCATGGTATTGTGATTTTTGTTGAATGAACACTCCTGCTTAAAAGTAATCTGCAAGCACTGTAAAAAGTTGTTTTTCAGATGCATGGTATTTCCAATAAAGGGGTTTGTGTGAATATCGTAAGAAGTAATCAAATGATAGTGTCATGACAGTATCATGAGAAGTAACCAAATGACAGTCCATCAGCTCGAAATGTGCTTTATAGGATTAGCTATATTTAAAGGATGTTTGGGTTAATAAAACTTCAGAAATTAGCACACTGGCTCACCCAGGCTTTGGAATGCAGAAGCCAATAATAATGCTTATAAGGTATACATATTCATACATTACACAGTATGCATGTGTCGAACTACATTACAGATCTTCCTCAACTCATGATGGGTTACGTCCCGATAAACCCGTCAGAAGCTGAAAATATCCTAAGTTGAAAATGCATTCAATATACCTACCCTACGGAACTTATTAGCGTAGGCTCGCCTACCTTAAACATACTCGAAACACCCATATTAGCCTACAGTTGGGCAAAATCATCTAGTACGAAGACTTTTATAATAAAGTATTGAATATCTCATGTAATTGATTGAATACTGTACTGAAAGTGAAGAGCAGAGTGGTTTTCTGGGTCCAGGATAGTTGTAAGTATATCCCTTGTTGATTCTCGTGATCACAGGGCTGACCGGGAGCTTAGGCTGCAGCCCTGCCCTGCATCACAAGAGAGGATCAGACCACATATCTCTAGCCTGAGAAAAGATCAAAATTCCAAATTCGAAGCATAGTTTCTGCTGAATGTGTATCACTTTCACACCACTGTAAAGTCGAAAAATCGTTAAGTCGAAACCTATGCAAGTCAGGAACTGTCCATATTTACCTTTATCCCTAATTTTCAATAGAAAGATAGCTAATCTTACAATTAACTGTCATTTTTCCAAAATTGAAACAACTTTGTAGTTAAGATAGCATGAAACTTGTGCACCCTAATGCGGCAGTGCTCTGGGATTTGTCTTTTGACACCACAGACATTTAGAATTTGAAGGGATCTTTAAAATCACTTAGCGTTTCTCATATTGTACAGATCAAATGTATAAAAGTTACGTTTCTTGTCTAGGATCAAAAAGCTGGGATGTGGAATGACTTATTCTGGACTTGCGGTACGCGGGCCTCCCACTGCTGCGGCCTCTCCCGTTGCGGAGCGCAGGCTCCGGACGCGCAGGCTCAGCGGCCATGGCTCACGGGCCCAGCCACTCCGCGGCATGTGGGATCTTCCCGGACCGGGGCACGAACCCGCGTCCCCTGCATCGGCAGGCGGACTCCCAACCACTGCGCCACCAGGGAAGCCCTATTCTAGACTTTTTAATGGGATTTTTCAGTCTTGGTCCCGAGACAGACTTAGATCACTTTGCTCTTATTTACTTGATTAGGGGACTGGTGGAGAGTAGAATTTATAGTGTTGACCCTGCAACCCTGAAAGATTTCAAAGCCATATCTGACTCATCGCAAAATGGCTAAATTCTATGCCTAGAATTCGATTCTACTTTTAAAATGTTTAATTTTATTGTATTCAAACTGTTTGAAAATTTACCCCAAGTTTGGCCAGGTGGTTTAAAAATGAAAAAAAGAGGTTTAGTTGGAACACATTGGTGCCAACCTGTGTGATCTAATAGGAGCTTATTTAAGAAAATTAACCAGGGTGGTGTTGACTTCCAGAGTAGAGTATTTGGCAATGATTTTATGGTGTTCAGTAGGGATGCCACTTAACCTGTGGGCACCTCAGTTTTCTCCTCTCTAAAATAGGGTAATAGTTTCTATCTCATAGTGTTATAATAATTCAACAAATTAAATGTATACATTACTTAGAAGAATGTCTGGCAGTAGTTTCCTAATTAACGTTAGCTATTATAATTAAAGAGAACAGTGAATCAGGCTCTCGGGTTTTGCATTTTTGGTCCTCTTCCATTTAAAACTCTTTCTGAAACCGTCCTGGATGGATGACTGGCCATTTCTGGGTTATCTCTGAAACAGTTCCTTTCATTCACCCATTCTGTGTGGATATCTGTGGGGAGTGGCCGTGAGGCAGAAGTACATCTGAGTTTTGGTCACTGATTCTGTGGTCACGCAGGGCAGCAAAGTCCAGTCTTAAAATGCATTGCACACACCCATGTGTCTGTAGGGACTGAACTACCCCCCAAATCGCCAGTTCTGCTAACATTCTGATGTTCGTCTTTTCTGTTAGCATCTTTTTGCATAACGTTAAGTAAACCAGTGTAATTACAGCAGTCACTGAATTTTATGCATGTGACGTGTGTGTGTATGTGTGTGTGTCGAGGATCAATTCTAGGTGCATGAGAGGTTATGAAATGGCAATCGTGCAAAGGTAATGAGCCATACATCCAATCGTGACGTGTGAGCCTGGCTGTGCTGTGAGCTCTCATCACGTATAGACCGTTACACTATGTATTATGAAGATAGGGGCATTGCTGTTTATGAAATGTGAATATAGGGGCCTCCCTGGTGGCGCAGTGGTTGGGAGTCCGCCTGCCGATGCAGGGGACGCGGATTCGTGCCCCGGTCCGGGAAGATCCCACGTGCCGCGGAGCGGCTGGGCCCGTGAGCCATGGCCGCTGAGCCTGCGCGTCCGGAGCCTGTGCTCCGCAGCGGGAGGGGCCGCAACAGTGAGAGGCCCGCGTACCTCAAAAAAAAAAAAAAAAAAGTGAATATAGAGTTCCCCAGGACTTCCAGTCCCCACCTATCCGGACGTTTTGAAAGCAGTTAATTTTGTTTGTTTTTATGTTTCATTTTGGCAGAGTGTCTCTGTTTTCTGTCCCTGCTTCTTGAATTGATTTTGTAGAATGATTTGGTTGTTCTGCCAGCCTACACTGCAACTGTCCGGTTCTGCTGACAGTCGATTAAGTGGAAGCCTTTTTTTGAGCTGGAATTCCAAGCAGATGTAGTATGTATTCAGACACCAGTGGCACTCTTCATTCATTTACCTCACGTGCAGCCTTGTGATATTAGGCCTCAATCTGAAGCCAAGAAATCCTGGTCTTTACAAATGACGAGGCAAATGGATCGAAGTTGAATTTCATTCCAAAGTGAAGGCCATGGTGACGGAGCAGTCAGAGGGCCGCCGTGACTCTGGAGGGTGAAACCAGAGAGGGTTCCTTTAGTGGAAACCTGCCTCCTTCTGGGAACCCTAGTGCTCTGGCAGACATCGTGGGTCTAGGCAGATAACACCACAGTGCATTTTAAGATACGATCTAGATTCAGGCTTTTAATGGACTGCTGATGTATACTCAGAGTGACCAGGGGCAAAGTTCTCCCGAGATCTCCAGAGATCTGTGGAAACCTGTCTTTCTGGTCAGGACAAAAAAAAAAAAAAAAAAAAACAAAGAAAAAGAAAAAGACAACATTCTCTGTTTAGAATACAGTTTCGGCCGGTTTTTTACACTTTGCCCTATCACTTAGCAAATGAATTTGGAAACAGGGTTTGAAAGCTGCTTTATAGTTCTCAATGGCAATGGCTTTGAAAATGCATTTCAAATACAACTGCAGTTCCTACACCCAAAACCCAGTACTACAAAGTAGAATAGTAAACTTGCCTCTGGATAAACAACGGTTTCCTAGACTCTGCGGCACTCCTTTCTTTGAGGGACCATCGTGCGAAAAGTACTTTGAAGGTGAATGATGCCATTCAAGTATTTTGTTTGGCCCAAATAACTTTTTACAGGAAATATAAAAAAAAAAATACATAGTGATCTAGCATTCAGAGTCAGTAGTGACAGGCCAGGATCACAAGTTACATTGCTGTTCTCATTGCTGTAGGCACAAACAAAAATTAGGCTACGTGTGTGTTTCATGTCTTTTGAGCGCAGATCAACACGGGGCAAATATATTGCTTTGGCTTTGCAGAGAATTAACACACAGATGTAACCCACTGCTTGAAATTTTGCAAATCTGGAAAATTTACGTAACACCATGTAACAATCTTGTTTTTGATTTTGTTCTTCTGCATTTTTAATGGGGATGCTATTTGATGTTGATTTCCATTTTCACGTGGCGTTAGGGAAACGGGCACCCTGACACACAGAATTTGCTTTGGATTAGTGATAGTTACTGTAAGCGTGAGCGGACGTCCTGTATTTCTGGTTACCCCGAGACTTAACTCCAAAAGAGATTCTGTACTTCGATTCAAGCTTTCCTCAATGTTTTGTTCAAAATATTTTCCTGCTTCGGACTGTGCAGTAGAAATGCTATAGAGATTTCTTTTCCCCTTGGTGATTTTCATTCTACTTTGTGATGTTCATTACATTTTTTTTTCATGCAGATAATCACAGAATAGACCTGCTCAACAGCTCTCTGCTTTGATCTGGAACTTCGCGCAGCGTTTGCCTCTTAGCTTACTGTCGTCCTAAAGGTCTTTGAACTTCTTCTACATCCCATGCACAGCACACATATACACACACATTTTCACAGGATTTTTGAATCCTGCAGAACTCTGCAAAAGATATCTCTGTCTGCCTTGCCTCTTTGTACAACTAGACAGTTCCCGTGGGCCCGCACGTAAGTAGTCAGCCTAAAACTTAACTCTGACCCTCATGCCTGATCCAAAGTGAATGACGGCAGAGTAGCTCTGTCATTACGATGATCGGCACATATCGGCTTCCCTCGGATCCCTGTCCTAATTTGGTTTGGTTTTCTTGTCCAGCCTTCTCGTTCATTCTATACCACACAGTTTTCGATTTGTCGTAAAAATTCTTTCATTTGGGGTTTCAACCAGGCTATGGGTCATTTCTGGTTGGGGAATTAAGTATTTCTCCTGAGCACCTTCCGCGTCTTGCAGAATGTCAGGTACATAGGTGTAAAGTCGGGGTTGATCGACGGGTATGTTCAATGAAAATGAAAATAAATGAAGTTCCTTGAGGGCAGGTGCCCTGTCGTGCGTCTTTGATATCTACCTTCCGCTTAGCTTATTGGGAAGCACAATTTTTGCTCAGTGTGTGGTGTAAATGGGAGTATGGGGTGGAGAAGAACTAATGGAAACAGACGGAGAGATCAGAGGCTGTAGTGATGGGTAAAGTGCATCTATTCAGTGTGTTACATCTTCATTTGTCAGCTTCCTTTCAATCCTGATGGTTCAATTCTGGACATTTCAAAGCTGTGTGCTCTGTAAGAGCTAGTCTTCTCTGCAAGCCTTTCAGGTGGCAGATATGTTTTTTTTCCGTTTCCCTTTTCTCCAATGTTTGTATGAACAATTGTTAAATATATTTCGCTAGGCATTATTTTAGTCTGGACCATTGAGTCATTTCTGTGTATTTTCTCCACTAAAATATTTTGAGGTAATCCCTGACCATATGCACACTAGCATACATGATTTGTCTTATTCTCATATTTATTTATAATAGAGAATAATAAATACCATCACATTGTTACTTGTACCAAATGGTCCTCATTCCCCCCATCACCTCCTTTTAGTATGTATTTTGCTGTCATAAAATGGGATTAAAATTGCATTACGTTGCTTAGGAATATAGTATTCAGTTGAAATGAGTACTTAAACATTTAAAAATTAGAGTCAGAGGATGAATGGATCAACTTTCCAGCCAAGCCTAGTTCACTGAACACCTCTGTGTGCGGATTAACTGGGGAATAGCTTCCTATCTCACGGAATCTGTGCCTGAGTAATTAAAAAAGTTTTATTTGAATAAGAAATAATTTAGGATCTGACAGTTAAATTATACAGCCTAATTATTTATTTAAAACATTATTTAAAACGTGTTAGTACCTTGCAGAGGTATATAAATTCCTAAATGTAAACAAAGAAGTAGAAAGATGAGGTTAAAAAATGGTGAAGGGGAAAGAGGGCAAAGGGAATTTAATTTAGAAAAATGAGGTGAAGCTGGGTGAGCTTCTTACACAGAGTATATATATCATTAAATTCTATACATTTGTAACCTATAAATTATGTCTAGTTTTTCTAACATCCGACACGAAAGGGATACAGTTACGTGAACACCATTTTCTGCAGGATAAAAACCAAGCCAGAACACGTGTCTTTCTGGTATGTAAGGGAGAAATTTGGCCAGTGGGTCCTCAAAGAACAGGAATTTTAAAAATTGGATGCCAGTATCGTCAACAAGATCCTTCTCATATATCTGGTACAGCGTTAGACTTTGTGTGACTCACGTCCACTCCGGCTGATGGCGCTCCCTCCCGTGCAGGTCTGTGGCCCCAGTGGTATGATGCTAAGTGTTTAACAGCCAGTTCTCTGGTGAGGGTGGGTAAACCCTTATCTGAAGTGTTTGACCACTTTCACGGTGTATTTCCACAAAGTTCAGTGTCACTGAAGGGGGAGCTGGAGAGACTGCGCACTTGGCCCTCTAGAGGCCGCACCAACGAGCCCCAGTAACCCCCTGGGTGGCGTCCTCACAGCTCTCCCCGGATCTTGGCTTTATCCCAGACTGGATAGAGACTTTTAGAAATGGATGGTTTATTCATCAGGCTCTATCAGTACTTATTTTTTTACTAAACCAATTTTTGTTGTTGTTGTTACTATCAAGTTGCAGTGATTTTGAATTATACTACTTAATAATTACTTACAATGAAGTTATTCCTTAATACTGGTTAAGAGCACAGCCAAATGATTTAACAATCGGGTGAACCAGAGGTAGACTGGATGCCCATCAATAAAACTGAGAACCCTGAAAATGACCTCTGCCTGAGAAGATTTTACTTTACCTCTGTACTGGTCAAGATATATGATAACTAACATTTATATTTGAGCACTTGTTTTGGGCCAGACACAGTTTTTGTTGCTTTACATATATTAGCTGGTTTTACTACTGTCAAAATCCTGTGAGTTGGGTACTATTATTATTTTCTCTTTTACCACAAGGTCAGACCTAGTGAGTTGTGCCTTTGGGATCTGATCTCAGGTTGCCTGGTTCCATTAGTCCAGCATATTTGAATTTTTGAAAACATATTCTCTGTTTGCTATTGAATATTTGTTGAATAAAGCAAAGGACACAACGGCATTGAAATAAGCTGTTCTTTAAAATGGGCTTAGGAGATGTTTGCTCTCTCCCCTGGGAACCCAGGATTAGGTATGGTGTGAAGTGTTGGTACAAGTAGAGACGCAGTCCCTCGAGCTATCTTGAAAAGGTGAGATGTCAAGCGT
This sequence comes from Tursiops truncatus, assembly GCF_011762595.2. Taxonomy (NCBI): domain Eukaryota; kingdom Metazoa; phylum Chordata; class Mammalia; order Artiodactyla; family Delphinidae; genus Tursiops; species Tursiops truncatus. The sequence goes on from NC_047054.1 coordinate 5,789,558, forward strand.
GGGCTTTGCCTAGTCGTGGATTATCTGTGTGGCAAAAGCCCAGCCACTCTTCTTCCAGACGATGGACGATTTGTCTCTCCTTAGGACGCCGTCTAACAAAAGTTGTGGTTTATCTTGGACTCCTAAAAGACCAGAGAGTGTTTTACCTGTTAAAGGTCACTGTCTGACGCTCTTGACTTAAATGTTTATTAGACTCTCCCAGCCCCCTGCACTGCCTCCTCTGTGCTACCGGTGTTTGGTTTAGTTCCTGATTCTGTCTTTGGTTGTAACTGCGTGCCTTGCTGTTGCTCAGAGAGCAGAGGTAAGGGTTTACTCTTACCCTGGTTAAGTAGAAAATACCTGAAGTCTAAACTATGTTTGAGACCCAAAACAATAGAGAGATATGAGACCCTGTGAGTAATGGGGACAGAAATATAGCTGGGCTATGAAGGCTGAACTACAGCCGTACAACCGTAGACACCTAATAAGCTTACTTTTCAAGCTGTCCTTGCTCTCAGAAAACAGAAATGTATCACCTTCTTTAATGATTGAAGGAAGAATGGAAATGATGACTTCTGTCCTTCTGAGGAGATGACAACCTGACTCATCATTTCAGATTCACTAGTCTTTAGCCTCTTGGGTTTTACTTGACTTTTTTAGTGCGAAGATAATAGATATTTCTGGGTATTTACTTGAGGGAAACAAAAACACGAATTTGAGAAGATACATGCACCACCATGTTCATTGTAGTATTATTTACAATAGCCAGATATGGAAGCAACTTAAGTGCCCATCAACAGATGAATGGGGAAAGATTATACATATATATATATATGTATGTATGTAGTGGAATGTGTATATATATACACACATATTTATATATATACACACATACATATATACACACATATATATTATATATACACATATATATAGTGGAATATTACTCAGCCATAAAAAATGAAATCTTGCCATTTGTGGCAACATGGATGAACCTAGAGAGTATTATTCTAAGTGAAATAAGTCAGAGAAAGGCAAACACTGTATGATTTCACTTATATGTGGAATCTAAAAAACAAAACAAAACAAAAGCAGAATCATAGATACAGAGAACAGATTGATGATTGCCAGAGGAAAGAGGGTGAAGGGTGTAAGAGGTGCAAACTTGTAGTTATAAAAATAAATAAGCTACAGGGATGTGATGTACAGCAAAAGGAATGTTGTTAATAATAATCTAATAACTTTGTATGAGGACAGGTAGTTACTGGACTTATCATTGTGATCATTCTGTCATGTATGCAAATATCGAATCACTATGTTGTGCACTGAAACTGACATAATACTGTATGTCAACTATATTCCATTACAAAGTTTAAAGGTAAATAGCTACGTGTGACTGGAGTCTACCTTATTAGTGAAGCTCTAGACCAGGCTACCTCTCTGGGAGGAGCGAGGTACATCCTAGGTTGGCAAGGAGAGCCAAGGAGAGTTAATTGGACACGTTTCTGTTACCCAGCTTTCATCGCTGCCAGTGTTGAGTCCAACTGTGAAAAAAGATGATTATAAACCAACTGGGTTAACATTACTAACTCCCTTTTAACAGTAACCGTGGTAGCACACACTGTACGTCTGCCATGCGTCCAGCAGGCTTCAAAGTTGTGTGGTGTGTTGTAATCAAGAAGGCGATATTACTGTATTAACTAAGAATAATGGCAATTAAGGGAAGCATCAATTAAATTTCTGCCATGTTTCTGCTTTGCAGGCATTTGGCTGCCCTTGTTGTGGTTAGAAAGTTCTTTCTCCTCCACCCTTTGTACTACGTATCTTAAAGTGGATGTAAATTTAGGTTTCTGAAAATGCTATTTCCTGGGCCATTTTCACATCTAGCGCACAAATTATTATTCTCCTAGAATACTTCTCTGTGGAAAATTGTCATGGTACAGTAGAGGTTCCAACACAGTCTATTTATAGGTTTTTCAGGTACAAAAATGATAGAATTCTGGGAACAGTTTGATGAAGAATAAAATCTCCCTGCCTTTGATATTATTCTTTATTTGATGGAAATTAGGATTGTAGATACTTAGAATGCATGCCGTCTTCCATGGTCAAAGCAGAACCTTCCCATTATTTAACTGTCATGGTGAGGGGATTTCTGTTTTCTTTGGGCCTTGTACTACAGCAGGACAGGACTCATTAGTGGAAGAGATGGGTCACTGTCCACATTACTGTATGATTTCATGGGCTCTGGAAAGGCACTCGCGTAAAACTTTTCACAAAAGAGACACTCAGAAACATTTGTGGAATAGGTGAATGAACTAATGCTTTCTAAATATTCCTAGTTTCATGTTGCCTAAATAGAAGAATTTAAGCTGTTTGCAAAACCACCTCCTCAAGGAATGTACTAAATGAACAGATACGGGGAAGCCCGCCAGCTTGACTTTATCTTCTAAGTGCGCTTGAAATCAAACGGGGAAGGACTCTGGAAGGATCGGCCAGAGCAGATGCCCGTGTTTCTTTGCCAGTTCCAAGGAATCTCTACTAAGGTCAGCTCTTGATAAGAAGAAACAGGAGTACTAGGTACGACTCAATCTAATAGCACTTGACTATTTAGCTTCTTAGATTGAACAAAAAAAAACACAACAGCTTAACCTTTTTTTTAAAAAAATTATTTATTTATTTATGGCTGTGTTGGGTCTTCGTTTCTGTGCGAGGGCTTTCTCCAGTTGTGGCAAGCGGGGGCCACTCTTCATCGCCGTGCGCGGGCCTCTCACTATTGCGGCCTCTCTTGTTGTGGAGCACAGGCTCCAGACGCGCAGGCTCAGTGGTTGTGGCTCACGGGCCTAGTTGCTCTGCGGCATGTGGGATCTTCCCAGACCAGGGCTCGAACCTGTGGTCCCCTGCATTGGCAGGCAGATTCTCAACCACTGCGCCACCAGGGAAGCCCTTAACCTTTTTTTTAACATAAAATATGTGCCAAACAGATAATTTTAAGATCAGATATGAAATTTATACTACTGGAATTAAAAAAATCTCCCCCTGGTTCAAAAAGTAATTCATTTTTCATTGTGAGCAAATTGAAATGATAGGAAAGCACTAAAAAAACATCAGTATCACTTGTAATAACATCACTCATTGATAAGGACTTTAAATTTCTGGGTATTTCTTTTGAAAATATTTTATGATATCTGGGAGTATATGAAACTTTGGGTTAGCTGTTCATTTTAGGAGCTGTTTCTTGATTCCTTAGTTGCATGGAAGAAGTTTAACTGAGGGAGAAAAGGTAGCTGGTTTCCTCTCCCCACCCCGATCCCCACATATATACATACCACCAAGTGCAGCCTTCTTGCTAGAATAGGAAAAGTATCTGGTCTTTCTCAGGAAATTATCACTTGTTTTCAAGGATCTTTAGTTAATTTCAATTATTGCCCTTTACTTACTTTAATAGCAATTAATTGGTGGTAATTATTATTATAGTATCAATATATTTACTTCACTTGATGGGGCACAGGCCCATAACATAACTTTGTGGCAAATGTTTCAAGATTCCAGCAAAAGGAAGGGGTAGCGTCACAATTATAATTCTCCTTTCTTCTATTTAATTGTATCTGCTTTCCTCTGAGGTTAACCCATGTGATTTAGTTCTATATTTGTTATAATAATGCTTTATATAAGATTTAGTGGAATAATCAGAATTTCCTAGTTTAATTTTCTAAAGTCAAACAAACAGTATAGAGAAGGTGGAACAAGATGAAGTATATTAGTCAGTTTGAGCTGCCATAACAAAATACCATAAACTGGGTGGCGTAAATAACAGGTATTTATTTCTTGCAGTTCTGCAGATTGGAGGTCCCAGGTCAGGGTGCCAACGGATGGCCATCTTCTTCTAGTCTCACATGGCAAAGAGAAACAAACATTCACTCTTCTTTTAAGGGCACTAATCCAGTCATGAGGGCTCCACCCTCAGGACCTAATCTCCTTCCACGGGCCCTACCTTCTAACATCATCACATTGGGGCTTAGGATTTCAACACAGGAATTTTGGGGGGGGACACACAAACGTTCAGTCCATGACATAAGGATTCCATGATATTGGAGAAAGGATTACAAAGTTCTGTTCTTCATAGGGCTTATTAAGCTGCAAGTAATATCCTTAGGCATCCTTGCAATTACTAACTTGGAAATGAGATGTGGTTGGAAAAAAACCAGGTATCCTTTTGCTAGGTGCTGTGGTGGCACACACCGCTGCAGAGAAACAAGAGGGGAACTTCATTTATTCACTCATATTATTCATATGTTAATTCATCCATACATTCAGTGATTATTCAAGTGTCTACTGTGTTTCCAGATATCTTGCTAAAAATCTAGAATATGATGAGAAAACTGAGACTATAAACTTTCTATTTTCCTAAAAAACCTGGTGGGGAGACCATATAACATACTTGAAAAAAGTACTCAGACCTTCGTTCTGCTATTAATTGTGCAATTAAAATCTTGGCTGTCTGGTTAAATCAACATTTTAAAATTTCACCTGAGTGGTCATCATACCTGCTCTCTTAGCCGTTCATTTGGAGAAGCAAATGAGGTAATGAATGTACAAGCCTTTGCAGAATATGTATTATAGCACAAATGCTAATTATTATTGGGACTGATTTGAAAATACCTATGAGATTTGCGAGATGCTTGTATATATAATCTTTCATCTTGGAGACATCATTATTTTTGAGTTCTTCAGGTTTAGGAAACATATGAAGATAATACTGAATATTTTTAAATGATTTTCTTCAGTAGAAGTTTTCCCTCTAGTGGTTGCTGTGGAAATCACATGAGGAGTTTCTGTTGGTACACATCAAAATGGAAAAGAAAACAATCAAACTAAAGAGAACTGAAAAGAAAAGAAAAGAAAACGAAACAAAAAAACATACTCTGAATTATTGAGAAGATGTTAACTGTTTTTTAAAGGCTCTCCACTTGGACTTTTAAAGTTACATGACATTCAGTTTTCGAAAATGAGGAAGAACAATCTTTGCTCCTTTCCTGGTGCCTGGTTGATTTGAATGGAGATGGTGGTTAAGTCATCTTTGGTTTGGAAGAAGCAATAAAGAAGGCTGCCCTCTCCACCTTGTAATGTGCATGAAGACTTGGGACTACAGGTTCTGATCTGCTTCCAGTACAGCAGTGATCTCCAATCTTGGCTTCCTCGCAGGAAGCTGAACAGAAGTTCTGGGTGAGTAAGCATATTTGGTCTTTCTAACAGGTACTTTTAAAGAAATGATTCCAAAAGGTAAAAAAAAAAAATTTCATTTGTTGGGAAGATTGATACATTAAAAAAAATCCAACCTCTAACATGGCCTACCAGGTCACCCGTTATCTCTCCCTTGCCGGCCTCTGCAGCTGTGCACCGTCCTGTTCTCCTCTTTGCCCCCTGTCCCCGTTTTCTGACTGTGCAGTCATCTAATAATTAATTAATTTATGGCTGCGTTGGGTCTCCATTGCTGCACGCAGGCTTTCTCTAGTTGCAGCGAGCAAGGGCTACTCTTCGTTGCGGTGCGCGGGCTTCTCATTGCGGTGGCTTCTCTTGTTGCAGAGCACGGGCTCTAGGTGCACAGGCTTCAGTAGTTGTGGCTCACAGGCTCTAGAGCGCAGGCTCAGTGGTTATGGCACATGGCCTTAGTTGCTACGTGGCATAAGGGATCTTCCTGGACCAGGGATTGAACCCGTGTCCCCTGCACTGGCAGGTTGATTCTTAACCGCTGCGCCACCAGGGAAATCCCTGTGCTGTCATCTTAGGTCCCTCAGACACTGCACGTTTGGACGTGCCATTCCCTATTCTTGGGATGCTCGTCATCACATCACTGGCTCCTATAGACTGAAACCTCACCTACCTCAAAAAGGTTTTCCCTGACCCACCTGACAAAGTAGGCTTTTGACAATTAATCTTTGTCACACCCCCCATTTATTCACCCAGAGCTCTTACCACAATCTGTTTACTTACTAATTTCCTGTCTACATCCCTGCCCAGAATGGAAGCTATGTGAGGCCGGAGATTTGTCTCTCTTATTCACAGTTGTATCCCAGAACCGAGAGCAGATGCCTGTTATAGGTTGACACAATGCATAAATGAATGGGAAATGATATTAACATTAACTCATTGGAGTCAATTGCATAAAGCTTTTTCTGAAACATTAGTCTTTGGTGCCCTGTCTTAGTTGAGACTAATTTTTCCGCCTTTGAAACCATTTAACTTCCTAACTTCACATTGAAATAAGGGTTGTAAAAGGTTTGCAGTTCTTTACCCAGAAGCTCTATTCCAGAATTACAAAATTGAAACATGGGGGGGAGAAATGTTTAGTGAGCTCTGTTTGTGCTGAATAAGAACATGATGCTTTTATTTCTGTCTGTTATTAAATTCAGCTTGATTCTGACAGCTTGTTTAGTGATATGTTGTTTCTTATATCTGTACAATAAGAAGTCATTTCATAAATTGAAGTCGTTTTTCTGAAACTCACGTTATTCCGTCTTGCTCCGTCTTCCGTAAAGAGATAATTGCTGTTCGCGCTCACATGGTTGGCTTCCTCAGAATCTTTTCCAGCCTCAATAAATGATAAAAAACAAATCAAAACAAAACCTCTTCAAAAATGGCTTGTTTTTTATACCCGTCATCAGTTTTGATTGATGTTCTCTTCTGAAACTGCTTTAAATATTCCTCCTATTCCTGCATGGTTTTGAGGCTAAAAATGTACACTGAAGGCCAAGGATTCCAGGTCTGGGAGACTGGGGTGTCCGTACTGCTGTCTCTCAGTGGACTGCCCTGGGAGAGCCTCTGAGACCCGGCACTAGACATGGATCTGGTGGTTGCCTTCTATTCATGTTTGTGTCCTGCTCACGTGAGCCTGTTGCCACATGCAACTAAGAAACAGGTGGTTTTGCTATAAATTAGTAGCAAAAAGGCTAAGACACCAGAAACTATGAAATTCTTACTTAAATTTTCTGCTCTGTCACTGTCTCCATGCAGCCCCGTGAACACAAGGGCGATGTGCACGAGGTTGTATTAGTGCTTGCCTGGTAGTGTGTGTGTGTATGTTTAAGGTGATATGTTTTAATCTATTGGCCATGAATGATAGGAAGTAGAATAAAGTTAATATGCATTTTATAGATAGCTCTGCTTATTACAAAGGCTCTAAAAATAAACAGATGAAGTGCAACTTATCATTGGCTTATTCAGCCTCTCTCTTTTTGCACTTATGCTTTCCTGCTTTCGTTACCATAGTTACTGGCTTAATCATGATGCACAGAACCATTTCTAATTACAGTAGATGCCAGCACAAAAATTAATTCTTCGCATATCTTAGGCCACAAACAGCTTGTATGTAGCTCGCTTTTTGGCACTTTATTACCATATATTCTGAAACAGACATTTGTACATCATTTTAAAACTGTTCTTTTCTGCTATTTGTTATTAAGATGAAAATAAGTCTCTCAAGTGGATTGATGTTAGGACAAGTGACGCAGAAGGTTTGGAAGAGAGGACGGTTTATTACAAGTGAGACATCATCAATATTATCCCTAAAATATTAGTAGCAATTAATACATATTTAACGTTCTTTTCCCATCAGAAAATATTACTGAAAGGATGTTCATCATTTAGAAACTAAAATTATTAGATTGTGTGACTAAGCAGTTGAGGCAGATACCACTATTTGAGCATTCATATTTTCTAAAAAATGGGCGATTTACCTCAAAATTCCCTCCTAGCTCCTCTTGCAGTTATCCTAATTATATCAATCTAGTTGGAGCAGATACCACAAAAATTTTATAGGCATTTCCATTCACTTTCATTATTATTTTGCAGCTGAGTAGCAGTTTTAAAATATCAATAAATTATTATCAACAATAGAGATTTTAGAATATAATTACTTTTATGGACATTTTTCTTGTTAATGTGAAAATGCTGTTATTCTTAACTCAAATGTATTACCCATCTTTTCTGCCTTAGTAAAATGTTTGATGAACCAAAAGGGCATTATTTTCTCTCACAAAATTACAATATATCTTTTCCCCAAACTTACAGGTAAATGTTTTCTATTTGATTTTTGCTCAAAGTAATTTTTTAAACAGGTTATTATTATGCTCCCAAATGTATTCGAATCATATTTACATTGGTTGATACGTACATTTTCTAAAGCAATCAACATATGGTGCTTTCATGACTGCTCTGGTTCTAAAACCTCTTCTGTATTTCATAACTGGTAGTCCACCAGGCATGTTCAGTTTCACAGATAAAACCGTGCAGTCACACAAACAACATTTCTATCATAAAATAATGAAGGGACTAGTGCACCATCATTGATCTAACCTTGTTTGGCGATCTTTTGCTGCTGTGTTCCTACCTTGACTAGCATGGGATCTTTAAAGCATGCGTGCATCTTCCCAGAAATAGCGTATATAGCCTGGAACCAGGCCCTAGGGTTCCATTTGTGCTTACAGGAAAACCTCTGACTGCCAAACTATAAATGTTTTTCTGCCGGTTAAGACTGAAGCAGATAAATGTAAAATAAAAACAGGAAAGCTTTTCTGCTACAAAGACTAGATTCTTTTTCTTGCTGCTTCTGTTTAAATTCATCATACTCTAGTTCTACGTCAAGATATGTATCCCCTCGTAGTTTATTACAAAATAAATGTTAATTTCCGATTGAATTTTTTCTGACTTTTTCCATCTGGTGGACTTGTATTACTGTTAATGGACACATATAATGCGTATATTATGTTATTAACTGAAATAGCTTTAAAATCAGTGCACTATTTGATTTGCCAGTTAAACTGGTAGAGTGGCCTCTCTTTAATTGGGGAAGACATATTTATTGGCTTTTTAATTCGGTATTTTTAACTTGTCTGGCAGCAAATGTAAATCAGTTGGGAAAGCATAAGTCTATTAATTAGCTGAACTGATTTAGGGGAGACAAAAGTCTCTTAATGTGGATAACAGGTTTTCCATCAGGAAGAATACAGATTATTAAGTTATTCACAATTCTAAATACTCGGAAATGAAATTGTAGACGTGAAGATTACTACACGAGCTTGTCTGTTTTTTTTTAAAGGATTATTTGATATTCCTTTGGACTGCAGCAGTTGAGTGCCATTAGCTGTATTTGCCAGAGCCATGTTGGGTCTTCTCAGAATGTATTCTGAATTCAAACCGTAATCCATATGTGACAGACATAATTTAGACTTCTATGCAGTGTACTGTCAATTTGCAATCATAATAAACAGGGTTGACCTTTTGGGGTACAAGCATTTTCAAAACAATTTTAATGAACAAATTTAGAAAATTTGCATATTAAATCACTTACTCTTTTAATATAAAATGATTTGAGAGTAAGCCAGAGGTATAGTAAGATGAAACCCAGACTCTTTGTTATCCATTCATTCACTTGAGGTCACTCACATCTATATAAATAATTGGTTAACAATTTTTAAATTAAATTGGTTGATTGAGAGTCACCTTATTGATCAAACCAGTTACATTATTTGATTTCAGCTTGTGATCTCAGTGGCACTTGTCAATTTAAATGCTGTTTTTCATTGTGAAAATTGGCCCATTCGTTTAGCCTTTGGCTTTGTTCTGAACTTAATGCTTTTATGTGAACAGTTTTCTGATAGGTTACTTTCTTTAGATTTTCACTGAAATTAAATTCAACTCTTCAAAAATAACTTGTTTAAAAAATTCAAGTAAATATGTAATATAAAATGTGACAGTCCCCTTCATAGCCCCACAGTGTTTTCCTCCCCCATTTTGCTCTCCGGTCCATAGGTAATCACTGTTATCAACATGCTTTCGGATTTCTTTCTAAGTATTTATTCAGTGACTTGTTCATTCAATAAGCCAACATTTTAAGTACTGTCATGCAGAGTGTCATATCCATTTGTGTTGGGCACATTCGTATTTTTTATAACATGAATTTGGTCACACTCTACAAGCTGTTCTATAACTTGTTTTTTTCCTTCTTATTTTCAGTAACTTTTTCCACAGAGGTACATATAGACACAACTCATTTTCTTTAAAGGCTACATAGACCCATACTAGGTGTGCAAAGTAATGTACTTAATGGACGGGCATATGAATTCATTCCTTTTTGTTTGTTATTTCCCAAAAATGCTGTAATGAAAAGTTTGTCCTTGCGTGCAAGTCAGGATTTCTGTAGATTAGACTTCTAAGAGTAGAACTGCTAAGTCAAAGAAGAGGCACATTTATAACTTTGATATTTTGGTAAGTTGCCTCCTGCCACATTTATTTCCATTTTAAATTCCTCTAAAAGCAGATGATGGTTTTGTTGTCCTGTACTCTTGGTGGAGGTGGAAGTCATTAAATCGTAATGATAGGTATATAGTAAAAGATGTCTTTTAATTGAAATTTCTTTGATTTTGAGTCTTTGAATTCAATTCAATTTATTCAAGTCATGTCTTATTCCTTGTATTTAGTATATTTAATGTTTTGTATTTTTCTTCATAAGTAATACGTATATATGTATATATTTCTACTTTGTTGGTATTTAAATGGGGATCTAGAAAATTCTTTATTTCTCTCAGTGAGTATTTCTTTTCTTCTGGCAGTGGTTTTAGAAATCCGAGTCTTCCAATGGCTTTGGGGTGGCTGCAGGGAATACAGAAGATGTACGCCTGGGCAGGCTTTCTTTAATATTGGAGGGAAACTTCCTTTCTGTGCAGTGACGGGTTGTACCTTTGAATGAGTAATTCCTGAGAGTTGTGATAAACAACCGTGGTTGGAAGGGATCTGCCACCTAAGAGGCCAGCGGTGTCGGGGAGGTGAACTGCAGGCTCTTACGTAGCGGTACAGACAGTGGATTAATGCCCCATTGCTGTTGGGCCTCACGGTAAAGGCACATTATTCCCTCTGCGGTGTCAGTGCTCAGCGCAGAGCCCCACACAGCGGGTAGGTTAGCAATCATAGCATCAGTGTTAAACTAATCACGAAATCCACGTGGAATTAAATGGGACTGAGAGATTATCATTCCTTTTTAAAATAAACGGGTCTTAATATCCGCTTTGGAAATTTGTGCCTGGTTGTGACCCCTGAGCATGAGATGGGGATTTGAACAATAATTGAACTTTATCATTATTGTTTTAAAAATATACACAGAGGGTTAGCTAGCTTAGGGGACTATGCTTTATGGCTAACATAGGCATTATGAAGAAGTTTGTTATACAGTTTGTAAATATTCCTGGAGGCATAAATGATAGCTTCAAAGTTATCAACAGAAAGAAAATAAATGTGAGGGTTTTACTGCCCTGCTGTTATGGGAAGGAGTATCTGAAAGCATTTATGCAAAGGTAATTTCCTTTTTTTGTATTTACTTTTATTGAGCTAGTTAATTTTGAGCAAACCCCCATACGTTTTGGAACCAAATGTATATGCCCTCGAACAATATACATTTTGGTGTTCAAGCAGTATCTTCTGAATATTCTGGTGCCAACATTTATTGAGAGGAATACAGTCTATGTAATTTCTCCTGTATCTTCAGATTTGGGTGATATTTTAGGGCAGTCCAGTCACTACAACTTCAAGTTAACAGCTTAAGTAAACAATTTAGTTTTTACTGTCATAGATTAGTTATTTGATCTATAGCCAAAATTTGGCATATCTGTGGTTCCCTAGATTCATGGGTATGACACTTTTCCTCCTAGGTGTTAATTGATGAGAGTTTGGGAATCGCTGGCTCACAAAAGAGAATAAATGCTGTAAAATTAACATTTAAAATAACTTCACGGAGGAAAAATTTACCTGTTAAAATGCACCCATTTCAAGGGTAGCATGACTTCTGGCAAATGTCAACTGTGTCACCCCTACCAGTCCTCAGAAAGATCACTTGTGTCCTCTGCTGGTTATCGCCTGCTCCCTTGTCCCCGGGCAATCACTGATCTGCTTTTGCCACTGTCGATTAGTTTTGCCTGCTGTAGAATTTACTGTAAATGAACGTAGCTTTTTCTGTCTGGCTGCTTTCACTCAGCGTAAAGCTTTTGAGATCTGTACATGTCGTTGTAGATATTAAAAGTCCATTTCTTTTATATGCTGACTAGGAACCCATTGCGTGGAATTACAGTTTTTCCACTCACCCATTGATAGACATGTGCGTTATTTCCAGTAGGGGTGTATTAAAAAAAAAAAAAAAAAAACTTTTAAGAACACTATGTGCGAGTCTTGGTGTGGACATACGTATTCATTTTCCTTCATTAACTACCTAGCAGCAGGATTGCTGGGTCGTATGGCAAGTATACGTTAGCTTTGTAAGAAACGGTGAAACTGTTTTCCGGGGCTCTGCCATTTTACATTCCCACCAGCTGTGCAGGAGACAGTGTGACTCCACGTCATCGCTGATACCAGACATTGTCAACCTTTCGTTTTCAGTCGTTCAGAACGTGTGCACTGGTACCTCATTATAGTTTTAATTGGAATTTCTCTGAAAACAGATTCTGAGAATCTTCATGAGCTTATTGATCATTTGTTTATTATTATTATAGCTTATTATTAGCTTATTATTATTAGCTTATTATTAGCTTATTAGCTTATTATTATTTTTTGAAGTATCCTATCCTTTGCCCATTTTTCATGGATTTGGTGGTTTGCTGGTAATTGGGATTTGCATGGAATAGCTTTTCTAATCCTTTACTTTTAACCCTATTTCTTCCTTTATATTTAAAGTGTATGTCTTACAGAGAGCATATAGTTGAGCATCGCTTTTTTTTAACAGTCTGACATTCCACATTTTATTTGCAGTATTTAGAGCTTGACTATTATTGTAATTGATAGTATAAGTGGGTTGAAGTCCTCCTTGTTATTTATTTTCTATAAGTTTCATCTATTGTTTGTGCATTATTTAATTTTTCCTGACTTCTTTTGGGTTGAGTATTTTTCCTATTCTTCTATTTTGTTTATCAACTATATCATATTTTTAATTTTTAGTAGTTGCTCTGTGATTCACAATTTGCTCTTTAACTTCTTATGGTATAGCTTGATATAATATATATCTTCATGTATAATGTAATAATCTTAAAACAGTGTACCATTTCTACCTTCCTTTCTTTGTCTTATTGTTGTCATACATTTTACTTTTGCATGTATTATAAATCCAGAATACTTCGCTATTATTTTTGTTTTAAACAATTATCTAATCAAGAAATGTTTTAAAGAGGAGAAAGTGCCTTTAAGGTATACTTACCTGTTTATCATTTCTGGTGGTCTTCAGTCCTTTATGTAGACCTGGGTTCTATCTAGTATCATTTTCTTTTTGCTGAAGGGTTTCCTTTACTATTTTATTGTAGTGCCCCTACTAGAAGTAAATTCTCTAAGATTTTGTTTGTTTGAAAAGGTCCTTATTTCACCTTTATTCTTAAAGTATATGTTTCCCTGAACGTAGAGTTTGAGGTTGACAGTTTTTTTTCTCAGCACTTTAAAAATGATGTTCTATTGTCTTTTGGATTGCATAGTGTCTGATGAGAAGTCTGAGATCACATCTTTGTTCCTTTACATGAAATATGTCTTCGTCTCTGGTTGTTTTTAAGATTTTCTTTTTATCATCTGTTTTCAAAATTTGATTATATGCCTTGGTATGATTTTCTTTGGGTTTATACATCTTGAGACTTGTTAAATTTATTGGATGTGAGGATTTAGAATTCTATTAAATTTGGAGAAATTTTAGCCATTATTTGTTCAAAATGTTTTACTGTCTTACACTCTCTTTTTTCTTTCTTAGACTCCAATTACATGTATATTAAACTGTCCCAGAAGTCACTGAGATTCGGATCTTTTTTTTTTTTGCGGTACGCGGGCCTCTCACTGTTGTGGCCTCTCCCGTTGCGGAGCACGGGCTCCGGACGCGCAGGCTCAGCGGCCGTTATTTTGTACATAAATAACAAAATCATTTGTTATTTATGTACAATTAAAATTTAGCTAGGCATCTTGTGTTTTATCTGGCATCTGTAACTGCTATCCATGAGCAGAGGAAGGATGAAAGCACTCTTAACCTTTAGACCAACCTAAACTCAGGCTTCAATAGGGGTTACATTAGATAATATTTATTCAATGTTTCTCTCTGCCTCAAGTTCCTCCTCTGTAAAATGGGCACAAGAATAGTGATTACTGCATAGGATGGCTGTGTGGATTGAGATAGGAGAAATAAGTGGTTAGTCTGTGCCTGTCTCAATCTAAGTGCCCAGTAAATATTCACTCTGACGTCAATGACTATAATAATGACGATTATACCAAGACAGTGATTACTACTCTTACTGTTTGTTTTCATTGTTGTTTTTGATGGTCTAAAAATTAGATATGATTTTCTGTTTCAAGAATCTGTCAATTTAGCTAGGAAGAGTAAATACCATCACAATAATGGATAATTCATTTATAAAATTCTGTGCCATGCATTGTCCAAATCTCAAATGTTAAACCACATAGTTATTTATCAGAGTACCAACTGTCTAATAATACATCCTACCAGAATTATGTAATATTAACTGAGAAGAAAAAGATCTATGTTTGGGAAATAGTTGTACTGGCTTCGCTCTTTGGTATGTGGGAGGACTGGAATGCCCATTTTATCTGCAGGACAAGTGCCAGGATTCTTGATAGAAGTTTCAAATTATTTGAATAGTTTTTATTCTGAAGAATTCAAAGGGAGTAAAATGAAGTTCAGCGTTAGAGACGCAAAAGAACCTCACCAAGCCCCCCCCCCAAAAAAAGATTCTTTTAAAATTTAATTCAGAGTTGAGTATAATTGTCTAAATTTAGCTTGTGAAGTGCATAAAATAAGCTGTATAATACCCAGAATGCTCCTTAGGAAGATGACTTCATGTTGCAACCTTTTTTCAAAAATAACAGAAGACAGGTTTATAAAGTTTTTTTTTAAAGTTTAGATTTATGCTTTTTGTCGTTGCTATGCTGTGGCTTGTCTGAAAACCTCCTTAAAAAGAAGACTGTTTACATGGAGGTAATCTTCACGATGAGCTTCTGTTCTGTTTTTTTTTTTTATTTTGAAACTCCTGGTGCTGTTTTCAATCAGAGGCAAAAAAAAGGCACCGTTTTTACAGGGTGCTTTTATTAACGAGAGAATCTTGCCTCAGCGGAGAGTGACCGAGTGTTGTCTCTGTGTCCATGACGGGGACACCGTTCATCTCTGGAGTGCCCACTGCATGTCCAGCAAAATAAAACAGCTGCTGGCGGGGGAGGGGGGGGCGCGGTTTGTCTGGAAATCGGAAAGAGGAAGGAAGTTGAGATGAAATGACTTGTAGGTTTGCCTTTATCCATAGGGAGTAGGTACGTTCCTTGGGAACAGGGGTGAGACAGACAGGTACACGGCCCTGACATTTCCAGGGGAGCACACGCCTTCCTACGTGATGTGAGAGCTCCATTGTACTCCGCACTCAGTGTGTCTACCTCCCAGGCACAGTGATCACATTCTGCTTTATAATTTAATGGTTTAAATACTTCTGTCTCCGGCTAAAGTGGATGCACAAGACGTGAGTAGCCTAGTTTTGTCTGTATTTACATCTGTTGCATGAACTAATAAGGTGATGTACACATGCCCAAGGCTCTGTACATATTTTTTTGAGAATTGATGGGTCATGATAGCTGAAAGGGGAAAAATAAACAACTATGTTGACTCCTGAATACTCCGTACTCCACGTGTGTGGGTTCCCCCTAAACCAAGCCGCTCTGGCACTACCTGCCTGCAGTTAATACCACGTCCCGCAGTCCCAGAAACCTGCACCCCAGCTCTTACACTGATACATGCCCCATCAACGGATGTGTTCCAGGACAACTGTACAAATGCAGAAGAGTACTATTTTATTGTATTTTAGTAACTGAATTTATCTTTGTTTAACCCAGAGTCCTCCCAATAGGGACATGCATTTCAGAAAATAGCTACAGTGCAGTGGACCTCTTAGAAGAGCCCACGGGAGCCCACTTGGCTTCTAAGTCCTCCTGGCTTCTGGAGGCATGAGCTAATGAGGTTTCATGATGAGACTGAGCTTCCAAAATATTTTGACCGAGATAGGTGATTTCAGGCATATAAAAATGTTCCTTTTTGTTTATGAAAGCGTTCTAAATACAGAAAAGAAATCCTTGGTGTTTAGAAATTGAAGCCTGCTCTTGTGCCGCGTGTCATAGAGCTGTCATCTTTGGTTTTCGTGGCTATTTCTGGGAAGGCTGTTGCTTTGAAAGTTTTGTTTATTTATTTTACTTAATCACAGGCCTGAAACTATTGAGAGCTAATGTATGCTTATTTATTCCACATAAGCCTTCGACTTCCAGCGTGAGGGAAGCCCTATTCATGACTCACTTCTGCATTGGCCCCGTAGTAAAGAAGGTGCTCCTGGGAAATGTCTATTGTAGAGATGCGTGATAAAATGTATTGTCAGACAGCCCCACCCACCAGAATGAACCAAGGACATAACTAATTAATTGGTGTTTCCCTTAGAGCTTTGTTATTTTAATTTTGAGAGTTTGATGTTAAATAGAAATGGCTATTCTAAATCGGAGTTCTTTGGTCAGACTGCTCTATAACAACGCGTATACTGAAATGTGATGAATGGGAGTTAAATATACGTATTCATATTCTCTTTTGCATATGATAACTCAAACAGGGAAAAACCCTGACTTTTTTTTTTTTTTTTTGCGGTACGCGGGCCTCTCACTGTTGTGGCCTCTCCCGTTGCGGAGCACAGGCTCCGGACGCGCAGGCGCAGCGGCCATGGCTCACGGGCCCAGCCGCTCCGCGGCACGTGGGATCTTCCCGGACCGGGGCACGAACCCGTGTCCCCTGCATCGGCAGGCGGACTCTCAACCACTGCGCCACCAGGGAAGCCCAGTGCTCTCTTAAATAGAGCTACCTGTGAACAAAACAAGCAGTGCAGCTAATGAAGAAGCACAAGAATAAGGATCGGGAGATCTGGATCTGACTTGGGCAGATCCACAGGCTTCAGTCTTCTCTTTCAGGGGTTCACACGTCTCTTCCAGCTAAATGCTGTAGGTTGTATTCACCAAGTATGAGTGATTCTTGGGGTTCTGTCTGGAGTGAGAGCAGAGTTCCCACAGGCTGTGGACACCACATTCCTTCTCTGTTTTTGAACGGCGGTCTGTGAACAGCACAGTGCTTCCAGAAATGATTAGACATTTCTCAGTAAAAGGAATCATCCCCTCAAAAAAGCCACCTTCTTCTCTCCCAGTAGGTGGTTTCAGAAGAGAAGCTCTCCCTCTCTTGTGTTGGTTTCCAGATTTTATATTCTGTGCACTCTACAGTAGAAACAGTTTCCATATTTGTACCCAATAGGTGTACACTTGTAGATTCTATACATATACCATTGCATTTATAAATATGTGGATGATGAAAATATTAGAATAATGAGATAAAGTCAACAGTATTTTAAATAATATTTTGTTCACGGCATAGACAGCTATTTGGTTTTACTAAAATACTGTTGTAAATGATAATATTTTTATTGTAAGCAGTGTGACTAAATAAACTCCCATATATATGAATATGGGTTAAGGCAGCGATTTAGAGCTCTGATTTTAAGTACAGTTTTTTTGTTCGTTTGTTTTGTTTTTTTGCGGTACGCGGTTCTCTCACTGTTGTGGCCTTTCCAGTTGCGGAGCACAGGCTCCGGACGCGCAGGCTCAGCGGCCGTGGCTCACGGGCCCAGCCGCTTCGCGGCATGTGGGATCCTCCTGGACCGGGGCACGAACCCGTGTCCCCTGCATCGGCAGGCGGACTCTCAACCACTGCGCCACCAGGGAAGCCCCCAGTACAGTTTATTATATGGTTATTAAATTTGAAATTAGTACTCCTTCAATTGGCATTTCTCTGTAAACCATAATATTTTGAATTGTTGGTATCCTCTCCATAAATGAGGTTCTCATAAACTCAGAGAAAATTTGGCTAAATGAAAAATATTCTTAATTAAATATTCTCATATTATAAAATAATAAACATGTCAGGTCAGCTATTTTCACAAATACTGTCTTTGTGCCTCCATTCAGAGTAATTTTCTTGGACAAATATATAAAAATTTGTCAAATAAGTTGATTCTTTCAAATGTTTTATCAAATTTAGATACCATGTAATTGTAGGTCGTCTCAATTTTATTTTGATCTCATACACAATACAGAGTTATCCAGTAAAATATAGGGGCTTTATTAAAAGATTCTTCCAGAAGCCAAGCTATTCCTAAACACAGAGAATTTAAAAATTAAATCTTGCCGTCCATTTTGATCTCGCATTGTCCAACTTGTTCACTTCTTTTCTTGCTCTTGTCTATTTTTTTCTGTTCCATTTTATTCTCAGTAACTGCAATTGACCTGAAGCTTCAAAAGCCAACATTTTTGACACTCCATTTTCTGAATATTTTGAAAAAGCATTCAGAATTTAGAGATATACATTCAAAATTTAGGGAACTTTATAAACGCACACAAATATACATAAACACACGTAACTTTTGACAACTACAGCTGTATTTTCATTAGTACAATATTGAACTAGAAACTAGGTTGGATGTAATTATGAATTATAATTCATTTCAACCAATTGCAAATACGTTTCTTAGGAATACTGTTTTCATTCAAAAGCTGTGCTCCAACAAAACTTGTATTCACATTATTACCATAAAAACAATTCTTTTTTGTCAGCAGTGAACTTTCTAACTACAGTAGTATTTACCATAATGTTACATGTTTCGGTTTCAACAGAATGAGCTGCTAAAAGCTTTGTCCCAAATATATTAAATTAGATTTTAAAATTAAAATCAGTCTGGGAATTAAATTTAACTGAGTTTCATTTTTGTGCTTTTCTTTTTGAAGCATTTATGACACAGGATAATTTAACTGTGAAGTTCATTTGCTAAATGAACAACATACTAATCGCTTTTCCTATGTGCACAAGATAATACACAAAATTAATCTAGAAGTCAGGCATCTGATGTACTTGCAGTCATGCTTCACGGAGTGAAGTGTAAACACCTCCTCTGCAGCTTCTCATCCTAAATCATTGTGTTCAGGTCCAGGCTTCTTAACATAACTGCTGCCTTTTAAACAGTTACTCTTCCTCAGCAGATTGGTGTCTTCTGATTTTCATGGGGTCAGACATATTACTGTGACTCTCAGTGGACAGACATTTTGAAAAGTTACACAGTTATCCTCAACTTCTTCGAGAAATGGAAATTTGGTACTTAGTATTTTCATTGAACGTGGCCTTTAGCTAATTAATGGCAAGATGGTTCATTGCAAAAGGAAAAGCTTTACCAGAATAAGCTATATAAATAACCGTAGGTTTAATGACTCAACCACCGTAGCCTGAGTGTTGGGACGCCTCTTGGTTTGTTCCCAGGAGAAACTGCTCAGGCTCTGCTTCCTCCTCCCTTTCCCATCCATCTAACCTACGACTTCTCAGAAATCCGTCTGGCTGGTGGCCCGATAGCTCGGTCCCTCTCACAGTCTTTAACAAGGGCCACCGCACGTCTGGTCAGGACAGCACGCGACCCAAGTGGCAGCTGCATCAGATTACTTCCACCCCACCCTCCCCGCGACTCGGTCTGCCCCTACCCCTGGCATTGGGTGTGCTGCATTTGATCTTTGGTCGTACTGCATGCTGTCTTTGTCAGGAGGATTCAGTCGTATTTCATTTGGAGAGGGTCATCGGTAGAGACAGTGTCTGAAGGAGGTACTAGTTTTCTTTAGATGTAACCATGTTTTGAAATGAGAGAGCTGTTTGCTGCACAGCGCACCCTATGCTGCTGCATACGGCAGGACCAGAAGCAGGAAGTGCACAGTAGAGGACTACCCGATCCATCCTGGCTTATTTGAGTGCAGTTACTAATAGTGACAGTTGATTTGAAAAGAAAAATGCCAGGGCAGAGATGGAAGTAGAGCATACCAGGCGAACCTAGATGGCTCCCACAGACTGGGAGTTATGACCCTTGTTCACCCTCGTGCTCGTCATCTTGTGGCAGCAGGATGGCTGCTGCGCTGACGGCCATGGACTCCATTCAGAAGCAGCAAGGTGAGCGGGGTGTGGGGAGGGAGACAGGGACGTATAGGAAGTACCTTCCTTGGAACCTTCCTCACGCCCGGCACACTTCTCTGTTCAGGCGGCAGGTGTCCGCTCCCTTCTCACTGTTGAACGTGTGTTCCTCTCTGAGGCAGCTCATGGCCGGAACTTGGATGCTTAACTGCAGTGTTCTTCCCCGTACACATGCCCACAGCTCTCTTCCTTGGGAGTAAAGTGTTCTTCTAAAGAAAGAACGTTCTCACATTATTAATCTTTTCAGTTGTATGGTGTATATAAATTATTCACACTACCAAATGTCAGGAACTCTAAAGACTGCCTTTGACAACACGTGTAAGATCTGTTTAGCTCAGGTATTGCTAGAGATTCAACACATTTTTCTACAGAAAGATATTTATAAATCAGTGGTGATATGGATAATAACAGAGTATCTAGGAACTGATGCTATTATTATAATATCTTAGATAAATGACTAGTGTGGACTGCATTGTAATTCAACAATATTGAGATAAAGATGAGCTCAAAAGTGCACTGATTAAATTATAGGGCAGCAGTATTTTGGGGAACAGTGATATGCTTTCCATTTATAATT
Source organism: Tursiops truncatus (assembly GCF_011762595.2). NCBI lineage: Eukaryota > Metazoa > Chordata > Mammalia > Artiodactyla > Delphinidae > Tursiops > Tursiops truncatus. Next base: position 5,810,200 of record NC_047054.1, read on the forward strand.
GCTAAATCAGTATCCCTTTCCATCCAAAAAATGAATAAAATAGAGCAAAAGAAAATTAAAAGGATGGTTATAATCAGTTAGATTTTATGTTAGGTTGATTTAAAATTACTAGTAATTAGGGATTTTGCTTAAGGGTTTACAAAAATTGTATGATGTAAGTATTACTGTTGCGGACACTCCAGTAGGTAAATGCAAAATCCCACCTCAACAGCAACACAAAACGAAGGGTAAGAAACCTGATGTAGCAAACAATGATAGGTCATGATCAGATACGAATATGTTCTGTAGAGTAAAATCTGTTCCCTTCTATTCTTCCATAAAAAAACTGAATTTCCAGAAGGTGTGAAACTCACTGCATACCCCAAATTAGGTCCACATGGTACTTTCTCAGGAGTTCCTTGATGATTTAGGTATTTCCTGGTCTTTAACAGGTTATGGAATATTTCATCTTCTTTGTATCCCATTTTTTCATTAGGAACAGCAGTCCTTGACTTTTTGGTAGGATAGAGCGTGGACGTCCTGGGAGAATCTGATTAAAATATTGAAGTTCTCCTCTCCACGTGTGAACAAAATTTCATTTTAACCATAGGCAGTTTACAGGTTTTGGAAGGCATCTGTGAACCCGTGGAATGCAGATTAAAATCCTAGCACATTGCCTGGCTAGTTAACCAAATGAATCTATGATCTGTTTGCACATTCCTTTCTTCTTTTTTTTTAAGGAAAGAAATTAGTCATGGTTGTGTATTGTAAGTGTTCTTTTTAAAGGATGGTTTTAATTTAACCATGTTTATGATATAAAGTTAGCATAGTCTGAATGGAATCTGTGCCTGCATATCTTGGATGATTTGCAGTGTGTGTTTAATCTTAAGATTTTTTTCCTAATACGTAGTTTTGCTATCTCATGGCATCTGCAGAGTAATTGCTTTATCTTTTACAACTCTTGCTTTAGCAATATTGCCCAACCATTTTCACATAAATTAACTAGTGCATCTCAACTAGGAAACAGACACTCATCTCAGAATTAGTAATAATTTCCAATTATCCCTGCCTTATCTTACCATCTTCTCCCAGGATACTCACGTGGCCCTTAAGGAGAACCTTCCTGGGGATATTTATGGAGAGATGATTTTTGATACAGTAGCTATGAAATGTTTTCGGGCATTTCATGATTAAACTACAAAAGCTATTTTGTTGTAGACGTGTGACGGAAGTACTACCGTAGTGCCGTGCGGCTGAATTTTTATATTTTTATTAAGCATGAATAACCACAAGGGCCCGCATGAGGGAAGGTTGTTTGACAAGAAAAGCCAATTGTTAAAGCATAAAAGCTACAAACTAGATTGGTCCATCCTGCGTCTGTTTGATGCCGATAATATGCTTTGAACCTCATCATCGCAACGGCTCTACCCAAGACTCTACACCAAACAGAAGTCTCTCTAAGAAACTCCTTTCCTCAACTTCCCAGTGTGTGTCTAATTGATAGACGTCATGCATGTACTTGTAGCCTTTTAATTCCTTCTCTTGATGTGTCCACCTATCATTTCTTAACTATGTTTTCAGCTTTATTGAGGTATAATTGACGGATAAAGTTGTAAGATAGTTACAGTGTAGATCATGGTGGTTTACTCTGTGTCCATACTGTGAAGGGATTCCCTCCGTCTAGTTAATTAACACACCCATAACCTCACCTGTTACTCACGTGAACATACTATGAGTGGAGACCAGGCTCTGTCTGGTAAACAGTAAACCTTTAAAGTTTACTTCACTTTCAATGAGACTTTAACTCATGACCAGAGATGGCCAGATGTGAGAAGACAAAAGGAGAATCTGTGAAAGAAGCCTGTCTCTGCTACACGGCATCCTTCAGAGGGGTCTGGACGAGAGAGAGGTCTGAACCAGAGGGGGTGTGCGCTCTTTTACACAGAGGACGCGCCGTAATCTGGATACACGAGGAGATTCCTGGAACTGGATAGCTATCCCTTCCCTTACAGGGAAGTTCTGAGGTAACAGCAAGGTTCCAAACTGAACTGGATCTCTGCTCAGCTACACGGAGCAGCTCACCATCCTTAACTGGTCTGGCAGTGTAACCAGTGCCACATAGGCTGGGAAATGTGGTCTTTTAGTAGTGTGCTGATTCTAAGTGGGAGTTCTCATCATTTGAAAGAAGAGGAGAGAATGTGTGTTTGGTGGCAATTAGCAGTCATGGGCTCATCTATTGATTATGCCTTTTTTTTTTTTTTTTTTTTTTTTTTGCGGTACGCGGGCCTCTCACTGTTGTGGCCTCTCCCGTTGCGGAGCACAGGCTCAGCGGCCATGGCTCACGAGCCCAGCCGCTCCGCAGCATGTGGGATCCTCCCGGACCGGGACACGAACCCGCGTCCCCTGCACCGGCAGGCGGACTCTCAACCACTGCGCCACCAGGGAAGCCCCTGATTATGCCTTTTTATCAAAGATGAAAACTTGGGCCCAATTCTTCTTTATTTACCCTTGTGTACTATTAAGTAGAAGCCCGCTCAGAAGTCTCAGGCAGACTTCACTGATGCTTCTAATTAGGGTGAGTTTTGTTGGTGGTTAAAAAAATAAAAAGACCTTCTGTTTTTAAGTTAGAAATGTTTGGGTGAAAGTGTCAATTGCTATTTATAGCTTATTCTGACTCAGTCTCTTTTTGTACGTGGGTCTTACTCTGTCACGAAGGTGAAGCCTAGATTTGAGGATCACGTAGACATCATAAGTAACTTTTATGATGCACAAAATGTTTAGAAGTTCCTCAGCAGAGAGCCATTACATGCAATTAGACTGCCAGAGACCTCATTCTTACAAGACAGATCACTAGAAGAGTTGAATTTTTAAAATAAGTGGTGGGCAACAGTCCTAAGCAGATATTTTAATTAATTATACAGTTATTTTTAGATGTACTAAAGTGTACCCCACCATATCCTAAGTATAAAAGGTGATCTTTCCACCTTCCCCAGTTTCAGATCAGTTTATTAGTATGCTCAGTTTTGCTTCAGAACATGAGGCTATAAAATCAACAGATATGAAACAGGTCTTTGCCTTATTATTCTAAGATAGCTTATGAAATAGTAAGACAGATACATCTCAAGTAAAAACTACCAAAGGACATAAATAGACAATTCAAAAAAGAATGGGGATAGACGTGGAATAATTCTTTCTTGTTAATTTCAAAGCTATACTAGATAAATGATGTGCTGGAGCTTAACAAATTGCTGATGATTTAAAAATATACATTTCTGTATATTCCACATATTGCATTATAGACGTATTTTTTGAAAAAAATTAGGAAACACGGTAGGCATCTTTCTCAGTAAACTCTGGGAAACCAAGTTAAGAATCTTTCAGTCCAAACTCTTAGGTTAAGGAAATGCTGTCTTTAGTTACAAGCATTCTGTTAACTCTTGCTAAACTTTCTTCCCTGTGGAAATGGTCAACAGTAATTTAAGACAGTTTTTTCAGAATTTGTCTAACATCAGCATTTTTGGTTAAAGACAGGAGCCATGCCTATACCTTCTTGATATACACTAACGTTTCTTCAGAAACCGTTGAAGTATTATCTCCCTTTTTCCCCCTATTTAAACATTTTTCTTCTTGATTCTGGTTTTTTTTAAAAAAAACTTCTTCCACACGTAACTCAACAGCTGCTGCTCCCAGCACCAGTTTCATTACCTAAGCAAAACTTTGCCTTTCTTAAAAACTGACAGATTCCCAGCTTACATCCATATAGTTTGTCCAGTGTTTTTAGAGAAAATTCAGAGCTTGCACATATGATTATCATCAAGTTTGTGTGAAATATCTCTTCATTGTAAAGTTTCTCTTTTTCTTTTTTCCATTTTCAGTGTCAGGGTTTTAAATTGCATATGCAAAATATGCCCCCATAAACTCTTCATTGTGAGAATATAATATGTTAGAATTATTATAATTTACTTTTTTATCTGGTGGGATTTATTACTAAAGCATTTTCTTTTCAGTGAAGTTTAAAATGAGATAGCTGTTTTGAGTTTCATGAAATAAAGAACTAGGGGAAAAAGGATCCAATTTTTTAAAAATTACAATAACAGTATATAATTCCTTACAAATTACCCACTTGTAAGGCTACTTTGTTGTCTTTCTGTGTTGTGTTGTTTAGAAAGCTTTCCTCTCCTTGGGTTGAGGTATCTTGAACCATTTGGTATTATTCTTCCATTGCTTTTTTTCCCTGTGTTTTTTGTACCAACTCATTTCTCCCACATATTAGAGTTTTTAACTCTAATATTATTAGATATAAAGTCTAATACAATATTAACTCTAATATAATATTAAAAAGTCACAGTTTTTAACCTGTTGTCCCTGAATTATATATATCATGATTCTTCCCCCCTTGTGCATTTTATAAATTTTGTATCAAGGAGGATGAATGAAAAAGAAACATCTGATCAGCAGATTTTTAATAGCTGCCCACACTATTACGATCTCACACGGGGACACAGAAAGTCTTGTCAGCCTTTTTTGTATTTCTTTGTTCTTGTTAGAATTACATGTATGCTACCTTTCTTTGGTCGGTATTCGTTTGCTGTCTCAAGCCCTGCCATTTCATTGTTTTGCGTATTTAGAGCTGATGTTTCATTTCTTACAACATGCAATCAACAACAGCTGCTTCTAGCAGGGCCTTGCAGTGCTGAGGGGAGGAGGTGACTCATCTATGGGGGGATTAAACTGAGGAGGGCATCTTAAATGTTAGGACCCCTACAGATAAATGTGATCGATCTTGTGGAGGGCAGCCTGTAAGAAGCTGCCTGTGATCCGTTCACTTGTTTTAGGTGGGAGATGACTCCCTCCACGCCCCCTGCCCAGGGAAAGGTAAACAGTCAGGTGATCCTGTCTAATTTCCTGGCTTAGTGGACTCCTGCAGACTAGTGATATTTGCCAGGAGAAAGAGACTGTTATCTCTTCAGCAGGAATGCTTTTAGCAGGATGTCCTTGGCTAAAGGATTGCCTGTATTGCAATAGGAAGTAAACCCTAGGTCTGTGGATTCACGAGGCAGGAAAAAGTCTGTCAACCACCAAACACTTTGGACTATAGAATAAAGATATTTCATAACTTAGAAATTCCCTTCAATGTGTGTAACAACCTGTAACACGTCTCCTCCACTCACCCGTTATTCTGGGCCAGAGAAAACACGTCCAGTGCAGGAAGGCGGGACCTGGGGAGCCACATGGGATGTCCCAGTCTTCTTTATCTGAGCCCCTTGATTGCTCTTATCCTTAAAATTATTAGTAAAACTTGATACTGGGAAAGAACTCTGATTTAGGGAGTCTGACTTGACAGTTTGAAAGTGTGGGCTACTTTAGATGATTACTTTTTCCCTCATGGTGTGTACACTTTCTAGACCACCTTCCTGGGTTATTTTCTGTCTCAGGGCTGCTCCTGATGTGATATCAAATGAGGGAAGCAAAATAAAACACAAGATCAGTACCGGAGTCAAGGGAGTGATGCTCAGGGCCCCTGGGTGATATGATCTATGTCTTTCTCAGGCTCTTATAACTTTCCTCTAAAATGGCAGGCACAGGAAAAAGACAATGTTCTAAACGATTTGAAAGAAAAACTTAAAAATTTGCCAGAAAATGGGGTAGTTTTGGTTTACTTCCAAAGCTGATGGGATTAAGTGGCCTGTATATGTTACATCCCTGGAGCCACCCTTTCCGCTGTCTGTTTTGTGGAAAAGAGAGTCAGGGAATGCAATAAACAGAAAATTAGATTTTCTGTATCTGTACGGATGGTTGTGGATTTTTTTAAGATTTTTTGGTGTGGACCATTTTTATAGTCTTTATTGAATTTGTTACAGTATTGCTTTGCTTTATGTTTTGGTTTTTTGGCCCCGAGGCATGTGGGATCTTAGCTCCCTGGCCAGGGATCAAACCCACACCCTCTGCATTGGAAGGCCAAGTCTTAACCACTGGACCGCCAGGGAGGTCCCTAGTTGTGAGTTTTAAACGCATACTCCTCGCTGTGTCTTGCAGCTCACAGGAAACAGGGAAGGAGAACCATGTGGGGAGGGATGGGAAGTGTGGTTTCCACTGGGGGGACCTCAGGCCCTGGGTCTCCGGGCGTTCTGAGGAGTGCAGTGTTGCATGTATCTACTTTCTCGTTTGCTGTTTTATATTCATGTCCTCCTGTCCTTGGCTGGGAGCATTTCCAACATTTCTCCTCTCTCTTCCCTCCCTTGCCGTCCCTTCCCCTGCCCTCCCCTCTTCTGTCTCTCTATTCTTTTGCTCTGAACGAATCCTGTTTCTACTCAGTGTCATCTACTTGTTTAGGTTTCAGGAACTCTATACCTGTAGCCACATCTCAGCATTAATTCTAATGACACATCTGACGCTGCCTCCTGGACAGTCCCAGTTTGGTGTGTGGACATCACCTAAGCCATGCCTGTCCTGGAAGGGAGTAATCATCTTCCTCTTTGCTCCTTTTTATCCCCTTCTTGACTTTTCAGTTTCCCTCTGTCATTTTTCTGGCATCTTATCTTGAAGAAAAAAGAGTTCACTCACTCTTTTCATTTGATGCAATCAGTCATCTTCAGATTTTTTATCTCTTTCAAACACTCCTTTTTTTGGTACCATTTTCATGCGTATAATCCTAGTTTGAATTATCATATTATTTGTATGAACCTTCAAATTATTTCCCTGCTGTTAGAATATCTACTGTTTTTTGGTTTTTTTTTTTTGCGGTACGCGGGCCTCTCACCGTTGTGGCCTCTCCTGTTGTGGAGCACAGGCTCCGGATGTGCAGGCTCAGCGGCCACGGCTCACGGGCCCAGCCGCTGCGCGGCATGTGGGATCTTCCCGGACCGGGGCACGAACCCGTGTCCCCTGCATCGGCAGGCGGACTCTCAACCACTGCGCCACCAGGGAAGCCCTCTACTGATCTTTAATCCATCCAATTCATTGCCAAATTTATATTTATTAAACAGTAGTTTCCTTATATCATTCATCAACTCTCAACCCTTAAGTACTTCAGTGTTCCGCAGTGAATAGAGTTAAAGTCACTTTATGTTTGGGGTATATGGCCTGATACGATCTGTGCCAATACTCGTATTAAACCTTTACAACATGATGCTAAAATGGACGTTTCATCTAAAGTACAGGGAAGTATTAGGCCTTATGTAGTACGATCAGATTAAGGGGGAAAAACCCTCTTGACAACAGTTAGAACATAAAAAGCGTTAGAACGACTTGATTTTTTAAAAGGGCAGCCTCTGTACTATGAGTCTCGTTCTCCTCACTTACCTCCCCTTCAAAAAAGAAGGGTTCTAAAGGCGAGCACTTGGGTAGGTGAATATAGCCCTTGCCATTTGGCGGACAGGGTAGATGAGTGTCTAAGACACCCGAGAAATCTAAACGTCTAAGCTTCAGAGAATTATTTCACCGTCCCGGGTAAGCAGGGTGTAGGATATACGAGTGTTTACTATGGACCGTGTGTGACAGTGAGGCAGCAAAGGTCAAGGTACATGATACCTCAGGCTCTAAAGCAGGTGTAGGCCAATTCCAGCTCTCCAGCCAAATTTCACTGCCTCTTTCGGAAAGAGAAAAATTTGAATATAGTCACAGTCATTTATTTTATCTATTGTCTATGGCTGCTTTGGGCTACAGTGACAGAGCTGAGTAGCTGCTGCGAAGATCAGCTGGCCCACAAAGCCTAAAATGCTTACTGTCCCTTACGGAAGAAGTTTGTTAACCCTTGTTGACAGAGGTAAGCAGTTTCAGCAGAAGAAGCCTGGAATTGTTGCTTGACTCCTAAGTCCAGAGAGAGAAAAAAGCCAGTAACTAGACTGTGAGGGCGATCAACCTGATACCCATGGTGGTCTAGTTGAGCGACGCCAAAGATAGAGAGATTTCAGCAAGTGTGGAAAAAAGCTACCTGCTTTTTGCTTCTTCCATCCCGTGATGACGGAGGCTTATGGTAGTCTCATCTGAGTAAGTGTCTGCTGCTTTCCTTTTTTCTGCTCCATTCACCAGCACAGGAGGGCCGAGAAACTGGATTATCGACCAGAGGAGTGGTAACACTGAAAGGGAAAAGAGAAGGCACCTGCCCCCTTGCCCAGCTTTAAATCAGGTTCAAAGCTTTTATTATTACGTAGTTTTCACCATTTTAATTCTTAAAATTAGACTGTTTTACAACCTAAAGAAATCGTGCAGTTTTTATGCTCTTCAGAGTAACCAGAGAGGACTCGTGGAAAACGCAGATTTTCATCAAGGGGAAGGGGAAGCCAGGGGCATGTGGGGTCAGGCCCCAATGGTTTATGAGGGTTGGTTGTTCAATATTCAGAAACTCTGTGAGCCTGTGGGTATAGCATTAGTTGCTTGAAATTGGCCGCAGTGGGAGTATTTACACCGCAGAAATTGGTAAACGCTATAGATCAGGTCTTCTTTCCCCAGAATGTCAATTTCTTAGCACACCACTGGATGGTCACAAGCCACACTGAGGACTTTGAAAGTGCAGTGGGAGACGAAATGCACATGCTTTTCATTATACCCTGTGAGTTATTCATGTTTAATGTAATGGTTGTACTTGATTCCTTTCCCTTTGATTCATAAATATCTTGTTGTCATTTTCACTGTTCCCTAAACATACTATGGCTGTTGCTCATTAAATATGTTGTTTAACCTATGTTATTCAAAGTAATGTTTATCTCTCTCAGGTCGTCCTATCCAAACCTTATCAATTTTTAAAACTCACTATAGACTCTGCCTCTTTCTTAAATCTTTCCCATATGACTCCATTTGCTATTGAATTTCTCTTTATTGCTCTTCCTTTTGTATTTGTGTTTCAGTGTATAAATATGTAATGTAATGTGCTGCGTGGCTTTTAAATTTGTGTCTTTCATGTTTTTTCTTCCCTCGCTTTTACTGTAGGCTAATGGAAAGTAGAAATCATGGCTTTTTAAATTCATGTATCAATCCCATGTTCATACTTAGCATTATGTAAACTTATTTCTAATAAACATATTAATAAAAATTTATTCATGAATGGATATATTAAAATACTCTACATTTAGTTACTTTCACTATGGTATTATGGTAGATTGAGGGTCTTGGAAATTTCGCCAGCAGATGGCTGTATCTATGTAGAAAAAGAAGACCATTACAGCAAAAAATTAGAAAGCTTAACTATGTTCCCTTCCATATCAGCTTAGACAGTGAATTTACTCTCTGAACATCTGCTTTTTATCTGTGAGCTGAATTTAATAATATCTACCTTCCTAGATTGTTGGGATGATCCAATTAGATAAGGCATATGAACTCCTTTGATCGATGTTGGGTAATTAGATGTTTGCCCTGACATACAGGTGGGCCACTCAGATAAATTTTTCTCTCTCGTAATAACTCTTATTCTGGGAAAGACGTCCAATTTAAGCTCTTCTGGATTGTTAAGGGAGGGACAAAAGTTTCTCTTGAATCTACAGGATCTCGATTGCCTTTAGCGCAAAATAATCGTCCCGGTAAAGTGGCACGCTTGGGGGAGGCTTGTTCTGAACCCCTTCAGGTGGAGTAGAGTGGCAGCTGGGCACAAATTATTTTGACTATAATAGATTGCATGTTAAAAATGATCACTAAACAAATGGAGTTTCAATTTATGATGTCATAAATATGTTATTTAGTTAATACAGTCTTTTTTTTTCCAATGTTTATTTTTTGTATTCTTACATTTGCTCTTAACATTCACTTCTTCCCTGCTTCCTGTTGACGTCAAAAAGCCTTTCCTCTTCAGCGGTTTGGATCTTTCGTTCTGAGGATGGGACTGACTGAGCATGAATAGTGTGTAGATTTAGGATTCATGGAATCTCAGAGGACATAGATGTAGATGCAGGTTCATTTGGACCGTGTCTAGAAGGTCTGCTGCTTCAAACAAATGAGGTGTTTTTTTTTGCGGTACGCGGGCCTCTCACTGCTGTGGCCTCTCCCGTTGCGGAGCACAGGCTCCGGACGCGCAGGCTCAGCGGCCATGGCTCACGGGCCCAGCCTCTCCGCGGCATGTGGGATCTTCCCGGACCGGGGCACGAACCCGCGTCCCCTGCATCGGCAGGTGGGCTCTCAACCACTGCGCCACCATGGAAGGTTTTGAGATTAGATATTTAATAAAAGGCAAGGGGAAGCAAGGAACAAAGGAGATTTGATCAGGATGGAGATTGGAAAAGAGCAAAAATGAAATTAGAGGATTCATGGAAATGCGTGGTCCTTTCAGGCATGAGTGTGTGCACACACGCTTAGAGGTGGAAGAGTAGCATCTTAGTCTGTTTGTGCTGCTGTAACAAAATACCTTAGACTCAGTGTCCTATAAACAACAGAAATTTATTCCCTACAATTCTGGAGGCTGGTAAATCGAAAATCAAGGTGCTGGAAGATTGGGTGTCTGGTGAGGACCCGCTTCTCCATTGGCAGCCATCCTCTCACTCCATCCTCACAGGGTGGAAGGGGCAGGGGCTCTCTGGGTCTCTTTGATAAGGGCACTAATCCCATTCACAAGGGCTCTGCCCTCATGACCTAATCACCCACCAAAGACCCCGCCTCCTGACACCATCACATTGGAGGTTAGGATTTCAAACTACAGATTTTGGAGGGACATAGCCAAGTGGTATGTAGATGAGGAAGACCAGATCATAGGCAGCAGGTGCTCTCTAAGACAGACCAGGAGGAGGTGGCATGACAGGCCGGAAGCTACGCAGCGAGCTGGGGGGCCACGGCACTCTTGAGGTGCCCGCTGAGCCCGTCAGCTGTAATGACTGGGAAGCAAGTTGTGTCTAGGACGATTAAGGAGAAACATATTTAACTGAAACCATCACAGGTCGTTTGTCTTTTGTGGTGGGTGGTGGTTCTGCTGTGGTTCTAAAGGTCCTCTTACAGATTGGCAGAATCTGGTAGACAGTATTTGCTTTCAAAAATGCCATAAATGCCCTTCACTTTGACCTACTTCAGTGGCTGAAAATGTTCCTAAACATCTGTAGCTGAGATTTCCCAACTTAATTTGGTTCTCATCAGAGTAAATTTCCATCCAAGTCAGTGGCAGCATCTGTGCCTGTAGCTCTGAGAAGGAAAAGATGTGTTTGATGGTCTCCCCAAGTGGGCAGCATCAACGTGAACTCATGAGAATTATAAGGAAATGAAGTAAGGAAAGGTAAACCTGGATTTCAAAGGAGTCTGGGTTGGGCTGCTGTCACGGAGGTGATGAAAAGCAGATCTGCAAGCTAAGAAGCTGTGCAAGGAACAGAGCTGTGTTTCTGAACAGCACCATGGTTACGGTCTATAAAAATAATAAAACTGGAAGAGAAAAATAACAGCGCAGGAGTTTGAGAATTTTTTTTTTCTAAGATTGGTTTTTATCTACTTGTCTGATCAAATGAAAAGATCCTGTGATTTGCATGATCGTACCTAAATCAAAAACCAAAAGCAGATTATAGCTGTCTCTTCAAATGCTCATTGCTAAATATTCAAGAATGTCTGTGCTCTCTATCCCTCCTCTAGACACCACGAATGTTATGTTTAACAAATCATTGTGAACTATCAAGTCTCCCTCTACTCTGACTGCAGATCTACAATCAAAACTCAGTGATGACTTTGTATCTTTCACCCACTACTTCTTAGACTTACTATCACTGATGCAGGGAGAGAGTTGCTTGAATTTCAATGCTTCTTGCATCCAGCTGTGGCCATTGATTCACTCATTGAATCTGATGGTGTTAAGCACAATAAGGGAGATGACTTAATGGGTCTTAAATGTTTACTGTTATCGAAACCGTTCTGCAATTTTCATTACCTAGAGAAGTCCCTGCTGGAATGTTATTCTTTCTACTTCCCGAATGCTTCTTGTAAGCAGAGATACAAGGAAATTCAGTCCACACCAGCTGTTACAGGCTAATTTAGAGAGAAATGAAGTGCCCATATTCAGTAAAGCCCCACTAAAATGCTCTTCTTTTCATAATGATGAAAAGACAAAAGGGCATTGCGTTTTCACAATTTAATGTACGCCTAGCAGTTGAAAGTTTTTTCCCTCACATTAGCATTCTTATGTAATGTGAAGACCAGTTCCTTTAGAAGATGTTTCCTTAACGTGAGAGGATATATTCTGAAGGGGATCAAAGTACAACACCCCCAAATATGCCGCTGTGGCAGAAAGATTATTTTGAGCTGAAGGAAGTGGAGAAGGAACAGACAGAAACGTTCTTTACCCTCCCCATTTGCCTAACAGCAGGGCATCCATTTCCCTGTGTATGAACCCAAGCCCACTCTGTCTCGTGCACCAGGGAGGGCAGAATGGGATTAGCCCAGAAACAACAAGGAGAGGAATCTGTATAACAAACCTTACGGAACAAACCTTATCTTTAATTAGTTTCCCCTATACATTTCCCTTACAATTTACCAACCTTAAAGCCTTAACACTTTTTTTCTTTCTGTTGTTTCCACAGTTTATTTCTCTTGGTTAAAATGGTATATAAACCCCTGGCACTAACTGCTTCTTTGGGTCTTCAATTTTTTTTCTAAAATAGTTGTACCATATTAAGTTCCCATCAGAAATACCTGAGAGTCTGGTAGCTGCATATTCTAGCCAACATCTGGTGGTGTCATTCTTTTTAACCCTGGCCATTCTAATGGATATAGTCCAGTTCCATTTTTTTATAATTTTTATTTGCAGTTTCCTGATTACTGATGAGATGGAGCACTTTTCATGTGTTTACCATCTGTTTGTATATCGTTCTTTGTGAAGTATCTCTTCATGTCCTTTTGCTCATTTTTAAAATTAACTGTTTGTCTTTATGTTATCGAGTTGTAGGAATATTTTATAGAGTCTTGACGCAAGTTCTTTGTCTCTGGTTTTCCAGGACTAGTGGAGTGCTCCAGGATAAGGCACGTAAATACCAAGTTGCACAACACAGTAGAAGCAGCATGAGCTATGGAAGTCATTAATGAGGAATTACTGAAGTGATATAGGGAGAGAAATGACATGGTCAGATTTACATTTTAGATAGGTCACTTTCAAACGGTGTGTGAAGAATGGATTGAAAGAAGACAAGATTGATACGGCAAAACCAGCTGCATTAATTGAAGACAGAAATGATTAAGGAAGCCAGAGGATTTCCACTCAGAATGATAGCTTTCATTTATCAAGATTCACCAACAATATCAAAGAAACTTGATATGATTCTGGTTTAAGATAGTTGTACTTTGCTAATCACTAATTATTCACAGCTTGAAATTGAAAAGAAATGCTTAGAACTGTGTTACTTGCCAACTTCGGTAAAATATATTCGGTAAAACGTAATATGATATAATATTTCAGTAAAGTATAGTATCACTAATATAGCAAAAATAAAATGGATTCTAATTTAAGTACAGTCACTGTTCGGATTCAATAGCTGGTGGAGAGGACCTCATTCTGCCGTTCTGAAACCTGGGCTGATTTTATTCTTTAATCAGAGTAACTCAGTTGACTCAAATGACAATGCCTGTGCGCATACACTTTAGAGATTTTGGAAGAGATTCTAGCATGAGAGGAAACGCAGAATCCAATCCCTACATTTTTCTCTTGGGTCCTCCCTTGCATGCCTCCCTGATCTTAAACCATCTTCTGTTTCCTAGAATGGCTCTACAGTACGTTTCCAGTCTAGGCAAGAAGCAAATTCACTAGAAGAACCCAGTGGTGGCTAGAAATGTTGTTCGGTATCTGAGGGTAGTTCTGCCCCGAGTTATGCTGGAAGTTCCCGGACAGTCCAGTCTCTGGACTGCTGACGCCAAGGCCCAGGCCTCACCCTCCCGTGCTCGGTATGTGGGGGATGCCGACCTCTGCAGAAAGCAGACTGCTTATCCTCTTCTTTCTCCGACTCCAGGGCTGCCTCTCAGCACTCTAGTGGCTGCTGCAGCTCCTGCCATTTAAGCCCATTGTGGATTCAGCTACTTCCACCAGCCCTGGACTCCAGGAACTGCAGCTGTGGGACCACATCAGCCTCTTGCTCTTACTAGCCCGAGGACCCTTCACTGCCCTCTGACTTCTCAGCAGTTCCCTGACCTGGGCGACCTCTGCCCTGTACTGGCATCTCTCATTTCAGTTCTCACAGTGGTTTTTTGTTTTCCAGGTTGAGCCCTGACTGATGCATGAGGCAAACGAGTTCTTTTAAGGGCTCGAGTTGATCATCTCAAACTGAACATTTTCAGTGAATATAATCATTATCCCTGATACACCGTTTGGACGAAAGACGCCACTCCAGAAAAGAGGATTTCTGGGTGATAGAAACACAAATAGACGCACCAAAAATCTTGTCAAACTTCATCCTCTTTTCATTGACAAGTACAGAACTTGGCCTTGAGTAATAAATACTGTAGCAAGCTGCTTTACTGAAATATTATCTTTTTGCATTTCTTCTCACATTCCACTGTGCCCACCTACTCTTCCCGCCGCTGACCCCAACCCAAGAAGATAGGCATGTCCTTTTGTGCGTATCTAACTGGGTTTTTTTTTTGCAAGGCAGGAAGCAGAAGTAGAGGGCTCCTGCAACAGCACTTTGAATTCTGTTCAGCTCTTTAAGCAGTAATGCCGGGTCCACGACTAAGGTGGAATGAGGACAGCAGTTGGGTGAGAAAGCTTTGGAGGAGCTGCAGGAAGCCTGAGGCTCAGAAGAGGACAGAGATCTCTGGAACTCAGTGGGCCTCACATCCAGCTCCTGGGCACCTCCCCGAGCAGAATGAAGGGTCTCAGAGGATTATTATCGGGTACATTCAAGAGGTGATAAAGGAAAAATTTATTCATGACACTTGTTAAGGCACAGTGAGATAGACTTTATTCAAGGGGGTGCTGTCAAGACAGGCATGGGGACCACTGACTGGGAGAGAGATTGGGGTCAACTCTGAGCACAGGGTGGACAAGTGGAGGGTTCACGGCCACGGAGCAGGGTGGGGATCAGTGGATGGAAAATTCCTAAGAGCAAACTTCAGGGGGAGGAGGGATGCTGAGTAAACCGACCTAACGGATTCTCGCTGAAGGCAGGCCAGGGAGGTGACACATCACCTGGGAGGTGGAAAGGGGTGAGGAACCTGCGACCACGGCTCACGGGCCCAGCCGCTGTGCGGCATGTGGGATCCTCCCGGACCAGGGCACGAACCCGTGTCCCCTGCATCGGCAGGTGGACTCTCAACCACTGCACCACCAGGGAAACCCAGGATTCTCGTTAAAATTGAACAATGTCGATATGAACACAGAAGCCTGAAAGTCAGTTGAAAAGGAGCTCAGAAGCATCTGAGTAAGGTTTGGTCAATGAGAGAACATTATCGGTGGCGGAGTCCCAGGTAATTGTGACTTTAGTGTCCTAAGCCTACCACAGACTCTGCAGAGGTTTCTGACCTGAGGGACCGGAGCAGACAGATGGGGGCAGCCTTGCCACCTACCTTGGCGCTCCTTGAGTCCAGAAAAGCTCTGAGCCTTTTTCAGCCTGAAAGTTGGAGCTCTCTAAAAAGATGAAAGTTGAATTTCCATACTTCTAGATGGAAACTAGAAGTCAGAATTAAGTTGATTTTAAGAAAATAAATAAAAGTAATACTAAATTATATCTAGATCTGCTGACTCAGATATATACCCATTGCAAAAGTAATCATACTTACATTATGCTTTTTAATCTGCAAAGCTACTGCAAATCATATTTTAAGTACCAGATGTTAACATCACATTTGCTTAATAAAGCCAAGTGTAAAAGGCCACAAATGGAGGGACTCAGGACCAATTGAAGCCAAAACAGGATAAATCAGAATAAAATCAAATGCAAGGTAGATCAGCGATTTGGGGGTAAGAGTTTATGCTAAGGTACTATTAGGAATAGTTATTTTAAAAGATGTTAAAACATGTTTTAATTTGAAGAAGTAACTGCAAAAAAGGCCGCTATGCTTGTATATGATAGATTAATGCCAACGTACTTAACACAGTTTAGCAAATATTACAAATCCCATAAATATTAGTTTTTCAAATCTTTTCTATATTATTAAGCACCAGAAACGATTATTGAGAATATGGCTATGTGTTACTGTATGAATAGGCTGGCCTGGAACTTTTAACCTGCTCATAATATGTTTTCTTTTTAATTTAATTTGTTTATTTATTTATTTTTGGCTGCGTTGGGTCTTCGTTGCTGCGCGCGGGCTTTCTCTAGCTGCGGCGAGCGGGGGCTATTCTTTGTTGCGGTGCGCGGGCTTCTCATTGCGGTGACTTCTCTTGTTGCGGAGCACGGGCTCTATGTGCACGAGCTTCAGTAGTTGTGGCGCACGGGCTCAGGAGTTGTGGCGCACGGGCTTAGTTGCTCCACGGCATGTGGGATCTTCCCAGACCAGGGCTTGAACCCGTGTCCCCTGCATTGGCAGGTGGTATTCCTAACCACTGCGCCACCAGGGAAGCCTTCATAATATGTTTTCATCTGTTTAAATTTATTAATAGCTGTATATATCTTGGTGATACATTTATATGTCGATATCCTTTTTCCTCATCTGTGTTTTCTAAATTTTCTACAAAGTACATCTGTCGCTTTCGAAATAATCATAAAATATTTACTTTTAAAGTCTTTGGTTACTGCAAATTGGCATTAGAAAAGATTAATTTATTCGCTATTTAAAAAAAACAGTGCAGGGGCTTCCCTGGTGGCGCAGTGGTTGAGAGTCCGCCTGCCGATGCAGGGGACACGGGTTTGTGCCCCGGTCTGGGAAGATCCCACATGCCGTGGAGCGGCTGGGCCCGTGAGCCATGGCCGCTGAGCCTGCATGTCCGGAGCCTGTGCTCTGCAACGGGAGAGGCCACAACAGTGAGAGGCCCGCGTACTGCAAAAAAGATAAAAAAACCAATGCATTCTTTATATTAATATCACTTTTATTGAGATTAACGTAAATTTATTTTGAGAGGAGAAATTTAAATAGAATTTTGAGTTCTTTATATTGACCAAATGGAGTCCTTTGGCCTTTATTCCATCCCATAAAGAAAACTCACCAAAGAGAGCAAAATACAGACAAGTTGGCTTCACCAGTAGTAATCTCACGGCATTCATTGACATTCCGGATCATAAGGTGATCTTCTTTTAAGGATAAAGTAAGATTTTGTTTTGTATTTAAGTTGTATTTGAGTTTGCTTTGAAGCTGACTCCGTCCCATTCTAGGTCCCCTGAAATACTAGGTGACACAATGAAATGAAGCAAGGAACCCATCACAGCAGGTCTCATCAGTACTCAGTACTGACCAAGGAAGCAGAGTGTTGTAGCAACACTGACTTAGGTCTTGGAAACAGAGACTGGCCTAGAACTTGGATCTGCTACTTATTGGCTGAATGACCTTACACATGATGATACTCAGTCTCTGAACTTCAAAGACCCCTCATGTGAGAAAAGGGGATCATATATCCCCTGTATATTTTTTTATGTATAGGTTTTCCCCCTAAATGATATGATTGTTCTGAAGCTTTTTTTTCCTACTTATTTTGTGCATATCATTATATGCACAGCTAACCTCTTCTGACTGCTGCAGAATATCCTTAAAATGAACTCAGCCAAAATGACTTAACCAACCCCGTCCTGATGAACTTTTGAGTGGTTTCTAGTATTTTACTACCCTAACATGAAAACCCTCATGTCTGGTTGTTTGAGCACGTTACTCTGAAGAAGCAATGATGACAAGGTGGAAGGGTTTATGATAGAGAATGAAGCTCCATTATCAACTAGAAATAGAACATTCTCCTTTTGCAATTGCATGGAAATCTCTTCCTTTTTGTGAAAAAGAAGTTGTGGGCAGAATGGAGCAAATACTTCCTCAGAGAGGTCTCATTCTATCAGACAAAATTAGTCTTTATTTTGTGAGACTATCTTTTGGGCTAAGGCAGGGCAGCTGCTTCTTTTCTAGAGGTCCTTTTCTTTGCAGTATACTTTCTGTAGATTAGATATAGATGATTTCTCATTTTTGGATTTAACTAATCACTTAATCTGAGAGCATTTAATTAGGTCTGTGACTTTTTTGAGTGAAAGTATATCTTCAAAGAAATCACACAAGTCTTCCAATTCAGAGACGGGGATGGTCTGCCACCCTATCTTCTGTTCTCCAGCTAGATCTGCCACCTCAGTCTTAAGACTGCCAGCAAAGAAGGTGAGAAGGTGAAATTGTCACCGTCGTTGAGACCAGAGTATTCTTGGAAGGTGGGAGTTAAATGGTTGCTGAAATCAGAGATGAACTCATCCTTTTTTAGGACTAGATTTTTGACTAACCAATTTTGACAGGTAAGATCTCAGAAATATAACATGAAGTTTGGAGTTATCTGGGGTCAAATTTTTATCATTGTATTTGGTATCATTTTGCTAATAAATAACTTCACACTGCTTTTACTTACCAAGTTTTAGCATCTCCAGGTTTCACAAGGAGGTGAGTGAATTGATAGATATCCGGCATCCTAGACTATAAATTCCTAGGGTAAACTTAAATTCTTTAGTGAACTTCTGTCTCTTCTTAGGAGGATTAGGGAATTTCTTAACTAGATTAGGCAAATTTGACTTAAACTAAGATTTGAAGATATAAGACCCATAAGGCTGTTCCTCACCCCCACCTGTATTATAAGACATTCGGAAGGAATCTCATGCATTCAAGGGGATGTGGTTAAAAGGAAAGAGAGTACCGTGAATGTGCTGGAGGAACAGGAAAAAAGAACAGACCAGGGGGGAGGGAGACGTCAATCTACAGGGGGTCAGGAAGGGGGCAGATTGGAGTTGGACCAGGAGAGAGAGAGAGAGCACAGTGTTTAAGTTTGGATGTTAGCATTGCCTGTATTTATTACCTTTTCTAAGGAGTTCTTAACAGAAGCAATTTTAAGTGTTAGAGGCCTCTTCATAACAATAAAAAATGTAGCTCATTGAATATTTGGAATTTTTAACCCCCTTTTTTCTAGGACATCTCACAAATGATTATTTCATTCATACACCAAGTTCTCCTAGCATGGTCCATCAGAGTCAATATTGTCTATGATGAAACCCGGCCGGAGTTTAAGAAGCTGGACAACAGCCCACGGGTTCATTGAAATGACCAGGCAGTTGGTTGAAAAGAAGAGAATCTGAGAATCAGACCCTTTGAAACTTGGGTCTGCCACCACTGTCCTCCAATCCCATTTGTCTCTCTCAGTAGTGAAACAAAATGAGACAAAAGCCTTCTACCAAGGACGACAAAGATGAAAGAATAAAAGTTTAGGCAGTGTTTCCAAGCCAGGCGGCAGAGTGCTGGTCAGGAGGAGGCTGCTGGCCCATCCACGGTCACGAGGACTCCTGGGACATCCACGGGGTGCCTGCCTACCCAGCCCCGACCTGAGTCTCGGCATCAAAACTGCAGAAGGAAATCAACCAGAACAGGAATAAAACCTTTATTTAAAATGCCAGCAGGGACAGCTCAGAAGAAAGTTGGAATTTTTAATGAAGTTTACCAAAAGGGCACAGTTGATATTCACCTAATAGTAGGAATAGTTGGTCCAAGATGGTTCTGGTGCATCCACTTCCATCGTTTGCACAATTTCAGTTCTATCAAGAGGGGGTGAAGGAACCATTAGAGTGAAGGCCACGTGCAAGAGAGTATGGGGCTGGGACACAGCTGTGCGGCTCGAGGACATGCGAGACCCACTGTGGAAAATGATGAGTTCCTTCAGCACCTCTTACAAAGCGAGAAAAAAGTACTACTTCCAGTAAGACTGTTCAGGAATATTTATGAAATAGCACATGAATTACATACTGAAGGTTAGAGAGTTTGGAACATGGGAGAAGAGAGGAGAACATGGCAGAGAGAAGAGAGTGTAAATGATGCTTGGGACCTGAGAAAAACTAGGGAAGGGACAGAAAACAATGAGTAGCACATTATTTTTCTAGGCCTAAATTTTTTTTAAGGCTAATAAAATAAATTGGAATGGGACGAGAGAATACACTGAATTCCTCCTATCCAAGGATTTTAATTATTCAAATGCTGGATATCTGTGACATCATCTCTCATAGGTGACGATTCCTATTAACAAGATGCCATTTTGTGAATTTTGTCCTTCTTGAGTGGAGGCTGTAGTTTGCTTGAGTTACCGAAAGGTGGCAAAGTTACATGCTCAGTGGGTTTAAACAGTAGCTTGCTTCCCGACGGAGCCTTCTGATTCCTTTCAGTCTCAGTGGCAACGCACAGACAACATGCAGCAAAACAATGGGGAAAAGCCACACAGAAGCTTTCAGTCCCTTGTGTTGATCTGTGCTCTTGGCAACGCTGCAGCATCACAGCTTGCCGTACTATGAATCATAGCCTTGCCTTCTTATTTTATTCTTTATTTAGTACTATCATTATCTAAATGAGCTTTGAAATTATGAGTTGACGCTTCAGACTAGTCTTTGACTCTGCTCTTCCCATCTGAATTTGGTTCAGTACTTTATGTTTTTTGAAAAGAGAAGAGAGCAAAGTAATTTTTAAGAGATAGCTCAAGTTCTCACCACCTGCCCTTCTCCCTTATTCTCTCCCAAGGAATAACCACTGTCCTGAAACTAGGGCGATATTTTTCTTTGTATGCTTTTGTGTTAATTACTTATTGTAAGTGTCAGTGCCCTCCAGAGACCACCAGGAACATGCCTGTATTTGAATAAGTTGGGTGTATTTCAGTGATGGAGAATGCACATCATAGGGAAGTGTGTGGAATCTTAGAAAGGACTTGTAGTTGGACTTGGGTTAGGTGATAAGGGGGTAGGATTTAAGGAAATGGGGCTCTGCTCTGAATTGTTTACTGTTAGGAAGCAGGAGTAATTCTATTATTGAGTATCTTAATAAATCTTACCTAAAAGGAGGGAAGGATGTGATGAGAATAAAGCTGTAATTGGTAAAGAAGCAACAGTCAATTGTATTAGCCAGGATAGGGGATGCTTGGTCAATACTCCTGGTTTTCCTTTGTTCAGCATGAATTCCTAGTGGTCTTATTTTTTTCTCTTGATCCATCATGGTCACAGTGTGGTCTTGTTTGATGTTGACGTTCTGTGAAGTTATTTATGTTCAACAGAAGAACATAAAGGCCATGTGCTGTGAAACTCATAGAGGGAAGTACCAGGCCAGGTCCTAGTTGATGGAACCAGGTCCACTCACAGATGTCAAGGGCTGCTTTTTTCAGATATCTGTATACATATAAGTATCCATGTATATAATTTATTATAATTTTGATATTTTTCTTTAAACTTTACACAAATGACATCATGCTATGCGTGTGATCTTTATTAATTTGCTTTTTAAACTTCTCATTCTTTTTTTTTTTTGCGGTACGCGGGCCTCTCACTGTTGTGGCCTCTCCCGTTGCGGCGGAGCACAGGCTCCGGACGCGCAGGCTGAGCGGCCATGGCTCACGGGCCCAGCTGCTCCCCGGCATGTGGGATCTTCCCGGACCGGGGCACGAACCCGTGTCCCCTGCATCGGCAGGCGGACTCTCAACTACTGCGCCACCAGGGAAGCCCCCTAAACTTCTCATTCTTGATGCATCCGGTTCCTTGCTTTCAACGGTGCATATGGTGTTTCGTATGAATAAGCCATATTGAATCTTCTATAGGTGGACAGTTTAATTACGTGGGTTTCCTATTATAATTACTGCAGTAGTACTGTCAAAACATAAGTATAAATATCTGTTACATAGGTATTTATTGTAAAACAAAACTACCATCTCAAATGTACTAGGTGTTGTTAAGTTGGTCTCCAAAAATTATTTGTAAACATTTGTACTTTGTACTGTATGAGTTTCTGTTTCCCTGCATCTTCCAATGCCTCTTGTTATCAAACTTAAATTTTGCCAGTCTTCTGGATGTGCAGTAGAATCTCATTGCTATTTTAGTATGCTTTTCTCTAATTATTAATGAGCCTGCATATTTTTATGTGCTTTTTGGCCATTTGGTTTTCCAATTTTGTGTATGACTTATTAATATTATTTGGTCATTTTCCCCACTGAATTTTGGGTCTTTTGTTTATTGATTTGTAGTATATTTTTACATATTTTGGACACTAATCATTTGTACAGTCTGTGACTTATCTTTTCCCTTTTTTATGATACTTTTTCACGCAGAAGTTTTTAATTTTAATGTGATCAAATGTAGTAATGTTTTCTTATGGTTTGTGTTATTCGTTTCTTTAAAAAAAGTCCTCCTCCATCCTGGTGGCATGAAGTGAATCTCTTTAATTTTCTTCTGAAAGTTTTAAAGTGTTATTTCTTACATTAGGTCTTTTGCTCACCTGTTTTGTTTGTATGGGTGGGGTAGTTTGAGGTAGGTGTCTATTTTTCCTTTTTAACCATATGGTTAGTCTATTATCCAGCACATCTTTCCCTTCTAATTGATGATGTTACCTCATTCCTAAGTCTAGTTTCCATATAAGCAAGGATCTATATCCAGGGCTCTATGTTTTCTTACGTTCTTCAATTGGTGAATGGCAGGCAATATCACCATGTTTTTGTTATTCTTTCTTCTTCTATTTCTTTAAAGCTACTTCACCTATTTTTGGCTCTTTTTGTTTCTGTATTATCTCAGATTCACAGTGTTATGTTCTTGAGGTGCCTTGGGGAATTCAGTATGAATTGCATTCGTTTATAGAATTATGGGGAAGATACCCACCTTTAAAAACTGAGACTTTTTACTAGGGAACATGGTATAATATCTGTGTGTATTAGCGTAAGATTTTCTAACGTTCAGCCATCTTTGTGTTCATACGTTAAGCCATCCTTGAATTCTACTTAGTTATTATGTATTATTTTTACATTTTAAATTAGATTTTTTGAATTTCTATTCATAAGTAAAATCCATCTTAAAATTTGTTTTTGATGATGTCCTTATCTACTGTTGGCATTAAGATTGATCTGGTATCATCACATTTAATTGCAAACTTTGCTTGCTTTCTCTTCTGCGAAACAATTTGTTTAAAATGGGATTATCTTTCCTTAAAGTTTTCGTGGGGTTTTCATTTAATAACGGTTTGCCTCTTGGTATTCATCAGTGGGTAAATTTTAAACTACTGATTTGTTATTTAAGTTGTTATAATGATATTCAAGTTTGCTCTTCCCTTTGAAACATTTAAAATGTCCATTTCATCCACATTTTTGAATATACTTAAAGAAATTGTTTTTAGTGTTTTCTTGTTTCAGAAGTTTTCTCACAGTTATACTCTATTCCATCGAGAACTCTTTGCCTTTGCTCTTTTGTTCTTTGTGAAACTCGCCAGTGGTTTGTTTGTACTTATGAGTCCTCACTAGGTATGAACTCTGCAGTGTCTAGCTTCCATCACCTAATTTTCTTCTCGTGAGACTGTTCCTTTTTGTCGCATACAGTAGTAGTTCACTCATTTTCATTGCTTTATAGTATTTCAGTGTATCATTACACCACATTTTTTTTTTTCTGACATGAATGGATATTTGGGGTGTTTCCAGGCTTTGGATACTGTGAAAAGGGCTACTTTGAACACGTCGTATACATCTTTTGCTGTGCATACATGTATACATTCCCAAAAGGTGTATTCCTGAGGAGTGAAATTGTTGAGTCATGCTTTAGATATGCTCAGAGTTAGTATCTAATATCAAAGAGTTTTCCAGTTGACATTGTTTCCAGCAGGTGTATGAGAGTTCCAGTTGCTCAGTATTCTCACCAGCACTTAGTTTTCGCCTCTTTCATGTTACCATTTCATCTCAAAGGACTTCCAAATTTACAAAAACATTTGAATTCCATAGTAGGTATTTTTGAGTATTTGACATATGTCAAAGAAGCGTTTCATCTTGATATGAAAAAAACCTCTAACAATAAATGGTGCTCCCGGTATGTTAGGTCAAATATCAGATTTATTGGAATTTTCAAACAAGAGACTGACCTTTGCCTCACTGCTCTGTTCCATTGCTTGATACATTTTGAAAATTTTTGTGCTCAGTTTCCTAAAGCAGACTCTATGGAAGAGTCATAGATGCAGTTGTTAAAATGGTTCAGAATGTATGTGTAAATGATGTGAATCATCACTAGTGGATGGAAATGTTGAAAGAAGTAGAAGACAATGAATTCAATCATCTTGTGTTCTTTGCCAGTGCTTGCTAGTTGAGTCATGGAAGATTCTTTATAAAATCTACAGTTCTGTTAACTCCATTCAAAATTTCTTGAAACAGAAATAATGCTTGCCAAATATTTAAAAATCAGAGACAAAAACGGCAATGTGATTTACATTTTGTCGTCAATATCACACTGCATACACGTAAGCCAAATTTGAAACTCCAAGGAAAGTAAAATTTTATTTTTTGATGTAACTAGATAGCAATGAGGATTTATTTTGAAATAAAAACTTCATAATACAAATCAGTAATGATTTTTTTTACAGTTTTCTAATAGGAGTCAGTGTGTAGAACATTTTAATTGTAGTTAACAGAATTATATAAATTGGCTATAAAGCCAACAAGAAAAATTTGAGCCATACGTTCTTGCTATTGATAAATTTAGAGTTGCTTTTCAATTCATACGATATCTCTAAATTTGGTATTAATACTGAGTTAACACAAAAGTTAGTTAATTTACTTAGCTTGGACAGATGTACCTTTGAAACATGGTTTTGAAACTGATAAGCTTTTGTTGACATCCAAATCTATTATTCTAACAAACGTGAATCAGTTTTATTAATATTATTGCAGAAATCAAAGAAAATGATTTTTGGATCTCCAATTCAGTTATTAGGAAACTTTTAACTATGTTTGGAATAACTTGGAAGTGTGAATCTACTGTTCCTACTGTAAATTCTGTGAAGTATAAATACAGATCAATGTATTTCTGATGAAATTCTGATGATGAAATACATCAATTTCTGATGAAAATTCAGCATCCACGTTGAGATGCGCTGCAAGCAAAAAAATACATAGTGGATGATGAAGACCGAGTAAGAAAAAAGAACAACGTGAAATATCTTCTTAATAATTTTCAATATTGATTAGATTTGCAGCAGTAATATTTGAATCCTTGGATCGCTGGTTAAATACATTTTATTATTAAAATTAATTTCCTCTTATTTTTACTTTTTAAAAGTTTGGCTACTAGACAGTTTAAAATTACATGTGTGGCTCCCTTTATATTTCTGTTGCGCTAGAGTGATAATCTGGAGTAGTAGCTTACCTGTGCATATTTTCAGAACAAAGAGTCCCAAACCAGTATGCTGCAGAAGAAATTGGGTGGACTATCATCTCATGTTTTGATCCTGTGGGTTTCCATTGGCTTCAGGAAGTAATACAAGTTCTCTAAGAGGGTACGTGTTCCACGATTAGCATCTGGCTACTGTTGAGCAATGTGATCTCATCTCTCCCCCTTGCACTTCCGTGTGCATTAAAACATGAGTCTTTTAAATATCGTTGATCATGTCATGCAGTTTCATGAGTTTTTAAAATTTGCATACATTGTTGCCGCTGCTTATCACCTTGACTGCTTGGTGAATTCCTCCTCGTTTCTCCAGGACCCTCCCCTTG
Organism: Tursiops truncatus; assembly: GCF_011762595.2. Lineage (NCBI taxonomy): Eukaryota > Metazoa > Chordata > Mammalia > Artiodactyla > Delphinidae > Tursiops > Tursiops truncatus. The sequence goes on from NC_047054.1 coordinate 5,835,710, forward strand.
TTTTTTCTTGTTTGGTATGTTCCTTGACTTTTCCCAGTGGAAGTTTAATCTTCCTCTGTGTAACCATTGTAAGTTCCTGACACCTCTGTCATTACCCTTTTTCATGATATTTTTATTTTACAAATCTATTTCCCTGCCAGACTGCGAATTCTTTTTAGCCTCGTTCCTTACACAGTATAAATATTAATATATATACTGTGAGCTAGGTGTTCATTACAGGCATAATACCTAGATCATAGTATATATACTACTGTTTTTTAAATGTATGACTGAGGAAAATAAAGTAAAGCAAACCATCAGATTCCAAAGAGAGGATGAAATGGATAAAGGGAAAATTTTAAATTTCAAAGTTTATAAAAATGGTAGGCTGAGTTTCTATGGCAATCTTTTGAAATATGTGGAAGAATAATTTTAACTATGTCAGAACTCTGAGGGTAAATAATATGAAAAAGGATGAGCTTTTCAGTTTTTTTTTTTTTTTGCGGTACGCGGGCCTTTCACTGTTGTGGCCTCTCCCGTTGTGGAGCACAGGCTCCGGACGCGCAGGCCCAGCAGCCATGGCTCATGGGCCCAGCCACTCCGCAGCATGTGGGATCTTCCCGGACCAGGGCACAAACCCGCGTACCCGCCTGCATCGGCAGGCGGACTCTCAACCACTGCGCCACCAGGGAAGCCCTTCAGTTTTTATTTAATGTGAAATTCACCATTATATAAATTCAAGATATTAATATTGAATCCTTACCATTCTTTACTGATAGTTTTATTAACCATTCAGTAGCATAAAATAATTTCAGTGCTCACTCATACATTAAATTACTAGTTGTGTCAGCTACCTCTAAATATTTTGATAAGTATACAGCAGACCTCATGGAAAATATTACAGACAAATTATGTCACTAAAATAATAATAGGTATTATTAGAGAAGCACACTATCTTAGACAAAATGGAAAATGTATATTCTTTTTTGCCTTATATTAACTGGAAATGGACGACATGAGTGATAGGGTTTCTAATTTTAATTGATTAGAATGATAATAAATTACTAATATATTCACGTTAAAGTAAAAAATGAAAATTATACGTCTGTTTATAAGGATAAATATATATTTCTTTATAAATGTATAACTATTAATCTAAAAAAATTAGGTCTAAATGAGTTTAATCAACTACTCCACTAAATATTTTTTTAACTCTGTTGACTCCAAGTTATACGTTGATTGTTGCTTGACATAGCGGGTGTTTAGAAAAAGCTGTTTCAATATGATTATTATCCTTATTATTTTGATTTTCTCAAACATTCAATAATAAATAGCATTATTTTTTAACCAAAACTATTTATCAGAAATAACATGAACTTCCTATACATAACATTTAGCAGAGGAAAGAAAGCCATTTCCTCCACTATTTTGATGTTCCTCTATGACATTACTGACTTTTTTGTTATAAAGGTATAGAACACTGCAGCTAGATTGTTGTCCTGCTACATCTAGAGTCATTTGTTTTTTGGGGTTTTTTTTGCGGTACGCGGGCCTCTCACTGCTGTGTCCTCTCCCGCTGTGGAGCACAGGCTCCGGACGCGCAGGCTCAGCGGCCATGGCTCACGGGCCCAGCCGCTCCGCGGCATGTGGGATCTTCCCGGACCGGGGCACGAACGCGCGTCGCCTGCATCGGCAGGCGGACTCTCAACCACTGCGCCACCAGGGAAGCCCTAGAGTCATTTGTTTTGACTGCCACATTAAAACGACTCTGATTTACTGTCCCCACTCTTCTCCTGGAGCTGAAGCAGGAAGCAAACTTCTTCCCCAGAGGAGACCACAGTGGCCTGTGCCTTCCATGTGCCCACAGATGAATCTGCTGCTGCCTTCACCTCAGGGCAGATGTCACCTCCGGCTGGATTTGCTCTTTGCCATCCACTGACTTTCATTTCCCTGATGGCCGGGACTCATCAAGGGGTACTCTTTCTAGTAATACTTCTAGAGCCTCCAGAACTGGACCTTGAGACACACTCTGCTTGTGCAGAATCCCATGGGGACAGTGTCACTGGTCTTTTTTTTACCTTTCATACCCCTTAGCTGGAATCTTATCATTTCTGGTCCTTCTCTTTTCTAAGGATGGGCTTCAACCCTGGTGCACAGAACCAGGAGAGGTGCAAACAACAGTTGAGGATAGACAGAAGAAAAAGAAAAAGAAAGAAAGAAAAAGAAAAGGAGAACTGGATTGTTCAGAGCAGTGACAAAAGTGGTACTGGTTGAACCCCATTCCTCTTCCCCGTTCTTGGCATTTCATTTTGGCTAAACTAGCGATGGTCCCACGTTCGTATGAAAGCACGCCCTTTCTGGTCTGTTTAGTGTGATCTTAGGTGGCATTTGCAAATGTCTTAAATTGCGCATCTGACAGGACAGACTTAACAGCAAGGATGTGGTTACCATGATACTCAGAAAACAGCTTTCAGAGAGAAATGTATCTTCTCCACAAACAGAAGCAAAGCCTGAAAATAGATTAGCGTGTTTCCTACCCCGAAATTGAGGACATAAAGTACAGTGTACATTAGTGAAATGCAAAGTGTAATTTTAGTTTTTAAAATGTCCTTATTGAAATCTAATCTATTTTATGAATTAAAAAAAAAAAAACTATTTATTTATTTATTTATTTAGGCTGCGTTGGGTTTTCATCTCTGGGCACAGGCTTTCTCCGGTTGCATTGAGCTGGGGCTACTCTCCATTGTGGTGCGCGGGCTTCTGATTGCGGTGG